>NC_140446.1:4281315-4881315 GCF_963576455.1 Neolamprologus multifasciatus | reverse complement strand
TATAAGCCTTTACATTTATTTACCTTCGCAAACACAAACATATATGAATATTTTTACAATTTTACGATCATATCTTTTTTGCTTTTATTAATCCCAACTTTTACATTTTAAGTCAAGCTAAATATGAGTTTTGCTGTATCTGAATGTTCAGATACAGCAAAACAGTAGACTGTACACAGTCTACAGTTCACCCCAAAGTTTAATTTATAAGCCTTCAATGTTATAAAATTCTCTAAAATTAAATATATAAAGTAAATGCAAGTAAAAAAGTTTTAAAATCATTGGAAGTTTGAGCAGCCTTGTCTTAAAAATGTTGCCGTTAAATCCAATTATCACTCAGTATGTTCAGAGGAAACAAGCAAGTAAAGCATACAGTGAGACTTACGCCATCTCTTCTGGTTTTGCATGCAGGGCTCCCAGCAGGCAGATGATCAGAAGTTTGAACAACAAAGCCTTCATGATGACCTGAAAGCAAAAACAACTTTAAGCAACCTGGAGGAAAGGTGAGCATATTCTGCAGCTCAAACCAAGTGTGTGAGCAGTTACATGAAATCCATTTAAGTATATTTTCTCACCTTTGAATAAAACGTCTTTAAAGCAGGCAGAGGGGAAAAATTTCCAGAGAAATTTGTAGACTGCTTACTACGATGTGTTGCTTTCAGAAAATGGGCTTTTATATAGTTTCCACTGAGATAATATGAGCCAAAGCTACAAAAACAGTTTAGTTCCAACACATTAAGTCATTAATGAAACACATACACACACAGGTGACTACTGATAAAGAGGGACGTAATAAACTTTAAATGGGAACATGCGTGGGCCATTAAACTAATGAAAAAGTGACAATGTGAAAATTAAAGCATGTTGAAAATATGGTGAAGATGTTTGACTGATGCTTATCGTAAAATGAGAAACCTCTGCTCTATGACACTTTCTCCAAAGTAATGACACCTACTGCTCCTCTCACAAAACAGCTTAGCCTCAGCTACTGCAACCCTCACACAGTGACACTGAAATTATAGCTTGAAGAAGACCTATTACTATCATATATAGGGTGGATGCTTTCAAATATTAAGATAGTTAATTAAATTTTGTTTCTATAACACCAAATCACAAGAACAGTTGCCTCGAGGCACTTTATATTGTAAGGTACAGATGCTACAATAATACAGAGAAAACAGAAAAAAAACACAAAAATCAGACGATTTCCTGTGAGCAAGCGCTTTGACAACAGTGGGAAGGAAAAACTCCTCTATAACAGGAAGAAACCTCCAGCAGAACAAGGCTCAGGAAAGGGGCAGCCAACTAGTGCGACCGGTTAGGGGTGAGAGGAGGAAGACAGGACAAAGAAACGATGTGGAAGAGAGCCAGAGATTAATAATAACTAATGCAGAGTGGTGTAAAAGCTGAATTGTGTAGGCAATCATGTGATCATGTGGGTCAAAAACTCAGGCTTCAGAGTACTCTGAAAGCTCCGTTTTAGACATTTTTCTACTCTTTGCTCTGTATGATGTCCGTTTGCAAAAAGCAGCCTATCTGCTAACAGGAATTTCTTATGTATTTTACATATTTGAACCTCGAAGAATAACCATTGTCTGTTAGAAACAATTTTTAAAATGGTGTTCAACTGTAATCTATATTCATTTTGTAATTTACATTTAAAATGAATTATTTAAAAAAATAGTTTTTAACAAAAGACAGTTCTCATGTAAGTCCATAGTGTTTCTATCAGCTCAAATTTGAAAAATAGACGTCCAACCACGGACGTAACACGGACACGGACGTAATACGGTGACCTCTTACGTGACACCAACGTAACACTAGAACACGCCCCTTCAGTCGTTGTTTCCGGTTGCTTCACTCGGTTGCATTTTTTAAATATCCAGGGGGACCTTTCAGGCAGCTCTAAAGGGAGTAGTTACTCTTTGACTAAAGCACTTCCAAATAATACAGACTGTGCGTCTATAACGACTTACTTGAAAAATGTTTAACAATGGTCTCGAAATGTCGCCATTTCATTATCTAATGTTGGTTTAATGCATGTATAAATCGTCGTTGTGCTTTCTCGCGCCCCCTACTGGTGCCCTTCCGATGGAAACCTCCAAAACATAAGAAATGGCCATCCAACAAATTACGCATGCGCAGTAGTCAGCGCTTTAAAACAAGTCTTGAGGAGGGAACGTGAAGACAGTTGCAGGTGGACTTGAATAATAGTCGATGTAAGCTGAAAACGTATAAAAGCGTGTTGGTAAAAAAGCAGGTACGTGTGAATTATGAATATCACAATGCGTACGTTACAGCGGGCCCTCTGCGGGCGCGCGGTTTGTCCGTTTAACTAACCGGCTAGCGTTAGCCACCTAGCTAGCTGTTATTGTTTTTTCGTGATTCCGCGAGAACCAAAATGGAGGAGATGGCTGATGCCAGTGTCCTACACAGCCACTCCCGAGTCCTTGTTTGAAGCCTCCACATTGAAATGTCGACCCAGGTGCATTATCTATGGGTCAAATTCCCATCAAACGCACAAGTTTGTGACCAAATCAGCGTGTCTGTGTTTGCACTGCTGTGCTAGTATAGCTTAGCTTCAGTTTTCAAACCCGGCGAGCATTTTTTTTTGTAAAATGTGCCCCCAAATCATACACAGTTTAACCGTGTAGTCCTCTTTGTTTTGTCCAACCGTTACAAGTCCGTGTATGTTTTTTACCCCAAGCGCAAAGACTGTGTACTCTATGAAATAAACACACAGGAGGAGCCAGACTGATGAATTTGTCCTTTGTTTTTGCAGGACAGTAGCTTCGAGTTCACATGTGAAGTTGCTGCTGGTTGAATCTCAGGATGAAAAGTCGTCGTTGTGTTCGCCATGACTCTGAGGTCCACGCTGTATCCAAACACGCGATTCAGGCAGCACGCTGATGCTGGGGTCGTCACCATAAGCCCCGTGAGCCTCAAGAGGGAGTCCTGCGACTTTGTTATAGATGTTCAAGACGTGCAGAGGGGCGAGATCCCAATCAAATCAAAGGACTTAGACCAGAAGTACATGACAAGCAAGGTTGCCCTCGCTGCCACTGTTGCAGAGGTAGGAGACACTAAACCTGTGGGGATATTGTCCCCTGTCAGACCAATGGGGGGTGAGGGAACCCCGGTGAAAGGTAAACCCCTCTCTGTTGACAATATGGAAAACCCTCAGATGGCTGTGAACAATAACTCAAAGGATGCCGGTGCTGATGAAAGTGCGAAAGGGGTTGTACCTGGAGTGCTTGGCACCGCATCCATCGAACTCTCGTCTGAGGGTAAGTGGAGGAACATCAGGAAGACCCCTGCCAACCCTCACACTCAAGCCAACTGCCTCCGTCAGATTCTCCTCCTCCAGCTGGACCTCATTGAACAACAGCAACAACAGCTCCAGTCCAAGGACAAGGAGATAGATGAGCTCAAAGCAGACAAAGAGACGGTACGTTAAAGTCTTGGCCCGTCTTAATGTGTTTTCTGTCACTTTTTCCTTCTTTATGCCAGAAATGTTGCTTTTTTCCACACTCATGTCTTCCTTCTTTTGCAGCTGCTTGCACGTATTGAGCGAATGGAGCGCCGCCTTCAGCTCACAAGGAAGGACCCACCCCGTGATAAGCGCCTTTTCCAGCCCTTGGAGCCATGGACCCCTGACAAAGAGGACATGTGGGATCTGGAGCTCGAGAGTCCACAGCCTGACCCAGCCACGCCACTCATCTTCAGTCGGGGTGGCAAAGGTCATAAAAGGTACAATAAACGCCAGCAGAGGCAGCACAAGTGTTTGTTCCTGTTCCACATAATAAAGTGAAAAAATGTTCTGTATAATTTGGTCTATTCAGACTTTGTCCACGTTATTAAAGGAAAATGAGGTAACATTTTTCTGCATACGAAAGACCAAAAAGATTTTAACCGTCCTCTAAAGGGAAACTGCCATTATTTATTTCCTAAATGTCCAGAAATAATGGGGAATTGATACTGTTAGATAAGATGCCGCAGACTTGTTGCCTGCACTGTATGTAGACCACTTGCATTTCCAAATGCCAATTTCCATTTTATGTCTTTCATTTTTAGGAAATCTTGCTTTGGTGATACAAAAGTGCAAAAATCTCGAGGTAAAAGTGCCAAGTTGAGCCCGCAGAAGCCCGAAATTGAGCCTGGCTCTCCTAATCAGAGAGAGCTACGCAGCAAGGAAACCCCAGAGAAGACTGTTCCCGCGAGGGCAGAAAGGGACGGTTTGCTCCCTTGCAAAGAGGAGGCTGAACTGAGCTGCCAGATGGAGGATCTCCCCTTCATGTCAACGACAGAGATGTATCTGTGTTGCTGGAACCAACCTCCTCTGTCCCCCCTGCGTGAGACTTCCCCGAAAAAGGAGGAAGAGGTGGCCAGTGAGTGGACTCCTCATGTAGTACATGATATGCTGATTGTTTGTAAGCCTAACCTATATCCCACCTTCAATCACTTTATCCTTCAAAGTGTCCTGAACAAAATATCTATGAATAAACTCTTCTCCCTGCTTCTGTTCACCTCCTAGTCCCATCTTGGAGGGAAAATATAATAGAGCCGCTGAATGAAGACTCCTCCTTTAATCCCCCTGAGGTGAGAGACGCATCTGAAAAGAAACTTGTACCTACTGAAATGAACTCACATCAGATCCAAATGAGTTTTTAACTCACGATTCACTTCTGTTTCCCCTCAAGCCGCTAGACGACGGCGTGTTTTTGAAACGTCACTCAAAGCTCGAGTTGGATGAGAAGAGGAGGAAAAGGTACCGGTCGCTGACTTAAACTTGGTTTAAGCTTTTAACAAATACATTTCTTGAGTGTTGAGCATATGGGTGCTGGAGTAAACTGCAACAAACTGTATTGGATAAATTTTATCTAAATTTTGATTATTAAATAGTTTTGATGAGCATTTTCGGAGACTTGGTTTAAACTGAGCCCTGGATTTAAAGATTAAAGGCCAGAGTATCAATAAACATCAAGGTCTGTTCTGCTCTCATTGTTATTAGTATCCCCCACCCCATTTTAATGAATGAAAGCTGAAGGTGTGATATTATCAGCGATGTTGAGCTTTTAATGCTTATATAAATCAAATGAAATAATGTCAATCTGCATACTAAAATAGTGATTTTTATGTATTTATTTATTTTTTGCCATAATTGAGCAGCTCCACTACCACCTGTCTCTCACTCTTTACTTTTCCTGTCATGTAAACGAATCCTGCGTGTTTCTAGATGGGATATCCAGCGAATCAGAGAGCAGCGCATGTTCCAGCGTCTGCAGCAGCGCATGAACAGGAAGAAAGTTGTCCAGGAGACCGAGCCGGAGTTGTCGTCCTTCTATCCCGACACCGAAGATGGTACATTTTCAGTATTAGAGTATTCTTAAATCAAATCAGGAGATTTTCAGTCTTAATTTTAATTCTTAATTCTCTTCCAGTTGAAAGTATAGTGATCACTCCCTTCTTGCCTGTGGTTGCATTTGGTCGGCCTCTGCCTAAACTCTCACAACAGTAAGTTAGAGGTCTTTTGTTTTGGGCTTTTCCTTTATTAATATACAAACTGTTAATAATATTGGTGGATTCTCTTTAAATATGGCCAAAGCTTCCAATAATAAGCTCAGCATATATACAAGTGCTCTCTGTGAGGTTAAAGCTCAGGCACTACTTTGTTTCTGTGTCAGTAGGGCCATATATCCTTAATGTGGTTGTGTGAGCACAGCAGCTCCACTCACCTGCTGTTCAACCTGCCTGTTTGGCTCACATGGTAACAGAAATTTGCCTCTAGCTGAACAAACATCATAGCTAAAATCTTTGTGTAGTCTGAGTTTCATTTAAGACAAAACATGAAATGAAGTGAAGGCCATTTTCACAGTCCACCTCTTCCCCCGCTGTATTTCTTCTGTAATTTATTGCAGGCCTGTATTCATTTAAAGTCGGGATAAAATGATTTAGATGGAACCTAATGCAGTCCATATTTTTTTGTCCTTGGACTCTATCACAGTAGCTTTGATGATTAACAGTTACATATCCTTATTTATCTTATACTGGGCTTTGGTGCAGCCCATCAGTTTGAAACAAGCTCCCTTTGAGCCAGGGGTTAAATAATTATTATAAACAAAACAAACAAACCTTAAATAAATAAATTATATTTTAATAAAGCTGCTAAAGGCCACCACTCACCCCACTCCAGTGAAAAATGAACAGACACCAGAGGGTTTAATATTATTATTGAGTGATGGTATGTTGATAAGGCCATTAAGCATCTGTTTTATGTGCAATTCACTCACATATCTCATCTTTTCAACATTTAGTCTCTAATAAATATTGTAGTTTTACCACTATATTGTCTGGCCTTGGTAAACAAAAGGCTTGAAGTTTTAGTATACGCCGATGCTTTTATAAGAACCTGAAGCTGTTTTTAATATCAGCATCTGTCATTGTAACTCTGTGTGTGTAGCATATATATGATATAAAATGAGAAAAAGCAGCAGGAGCATTCCAGTTATTTTCACTCGTCTTTACTCTTGAACTGAGGGTCGACTGTCCGTTGTTTTCTCTCCAGGAACTTTGAGCTGCCTTGGCTGGATGACCGCAGCCGGTGCCGCATTGAAGTTCCCAAGAAACACACGCCTCACCGGACCTGCAGGAAGTGAAGCCCTTAAAAAACAGCAGCAGTGGTGGGAGAAGAAGATGATTATGATGATGCTCCACACCCAGATTAAAAAAACGAAACAGAAAAATTTGCCGGTGTGGCAGGGAGTCGCATCACTAGTCGCTTTGTTTAACTGTCACTGTTGCTTTTGCTCTCCTGAGTTTTGGTAAAGGATGGACGATATCTGCAGGGCAGGGTGTCCTTGATGTTTTCGGTCTCTTAAAAGAGAGGCTGAGCCCTCCATGCCAGAAGATTACAGCCCCCAAGTCAGCAGCTGTTCATAATTACACATTTACCAGGAGTTACATGCATGTCCTGATACTTTTTTGGTGGATCTGCACCACAGACGTAAAAAAGACCCGTAGACTTAATCAAACAGATGTGGTGTTTCTGTCGTGTTATATGGGGTCGGTAGTATTAAGGGACAAGCTGAGGAGCTCTAATCTTTGTGCATACGTGTAGAGGGAACGATTTAAAGCCACTTTGACTGAAAATAGAGCTTCGCGAGCAATGCAGCTGCATCCTTTTCGCTTTGGGTCGTGTCACCGCGCCTGTTCTCCCCGCATCAATGTCGTGCTGTGTATTGCCTATATCGATTGCACACGACTGCATTAAGATTTTATCGATGTTAGGTGTGATTATTGGGAGTTTTGAGCCAGCATGATTTCATATATATGCATATATATATAAAATAATCGAGCCAATCCAGTGTAAAGTGAAAAATGTAAACAATCAGATGATTGGATTTGAGAACAAAGGTACAGGAAATTATTCGGGTGGTAAACTTGGTGTCGAATTCAGTGACCTGTCCCCTTTTTTTGTTGTTGTTTGTTTTTTGTTTTTTTTGGTTGTTTTTTTTTGTTTTGTTTCTGTTAGTTCCTTTTTTATGTGAGATGCATGGACTCTCTTTAGCTGTTTCCAAATGATAAAAAAATAAAAAGGTATTAGCATGGCTTTGCCCCAAAATGGAGAATAATCTCTGCTCATTGGGCTACAAAAATACTGTCTTGAAAGCATGACCTTTGGCCGTTCAGTTCGGCCGATCTGATAATAACAAAGTTTGATTTTTGATCTTGATTTTTCTCTTTTGTTTCCAATCAAAAAAGAAATAGCTTGTGTCCAGTAAATATACGATTTAGGTGTACGCATCAGACTCCTGACGTTCACGGGAGCCGTTTTAGAAAATGAAGCTTTCTAGCTGTAGTCTGTGCGCGCTCTTTAACACGCTGCCAGTTAATCTCTCCCTCTGCGAGTTCGTCACAGTCGCAGTGTTTGGTTTCTGCAGGTTTTCCTCTTCGCTGTGTTCACTCAGCCTCTTCTACATTTGATGCAACCGCTTTCTGCAGCTTCAGTACTTTCAGCTGCTCAGTGTGCACCTGCATATGCAGCACATTCTGGAAATACAAAGTCAGTTTTTGTTTTGTTTTTCCTGTTGTTTTTTTGTACATAGCTTTCAGAAACAAATGTACATAAAACATCGCTGTTATTTTTTTATTATTTAATGTTGGAAGTGTTGAGTACATCAATATCGTTCTATGATTGTAAGTTGACAAATTGACAGTTTTGAAAGTAAAACTTTTTTTGGAATAAAATGAATATGTCTATCATATGTGGATGTGGTTATTTGATAAGGAAGTGGGTACAGATGTACACTAGGAGGTTGTTTATGAAAAATACATAAAGCTATTTTTTCCATACATAGCACAAAAACTTTATATTTAACTGTGTACAACTTCAGCCTCATCTGCTTTATCTGTGCCTGTGATCCTGATGACTGGAGTAGAGAGGAAGTATAATTTCCAGGTGTTAACAGGTCATTAACAAGCTCCTCCCATGTAGCTTTGGGTTGTTCATTCTCATGATCATCCCACCCCTGGCTGGTCCTTTTACTGCACCAGCAGTGTGTTTGGGATGATTGTCATGCTTACAAATGAAGCTGTTCTAGATGATATTGCATGGATCAAAAAATGACCGTACTTTTCTTAATTCCATCAATTTTCACAAGATCTATAACGCCACTGTCTGAAATTCATCCCCAGATAACTGTAGACTCACAGTTGTACCTCACTCTGGACTAAAACTTCAGATATTTGAAATCGCTCTAAGACGACCTGCTGATTTTGAGCCCAGTTCTTGTGTAATCTGCCTTTTTTCCCTTGGAGTAGATGGATCAACTGAAGGGTCAGATTCATCTCTCAGGTCCGGCATCAGGTGGATTTTATTATTTTTAGGCCTTCCACTTCATCTTTTGTGTGCCACTTGTCCACTTTCCTCATTTTTCTTACAGACACGCTGCACACCATGCCCAGATATGCCAGGTTTGGGAATCACCTTGTTGGTATAAAATTTTATATCACTCAAACTGTTGTTTCTGGCACTTTGTAGATTCAGCTAAAGAAATGGGACCAAAGTCTTTGATCTTATGACTGCTAGTAACAAAGTACCTAAATATACAACTTAAAACCGGTTTTTTGTTGTGTGTTTTGTGTAAACACTGAATCAGGAGACTTTTTTTAGGCTTACATGGTTCATAGGTCAGTGTTAAGTGGGTGAACATAGGAAGAAACATTCCTCTGCAATTGATCAGGTACAAGGACTGGATGGAAAATGAGTGAAAAAGCAGCCAATGTCCAAAGAAAAACTTTAAAAGACACCGAGAAAGGCCTGGAGAACTGGTGCTGAAGAACACCTTAAAAAATACTGGCAACCACCAGTGCCGCCTCTCAATGTCCCAGCAGACACACTTATAGTATCAGTTTCAAAATCCTACATTGCCTTGTTCTCAAGTTATCACATTCACATGATTTTCAGAAAGCTTTTTCTGTCCTTGCCATCAAGCTCAGTGAGATTCGAACTTGTCCAAGATTTGTAGTAGATGCACCTGTGGTATCAATTTGAAAATCCTAAGTGACTTCCTTCTCAAGTTATCGCCTTCACAAATTAAGGTGTCCCAGTGGGGTGACGCACATACCCCATCAGCCTTTTATGGCTGTGGAAAATATAAAGAAATGATGCGTGGCTCAAGACTACAGACTTCTTCTCAGTTCTCTAAACTAACTACACATATTCATAGAACCTTAGTAGCAGATATTGAAAGCCTTTCTCAAGCAGTTTTTCAGAAAACCGAATAATTGAAATAAACGAATAACAGCTGTGATTTAATTCACATTAAGAAGTTTATCTTTCCCCTGGAATTTTGTCTGAGATGTTCAGGTAGAATCTGCTAAAAATAACACTGATCACACAGCCAGTTATTTAAATCTGGAAAAAATGTTTATTGAATAGAGAAAAAAAAAAACAGGACAGTTTGTCAAAAATAAACACCACTGACTCTTTATTAACATTTTGGTGAAATAAATCTTAAGAGTGCCAAGTCAGCTGACCTCACCTTTCTTTCCAAATATAATCTGTAAAATCTGTGAATGCAGCTGCAAAAGATGCCAATATTTCAACTTCCTGCACAGCATCTTCAGGTAAACCCTGACAAACCGCAGATTCCATCTACTAAACAATCAAAAAAAAAAAAAAAAAAAAAAAAAAGGCTACAAGAGTATTATTATTATGATTATGGTGATACAAACACCAAAACAGCCTCATGTACAAAAAAAAAAAAAGAAAAGAAAAAAGAAAAACTTCACGTCACCCATATAAAATGTCGTTTTCTGTGATATTACCAGCTTTCGTTTGGATTTCCTTAAACATTTTTATAATTAGTGTTAATTTAATTTGTGAAAACGTCATGCCTGGAGGAGTTAGTATTTACAGACTGTGACATAAAGTCAGCTTGTGTCATTTGGCAAAGTCGGAAATGAGGCAACAATTTGCCAAACCTATGAAGGATAATGACCCTTTTACTTTTTATTTTTTTGGATAAAATACATATTACACATAATGAGAAAACACCTCAAACAGAAAGCCATACACCTTTGTCATACACCCCAGCTCTGCTGCAACAAACCAGCGTACCGCTGGCTCTACTTCCAATAGAATCTAGAAACAGAGATTCGAGTATATTTGTATTAAAGGCTTCGCCACAGCGCTCAATCTCTCCGAAGGTTATTCAGACGCTCCTCCAGGTCTGCGTCTGCGTCGGCCAGGGTCGCCTGAGGCTCCGCCTTCTTCCCTCCTGCCACCGACAGGCTTCCGCCAGTACTCGGCAAGCCTGAAATAAAGACGAGGCGTTAAAAGAAAATATTGGAGCTATTTGTTCTTATTTTTTATTATTTTGAAATCAGTTAAAGTTTGTTGTTAGTTTACTTATATTTTGGGATTTATTTACAAGTTTATTTGTTGGTTAATATTTTGTTCAATGTTTGTTTGATGTTACTTTGTTAAATTAGTCAGGAAGAGCTGTAGGGCCATTTTGTTTTCTATAAATAAAGAGACTGGTATAGGACCAGCATGCACTGGGGTGGGCCTATGGTTTTTTACCAGAGCAGGAGAAGCAGCAGGAAGTAATAAAAAAATGGATCTTGTTATTGCCAAACTGGATAAATAAACCATAAAAATGCAACTTTCAAGTTTGGACAGTGGACTTCTTTTGCCTGCGTACAAAATAGTATCTCAGTGCAGCAGTGGCTTGTGGACTTTTAATTGTGGGATGTTTGGTTGGTCAAACAAAAGGAATTGCCACTAGAGAAAATATCCAGAGAGTCAAAGAAAAAAAACGTAAAAGGGTTTTTTTTTCTTACTTGACAGTTCATCGGACAGGTTCAGACCCAGCTCGTCCAGCACTTGGGACACAATGGCGTCGCTGTGTAGGAAGCACAGAAATCATTTAAATGATTTTAAAGAAGACCGTTTAATAAATCATCTAATCAAATCAAAGGGTAGCAGGGCCACCACAGAGGGTATCTCACTACTGTCAATAAAAAACAAACAAACAAACAAAACTTAAAAAAAAAAAATAGAATAAAAGAGTGTTCTAGATCCCAAACACACCAGATCTGTGATCACTTTTAGCTCATATTTGTCTTTTGTCCGTAAGTGTGTTCTGTTGTATATCTGTCAGCTTCGTTTCATGCTACCTGTCGGGGCGGGCACTACGGATGTAAATTAGCAGCTAAATTGCTTATTGTAGCTTCACTTTTACACAGCTGCGAAAGATGATGGGAAATATGATGAAATTAAAAGATGTAAAGGTTCTACTTTAAATGCTGTACTATACTGCTGTTGATATACTAGCACCCTTCTTTTAAACTGTCTATTCCAAATGATAGTTGTCCAATATTACACTTTTCTCATATTTTATTAGTTTTGTTTTTAATGTTTTAAAAATTTAAGAAAGATCACAACTACATGAGCTTCCTGGCCTTGGAAATCCCTTGTCAGGAAGCTCCCCGCCCACAGTTTATGTGCTGATGTTAATGCTAGAGGAAGTTTGGAGCTCTAGAGTTATGAACTCAGCAGAGCGTTGGCAACTTCTAGACCCGCTCTGTAGCTCCATTTTTTGGTTGAGTTGCTGTGGTTCCTAAACACATGACTTGTGTGACTGACTATTACAGTACCACGGTGGAAATCCTTGAGCTCTTTGTTTCACAAATATTTGTAAAAATAAATCACAGGCCTGGGTGATTGATTTATACACCTGTGGCATTGAGACTGAAAACACCTGAGATCCAAGATTAAGAGACTGAACAGCTCAGTACTTTGGTCTGATCATGTTCCGATGCTCTGAGAATCCCTCACCTCTCCTCCTCATCATCCTCGTCTCCCATGGCGTCGTCGATGGCGTCGTTCATCATCTCTTCCTTCATGTCCATGATTTCACTCTGTCGCTCAAACTCCATCATGATCTTTTGGATCTGAGGCAGTTTCAGCTGTGGGGATGGGATGAATAAATGAGAGTCTGTCAGCACGTTGAGCAGGGTGCATTACTATTTTTTAAAAGCTGGATCACAGAATGTTTGCTGGTTATCGGACCTGTCTGTTCATGGTGGCCATGGCTTTGGTGACGCCTTTCATCGCCTGCGCCATACTGTTGTTGGACTTCAGTGTCTGTATCTTCAGGCTGACCGCCTGAATGTTGGCTTTCATCATGATGAACTTCTTAACGTAGCGCCTAGTGCGCACTAAGTCTTTGGCCATGATCTTGACGGCGTCCTGCAAAGACCGAAACGATAAAATCACTGTGAACATTCTTCCGGTACAAACGAAACTCTGCTCACAAGCCCCACGGCCTCACCATTTGTCCCTGTTTGGCCATTTTCTTTATGTCAGCGATGATCTTCTTCTCCTGCTGCTCCAGCTTCATTCGCTCCCGGTCCAGTTCTCGCATGGCTCGGTTGAGTGCCCGCTGATTCTGCCTCAGCATCTCCTCCGGAGTCTTCCTCCTTCCAAACAGGAAATCCATCTGGATGTGGATATAAGCAGAGGATCAAATTTGGTCAAACAAATATCAGTTATGGCTCCTTTTTTATTTTTATTTTTTATTCCTGCGGTCCTCTGGGATCAGTAGCCATATGATGTGGCGATTGAGTAAGAAGCAACAGGAACCATTAAAAGTACCCTCTACCTTCAGTTATAAAGTGAGATTAATCTATCTATCTATCTATCTATCTTCTAATCAATCAGTTGATCAACAGGTAACAGTCTTCCACAACACAAAAAATGCCCTTCTTCTCTGATGAGCTTCTCTGTCACTCATGGAGTTAAAATAAATGCATGTGGGTCAAGGTAACAAAAACAGGTGACAAAAACAAAAGATTAATAAAAATTTAAAATTAGAACAGGGAAAAATAAAAGTAACTAAAATTTTGATAAACACAGACTGAAATTACATGAAAATATGGACAATGGAGTCTGCAGTCTTAGTCTTGGTGAGGCTTTGTTCCACATTTCCTGAGACCTGAGATGACCACATGACTATGAATCAGCTCCCTTCACAAACTCCTGTGTTTATATTGTGGTGTCTATTCTGATCACCAGTCCCCCCACCCCACCCCCAAGTAAATATAGAAATAATTAAAATTAAAAATACTAAAACTTACACCAATAACAGTGGACATTAATGGTTATTTTAAGCCTGAAATATCAGACATCATAATTCTAACTCAAATCTGAACCTGTGCTCACTCCATCGGCTTACAAACACATCATTAATTATAAAAATCGCTTTTCATCATTACTGTGTCAATAAATTGATAAATAAATGCCTGACATTTGGTCATTTGGTGGATGTGAGAATACGAGATGGGGGGTTTCTATTTGAACTTCTCTGCCTTCCGTACAAATAAAACCCCCCACTCTAAACAAACTTAGAGCGACATTTTCTACACATATAAACGTGTTTCTAAAGCCGTCTCAGGCTGTCACGAGCCCCTGTTTACTGGACGGTTACTCAGCAGTCAGTTATGTGACCAAAGGCCTGAAGTCTAAATCCAGCCTTGTTTAGCTCGGTTGTTCTCCCCCTCTAGCAGGGAGACAAAAACCAACAGGTAACCCCACCACAGCGTGAGGCCAGCGGTTAAATCTCACCGTGTGCGGCGGAGACGGGGGTCCAGACGGCGAATACGGCGCGAAGAGGCGTCAGCTCCGACTTCTGCTCGAAACAAATTTAAACGATTATTTGTTTTCTTTCCTACGCTTCCGTGTTGCTAGACTTTTACTTCCCGGAAATTACGCCATCGCGCACACCCAGGCAGACGTCAGTTTTACCATGGCGTCACATTTGTCACGTGCCTACAGTCGACACCGAGGAAGACAGACAGACATTTCAAAATAAAAGCTAGAGCTAGAGTGCTATAAAAGCTAGCTAAAAAAGCTAGCTAAGCTATTGTTATTTATTTAATTTATTTTTTTTGCGTTTAACTTAATTCTTAACAAAGGAAGCTGTAACAAGCTGTAACAAAGGAATCTTACAGCTATACAGTGCTGTGGAAAAGCTATTGGCCCCACCCTAATTCTTTCTTTTTGATTTTTGTCTTTTTAAAAATATTTGTCACAGTTGGGAAGTTGGGAAATAAAACATATAGAAAAATATACTGATTAAAATTAAAGCAAAGCAAAACATGCAATAACGATAAAATTATACAAATAAAACCAAATAGATAATACAACAGAAAAGTAATTAAATAACAGGTTATCCATAGAAATAGGCGTTTAATGACCAGTACGAAAATGAAACTAAATATTACAACAGCAACAAAAGTACATGTCAGACTTGACCCCGTAAGAAAAATGTTATTTATGCGAAATGTATTATTTTAATTCCATACACTTCCAGCTTTGGGTGACGCCTGTCATCAGACTAGCAGTCTCAGGCTTTTATTTTGTAGGGTAAATGACTCCACGTCAGGTCATAATATCCGCTGCTTGCTGAGACTGGATTGCACATGTGCGTAAAAGCTACAAGCATGTTCGCTGAGATAGGAAGTTGGTTTTTTAACTCATCGTGACAGATTATCGGTGAAGGTCTCTGACACATCTGTGGATTGATGGACTTCTCGGGAAGCTGATTCGAGTTTCTCCAGTGCAGAGGCTGCCCCTTGTATAAATATGGCTGGATTTATTGCAAATCAGCACAGGTTGCTGCTTGCATTGAACAGAAGATTCCATGCACCTTTATCAGCCTCCCGGGTTGCCTTTTACCACGTAACAGCTTCACACCTGAGCCCAAAGGACAGCAAGGTCAGTCCTGCAGCGAGGGGGCGCTCCAGGGTCCAGCACAAGCCTGCAGAAGGGCAGGAGCATGAGGGGTCAACTCAGATAAAAGTGTTTAAAAGTGAGATCTCAATGCTGCAGAAGCAGATGAGGGGAGGTGACTTCAGAGTGTCACCTGAACTCAGGAAACTGTGCTTGGAAGATTTCCCTGCAGAGAGGGAGAGGCAGGTGAAGCAGAAACCTGCACCTGAAGCCAAATCTAAGGACTGCGAGGTTGTTTTTGGCGTTGCTCCCTGCTTCTTGGCTCTCACTCAGGGAAGGAGGAGGGTCCGTAAGCTGTTTGTAAAAGATGGCGAGGCTTCTCACAGGGCGTCTGTGTTGAAGGTGTGCGAGGAGGCTCATCTGCGAGGAGTTCAAGTCCATCGGGTCAGCAGGAAGGAGCTGGACAAGATGTCCAATGGGGGAGTCCATCAGGGAGTGTGCCTGCTTGCCAGTCCCCTGAGCTACCTCACAGAGGACTCTGCACCCAGCAGGAAAGATGCCCCACTGTGGCTCGTTCTGGAGAGAATCCACGACCCCATGAACCTCGGCGCCATCCTGCGCTCTGCTTATTTCCTCGGGGTGGACAGAGTCGCCAGCAGTCTTCGCTACACCTGCCCGCTGTCTCCAGTGGTCAGCAAGGCGAGCTCGGGCATTATGGAGGTGATGGGGGTGTATGGATATGAAAACCTTGCAGAGATGTTGAAGCTGAAGATGGAGCAGGGCTGGCAGGTGGTTGGCACAGTGGGACAGGAAGCAGAAGTGTTTCAGATGCCCATCACCAAGTGTTCAGACTTTAAAATGACCAAACCCACGTTGCTGCTGATGGGAGGAGAGGGAGAAGGACTCTCCAAGGAGCTGCTCTCCACGTGTCAGACACTTCTCACCATCCCAGCGGGCAGGGAGCTGGTGCCTGGCATCGAGTCTCTAAACGTTTCTGTAGCCACAGGCATCCTGCTGCACTCTTTGCTGTCCTCCAGGAGCTCGACCACATGACAGCCACCTCAAATAGCCTCCCAAATCAAGATGCAAGGTCACTGACAACACAACCAACCACAGGAATAAATAGTTCAGTGTAATCTTGAGTACAAATTCATAGAAGACAAAACCAGAGCCCTCATACTCTTCTCTGCTGTTGTTGTTGGGACTGAGTAGCATTTGCTGGAAACAAAAAACACAACCCACCTGTTTCAAGAAGTTACGTAGCCTTTAAAATAAATACACATTATTTATTTATTGCCTATTTTCAAGATTGATGTTGTCAGTGGAAACCAACAGGCTCTGAGCCGAGTCTTACAGATCTGCATGATTGTTTCCTGGGATTTGTTGACTATATATTTTCTCTGCTATCTGTTATTTGGCATTGATGTTATTTGATACTTGTTACTTGATATCAATGTTTTAAGTCATCTTACTGTGTAATTTGTATCTTTGTACAGCACTTTAGCCAACACTACTGTTGTAATTAAATGTGCTATATAAATAAACGAAACATAGGTAAACGTCCACATTTTCAAACCTTATCCACGTGTGTTTTGATTCAGTACCGAAGTACAGGAGTACGTCCTGGTCGCCCAGCATCAGGACTGTAGTGTCTATTATTTTTATGTCTTTTGCTCACATTTTAAGGTAGGTTTCTGTATAATCAAACATGGATTTGGGTACGCCAAAGTTTCAAGGTGCAAAATGTCCTCCACATGTCAGTTTGAGGAATTTTTGATTGCACAATTGAAGCATGAGGACCAAGCGTGACAGCTACACTTTTACTGTGTTTTGCTCCACACAAGGTTTCTTTTATCCCCCTCACAAAGGTTGCTGTCCTCCTCACAGACCCTTGGTTGTGTGTTGATACAGTAAATCTAATTATGATTTTCTGCATTTGCAAAAAAATATTTGGTAACACAGTGTTTCTTGTTTAAGTTTTGGTCCTCCTCCAGAGGCCTGGATGTTTGAGGATTTGATGGTTCGGCTGCACCTTCCTGAACAGAGACCTCTGATGTTGTTCCCAGAGACTGTTGGAGCCATGATTCCAGCTCCTGTTACCAGTGGGACGCTTTGATTTTACCTTCCAGTTCCTTGAGCCACTGGGAATTCTTGATTATCTCATATCCCTTCTATCTAATGCTACTGTCAGCTGCTATTGCCAAATCTATCACAGCTGCTGTCTTCTGCTCTTTTGCAATCACCGCTATCTCTGATTGGTTGGCCAGCAGCTGCTTGTGTATCCCACAAGATTCTCATCCACCTCTGAGGTGTCTCCAATCACAACAGATAGGTTCCAACCCCTACCCGCTACTTCAGTCAACTGATTTCAATTTTCTCTTTATTTGCTGTCTTTTGTCTTCGCCTTACACATTATTTATTGTACACATGTTGACCCTTGACCAAAGAAAAGAAACACCAGGTGGAATAAGTGACACCATAATGACTCGTGTGCATTTACTGCCCCAGTACACCATGACAATGAGTAGACATGCACAGTAGGAGGACCTCGCCTAAGTGGAATGCAGCCCTGATTAATAAACCAGTGCTTTTCCTGCTGAGACATGCCGACTGTCCGCTGAGGAAAGAAGACTGCGGTTATGCTTCACATCAAACACTACGTGTCCAAAGGTTTGTGAACATGTGATCACAGCAGCGGGGAATTTATCAGTCACAAGACCATCAGTGACGTGCAGCACTGATACTGGCTGATAAGGTGTCGATCACATCTGCTGCTTTAGTTTATCTTGGAGGCATGAATGAGGGTGACGTCAGGGCTCCATGCAAGCTTGTCAGGTTCTTCCTCACCAAACTGTAAAACTATTTACTGAAGCCCAAGGCAAATGCACAATTTTTATTGGTTGTCAGGTTGTAAGTTGATAGTTTTGCTCATCTCCTGTGACAGGCGTGTTCCCATGAGTGTTGTCTTCTTCTTTACTATCAGGAAAAACAAGCAGTTCTTACACTTCTATTAATAAGAATCCTAAGAATAAAGGAAAGACAGTAGGAGATGTCTACATACTTTTGTTCATGTTACTGAGATAAGATCTCCATTTAAAAAACACTTTTCCTTTTTTTGTAGAAACTGAAAACTTAAAGTGACATTTACAAATTAATGAAAAAATAGAAGGTTTGTGGAAATATACTAATTTTCTACTAAGAAATTGTCTCAGGGTGGCATGAGGGTGGCATGGAAATCAGATGAGGTGGCAAAATCAAAGCTTTTTAAAAAAAACACATGCAGGTTTTACATATGGTTAAAATGATTCAAATGCAGTAAGTATACACATGTTATGTAGACCACATAGTTAAACATTCAGTTCCATAAAACATGTGAATTTTGAGTATATGCACTGTACAAAGAAATATGTAGCCCAATACGTATAAAAATCCAGAAAGCATGGGGCGGTTCATTTACAAGGAAAGGTCTAACTTAAGTTTCGCTTTTGGAAAAAAAATTACACTGTCATGAACAAGATTTTAAATTTGTATTTCACCTTCAAATTGTTTTATTTTATTTTTTACCTTGCCTTGCTTGGCATCATTCTTTTCAGCACAACCTCACGTGTCTGAATTTACAGTTATTTTTTCATTAACATACTGTATTAACACAACTGATCTGAAATCACACAAAAAACATAAAATCCTAGTAGTAGTTTTTTTTTTTTTTTACTGTAAAAACCACAAACATGTTTAGTAAATTATTTTCACAACTTCAAATGCAAATATAAATTGTACATTCTGAAAACTTTTGCATACATTTTGTAAACAATAAAGTTATATACAACTATTTCTCTAAAAATGCAGCCAACACATCTGGTGTTTGTTTTTTGTTTTTTTAATTTTGTACAGCCATTTAAAAATACTACTATAACTAAAACGAGAAAACAATCAGGTGTTACAATAAAATGTCCCAGAAATTATTTTTGCCAGTACAAAGACAGAGGAGAAAACCACAGGGATAACCCCTGCAGGCCTGAAAACAGGAGGTCTTTCACTTCTCTGGTTTTCCACCTGGAGACAGTTTACACCTAACTCTAATATCTAAAAAAAAAAAAATCTTACCCCCGCCCCCCAAAAAATAAAAAATTCACTATGAGGGTGTCCAAATTCATAGGCGACACCCGCCATCACACCCAAAACCTCCCCTTCTTCCTAATCATACGAAACCCACGTGTTGCCGTTTCCACCAATAGGAAAGAGGTGGCTATTTTTCCTGTTTTATTTTTACTGTTTTCGCGCTGTCCTTAGAAGACGCTTTTTTTCTCTTTATTTGCAAAAATGTTATGTTGTAGACATTGAAAGAAATATTATATATTATAATTTGGCTCTTTAAAAATCTTCTGGGTGTGGAGCTTCTTTATGAAAACTAAAAACCTGACAGGACATCTCGGTCTCCATAGGGTGGCAGTAGCGGAGTAGCAGTACCAGCGGAGGTACCAATCAGCCTGCCTGATGACTGAGGAAGAAGAGCGGAGCACACAATGCACTGCACGGTTGACAAGGGTTGTGTCTCCCTGGTTTTCGCGATAAATCTTCAGTTCAGTACAAACTCTCGAAGAGGCAGCAGTGGAACCGATCTGTTTCTTTCTTTATAACCTACACACTGGATTTAGCGAGGGAAAAAAAGAATTCGGTGGCCGGAAACGACGGCAATTGGTCAAGCTTCTCCTAAACATTGGATTACAGAGGCTGCATGAAGGAGCTGCCCAGCCCAACGGGGCTCGGCCGACACCCTCGTTTATGGAAATCGACCCCGAGGCTTTGATGCTTGGGCCTCGGTTTTTTCCTTTATGATGGGGGTGGAACGACTCAACAGTTTTATGTGAAGGAGAGGGATATTATTTCGTGGATGATTCGTAGAATAAAAACCCGCTTCCGTATTCTTCCTGCTTCCTCTTAAAAAAAATTAGAGATAGTTGGTTGTTGCTAACAGCTGGATTGGCTAACGCTGACTAGCATCCATGCTAATGTTACGTCTTTCTTTTGATGCGACTCAGCTACCACTATCGGCCATCAACAACCCGACAGGAGAAGATTTTGCCCTCTTGGCTGCTGATTATTAGTTATATTCACACTCCACAGCCCGGCTCATCAGTGTTTACAGAAATGTTTTAAGAATAAAGTTGTATTCTTAGTTTGTCGGGCTTATATTATTATAAATTGAATTAGCCGCGTATAGGCTAACTGACGTTCGCTAACAGCAGCCATTTACTATTTAAAGTAAAGCAGACAGCTCTTTTTATTCCCCGTAAGGCGTAAATTAGAGTAACTGTCAGTATTAAGACGTTCAGTTTCACAGTAATATGCAAAGTCTCGTAATAGTCGTTATCAGGCCTGGCTAACTAGCTAATAAATTTGCTACTAATTTTGTCAGCGTGTGCAGAAATTAAGGAAATCACAAACAGTTTGTTGATTTAATCTGTGCCGAAAACAGCATTATTTTCAATCTGTTACTCCTGCGGAGGCAATCTCGCCCTGCTTTGGGTGTAACACAGCCAGACTTGTGTTTTATTGTTTACATGTTTACAACTTGTGTGGTTATCGCTTGGATTTCCTGCTAGCTAGCACGCTAGCTAACGTTAGCCGTCAACGAGACACAATCAGCGATGTCCTGACATTCGCGTTAATGTCGCCGATGTTTTGAATTCCCATGTGGATGTAAGTTTGTTTTCAGATTTCAGAAATGACACTAACATTTCGCCGAGAGAACGGCACTGATGCCAGCAGCATACTGCTGTCAGAGGACGGTAAATAATAGCCACTGGTTTCCATTAACGCCATTTTAACAGAGGTTCTCGGAGAGGGCCTGTGTGGTGGTGTTTTTATTCGCGGTTCGGTACCTTCAACCGGGCCGGGACTTGCGTAAAAAAGTGCCTTTGGGAATCTCACCTAAGTTGCGAAAAGGAGGTGGCATTTGAACATGGAGGGCCCGAGCCGAAACACCGGATTCAGGCAGAGCCGGCGATCCCGTTCCCAGCGCGACAGGGAGCGGCGGAGGAGGCGAGTGGATCTGGCCGAGGAGCGGGCCACATCCCTGTCCTCGGGCTCCGATCGGGAGGCATGTGGGACCAACAGCGTGCTGGGTCCCGGTGGGAGAGAGTGCCGACCAGGGTTTGGCAGACACAGGCCTCCACGCCGGAGGAAGAGGGAGTCTGTGTCCTGCGAGGAAGAAATCATTGATGGCTTCGCTATTGCGAGCTTCATCAGCTTGGAGGCTCTGGAGGTGATTGTCATAATTTGGTGTTTTTTACACCCCACTATCAGCTGTCATTCATGTGTACTAGTGTTCGGTGGGGATTTGGCACCCTCCTTTCCTCTAATTTATTAAATAATCACCATCCTCGTAGGTGGTTGCTTTAATTCTCATCTTTGTAAATTAAATCATCCAAGGGTGTGAAGGGCTGCAGATTGAGCCCCTAAAGCGTGACAGCAATCCACTCCCCAATCATCTGATGGCTCCTGGAGAGGCCTCAATTATTCATGATCTAATTTTTAGAGGTGTTGATGAGCTTTGTAGATAAAGCAAGAACAAGAAATACATTAAGAAAAGATCGTTTAACTATTTTCTGAGTTTGTGCTGTCACAAAGCTTTTCTTCAGACACTCAAGATTTAAAGTCAGGACGCATATCGATGTCAGTACCTCATATTGAATCCAGTTTTGATTCTAAAGGAGTTAAATAAACCAGTAAATGCAGATAATACTGACTCTCTGGCCCCAAGTCACCCCAAAATGCCCATTTTGAGAAGAACAGTCCCTGATATGTATTTGATGGGTTTTCTGGCTCAAAATTAGGCCTTTGATGGGTGACTACACGCATAAGCATGACTGATTCCCATATAGTCATAAAAAGTGTATGTGTTTCCTGATTTTTCCCTATGTGATAAAAAGCATGTGCCAAAGGTAGATCAAGTTAAACCCAACTTACAAAAAAACTGTACTGCTTTGGCCCTTTGGGTGAAGACCAATTTTTTGTATGTAGCAAAAAAAGTACATTTTACGTTTAATTATTTACAAGATGTTGGCATGTGGTAATTTGTGGATAATCTTTGATAGTAGTTTAATCTGCCTTTGTGCTGATGTCATTTGCGTGCGTCTTACATCTGCATCAGTTTGAGGAAGCAAATTATTTGCCAATAGGTCCCGCAGTAAAACTGCCCATTCACACACATACAGCTGCGCTGTTCTTCTAGGTAACTTCATTTTACAGTCAAATGGACCCATGAAGTATCTGAAACTGCTAACAGAGAAAAAGGAAAGAGACCTGCCAAAAAATTTACTGCTCTATACCAATGAAACGTCGTAAGTCCCTTTTGTTAAAAAAAAAAGAAAAAAAGAAACCATATCCTGTCTGTAGTTTTTCTGTAAAACATTTTTAAAAAGGGACTTTTCCAAATTAGACAAACAGACTGTGTTAGTTTGCATGAATTTACCTGCAATTCATGCTGAGTTTATTTGCCTTTTTAAGTGTAATCTAAGTAGTTTTGCTCAAAATGACCCCATGGAAGTGACTAATAACGATTGGTCTGTAGTTAAGGCACATAGTTTGTGTAACTTTACTAATCAACTAACTAATATGTTAGTTTTCTTTTTAATTTTGTCCATTGAAAACACAAGTATATTTAAACTTGAATAAAAGTTGGGCCTAATATAAAATAAAACTCGTTAATGTTTTAAATGTGGGACATACAGTGCTGTATGCCAGTCAAATGTTTAAAAAAAAAACAACAACAAACTAGCAATTTTTAGATCTCAGGTATAAGGAAATGTATATTTAATGTGGCTCTTTTGGGTGAAGGAAAATCAGCATAAACTAAACTTTTATAAGTGGGTTCAATTGACTCCAGTTTAAAATGCATTTTTATTTTTCAAATAGCTGAAAATCACATACTGCATAGCTTTTGCGGTAAGCGTAGGTGAACCAGTCATGCTTATTTTTTGCAGTCACTCCTGAAAGACGAGAAATATCCTGCATATCAGAGTCGTGCCTTCTGAAAAACGTGCCTTTGGTGGTGACTAATAGTGATCGGTCCGGATGTAGTTAAGGCAAAGAGTCTGTGGGACCATACTTAACAGAAGTCTGCAGATTTTCCTGTATTTTAGGACTGTCTGTAAATGGTTATTTCTGTCAAATAAGATTTAAAAAAAATTGTCAACTTAAAGCAAAATCAACATCAACTTTCAATGTAATTTGATTGATTTGCTCCATTGAACCTTTTCACCATTACTCTCTTTGACCTTTATATTGTTTGTGACATTCCAGCAACTGGTTAAATTTATCAGCAGTTTACTGAAAGAGTCATTTTTCCCTGTTTAAATAATTTTGTTGTTGTAATTTGTCGTTGCCTTGAGGGGTGAAACTTTCCAGCAGTTCGTCAAAGAAAGGCGACAAGGCTGAATAATGATTGTTTGTAGCGGAGATACGTTACTCGTCTCACCGCTCCGCTGATTTTTCTTCTCACTGCTGGGGGTATATAAGTAGGGAAGATAAATGGCCAGAAAAATGAGAAACCATGTAAACTCCTTACTGTAGATTTTTCTCAGAAAGGTATTGATTAAACTCTTGAGTAATTGTTTAGACTGTAAGTTGTTATATCAGTTTTATTTTTCATCTATAGAGAAATTTTGGTTGCTCTTAAAGACACGTTAAGTTCTTTTAACCAGTTTAACAATCAGTTTCTTTTTCTCAAGCAATTTGGACGTTTTTCTTCATTAAATGGTCCAAATATTTCAGTCAAATAAGGTTGTTACCTGTAGTTATTCCTCAAAGACTTATTGTGAGCCAAGAAAAATCTCATACATATTTATTTATTGCATATTAAAGTTTTTATTGGCTTAAAATGTGCTGTTGGGGGGTGACTGCATACCTAAATATGATTGGGTCGCATGTAATAAAGAGGGAAAAAGTATTACCTTATATTTTTGGTAAAAACTCTGTATGAGTGAGCTGGACACCACAGGTAAAAGACGCCCTTTGAAAGGGAGGTCATGTACAATGCTTCAGTTAAATATATTGTCAAAACAAGCAATATAATTGAGTCCACACACAAACAGCTCCAGTAATATCCTCATGCTGGCTCATCTTTTTTTTTTTTTCTATTTTTATAAACAGCAAAAATTAGGACTAATAAGCCTGTAGCTTGCCTTTGGGTCTTTGGCCTCAGGCTTACACATTAAAGCTTATTTATCCACATTTAAATCCACATTTTTTTCTCCTCCTGATCAGATGGACTGTTCTTTGAAGCCCAGTCAGCGAACTGATATGCTGGGAAGGAGGAACAAGGGGAAGAGAGGGCCGGAGGAGAACGGCGGAGGACCGCTGTCAGAGCCGGAGGAAGGAGCCCCGCCCAGCAGCTACTGGAATAATAGTAGAAATAAGAGAAGAAAGATAGAGGTGAAACTGACTTTACTACCATGTTAGATGTCACTGAGACAATTCCTAATCAAACACACCATGTTTATACTTCTGTAGCGGTAATCACCTGTATATCCTGCTATTGAGAAAATGACCTTGTAAAACAGGTTCACATTCACGCTCTTGCACGAATTTTGACAACACCCATCATCCAGGCAGTCCAGAGTGATTAATCACATCCATGAAAGGTTTAGAGCTAACTGAAACTCACTGAAGCTTATTTTATTCCTTTTTTTCACCCCCCAGGGGCAACCTTTGGAGACTGGCTATATTGTAAGTTTCTTTTCTGCTAATGTCCAGTGTTTCCCACACAGACTTTATTTGGGCATGCCTCATTTACTAGACATGAAGCGCTACACAGTATAGCCTGCCATTACTTAAATTGCACACTTTTATTTCTTAGCGTATTAACAGTGTCATAATCATAACATTTGTTTAAATAATCCGACATAACAATCTTTCTCTACTCTGTCCATGAGTGCACTGCTGTAAAGGAAAAGGCTGCGCTTTATTTAGAACACAGAACATATTAAATGTTATGAAAATATCCATTTTATCATTCATAGCAAACATTATCTGTATGTCATAGACTTAAAAATCATTGGTCCACATGGTAATAAGGAGACAAAAGAATTTAAAATTTCTGAAACTATTACAATAATACTTGATGGAAGAAATAGTGAAGTAAAAATATAAATGGAAAAAGCAAAGAAAAAAAAAGTTGGAATCCATGTATTTCTGCTTGCATGCACACAGGCATACGTGGATGTGCAGACTGTGTCCACTGATGTGTTGCAAAGCATGCCCAGCAGGTTTTAGTTTCCATTAGATTGATCTAATCTCTTCCTGTTAAGATCAGTCTAAATAGTTGAGCTTGTTAAAACTCAAACTTGAGATATAACTGGAGGCATTTCCCCAGAAAAAAAGGGTTTAGATTTATTGATCTACTAAAGTAGATATAAATCCCTTCTGGGTTGCATTGGGAAGGCCATTCAGTGTTAAAAACATGCAGAGCTACCTGCTCGGGGGGGTCCCTTGTGAATAGGGGAGCAGCCAAAAATAGACTTGCGCTGAGAGAATGGGATGATTGATTTACATGAGGACAATCCTGCTTGCTCTCATTTTAATCCCTCTGATGTCTAAATCATCATCTGTGACAGCCCCAACTCTAGCTCCTGTCCCTGTATTACGAGAAAGGCAGAAAGGACTTTAAATGTTTGTTTTCTTTGGACACCTGTTATGATATGACACTATAACAGAAGTACAACAGGCAGAGCTGAAGATGCTAAGAGTGACCAGGATGGACAGGATTAGAAACGAGTATTTCCGAGGGACAGTTTAGGTTGAGCAGTTTGGAAACCAAAGTTAGAGAGGTGAAGCTGAGGTGGTTTGGATATGTGCAGAGGAGGGATAGTGGATATACTAGGCAGGAGGAAAAGAGGAAGAGCATGTAAAGGAGGGGACACACACAGAGGGTTGGTGTGACAGGAGGATTCAAGGGGTGGATGGAGGCAGATAATCTGCTGTGGCAACCTTTAAAAGCAGCAGCCAAAATAAGAAGAATTGTCATTTAGAATGATTAGTGTCTTTATCCTGAGATAACAAGACTTTGGAGTTTGGCTTGAAAGTGAAGCTGGAGTCCATCTGTGGGACGAGAGGCAGTTTATTATCACAACGTGTACATAATCTAATTTATTTAAGAAAATGTGTGTCCCACAGATATAGTTTACTTTTCGAGTCATGTCACTGTGATTTAAAAAGTTAATTTGAAAACACGGTAAATGAATTGGAAAATGTAAAAGCGGAAACATGGTGGGAAATAAAACAAATAAATCTAAAATATGAGGAATCAAGGCAAAATATTAATAAGCAAAAGAATAGAATAAACCCCACTAGGTTAATATTTTAAAATATAATTCTGTGGGGAAACACTGTTGTGATGAAGTTGGCTTACATTCATTGGCTGACGTATTCTAATAAACATAAATATTTTCTTCTGCCTTATTTTCCTCTTTCAGTGTGACACAGAGAGTGACACGGGAGACAAGGTGTGTGTTGTTTACCAATATTCTTATCAAGAGTTTCCATGTTTGGTTGTGTAGATAAAATTATTATTATTATTATTAGAGGGATCCTACCACAGTCATGTTCTCTTCAGTTGTAATCTTAAAAAAAAAATGTGTGTTGATTAAAATGGAGACTCGTTCTAATAAAATCCTCCTCTTGTTTTCCTGTGTAGGCCTCCGACAATGACATGGATCCAGTGTTCACAGTCAGCACTAGGAAAGGTTTGAGAAATTTACTATTGCCATTTCTTTCCTGCTGCTTTACATTCAGGAAACGCTGAACTGATGCGTCAGTCAGTGGGCTCCCACAGGGCTAAACTAAGATGTTAACAGAAAACGAGTTAAACAGGCTCAATTGTTTTCGTTCTTTTTGTTATTACACAAAGTGGAGCTGATTAAAATCTGCAGATAATGAAATGAGAGAATACAGACATGTGCTGCATACGGAAACATGAGGTGGAAGGAAACGTTAGAAAAATATTTTGGAGACCTGGAGAGGGTATAGAAGATGGTATCGTCACTGTCTGAGACTTCTTTTAATTTTCAGCAAAAGTATTGTTAGATTTAAAATAGAACCCACTGGCTTTTGTTTCATTTACCTCAGTTTATTTCATTAAGATAAGAAAATAGCATCTTAAATACAAACTAAAGAAGACAAAGAGCCACTGCTACTCTGCATTAAAAGGAGCTGCTTAAGGTGGTTTGGGTACCTGACTCAGACAACACCTCCTAAATGAGGCGTTTTACGCATGCCTGCTGTGGAGGAGACCCAGAAAACGCCTTCTCATCCCCCACCAGAAGAAGTGGAGGAGCTGGCTGGGTGAGGAGGTCTGGGCCTGTCTTAGACTGTTAGACTGAGACTCTGATCCGGACCTGGAAAAGTGATATAAAATGGATGGATGGATAAACCCATCAGTGGTTATTCAGTTTTGTTGGATGTATTTATTAATGTATTCATCAAAGGAACAATTATGAAAACAATTATAAACATAAATTTGAATGCTTTGCAAACCTTTCAGAAGCTTAATGGTCCTGATCAGACTCCTCCACTCCCACTATCACAGTCACAGGTAGAAAGGGGAGCATCCAAAGTCCTTCTAGAAACAAGTTCAGCCACCCTGGCAGCCCTTCTGTACATTTATTTAGATGCCTTATTTAAATTAACTTTAATTTAAATGGTCATCAGGATATAATAAACTGCATTTCTGCAACCACTAGTAAAATATGATTTTAAAAAATCATTTTGTCATAACTTATACTTGATGTTTAGTTTCATGACATGACTTATTTCGGCAGAGACACCATGCTAATTCTTGTTCTGGACAGGAATTAAAGAAAACAGTTATGTTTTTAACCAGTTTTGTTAAATTAACTTGACGAAACTTGGACATAACAGTGTCCATCAACACAGCAAACAGGACAAACGCCATCTCCCAAAGATGTTCCCATAAATGGCACCGAAGTGTTGTTAGAAACGCAGCAAAGATTTTTAATATATGACTGTTTCAAACAGTCATAGTTTCAAACATTTACCCGCCTGTGGCAGACGGCTGATCATCTTTTTTTCTGCTGCATACTCAGATCCAGGTCCATGTTTTTATGGTTAATTGATTAGGTTATTAAAAACTGTGTACCACTCTGTCTTTGACTTCTAAGGAACATGAGGCTAAAACATTGAGATGCCAGTTAGTTTGCAGGAAAAAAGTATTTAATCAGGTTGGAACATCGGATTGTTGCGTCCAGATTTTTTAACTTTGGGTTTAATCACACTCAAGTGGTCAAGCCGGTTTTGGCTGTTCTGAGGTTATTTTGCTTTGGAAGACCTTTGTCCTTCCTGCAGGAGTTGAGAAATTGCTGACTGTTTTTCTCTTTTCTCAGTTGTCGATCCCGCCCCTTCAAACATGGGCTCATCTGTGGGCAAAAGCTGCCCGTCTCTGCCGGTGCGCTTTGGTGGCGTCTCACGGTTAATGGTGACTCCACGGGTGTCTGGGCTGGAGCGAAGTCAGGAGAAAAACCTGGAGCCACACTTCCCTGAGCCGGTTTCTTCTTCTACCTCTTCCCCGTTCTTCCCCGGCCTGCCTTCCCACTCCCCGGTCACGGTGCCCCGGTCCAGCCCAGTCAACGGCAGCCGCCACAACAGCAGCCCCCCGCTCTCCAAACCCAAGCCCTCTTTGCCCCCTCGAACTCAATCCATCTACAACAGGTATGAAACATACTGAAAACTGAAGTTCAATTTCTTCTTTCATCCCTCTGATGTCGTCTTCTACAGCTCTTTGGCTCAACTGTTGTGTTTTGCGTTTGTGTTTTCTCGGCGGCAGCAGCACCCCAGTCAAGCCTCAACCGTCTGCTTCATCTGTCGGGACTTCCTCATCTTCCATTCTTCCCCCACCTCCTTCCGCCAGTGTTTCTCTGCCCTTCTCAAGGGGCTCAGGATCCTCAGGGCCTCTCCGACCCCCATCCCGAACCAGCTCTGGAGCATTGTTCACATCCTCACCTGGCCTTCCTCCGCCTCCACCTCTGCTGCAAGGTACAGCTCACCCGACAGAAGCTGGTACAGCAAAACAGAAATGCTTCATTTCACCGTTTCAGTTGTTTATGGGAATGTGATGACTAATGTGTTGCAAAAATAAACCAAA
This sequence comes from Neolamprologus multifasciatus, assembly GCF_963576455.1. Taxonomy (NCBI): domain Eukaryota; kingdom Metazoa; phylum Chordata; class Actinopteri; order Cichliformes; family Cichlidae; genus Neolamprologus; species Neolamprologus multifasciatus. Next base: position 4,851,919 of record NC_140446.1, on the reverse strand, counting down.
CCCAGACTTCCCCAGGCGGTTGTCTGGGTTTGTCTGGGGTGTTGAGGAAGTTGTGTATTGATGAACTGAGATCGGGTCTCATAAGCACAGCATGTGTTGCATAAAGTAGAAGTTGCATGTAAGTATCACTTCAGTAGTTGTAACTCTTTTGTTCATGTATCTGTGAGATTACCCTTAGTTTGTGTTTCCCACACACACACCTGGTTTATTAACCATGATGAGTATTTGGCAACAATTTTAGGATTTATTTTTCTTTTCATCTGGCAAAAGAAAATCATGAGCAACCAGCTCTTATTTTGAAAGTTGAGCCATCCTTTGGTTCTCATGTTTTCAGCTTTGTTTATGGCCACTGTGTTGGTTGTGGTGCACACCAATTATCATTGTTCTCACAGCTCTGTAACCATTTATACAGACCTGGCAGTCCTTTCCTAAACGATGGGTGTCACAACTCAGAGAAAACCTCAACTTCAGTACTGACACAGGAATAGAAGAAGTCAAAACAGGAAGCAGAATGATTAGAGGGTTTTGTTTTCCCCCCAAAGCTGTTGTTTCAGTATCTCCCCCTCTTATAATCTCTCCGAACTCCTGCCTTGATATAGAATTCAAATGACAGTAAAGACTGACCCACTTGCACACTTGTCTCAGCCTGGTAAAAATTAGTAGTAACATAACACCAAAGCCTGGTGCACGCCTGCATATTTTGAATTTTTTTTTGCCACTCTTGGTGTGCCCGACCATTCGTAAGGGCAACTGCTGTTGCAGCTTTCATCAATATCTATTAGCTGCTTCCACAAAGAACGATCTTGTCCACTCTGTGATATAAGTGCAAACCCTTGAGAAAACCTGGGCTGTAACAAGTGTTTATTTCCACCCATAGTTTTTATCAACAACCTTTTTTTTCCCCTGACATCAACAAGACAAATAAGTAAATAAAAACCGAGGCAGGAGAACAAAAACGATGATGGCACGAAAACACGAAATGCAACACGAAATGTGGCAGAGAGATGAGATCCAATCAGAAGTAATCTGCTTGTGTGGTAAGGTTAGACGTGTACATTTGAGCTGCCCTCAGGAAATCTTTTCAACTAGCACCCAATGCTCCCTGTTTCTCACGAAAATGCAACAAAATGACACATGGACACATTTTGTATTTGATGCTGAGGAAAATAAGACTTTAGAAACTCTATGGAGGAATTCTCACTGTTAAAAACACAGCAAACTTTTACACTTTATATTAACTGAATAAACTTTATATTTAGTCTACTATAAGCTTATGACGTTTAGTCCACTGAAACTGAAGAAATTTAGTGTCTTAAATTCTGATTAATTTACATCTTGATGCACAAGCTCACGCAAAAGACCCTTAAGAGTCAGCTACGTCGTAGGCGCCGCATAGATTCAAGGCAGAAGTCTAAATAAGCTTGATTAGAGCTTGAACTTGTGGATGACTGGTTGGTGTGCGTCTATGCTGAACTTGCAAGCAGCTACAGAGCAGAATAAGGGCTACCTGCGCCAGATGCATTTGTGGTGGTGTAGTTAGAGTTCTTCTGCTAGTTAAGACTCCCTGAAGAAGCAGGTAATGAATAATTTGGTGCTTGATAAACAAAATATTCACAGATCAGAAGATTTACCTCCACACATCCCTTTTAAGCATTTGTTTGAATTTCTGAACTTGACCGCCAGTGTAAACAGAATTTTATGTTCTTTAATTTATTTTCTTTGTTTTATCCACTAATTACTGACTCGTTATTCCAGCAGAGCGTGAGGGCAGACGCAGTGTCCCCGGGGCTGAAAATAACCCGGCGGGCCGCTCCACTCCAGGAGGCCCAGCAGCGCCAAGCTCCACGCAGGGCTCATCGAGCCGGACGTCTCAGAACCAGACGAGCATCCCGGCGATGGCGTTCCAGTTCCATCAGCACAACCACCAGCACCAACACACGCACACGCATCAACACTTCACGCCCTTCCTGACCCCAGCTACGGCGTCTCCGATGGTGAGAGAGACTCTGCTGTTTTACTCCTGTTTTAAACTCCACTGCAGCTGGAATGTGTTGACCCATCTCAACTGTTTTTGTCTTTTTAGTTCGATAAGTACCCAGGCAAGATGGACGGGCTGTACCGACACACTGTGAGTATCTGAGAATAGCTGTCAGGGCATGGAAACGGGAATGAAAACTGTAGGCGTATTTTGAAAGTTGTGTACCGGCCACTAAGGTGTGTTTGTGTTTGTGCCAGATCTACCCAACGTACACGCCGCCCTCAGTGCAGGGTATCCAGATTCCTCCTCCTCCTCCTCCTCCTCCTGGGCATTTCAGCTCATTGCAAGGGGCATTTCAGCCAAAGGTGAGGAAAACTCTCCTTGTCTTTGTGTTAGCATGATGTTTTTGTTTTGTTTTTTTCAGGCGATAACTTCCACATCACGATTTATTTGAGCTCCCTGCGATGACAATGTCACAGTGTCACAAGCACTAGAGGCATATTTGCCAACAATCCAGTTTTTCCCAGGTTTAAACAAGGAAGCTTATATTTTAAGCTTCCTCGTTTTGTTGTTTCTCCCAGAAACTCCACTAATTTCGACCAGTAACCTATCACACTCAAGTTGGAATAACTATAATAAATGCATCCGTTTGCCTTAGAACTGGTGTGACTGAGCCCTAGAGGTCTGTGTGAGTGATGCCCTACGGTTTGGAGAGTTGCTTGAAAGCAAGTGCAAACAATTTGGCGTCAACTGTACAATTTACAGGTGCCAGGTTTTTGGTGATTCGCCCTCTTTTTGACCAGGATCACCCAGAAATCTCCAGCAACCACTGGCCAGATGCACATTTTTGCAGCCAGAGCGTCACCGATAGGTCCCAAGTGTGTGACTGAGTCCTTATGTGTTTTATTTGACAGAATTTGTTTGATAGAATTCAACACTTTCAGTGCAACCTGGGAACCCATAACCTGATTAAAACGGCACATGTGCAGCTAACCTCTGCGCAGGCAGAAGAGTTGGATGCTGAATAAACTAGTTCACTGTTGACCCATATGTGCGACGTGTTTGATGTGTGCCACGTCCCAGCAGGGAAACGGCAGCTTCATCTCCCCATTTGAAGCTGGTGGTGGTACAACCGCTAAAACGAATTGCAAAAGGATGTTTTGTCATAGCGTAGAGGTGCAGGCAGATTTCCTGTAAAGCAAGAAATTCAAATTTTTGTTATGAAGTAATTAAATTTAAGTGCCTTTGTTTTTAATAATGTTGATTGACATTTTGCTAATTTAATCAGGAATGCCTGAAGCCTGTTTTTTGGTCATTTTCATCTGTTTACATGTAAATTATGTGTATTTGTTGCCTGTTGAGCTTAACGTGCTTTTTGCAACCATTGCCAACTTAATTTGAACCTTACCAAGGACGTCCAGGTGGTGTTAATGAAGTAAATCCAGTGCACTGTGAATTTGTCTCTCAGCCACTCAAACAATTTTGGTTTTGAACTATATTTCAAATAAAACTAGATGTAGAAAAAAAAACATTTGCAGCCAATTTTTCTACCAAATTAAGCAGCTGAAAAGGCAGACCAGACCAGAGTGCAAAAATATTTAAAGTGGCACGTTCCTATTCTGCATCAGTGCGTTTTTATCTGTCACATCAAATCCTGGATTTTCAAATCTAAATGTTGACAGGTATGACTAGAGGCTAGTCGAATGAGCAGCACTCATCTAACAGCATGGGTGCTTTAGTTAACTGTGACTTCCTAAGGCTCTTGCAGTGTCTCTTGGGTTTGACCTGGCTGCATTAGCTAGAGTAAAAATACATTAATCGTAGCGCTAAGAAAGCAAAGAATGACGCCTGGTGTAGGCTGTGGCTCACGTGTTTGAGCCGTGTCAGTGACAGCCTCTTTGTCCCTCAGGGAACGGGTCCTGATATACAACGATTTGGGGTTGTGCCTTCCCACCTGCAGCCCAAAGACCCCAGGGTAAGGACACTGCGCTTTACTCTCACGATGGCAAATTTGCAGTATAGGCTAGGATGTGCTGCAGCACAGTCACTACAGCAGAAACTACTCCTGAGAAAGAGCAAGATGTGCAGATTAAAAGTGGTTTTACACTTCTCTTCTCTTGTAGCTTACTGAACACTTTGGGACATCAACATTGAAAATCACAAATGTAAGCAGAAACAGATGTTTTTGAATCCCTCTGCTCCTTTCAGTTCTTTAGTCTGCATCACTGTCTCACATCTTCACGCACTCTTTGCACTAATCTCACTTGTAATCTTGACTGCTACTGGTCTATTTTCTGCTCTTGCACACTCGGTTAGATTTTTCAGACGTAGAAATTATGCTGTGATGTATGCGGTTATTCTTTTCACCGCCTTTCCTTTTTAAAAATATATACATAACCAAACTTGAGCTGGGCCCCAGATTTTAACTCTATCTCCTGCTGCAAAACCTCAACCTTGTATGGAGGTTAGAAAAGCTATTCTTGAACTGCAGGATCTGCCTCTGTGTACAAAGGCTTTAAAGTTGTAGATTCAAGATTTGTAGAATAACACAGTGTCGTTTTTGTGCTGTGCAGAAACCAGGAAAATGGTGTGCTATGCATGTTCAGGTGGCCTACATGATCCACAACCATCAGAGAAAAGTAAAGGTGAGTGTCTCTTACTGACATCATGTGGGGAGAGATTTAATTGCCGCTATGCAAAGATGACAGTATGAGGTTTAACTCTTCTGCCCCTCATTCAGCTCATGCAGGCTGATCCTCACAAACTGGACTTCCGCAGTGACCCGCTGGCCCGTTTTTCTGGAGCCGGCGGACTGGGCCCAATGCCCTTACCTCCTGCTCATGACCTGACCAGACCTCCCAGTCTGTTCTCAGCTGCAGGTGCATGCCTTTTAATGTTTCGGTGTCCCAGCTGGTAAAATGTAATTTATTTATTTATGTCTGTGCACAGATTGTTGCTGTAAATAATGTACAACAAGACAAACAGGATTCAGGCTGTCAGTGTCTTTAAAATCGTAATTCTTTGTGGATTTAATGGTTAACAAGTACAAATCTGTGCTTTAGACTAGCGTGTGAACATTGCATTTACAAATCCAGGCTTTTTCAGTATCCTCACAAATGAATTTCTCGTATTCTGCCAAGAAATTTAAAACTACATAAGTAAAAATTATAAATCCCAGCCGTCACATCCCTAAGTAAATACTGCTAATAGTACAACTTGTTTGCTATTGCAGCTGTATTGGTGTTTAATGGATTTGAAGCTAGTCAACAAAGTATGTGCAACATCTGCAAGTGCTGCTCTAGAATTGCACAAGATGGCAAAAAACACAAACAGTGGTGATAAGTCCAAGACAACGGACACTGGAGAGGAAAAAAACAAATCAAGAAAAACCCCTCAAAAGATTTACAATGAAAACAACAATCAAAGCTTGGTGGATTTAATTATTTAAAATGAATAAAGCAAAGTTTACTAGTTTTCCTAGATAATATCAATGTTATATTCCTTATTGATAATACAGTTATATTAAAAGTATTCCATATAAAATGTTAAATGAATGACGTCACTGTTTGCAACCAGAGCAGCAATCAAAAGTTTGTTGTTGTTGTTTTTTTTTAAATTCAGTTTGAGATGAGTTTCCTCATTTCAGTTTAGTTTTTTTTTTTTTTTTAAGGTTTTGTCTTTTTTGTAGTTGTGTTATTAGTAGTTGTTGCTTTAAATGTTATAACTGGGACCAAAAAAGTGAGCTTTAGGATGATGGTGGTGATTCTGTGGTCAGTTTAAGAATACGTTTTCAAACTTATCAGCGAATCAGGGCCAAAGATGTGATCGGTTTCACATCGGTGTCCTTCTGTAGCTTTGCTGTTTGGTGTGTGAGTAGCATGTTGAGCTTGATTTGAATATTCTTGACATATTTTTTGTTTTGTTTTATTATCTCTTTCCCTCAGGTCCAGTCAATCCACCCTCGGCTCCTTTCATCTCTCCATCAGCGCCACACTCCTCTTTCCTCGCACCGACTCCACACTTGGGTAAAATCAGTTCAAACTTGAAAGATTTGATGAACAGTAACGTTTTTTATAAATGTTTAGTTGATGAAACCAGGATTTTAGCTTGTTGTTGTAAAACCGTTTTTAATGGTTGTGTTTTAGATCTGTATGGCCGATCGCCGTCCTTCACCCCGCTGGGAGCTCTGGGTTCTGGTGCCTTTGGAGGACTTGGGAGTCCAACACTGGGTCAGTTTCTCAGCATCTCTACGCCTGATGTGCAAAGCTTAAAGGATCAGTTCAGAGTCTTTCAAATCTACCTGAATGTAGCCCTCACATGTCACACGGATGTTGTGTGGGCTTCTTAGTTCTTACTTCCAAATCAAAATTAAAGGTGTAAAAGTGCCTCTGCTCCACAGTTTGGCTCAGTCCAGATAAAACTGAACCACAGCTCGGTGTCCTTGTAGTGTGGGGAAAGTGTTGTTTGGATGGTTCACGCTTGGTCTAACAACATTACAACAACAGTTAACATTTTCTCACGGGCCAATAGAAGCCTTGCCATTGTCTATGAGGGAAAACGGTCCTTTCAGGTCATGTTTCAGGTTGTATTGAATAAAAAAGGAAGTCTATCCAGTCAGATCAACCTTAAAACCCCAACAAGACCAAAGGAGCGTTTATTTATAATTCTCTTAGCAAACTAAAACCCCCGAACACAAAGCTCATCACACACCGCTTTGTAGCTTGGCTACTAGCAGACATTTTAGTCTCTAACTACATAGGTAACCCGGAATGTATTCACCACCCCTCACGTCAATCAGGAATATTCTTCACTCCTATTCATTGTCCCGTTAGTCACTCACCTCAAAGTTAAGCGTTGGGACCTGCCCTCCTCCCGTCACTAGTAATAGTTTTGCTGGATTTCATTGACCTCTCGTGGCTCACTGTTGACACCACTTGAACCTTTATAACATTGACATACAGCTGGGCTCCACCTCACTAATGGTGGTGTTGGTTTAACCGATGCTCAGTAATAGTCTAAAACCTAACAAACAAAAACACTAACTCGATGAGCGTTGGTGTTGCTTTTCTTGGATTCCTTTGACAACATGTTGGCCTCTTAAATAAGTTCTTGAGCTAAACTGTTCTGAGCTGCGTTTTGGTCACTGTAATCGTTCCATTACACCACACAGACCAGTAGGTGATCTTTTCCTAAAGGTTCAAAATCCACAGTTTGTGCAAACCTCGAACAACACTTCAGCAGTCAGATGAATATAATGAATTGGATGTCTTCTCCCTGGCTGTTGTACAACAGGTACTGTGCGCTGATAACCTGATGAAATTATCAGGGAGTAGCTCAGCTCTGTGCCTCGACAGGGAAATGCTGCTTGGGGAAGCAAACTGTCAAATATCTGGTTGGCTATCTCAAACTACTGAAGATAAACTTGGAAATTCATGTGGATTTTGCCCCCTCGTGTTTTATAGTGAAGTCTCACATTTAATGGCTCATGTAGACAGGTGGAATAATTATAGTCAGCAGCAATTCAACATATGTGTGACATGTGTGTTAAAACAGGTATTTAAATATCCAAACTGATCCTTTAAGTCCTGCTTCAGTGCGTGAGCTTTCTTAATGGTGTGTGGAGTGTTTCCACCTGGGTGACTGAGTTTTTGGAGTCTGTGATGATTTAATTTAATTGCCAAAGAAACATCTTAATTGTTTAGTTTAAGGACAGACCAAAGCTAGTCTTCACTCATGTAGCGCAGCGAGGGGCTGTCACGATACTTGATGACAGCTAGAGGTAAAGTCACATGATCGAGGAGTCTGGAGGTCTCCCGTTGAAGGATGTGAAGCACTATAGGACAATTGTAGTTTGAGAAAAAGTCACATCATTGCAATTCTATCAGTCACATTGATCTGTAATGTTGCTTAGAGCCTTTCAGGCTGAAAACTGGCCTGATGAGGGCCGACTGCAAATGAAAGCACGACTGGTCTGAATGCTGTTAATGCTGTTAGGTCTTATTATTCTAACCTTGTGCTATCAGAATATGGGGAAAAAATTCTAATGAAATTGTAACAAGCTTAACAAAATGGCTTAAATAAGGATTAAAATTATATAAAGATCAATAAAATGGAATACAATAAAACACCTGTATTATATATATTATGGTAATAATAAACAAATCTGGAATCAAAATAAATACAATGAAGTAAAACAAGCACAGATTTAAACAAAAATATGAACTAATTATAGTATAAAATAAGATATTAAAATTACTTTTACTTTAAAGAACTGAGTGGTTTTTTTTAACCTTACTTACAGATGTTTCTGTATTTCCTTATTTCTGACTGTTTAATAAACAAAAAAAAGTATTTTATTCTGAAATAAGTGAAACTCCAATTTAAAAAAAAAAACAAAACAAAAAAAACTTCTTTTTTTTTATCCCAACAAATTCAACTTAATTATACTACTGGATTTTTCCCCCTGTATGTGTGTATATATTAAAAAAAACAAAACAAACAAAAAACCCAAAAAACTGAGAACGACCCAAGATGCTTGGCATCTTTCCTCTGAGGAAAATAACCAGAAGTATTATTTATTTATACTTTTATCCATTTTTTGTGTGTAATGGGCTTTAATTTGCTCAAGCATAAATACTTTTGGTCTATCAAAAATCTAAAAATATCAGGTTAACGCCCAGACAACTTAACAAAGACCTCTTTGCTTTAACTACATGTGGCACGGTCGTGGTTGCTTGGTATGTGTGGCCAGTTTTAATTCAATTCAGTTTTATTTAATACAGCGCCAAATCACAACATCAGTCGCCTCAAGGCGCTTTATATCGTAAAGTAGAGCCTACAGTAACTGACAGTAGATCAGCTGTGCAGTGTTGACACTTGAGTCACATTTTGAGCTTTGATTTTGAAATGTGGCGTTGTCGTGCCACCACTTACTGCAACACGTAAGATTAATTTAATCTTTAAATTGTAAAAACATCTGTCTGGGTGTGTTGGGGCAATTTACTGTGCTAGTGAGATGATGATGATGAAAGGAGGAGGAGATGGTTTAGACTTGTTGATTTGCACAACTGCTGCTTCACTCTGATTGGAAGCTTCTCTTTATGTCATAATTGTGTTTTCATGCATATAAGCTCGCGTTTTCTAACCTGAGGTGGCCTCCCCTGCCTAAAGTTTTACTGATCGATTTGATCTGCAGCTGCTACTTCTTTTATATTTACATTTAACAGTCTATCTGCTCCTGTGGTGTGGGTGTTGGGCTAGCCGTTAGCTTCAGTAAAAACAGAAACCGAGGAGGTGGCTGATAAACATTCAGCATAGCCTGACACACTCATAAGAGAGATTTATGATGGTACCTGTTACCTTCCCTGAAGCCAGTCGGTATAATTTGGGGGACCTGAGCTCCTGTAACCCAGCCTCTCATTACTACTGTCTGTCAGTACAGCTTTGAGTGTTGACCAGGTTTGAATTTTTAACACTCAAAGGTCATAGTTTGGTATTTAACTTAAATTTAGGCTCATTATTTGTGCAAAATGTAAAGATTGTTAGTATAAAGTAAAGTCAGATAAATTAAGGTAAACTTTGAAGAAAGATCCATTTAGAAATGCCCTAAATTAAGTTGACTATAGCTTCAGAGATGCACAAACTTTTTTCAGCATCTGTTTTTGATTAAACTTTATTGTAAGCGTCCAAACAGACTGTAGAGAGACGCACGGTGACTGGCTAACTGACTCAACCCATATATTGTGTGGATTTGGCTGCAGGAAGGCCAATTAATATTACTGAACACTCTCATATCTATTAGATTTTACCACATCTATTATTGAAGCTGTAGAAAATGTAAAAGGAAAAAAAAGCTTGCTGAGACTAGGCATAAGACTAAGCTTTACATGTGCTACAGCTGAGTCACTGCTGACTTCTGGCTACAAGGTTGGAGAGGGAAAGTTCACACAACTTCCTCTAGTTTATATTCTTCCTGTCCTGCTTGGCCAAAGTGTACCGTCATGGTCCAGAGGAGGTGCAGGAGCCTTGTTCCCTCTCAGACAATGTGAATTAAAATAATTAAAAAAAGATTTTCTGGACATTTTATCCAATGAAACAAAACCTACCCTGGCTTTAAGTAAGAATTTAACTGAAAATCCATCTTATCAGCTTTAGATAGCAGACTATTTGGATATTATTTGGTTGGTTTAGAGATTACATCCCCAGCCCTATGTTTTTACTTTCATTACTGGTACAGGTTTAAACCCTGAGCCATCCTTTTGCTTCTGAGCAGGGTAAACTTGTCTTCGAGCTCGGGCCGAGGCGTTTGTCATCACCTGATGCTTTTCTCCCCTCTTAATGCTTTTCTTTCCTGTCTCATAGCACAGCTACAGCTCAGCAGTCATTGTCACAGAGACATGCTGTGCTGGGCTTTGTCACTGATATGCAAGTAAAAGGTTGGCTGCATTAATTTGAGTAACCAGAAAGTCAAGTCCACCATGAACGTATGGATTTCTGTCCAATTGGAAAACAATCAGGGTTTGCTGGGAGGTCGTCCCATTGTTTAGTTGTGTTTGATCAACTAGACAAAGCTGGGCGAGTTAATCTAAGTACCCAGTACTAAACTATATCAATTAAAGGGTTACAAGAGGTTTGATTGTTTAGCAAGGTTCAATTTCTTTTGAAGATTTCCTTTGTATGTGCTGCAGAAGAGGGTGTTGAAGGAAGTTAAGCGTTAAATAACTCGACTTGTTACTGAGAGGTGTTTTTACTGCTTTCAGTTTGAACTGCTGCTTTCTAAAATAATATTAGATGCTAACAATAATACTTGGTGTAAAGCATGTGTTTTTACAAGCAGTAGATTATCAAATTTTTAATGTGAAAGTCAAAGGTGAAGATTTGCCTTTACGTTAACCTGTAATGTTTTCTAACATCAAAAAAATGTGTTTCATTTGCAGCCGGCTCAGTCTTTGGTCCTAAAGACTCACCAGCCAGTGTAGTCGGGGGCTTGTCTACCCCAAACCATCATGATCCCTGGAACCGTCTCCATGGTGGCCCGCCTGGATTCTCCGCCGGACCCAGCTGGGCTAAAGGAGCAGATAAGAGGGACGAGAGGGAACGAGTGAAGGAAGGCGAGAGAAGAGACATCCCTCACATCAAGGATGAAAAGGACAGGTATGAAATTAAACTGGTTTTAAGTCAGTGTAGGTTCTAAGTCATCCAGGTCCTGGGAATCTTAACTGCTTGAGTTAAGGCAGCTGGACTTCTCTGATGGGGAGTCTCAGGTATTTGGCGCTTATTAGGGGTTGTCACCTTGGAGGTGTTCCTGAGAGTCTTTCACTCTTTAAGTAAACTACCAGCCATCTACAAGTCTTTGTATCTGTTCTTACATCATTTACTTGATGGCAAGGTTGGTTCGTCGACTTCATGAAACTAAAAGTTCATTTGTCTTTAACTTAAGCCTTTAAGGCTTATTTATAAATAAAACAATACATTTTTTCTGTATTGTGTGGCATTATTTAGTGTTAATCTCGTCTCTGCAAATAGAATGCAAAAATAATCACTCCGGGCCAGACTAAAAGGATTTTATTCCACAATGAAGCATTACAAAGATTGGACAGCTGCTGGGCTTAACTGTGTTACCCCTGTTGGGTATAGTAGTCTGTAGGTAATGCCTTTGATGGTAAGGAGGCTGTAAGACTTGCAGTAAGATGCCTCAGGGGGATCAGTGCAGTGCAAGTACAAAAAGTTATCTCTCCTTTGTTTTCAAAGCTATCCACTGGGCACAATTGGATGGTGGGTCATATGTTGGACTTCCCTGTTCCATGGTGTCCTGCTTGTTTTGCTTGGCTTTCACTCACAAACCCAAACACATGCCTATGACATAAGATACAAATGCACAATTAAGTCTTTGACGATGGCTAAAAGATTCATTCAGTTGTTTTATTTTACATGCATGAATACAGTCATGTTGGAAACCCACAAATATTTGCCTCTAAAAACCAACCAAACAACAAACAGTACAGCAGATACCCTGAGTCAAGTTAGTTGCATATATTGACTCACCAGGAGATCCACAGAGGTTTAATACATTTCAATGCTGCGTTTATTTAAACTACTTTTTAAAAAAAATATCTGTATGCTTGACCGTGAGTCGTTGCAGGCAGAGAAGGGAACAGAGGAAAAACTGTGTGAATTTACTAAATTACTGAACACGTTTGAGCTTGCATTAAAACCACAGACAGACAGCTGTTTATTCTAACAGTGGTGAACACAGCGCCCTTTAACAGCTGAGGTTGTGGGAAGGGAGTCTCTCTTATTGTGTTAGACAAGTTATTTACCTCGAGAAAAGTGTAAACCGTTACCAGCAGGTGCAGGGGAGGGAAATAATTATAGATCACCTGCTGAATTTGTATGTTCGCTCACTCATAAAGAAATAAGCAGCTTCTAATTTTTATGGTCGTTTCATTTTAGCGGAGAGAGACAGAAACTTGACCAAAACTCCAGAAAAAACACTACATAAAAATTACAAATTGACTTGCATGTCATTGAGTGAAAAAAGTATTTGATCTCCAGCTACTCAAGCAGAATACTGGCTCACATAGATTGTAATCCCAGTCAATCAATTACAGATACTCCTGCCCTCATCTTGTTATGTATAAAGCACACGTGTCCACACGTTCAATTCTTCCATTACACTATTTTGGTGAGAAAATAGTGCTGTCAAGAGATGTCAGAGAAAGCTTATAGACCTGCAAGAAGCTTGGTGGGAAGGTGGGAGCTGTTGGTGCGATTATTCAGCAATGGCAGAAACATAAAATACGTTTGCAGCCCAAAACTGCACGGGAGGAGCTTGTTAATGATCTGAAAGCAGTTGGGACCAGTTGGCAAGAACACCATTGGTAACACACTACACCATGACCCAAAAAGCACCATCCCCACAGTTGAGCACGGAGGTGGAAACATTATGCTTTAGGGCTGTTTTTTGTGCTAAGGGTATGCAACGATTTCACCTCACTTAGTGGCCAATGATTGGACCCATGTACTGTAAATTCTTGGACGAGAACCTCCTTCCCTCAGCTGGACTGAAAATGGGTTTTCCAGAATGACAATGGCCCAAAACGTACCACCAAGGCAGCCAAAGAAGAAGCACATTAAGGTCATGGAGTGGCCTAGCCAGTCTCCAGACCTCAGTCTTATAGAAAAACTGTGGAGGGAGTAGAAGCTTCAGGCAGCAGCCAAGACACCTATTGGATTCAGTTTCTGTAAAGAGCAGTGGTCCAGAATTCCTCTTGAGATGTGTGCAGACCTGGTGACAAACTACAAGAACTGTGCTTGTCAACAAGGGTTTCTTCACCAAGTACTAAGTCATATTTTGCTTGAGGATTAAATACTTATTAAACAATCTATACTTTTGTTGAATGTGTATTTTCTGGACTTTTTTCCAATCTTGTGTCTCCCTCCACTAGAATAAAAGAATCAAAAATTAGAGACAGTTCATTCAGTTCAAACTTGCTGCAGTGTAACGTTCACAGAACTGGAAACTGAATAAAATTGTAATCTATGAGGAAAACTGGTGTGGCAGGTATTGAGCTCTACTACTTCAGGCCTCCAGTTTTAATATTAAAAATACAAATATCAGGAGCTTGAATGTTTAAATATCTTCCAGCTAGCATGCCCTGAACTTTGTATGCTTTTTGTTTTGCAGAGACATGCTGTACGGCCCACCTGTGAGGATATCTCCAGTCGGTCCTTCCTATAAGCCCCGCAGCAGCACCCCAGTCTCACACATCAATGGCCACAGCAGCACCCTGGGGGGGACCATTGGACCTATTGAGGACCTGACACGCAGCTTAAATAGAGACAGAGACCGCGATAGAGACAGAGATGTGGAGAAGAGGCCAGTGCTGTCTGCGTCTTCAAGGGGGCCTCCTCTCGGATCTTCTTCTTTAGTAACAGACAGGGACAGGCCGCGGTCTTCCTCATCTTCTGTGCTCACTCCTCCCCCACCTTCTAACCGCTCAGCCCAATCTCCCTTGGACCTGTACCCCCGCTCAGTGGCTTCCACACCGCATAACTCCCACAACGAGCCCTCGCACTCCCAAAGAGACGGTAGCCTTCCCTCTTCCTCCACTGCTTCCTCTTCTGTTTCTTCAATGTCTCAGACCAAGAAGCCTGATCGGACCTCGACGCCCCAGTCCAAACCTTCCATGCAAATTCAAGTGAAACAGGAGCGGAAGGAGGAGCCGGAGCACATCCCCATCTCCCACCACCCCCTAGCACCCAGCCACAGCTTTGACCGCCCCAACAGCCATCCTCACCACCCCAGTTCTGGCACCCCTTCTTCTTCCTCTTTATCTCTGACTCCTACTCCAGGTGTCCCTCTCCCACCACCTACTCCAAACCCACCTTCGCACCAACAGATGTCCCTGCTGGAACGCACAAGAACCATTGAAGCATATCTGGGGGGCGCAGTGGGTCCTGGAGGGTTGGTAGTCGGTCCTGGTGGTGAACGGTTTCCCCACGGTCCACCTCAAGGACCATCGCAGGGCGCACATAGCTTCCCTTGGGACCCGTGGAGGGAGCAGCAACATCAGCATCGTAGGGAGGCTTTAGCATTTCGGTCAGACCATCACCTAGCCCTGCGACCTGAACATCACCTGGCTCAGCTGTTCCGGCATCAGCGCCTTTTTGAGGCAGAAAGGGCCGCTGTAGCCGCAGCAGTGGTGCCCCACCCACAGCCTTCTACCTCTAATGCCTCCTCCTCTGCTGTTCGCCCCGACTTCAGCCTCATGGCGCATCCCTTCGATCGCCATCCTCAGCTCGGACCCCCAGGAGGTGGGCTGATGGACGAGGAGCAGCGGATCCAGATCTTTAGGGAAGACTATCGTAATTTAATGCACCTGCATCTCCCTCCTGGCTCTCACCTGTCCAGCCCCTCTCACGCTGCTACTGCCCCTCACCTGGATCAGCTTCACCCTCTCGCCCACTCTCTCCCTCCGGGAGCTTCTGGTGCTCACCAGCACCACCCGGGCTTCTACTCCCGCCTCACCCCGCTCATCCCACCCCACATGGCCAACGGTATCCTGGCAAAGACCACGGCGGGCTTGGTGGGACCTCTTCAGGTGGGGGCGCCGCCTCCGCTCATTCCGTCCGTCACCAATCGGTCGGCCACACCCCCCCGCAGCTCTAGACTCGCAGGTCCAGGTGAGCTGGCACTGTACAGCGCCCACAAAGACGCAGAATCCAGATAGTACAGGGACAACACTGGAGGAGATTAAGGGAAATGTCAGGATCACTGTGCTGCTCTCAACCTGCCCCTTTTCCTCTTGCAGACTACTAAACCCCGACCTTCCAATTACACAACCAAACCACCCCCGCACCCCTCCAAACAATGTTTAAAAAAACAAAAAAGGAAGGAGGTGATGGTAGGAAGGGGAAAAAGCAAGGCGTGGAATAAGCCCAATGGTTCTATCAGTGCAATTTAAAGGTACATGGTTTCTGTGCATCCTTGGTGTATTTTTATTTTATACTGAAAGTTTTCAGAAGAGGCAGAGGACAGCTTTTTCATTTGTCAGGTGAATTATTTTCCATACTTTTTTTTTTAAGCAAGCCTTTTCCACGTGGATTTGGAAACGACTTCCAGAGGGGATAAATGCCCAGGGGTTTGTTTGTCCACGGCTTGGTTAATTTATGGGATACTTCAAAGCTCTCCGCTACATGTATCAACCCTGCTTTTAGGTGTTGTGGGCGAGGGTTTATTTTGGAAATACAGTGGTAAAGTGGTCCTCTCTTCTGTTTTTGTTGGTGTGTCACTGTGCAAAGACAGATTCCCGATGAGACCATTTCACGAAGATCATTCAGCGTCGTACCTCAGTTTCCTGCTTTACCCCCCAAAATCCAACTTCAGACCCCTCAGCTTCAATTTTGACATTTTTTTTGAAAAAACTTTTTTGTTTTCCTTTGTTGGTTTTCAAAGGATGAATGGCGAAATGAACTGTGCTACACTGTGAACACAGTGTCTTTAGAGCTTCCTGTAAGTGTTTCCCAGTCTCCTCTTGAATATACGAGCAGGACCAGATTATAGTAGTCTAGAGAAATTGCCTTTGTAATTATTATTCTTAACATTAATTATCTTCTATAATAATAAATATATTCACTGTTATGTTATTTGTCATTGTTTTGGGTATCAACCAGTACTCTGTCCCCGGGTAGTAATGTTTCAAATCATGCAGAAAGGCCTGCTTCACAGAAAACTCTTCAGTGCTTGTGAACATTAAAGCCGCATCCATCGCAACCTCTGGCCTCTTCAAGGATCTCATCTGTGACTATAATGCTAAGAGAGAGAGAGGTTTGCCTGTGTGTTTCACTGGTTGTGTGTGTTATATCCATTTGGGAGTATGGGAGCCTTGTACATTGAACTGTCGAGTTGTTTCTTCAACAAAAGTAAGTTATATACACGGATAAGTGGGACGTGTGCTGAAGAACTGAAAAGGAAAAAAAACATATAAGGACTGTCAAAAGACAACTAGCAGTGGGTATCCTGAGAGGGAAAAGACTGGGTCGATTATTTTAATATGACCGTTTTATACCTTTCGAACCCCTCCCCTAGAGACCACAAAGAATAATTATTAAATGAATTGTTGTTTACACTGTTGTGTGCGTCTTTTGTCCTGACTCTTTAAATACACCTGCTGTACACTTCGTTAGGTAGGAACCACCTCGCCCCGTTTTACCTTCAGAACTGCTTCTTTGTGGCAGAGGTTAATCGAGATAACTATCCCCTTCACCGTTACACCCCCATCAGCAGGTGAACAGCGAGACAGCTTGGCTCCGTGCTTTTGTTTTTATGCCAAATTCTGATCCTACCATCTGAATGTTGCAGCAGGAGTTGAGATATTTTTCTGTTGTCCAATTTTGGTGAGCCTAAATGAACTGTAACCTGTTTCCTGTTGATGTTACCGTTGCCTTTCTATCAGTTTGAAGCAGTCTGCCATCAATAAGGCATTTTGACCCAGAGAACTGCTGCTCAGTGCAGCTCTTTATGGTTTACAGTGAATGGTCTAAAGGGATGGTTGTGTGGGGGAAAAACTTCAAGGAGATCACCAGTTTCTGAAATGCTCAGACCAGTCCATCATCACAGTCAATAATCCTTCATTCTGATGCTTGGTTTGAACTTCAGCAGGCTGTCGCCACAATATCTACATGCCCAAATGCATCGAGCTGCTGCCATGTGATTGGTTGATTAGACATTTGCATTATCGAGCAGTCAGAACAGGTGTATGTAACAAAAAAAATAAAGAAAATAGCCAGTGATTGTTATTTAAAAGGATACAGGCTACATACTTTTTTCAGTAGGAAAATATAATTAGTGACTTACAGTAATCACATTTAAAATATGAATATATAAAAAAAATAACCACTGTTCATCTTTATATACTTTTTGTCAAAGCCACAGGGAGTCACTGGAGATGGTCCAGGTTTACACACCCCCGAACTAAACAATTCATTATTAATGGAGCAATCATGGAAACAATCAGTATATTATCTTAATTTCTCTGAACTTCAGTTGGGGTGGCGAGCGTGGATATATGTGCAAAAATGTTTAGTCCTGAATCCCTTGAGCTATGAATTTAAAGGCCCAGAAATGAATAGTCATGGAGGAAAATGAAGAATTTCAGACAGAGGATAGGTTTGTTTATTTTTGCTACTTAAAAGTGTAGCTGGACCTTAGGAAAAATTAAATTAAAAGAGGTTTTGATATTTATAATTAAAACAGGCTCTTTTTAATTTAGGTTATTTGCAGAAACACTGGTACCCATCAGTGACCAGTGTAGCATTACAGTATATACTTCAAATCAGGCTTAATAGACTTTTTTTCTCCTTTGCTTCACAATTCTGTTGTACTTGTATTAAAAAATACATTTGCAATGATAGTTTTTTTTGTATTTTTGTTCTAGAATTTTACATATGTAACAATAAATATAGTGTTATTGTAATTAAAATGCAAATAGTCATAAATGCTCCTCTGTGAAACAGACGTAGCAAACAATAGTATTTATTTACACCTGTTGATAATATTCAATCTGTCCTTAAAAGGCTGTGCTATTGTTATTATAAGGATTAAATTGGTTTTGTGGCTCCATCAGATTTCTTTTGTTTAAAAATGGCTCACTGTTGTTCAAACTCAAATTTGGCAAATAATAGGGCAGTATTCTTTAAACCAAAGAAAACCACCTAATATTTACATAAAGCTTTTAATAGTAACATTGAATAATTTTTGTCCATTCAACAAGTTTCAGGTACATCAAATATAACATGTTATGCATAACATCACTTACAATCATACAGATAATTATTTACACTTAGAGTGCATTAAAATATCTGTGTATTAAAAATAGCTGCGATTATATCTTATAAATAATCCGACATTTAAATCACCAAGAAAATGACGAAATAGCGTTTACTTAGTGTAAACAAACCCCGACAGGGAAATTAAAATAGTTTTGCTGTCACGTTGATATAATTCTCTTTAATATAATGAATAATCCCGAAAAAAACAGATTCAACATGCACCATTTCTTCCAAGCACACCGCAGTAAATCAATTAAATTAACTCGTCTTTATATTAATCGCTCGCCAACGCCGGTAAATAAACTATCACAAATGTCAGCATTTCAAGTGGCGCGCTTGATGACTTCTCGCGAGATTTCGTGCGTTCTGTACTTTGTCAGCAGCGGTCCTCCACCATTTCGCTGCGTAAAGTCTCCTCCCCGCGACCGCTACATTCTGCGCCGAAACCCAGTCTCTCCCGGTCCGTAATTTAACTTCTTCCCACAGACCTAGGGGTACCTCGTTGGGTACCGGGAGACAGTTCGGATCACTGGCATTACGGATTGAGTGCGATTTTTCGCGGATGACGACTCCTTCAACGAGAATTTAGTAAAAGAAAATTGGTCGGAAATTTCAGGTAGGTGGGAACTTAAGATGGCGGCCTTGAGAGGGAGGGGGGCGAAGGAGGAAGTAAAGGGGGATTCAAGGGGGGTTTCAGACAACTGGAAGGCCACAATCAGACTGCGTTTCATTTGCTCACGCTGCTTCTGCGGCATGTGATGAAATATGTACCTACCTACAACACTGACCTAAACCAAGATGACAAAACGGTAGACAGTGACATGGGATATCTTCGGATGTTGACTACTCTAAAAGAAAAAAGGAGTGATAAACCGTCACTTCCGTGCGGTCGTTTCTAAAGTGCGGTCCGTGGGGACGTAGTTAGCCCCCTTGAATCCCCCGTGTAATCGTTGCAAAATTTATATGGAACTTTCTAACACTGTTTTTTTAGACATTTCGTATATTTAACTAAAAAGTAATCACTATCTATTTTTAAAACTGAATAATTTAAACCCATTTATTTTCGCAAAAGAGGATTTGACCCCACGCAATGACGTCACGAGTGATTGTCTCCCCCTCCCTCTGTAGTGCATGCAGAAGCGGCTTTTAATGCGACTTTTCGGATGTTTTGGGGGTATTTTTGGGTCCTCAGCGTACAGTAACGCATTAAAATGTATCGGCATAAACTGGCTTCTTTGAAGCCTGAGCATTACATAACTGCGGGTGGGATGAGGGGCGCCTGCGCGTCAAATGAACGCACCCTACTAACTAACTCTTCTAGCTGGCTAGTTAGCAGCAGGCTTCCCCCATTTAACTGTTATTGCTGGAGCTAACGTTAGCTAGTTAGCCAGCCTGCCAGCGAGCTAACCGGCAACGTTAGGCGTTAACCTTTGAATTGTGTGTTCTATGAAGCTTCTTGAGCTGCAGTTCTCATATGGGTACGGCTCATGTTCCAAGGTATCACCGCTGCCACATCACTAGTGAATAAACACAATTTCTTGGTCGTCTTTAACCCCCATGTGGCGACAGGTACTCACAATTTAAAAGGAAAAAAAAAGGAAAAACAGTCACGAGAGCACGGATTGAATGACTGACCGGAGGCCCGCGCGCTTGGTCGCCGGCTTTTAGCGCGAGAGAGCGCGTGCTGCAGAAATCCTAACATCTTCCTGTGGGCGACTGCAGCAAATGCAACCAGGAGCTGGCTGGGTTTTTTTTTTTTTTGTTGTTTTTTTATTACCGCTGCACACACACCACAGTCCTAGCAGGAGTTTGCTAGCCTAGCTGTCCGCTCCTTACGTGACATGTTACTCATCATCCCACACATTCATATATCTCTGTTTACCAACTGAAGCTTCTGCCACAGCTCATTTTTTATAGCTGTTGGAGTTGTAAGACCAGTCAGTTTCAGCAGTAGAGTTACTAATAATGAGTTTAAACTGCTTATTTTATTTTAAAAATAAAGTTACCACCCGATTTCTGTTCCTCACTTCCTCAGAATATGTGGAGGGGACCCTAATTTCAGCATCCTGGAAGTAGAAAGCACCGAAGATCTGTGTCTTACACGACAGACAGGTGAGAGGCTCCTGCTTTGCACACACACATCGCTTCTGAAGTGGCTGTTATATCATGTGTAGTAATTATTTGTGACTTGCTAGTGAAGTCAGCAGTGTTTAGACATTTAAATAGACTTCTTTATGTTATTATTTTGTTAGCAAAAACTTATTGTACTTAGTCCCCATGAAAAGAAACTCATCAAACAAAATATAGTGCACAGACTGTGGTTTTTATTTTGATATATTTAGTCTAAAAAGTAAACACATATGAGCTGTGCGGCTAATGTTTTTGCATTAAAATTTACCTTGCTTCTTTTAGATGGAATCTAAGGTACTCTGTTATTTAGCTGGTATAAATGCTATTTAGTCTGTGGAGCATCCAGAGATCCCCGTTTTTATTTGTTTATTTTGGTTTTTTATTTTCCCTTTCTTGTGTATGTATATTAATGACCTTTATAAAGATATACATACAATTGTGGAAATTTTTTTCTGGAGATTTTTGCAAATGTGCATTGCCATTATATTGTTGTTGTTATTATATTTAGACTTAAAAGAAAAAACATGGGGGATGAAAATGTCCTGTTTAAAGAGGGACATTTGGTCGCACTTTCATTTTTACCTGTTAAGTGAGTTATACCAGAGGTGTTCATGTGCCACGTTTGGCCCATTAGCCCAGTTTGACTAGTAAAACCAGTGCTACTAAAGAACATTCACCTGGACAAGTTAACAGAAAGACATCCCTGGATTCAAAATGAGCCAGACACGATCTTGTTTTCATTTTTTCTTTTTTCTTTTTTTTGTGTTTGTTAAAATTGATAAATCATAGTGACAATATAAGATAAAGTTCTGCTTTACTTATCTCAAAAGTGGGGAAATCCCTTTATTGCTGCAAATACAAGCTATAAGCACATAAGATAAGTACAGTGCTATATAGTTCAATAAAATACATCACAGTAAAACAACTACATTAGTAAGTACAAGAACTGAAGTAAAATCAAAATTTAAGTGAGTATAAACTTAAATAAAACGATTAAAGCACACTTATATAGAGAGATGTATACTTCTGTGTGAAGCTAGTACCATCATACCACAAAAAATGAGGAGTTTTATCGAAAAATTTGAGTAATTTATGACTTCACTGCAACTCTCACTCTTTACAAAATATCCAGTAGCCGATTGGACCGGTTCATGCCTGACACCCCTGTTAATAGCCTGTGTCTCTCCCCTTGCAGGTGCAGTGTGTAGCCGGGGCAGCACAGAGGAAGGACGCTCTGGGGAGGAGGCGGCGCGGCAGCACGCCTCTCCGGCTGTGGATGTGCTGGGTGGCTACCCCCAGGCTGCACAGAATGTGGCTGGGGAGTCCCCTCGGCATGCCCCGCAGCCGGTCGCAGCTGCCCCGCACCCAGTCCCTCCGCTCACCGATCCGTCCACTGTGCCCCTGCTGGAGAGCAACACCCCAACATTCGCCAGCACGGAGAACGCCCCTCCGACCACCTTGCCTGAGACTCTACCAATCAGTGGTAACATCATCTCAGAAGAGAGCGCCGTCGGAGTTGCAAGATCTTTGCCAGCGTCCCTCACTGAGGACTGCAGTTCCTCTGCTGAGATGCAAAGGCTTCCAGCTTCCCTTTGTCCTCCTGTCCCCTCACAGATTGACAAAACAGTGCAAGAGCTGCAATACGGGTCACAAACTGATAAAGAGAAAAGCCACTCAAACAGTCAGACAAACCAGCTTCCTAGAGAAGGTGCTGGACTTGTGGTTATTACGGGAACAAAGGAAAAACGGTCCATCACCTTGGAATATAAACCAGAGACTGGAACAAATATGGAACTTGGTGGAAAAGAGCACACAGGTGGGAATATTCTCCCACAACAACCCAAATCTCAGATCTGTTTCACAGCCTCATCTCTCTCTGTCCAAGACGCTACGGAGGGTGGGGCTGTGGAGCAGTCCGACAGGACTCCACCTGTCCAAACAAATCAAAGCAGCCATATACCTCCGTCAGGTGCTGCAGAGCAAGCAGGGAGTCTCCAGGACTCGGCATCGCCTGCACTCCTTCTGTCCTCAGCCGAAAACAGAGAGATTAAACAAACTAACCTGTCAAAAACTCAACCCAAAACTATCAAGGGGATCTCAGCTAATGCTAGAGATGTGCAGAAAACGGCTTTTTCGGAGTCAGTTGAACACATTGAAATGCAGCCTCATTCAGCTGAAATACTCGAAGCCGCAAAGGCAAGAGAGCTGCTCCCTGGAATATACACTTCGACTGGAAAAGGAAGCTCGGCGTCCAGCTGCGGTCCCCTTGAAGGAGCGCAGGTGGAGAGTAGCACGAGCAAAGAGCAAGCTGACTCGTCAGGCCCCACAGTGCTGCAAGAGATTTCCTCAAAACCTTCCACCGGACCTGCTCTGTTTGACACAGGCCTAGTTGTCTCGCTTCAGGCGGGGGAGGTTATAAAAGCTGAAACATCTCACACTTCTGACCAAGTCGCCTCAACAGAGCTCATCGCGGAGATTGTGCATTCTGCCGACACTCAGGAAATTGTGGTTGTCGGGGAGGAGGCTCATATCACCGGGGCCTGGCCCACCATGCACCTGAATCAGAGTTACCTTCTGCAGCGAGAGGATGGCAGCGTCTGCGAAGCCGCCATCGTGAACGAGCTGACTTCGGAGATCTCCGCTGGGGAGCCGAAGCTGTACACAGGAAGCGTTCAGACGCAGATGGAGCTGGGCTCTCAACCGGTGGAAGTGTACGAGTTTTGCAGTCTGGTGGAGGAGGTTGCAGAGGAGACGGTCTGTGCCAGCAGTGCTGCACAGATGCCTCATTCTCCTGGATATGAGGTGAACTTATTCAACGCTTTACTAGAAAACTCTGAGGACCTCGAAGCATCTATCCACACAGTTGGTGAAAACAACACCATCATAATCTCCCAGCAGCCCTTGCGTTCAACAAGTGATATAAATCAGGCTTGCTCTAGCAGTAATTTATCCATACGAAACACAAGCATGGCCGGAGTTGAACAGCATTTGGTGTTAGATGCTAACCAAGCTGTTGAAGTGGCACACTCAAGTGCGGTTTGTTTAGTTGAAGTAGCAGCCGTTACTGCTGACTCATTCACTGTTGAACAGGCGGACACCAGCGCGCAAATCGGGACACAGGTCGGTGCTGACCAGACGGAGGTGAGCGGTGCTGCTGTGCTTCAGACTGTTGGCCCAAAACAGGAAGCAGAAGTAACAGTTGCTTCATTATCTCTCTTATCCCCAGTGGTTACTATTACCAGTGGAAACTTGGGGATGCAGGCGCCTGTTGCTGTTACACTTTCTCATATAGGAAACCAACCCTCCCTAAATCAGACCCCAGGAGTCACTGTTGTAAGTGTCGCAAAGCCTGAGGTCTGTGTTTCTGCTTGTGACGGGACCAAAGAATCCCCCGCTGTCACCACAACGGCATCAGTGACTGTTCAGAATGTCGCCATGCCCTCAGTAAGCAAGCCAGTGGCTTTCCGTGCCGCTCCTGGGGCTATAAATCCAAAGCTGCTCCTTCTCAAACCGGGAGAAACTCCTCTCCTGAAACACCCACCCTCCTTTTCATTGTCTAAGCAACAGAATGCAGAGGGCAAGCTGGCCAATGCCCACGGCTCCTGCTCCTGGTCTGGCACGGTGTCTGAGGAGTGCCTTCCCGAAACAGTCTCCGCTCTTAGCAGCTGCAGCGATCAGACGCAGCAGGCTGTCAATGAATTGTCAGTGGTGGCAGCAGCAGGAGCTTCTGTCAAGCTAGAAAGTGGTAATATTTCTCTTGAACCCGACCCGGCTACACCTGCCACCCCCTCAACGGCTACTACAAGCAAACCTGAGGCCTTAACCGTTAGCAGAACTTTATCCCAAGATGTTTCCACAGCAGCCGCTACGCTGCACAGTTCGAACATGCTCACAGCTTCAGTCTCAGCATCCACCAGCCCCGGCGACTTCCCCAGCCAACCCGATTCCATCTACGGGGAGGAAGACGGCGAGGACATTGAGCATGACGACCCTGCGGGAGAAACCGAGGTCCAGGAGAGCAACTCGGGACAGGTTAGCAGCCCAGAGGAAGGCAGTGACGACGAACCCGACGGCGAAAAAAGCGAGATGACCACCCCCAGCTCGCCACACAAGGTATTTAATCCATTAAAAAAAATGGAAACCAAAGAAACCATAGCTTAGACATAGCATTAAGACTCATAGTCATGAGTTATTGCTTGAATGCCAAGAGGCGTCCACAAAACACGAGCACAACTGAAGCAAAACAGCTGATAAATGCTAAATCTGCATACGGACATCTTGTCGCTGTGAATAACATGAGATGAACTGTTTATTGGATCTTTTTTGTTCTTTTTATCCGAGTGGGGAGCTTAGGGGTTTCAGAGAGGTTTGCTTCCTAACTGGGTATGACAGAATATTTTTTTTAGTGATGTGCAACACTGTTACTGTTGCTGAAATCATTTTTCTGAGCTGTAATTCAGACCTGAAGAGATGCGTTAATATTTTATCTTGGCTAAGAACAAAAAGCAGTTTTAGTTATCAATTGGTAATCAGATACGCTGGCATGCTTTTTTATTTTAATTTTAAAAGGACGTCACTCCGCATGTAGTCCATCTTTAATGCAACACGTGTGTGCGCGGTGTTCTTATATGCAGTGATTCATTTCTTTTAAGTTGGCCGCATGCTAAGCCATGTGTGTTTTCCAGCATGGACAGAGCAGGACAGACAGACAAGCACTGTTTCTTAAGGTAAGTGGTGGTTGTCAGACACCCAGACAGGCTCATTTTAACAGGGCATTCATGAGCATATCCCAGGCAGGAGAATTTTAACTCAAGCAGCCATTTCTTTGACTTCAGCTCTTTTATGATTGCATGAGAAGACGGCTGCCGCAGACTCGCTCGTGGCCAGTTTGACACGCTTCCTAAACACTTAAATGCTCTAATCCATTTCATGCATGATGCTTTTGTCTTAGTGAAGCTTAGGCTTTCACCTTAGTTTGTTTCATTTTCTAAAAATTTAAAAAAAAAAAATCCTCTTCATCCTTGTCCCCTTCACTCTCAGGTACGCCAGTGGATTGCAGACAGGGTCACTGGGAATTCTTCTCCTGGATCACCCTCAACCTTCTCCTACCCCGGATCCTCAACCACACCTGACTGGTCCACACCACGGCGGGAGAGGTCCTCGCCTCTCCGAGGTCCCCACGGAAAGTTTGTTTCACCTTCCTCTCTCGGTGCCTACAGTTCGTCGTCCTCGCCGCCAGACCAGGGCTCCTCTCAACGGTCCCGTAGTGAGCGTCACACCGACATGGCAGAGCTGGCTAAACATGTGAGTGAGCATCATTCAGGATGTTCAGTATTTCTTCCACACGTCCGCGGGACAGTCGACCAGTCTGTCTCTCCGTCTGTGTTTTTAGCAGTCTTTCTGCTTGTCTAGATACAGTTTTAACTAATTATATCTATTAGAGGTGGGAATCACCATACATCCCACGATACGATATTATTGCAATACTTAACGCACGATACGATATTATTGCAATTTTTTAAAATATTTTGCGATATTCAGATTCTGTACATAAAGGTAAACTTTATCAATATTCATTTTATCTAATATCAAAGTCTCACACTCAGTCTTTCTCTCATTTCAGTTTTATTGTTGACAAACTGAACGGTTTGTATTACAGTCTAGTCCAACTTAACTGAATCAACCATCTGGTACAATTATAGCTATTCTGAACTATGCAGTTTATGAAAACTATGCAGCCCCTTCAGCAACTGAAGAATTTGAAAGTAAATTAAAACAAAATATAATTTTACATTAAATAAAAAAGTTTTAAACTTAATTAAAATAAAACATGTCTTAAATTAAAATAAGTAAACTGTCATGTTTATTGCTGCAAAAAAAAAGTTAAACACATTTGGACAGTGAAGGAATGTCAGGATTCTTGCTCAGAAAAAGGATCAACATGCTCTGAAGTCAGAGCACAAAAACCTTTTTTGTAACAAAATATCGATTTCTGCTGTCCCTGTATCCATACATTATTAGCAAACAAAATATCACGATGCTACACAGTATCGATTTTTCCCCCCACCCCTAATATCTATCCATCTATTATCAATCTCTCTGACGGCCTATTCCTTTGTCTGTCCTTCTGTTTACCCGTCTTTCATCCATCTTCAAATTTCCCAATTCAGTTTTTGTTTTTTTCAAACCAGGCTCTGATATTTTTATATAAAATATTTCATCTTTGTAACCGTCCTGCATATGAAAGGGTTTTTTTTTTGTTTATCATGCTTTACAGTTTTATATTTCTTCCACGTAATCCAAGTAAAATCTTAACTTTTATTTTGCTGTAGGTTGTTTCTTGTCCCTCAGTAAATGGTGCCAGGCAGAAATCTTATGAATTGTATATGAATCACTGCTTCTCAGCCTCTCACTAAATCACTAATTGCACATCCGAAGATTATTTGCCTCATGTCCGATGCCTTTTAACAGGCTGCTCCAGGAGTCTGAAATGTAAATAATCAAAACAAATCACTTTGAATGGCACAACATGCATTTTTTTTTAATCTTCTGGATTCTTAAAGGAGAGAAAATTGGACCTTTTTTACTAAAAAGACATTTCAGTTTTGTGAATAGACGCAGCTTTTGATCCATTTCCCTATTTAGCTGTTGGGCAGTTAAGTAGTTAATTGTTATTTTATGTCTGCTTTGAGTAATTTAAGAAAAGCTCAGGAGAAATGCAGCACTTTTTTAAAAACTCCCCTGACATGCTTTTGACTTTGATGGTATACTTTTCATGATTATGCTGGAGCGCTCTGCTGAACAACCTTTAAAAACTGTTGTGTTCAAGTGTTAAATATAAAGAGCTCTGTCCTTTGTACTGTTTACTTGCGTTACCTTTTGGGAACATCACGGTTTTTAAGAAGAAACGTCTCAATCAGCTCCTCCTTTTTGTGAAGCAAGTGAAGCTCTGCTGATGAAGGTCACTATATGACAAACAGGACAAGGTAACAAAGTGTGTGGATTTGAAAGCAGGAGAAAAAAGATGGAACACCTTGCAGCCTTGTGACTGTGTGAGGTGTGTGGAACAGCTTCTCTGCTGCAGTTTGAGTGCTAGGGAGGGATATTGTTATCGAAAATGTTGCACAGGTGCAGCTCTTTTGAAATTAAACAATTATTTTCTCCGACCGATGAGAGCCGTTCACCAGAGTGTCACACTACTTTGTTTTTTGTTTTGTTACTGAGACAGATAATTATGAAGTAATTAATCCAGAGTGTACCTAAATGAGAAGTGCAAGGAGAACCTTTATTTTTTTAAATGCCAACCCGGAGGCTGGCACCACCATGGTTCCCTCTACACACACAAAGTGGGATTTTTCTGTTTTTGTTTCAAGGTTGTTTTGGTGTTATTGCATAAAACTTTGTTAAAAAATGTTTTGGTCAATTTGTGAAGATAATCTTCACAAATTTATGCCATTAAGTGAAATCCTATAAGGTAAAAGCCATAAACAAACTGCCTTTTGTTCAGCTCTCTTTCCATATAATCTTTCTATTTCCCTTATAATGCCAAGATATGGCACTAGTATCTAAAAAGACCTGAAAATGGGGTTCTCAAAGCTTTGATAGACCCATTTCTACCAAGTGAGCCTACATCAAAAGTGGGGACTGCCTCTAAGAGTCGAAAGAACTAAGAAAAGGTTCCTCCGGTTTGAAAGCACCTTTGAAGATGCAGTGTAGCAGGAGATCAGTATTTGGCATTTCTGAATCAGCTAACCCCCACCTTACTGTTTCAGAGCCAGGAGTTTACTGACTTTTTGTTCTTCACTTTGTGCTGCAGGAAGCTGACATCGAGCATCGAACACAGGCACTGAAGCGAGAGGGCTTCTGGTCAATGAAGCGACTCACCCGCCTGACGGAGCCACCGCGGCCAAAGGTTCACTGGGATTACCTGTGTGAGGAGATGCAGTGGCTCTCGGCTGACTTTGCTCAAGAGAGGCGGTGGAAGAGAGGCGTGGCCAGAAAGGTAGGACATGCAAATCATCACAGAGGTTTGCTTGAAGTTTCACACATTCATGATGCTAAGTGAAATGTGCACTCCTGTATTTTTGATGGTGGATGTTGTATATGTTCTAAATGTGTTCTGTTGATGTGTTGTTAGGTGGTGCGGATGGTGATGCGGCACCATGAAGAGCTGAGGCAAAAGGAAGAAAAAGCGAAGCGGGACGAGCATGCTAAAATCAGACGAGTCGCCTCTTCTATCGCAAAGGAAGTCCGGGCTTTTTGGAGCAGCGTAGAGAAGGTACAGATGATTCCCTGAAACCAAGCAAACAGAACATTCTGCTTCTCTGTTCAGCTCCCGTGTTTGTTCGGGTTTATGACAGAAATAACATCCACTTTTCACATGAAGTGCAGTCCTGCTTCCAAAAACGTGGCAGTGTAATGTTCAAGGCTGTAGCTGAATAAAAACTGAAACGAGGTGGGGATCAGGAGGCTTTGGCGCACAGATTCTGAAACTGCAGGTTTCGTCACTCCTACCAAAATTTACTGAACCAGCAGCAAAAGACCAAAACTACACCTTTGAAAAACATCGTAATGAATAAATTCCCTCTAACTTTTGCTGTTTTGCTTCCACCACGATAAAATTGCACCTCCTGCACAGCTCTCTCTCAGTGTGCTTTGACACCAATTTACCATCAAACACCTCTATTTTTGGTATGTTTTGTTTGCCTGCTACACACCCAGCTACCGTTGTGTACAGTGCTGTCGGCTGCCCCCCTCCAAAAAAAATGGCCCCTGACAAGACAGCCTAATTTCTGTTTTTCAGTACTGAAGAAATTTAAACTTTCACACATTATACTAAATTGCAGAACGCTCATCTGTGTCTCCAATAAAACGTTGGCACTACACACGACACGACGCAACACAGTAACTTAACTTAGTAATAAAATGAAGAATAAGTGTAAATAATAAAAAATAAAAATAAAAAAAAAACACTGGACAGTTTGGACACGTGTTTAAAAAACAAAAAACAAAAAAACAATTATTTAAATTAAACTGAAAGTGAACCTTTTCATACGAGCAAAACTCGCTCTGGAAGCTGGCTGAAACTGAAAATAAAACTTCAGAACAAACATATACGATAGAAAATGGCTCACAAAGTGATTCGTTATGTGAGGATATCAATTACCTCAGTAGGAAAAAACCAACGGGTTTTCTAATCTATGCTCGGTATCTCATGATTTCAGCTGCTCTGCTCGTCCCGTGTCATATTTTCTTTGGTTCAGAACAAGCTTAATATTTTCACTGGTGCACTTGGGTCAGTTCAGCACATGGATCCTTTTTCCTGCTGAGCTGTTGTTGTTGTAAAAATGCAGAATGTGGTTTGGTGTTTTTTTTGCTAAAATAAGCAAAGCTTTAATTTATAGTAGATGCATCTTTTTGTAAAGTAAGACGTAGTTTGCAAACACTTGGAATAAACTCTTGTGAATCTTCCATCTTTTTCTGGGATGTTCAGTCTTATTATAGTGCGTGTTTTTAGTATTGCATTTTTTTTCCAGTGTTGTTTTTCTAATTTAAAAAACAAACACAAAAAAACTTTAATCTGTGTTGCTGACATTATTTTAATGGTCTAATCGTTTGTTTGTTTGCTCATAATAGCCCTTTTTTAAAATGTTGTTATTTTTGAACTAAATACAGTATGTAAATCTAAGTCATCAAGAATTTCGGCTGAATTTCACCCAGAGTAATCCGACTACACGGCTCTTCTTGATGTTAAAACATGCAGCTTGAAACCTTGAGTTGAACTTTTATGTTGTAAACTCAATTAAAATATGAGACCCATTTGAGATTTTATGCCGTTTTACCCAGCATCGCAACTTTTCTGCTTATGTGGGGTTTTTCTGTTTGCTTTTTTGTTTACTTTTTTAAAATCATGTGAAATTCCCAGCTGTTCTCACACGCTGTCTTATTTGTTGAACCTGAAGGTGGTACAGTACAAGCAGCAGTCCAGGCTAGAGGAGAAGCGGAAGAAGGCGTTGGACCTTCAGCTGGACTTCATTGTTGGCCAGACGGAGAAATACTCGGACCTCCTGAGCAAGTCCCTGGCACCCATCAGGCCTGCTGAGACCGTCGTGTCTCCACAGAAATCCCTGCCTAATCCTGTCGAGGAGGATGGTGAGAAGTTTTCCCTTTAAAGAAAACCTTCTTATCGTTAGTGCTCACTGCCACCATGTCGCAGACAGCTTTCAGAGCTGATTCACTGGTTCAGACTGGGACGTTGTCATAGCTACACACCAGTGAGCGAATCTTCTCAAGCGTTCAGAGGTAAACTGTTTTATAGGAACAAAAAGCGTTCTTCACCGTCAAGGTCGCTACATCTTTGTAAGATTAAACCGCATTTTCTGCGAGCCCTCTCTGAGTGATGCACCTCGGCTTGGTTTAACATGATGAGAAGTCAAATATTTGTCACAGCAGTTACACATTTTAATTTTTTTGGGGGGGGGGTGAACCACATCCAGAGCGCTGTACCTAATGCTCTTTGGCAACCGTCAGACTTGAGACCCATCAAACCTGTCAGACTTGTCTGCCGCCAGTATTACCGTTGGCAGCTTATTCCTGAAGCACTGAGGTGAGCAGCTTAATCTGAAGCTGTGTTTCAGTCAGAGGAGGAACAGACGTAGCAGTGGTTCTGATCCCACCTTCATTTCATTACCAAGTGCGGGTTTGTTGGTGCTAAAGTTCGAACATAGTCTGCTTAGCTGTGAAGAAGCTCACAGCACTGAGACCAAAACTTAAATTTTCCTTCTGCCTGTAGCTGAAGCCTTGCAGTAGCTCCAGCTGTGGCTTTTGTGTGTTAAAATCAAAATAGGAGACACAAACCAATAAGTCTTTAGTTAAGAAAGAGAAAAAAAAAATATAGATATAGAGATGGGTAGGTAGGAATGGAGCAACAACAAAACCCCCCACCAGACACAACAAACTGCTGCTCTTAATCAAGACATGGATTTACATCAGCCTATTCTAGAAACTAAAATAACATGTTATATTTCAAACAGTGTGTGCTTATCATACTTTTGCTGTTTCTTTTATCTGTGACAGATAATCTGAAAGACATCTAATGTATATAAAATGCTGTCAATCATTTTTATGTTTAAAAAAAAAAGTTAAAATAGCTGCATATTTTTTTTTTATTTTTTTTTTTTAACCATTTGACACATTTATGCTTCTGTTCAAATTTAGTCTAAATCAAACTTCTGTTTTTTGGATTTATAATACTGAAAGTATTTTCTGCAGACTTGTATTTAGATTAGTGAAACATCTGTTGTGATGTTTTGCATGACTAACAGGCTGAGAGTAGCAATATTTACTGCTGCAGAAGCTTCAAAGCAGAGGAAACTGTATAAGTGGGTATGATACACAAATAAAGCCACTGAAAACAAGTATTCCTGTATGAAATATATTCGCTTGAGGGTTTTAAAAAAAGTAAAATCCTTGTTTCAGTTTGCAAAATGCTTGGACTGCATGGTTCCCATTCATCAACTATCCTCACAGACCATCTGTAAAATGCAAATAATCCATAAAAACTTATTTTAAAAAGTATATTTAAGCGTATATGAGAGGAAATTCAGTCTTTTTCAGTGTGTATGTTTGAGATGGTGTCTTTTTTTTTTTTTCTCTTTTTGACTTTGCAGTTTGTCTGACTGTGTTCTTCAGAATAAAGTCTTTTTCAATACCAAACCCTTTTGTTTTCATGCAGACAGAGACTTTGAACCTCCCTGTGAAGAGGAGGATGATGAAGAGACCATAGAGGTGGAGGAGCAGCAGGAGGGCAATGATGCTGAGAGCCACCGAAGGGAGATTGAACTGCTGAAGGAAGAGGGCATGCTGCCACTGGACCAGCTGCTCAGCAGCCTCAATCTGCCTCAGGTAGGTCCACAAGCCAGAGGGCAGTGATTGGATTGTTTTCTGAAAAGAACAAAAGTACTGCAACCATCCAGAAACAGATTTCTTCACAGATGTCCTCAGTTTAACTTGGTTATCTAAATTTGTGGTTTAAATATTTATATCTGAAAAGTTGAACAGCCTACAACTTGAGCTACTTTGTATTAGAGATGGACCGATCCAATATTGACCTAAATTACTGGATTGGATATCGGAGAGAAATAAAAAATGTGATCCGATCTGAAGTATCACAAAATCACCTCACAAAACGCGCTACTTGGCGTAACCCAGCTCAGTGCATCGTAGCAGTATGTGTCACGTGATAGAGCGGCTGTTGTCTGCGAGACCTGTCGGTGGAGCATTTGAAGCCTCGCTACATGCTTCCAAACCGCGGCATTTCATCTCAGAGAAAACTATCCCAGAGAAGTAAAGCAAGTGTGTAAGTGCATCTCTGAATATTTGCATAGTATTTCCACGTTAAGCTTAACAACTGATATATGGAGCCACAGCTGGACTGGCCATCAGAGTTCCATATTGAAGCGAAAAGGAAGCGATTTGTCCTGTACTTCAGCTACAATGGGGGGGGGCACAAAGCTGGAGCTATTCTGTCTTTGCCGCACAGCTGCCTCTTCTTCTCTCATTCTCTCCCCCTCCCTCCCCTGTTGCTACTTCAATCATGAAATTGATCAATGATCAGCTGGTTGGCTTTTCTGTCGCAAGTCCCGTCTCTCTTGTTTGTTTATCGCCCACCGTTTGGATATGTGGTGAGAGGGAAACATGAAAATGAATCCAGGAGATGTTCTTACTGAATCATCAGCTGAACAGTGATGGACAAACATGATTACCTTTTATGTGAATGAGTTGAAGGGAAGTTATGAACTGTTTCTGAGAGACAAATAACACCAGGATCCTTTTCTAAGTAGCTGACAGCTGGTAACTGTGCAGGGGCGGATCTAGCAAAGTTTTGCTAGGGGGCCAGGTAGGGCATTAACAGGGAAAGGGGGATACAAAGAAATACTTTTGTTTGTTATTTCATTTAAAATGACTAACTTTTAATAATTATCTGAATCTTACAACCATAGTGGTCATCTGATCAAATGTATAGAAATCCATTATTGTATATAGTAACTATTAAGTCTAATATACACCCTAGTAAGCTATAGTACTTTTTTCCTTTGGGAAGATACCATCTGTGCAGTCTGCAATTCTGTTGAAGAAAGATGTTGAATCTATATAATTATTGTAGAAAAATAATGGATTTCTGTGCATTTGTTTTACACGTGCATTAAATTAAAGTTGATTAAGCATTGTGAGGTGGGGGGTGGTTCCCTAATATTTTTGCTGGGAGTTTGCAACCCTATTAGTTAGGTTGTTTAATATTTCTGCTAAGTGCTCTTTAAGATACCAGAATAGGGATGATGGTGCAGGTTTAAGTTTATTAGATTGATCAGTTTTGCTGAACTATAAAATATTTTGGGTGCAGTGTACTTTTTGCATACAAGTATAACAGAATAGCTTCAGTGTTTTGTTTTTTGAAACTTGAGTATGAACTTATACAAAATGTAGCAAGATATTTATAAAAAAACAGGTTTATTGATTACAAAATGCACTATATCAGATTCATATCGGTATCGGCAGATATCCAAATGTATGATATCGACATCGGACATAAAGTGGTATCGTGCCATCTCTACTTTGTATATGTTTTGTTCACATTTGAGTAAAAATGAGCTATTAATAGTTCCGGTTTTTAATCTGTTAGTGGATATACAGACAACTACTAAACAACTAGACTGATTTGAAAAAGACAAACGTTTTAAGAAGTTGCCATGGTTTCCAAGCAAACTTGTGAGTAGCTGGATGGATCGAGAATAATGATCTACTATGATGATCTTCTCTTTATGTAAAAATGACACTGAATCTTAAACATACTGTAAGTTAATTTGATTCAGTGTTGGTACAAATTCAGGCAGTTTGGAAACTTTTCCTCCACAAACAGCTGAAATTATGCACCACGTAAAAAGTGAGCTGAGTCAAAGTATAGCACCTGAGTTTCTGCTGTTGTTTAAAGACCTGCCACTTTTATTTTGAGCTGCATCTCATAGTTTGATCTAAAGAGTCATTAAATAAGAAAAAAAGGTAACAGTTAAGATTCAGTGTTTCTCACGTGGGTGATTAATGCAGGTGGAAAACCTCCTCTGTCTTATTTTGAAAGTTCCTGTTCTGTTTTTCCGGACATCCTTAAACTCCACTGTCTTGGACTACAGCTGCCAGCAGTAGTCTTCCTCCTGCTCCGCTGAGTACCTGCAGCAGGTGGAGAGGAGGTTCAAGGACTACGGTTACCTGCTGCAGTCTGAGACTTTGGACTTGGAATATTTGCAGGAGAGCAGCTGATCATATTGCTCACTTACGTGTCACAAACTGCTTGGCCAGTTCAGTATTTTCAGAAAGGAAACATGTGAATAAAATGATTGAATTCATTTAAGAAAGATTCGAAACAGTTGGTAAACACTGACATTATCACCCACATAAACAAGCTGCTGAGCTGTAGCTGTGCATTTGATTTAACAGTAATGTGTTGTATAATTATTCATCTTCATTTTCACTTCAAATTAATTCCAGATGCTGTCATCTCACTGAGGACTTATTGAGCTTTATTATTTCTTCTAATTATGGGATGATTATACCTGAGTAAACACGCTGACACCTCTGTTAAAACGAGGTTGGCTGATAATGTGCAAAAGCTGAAGAAAAGCACATGTTTTTAATACTGACCACAGATTTCATGTATCACTGAATCACGGTGTTACGCAGGACCAGGGATCGGACGAAGAATGCTCTGATGAAACGTCTTCATCAGAGGCGGGGGAGGAAGAAGACGGGGAATTCACTGCCAACGAAGAAGATGGTGAGATTGCTCCCAATATAACCTCCATAAAAACAGAATGAGACCTTTTACTGGGTTTTTTTTCTGCTCATTTTTTGTTTATCCAAGTTCATTTTTAATTGTCAAGGATTTTGGTTTTCTTCCTTTGTGTTCACAGCTGAGGATGAGGAGGACACGATAGCAGCTCAGGAGAAGGTGGAAGGAAATGTAGATCATGCAGAGGAACTTGATGATTTAGCCAAAGAGGGTGAGGGCTTTATTTTCTACTGGAAGTGGTGCTAATCTATTGCATTGACCTGAGGTTTTATGAAGTGTTTGAAGAGCTTTCTGTCTTTTTAAAGAGGAAAGCGAGCTTGATGACACCTCTGCATTGCTGCTCTCTTTCTGCCTTTTTTAAAATTCTGTACATATGAATGAAATTTCATTCATTACTAGCTGCTCCCTGGTCTAAAATAAGAGGCTGCAGGCCGGATCCTTGACGTGTCTCTGCTTCCCTTCCAGGCGATATGAGCATGGAGGAGTTGCTGGAGAAGTACAAAGGAGCGTATGCCTCAGACTTTGAGGTCCCGTCTGCTTCTGGCTCTAAAGCGAGCTCTGATTCGGAGGTGTCTGGGGATGAGGAGGTGGAGACTGAAGAAGATGAGAGTGATGTGGAAAGTAACACTTCTTCCTCAGGTATTAAACTGCTCATAAAGACCCAAAATAAGCTGTTTATCTCCCTCCACGCTGAGCAGAAGCTTTCAGAAAATGTTTTCCTTCTTACGTCTGTTTCAAGTTTGTTTTGCTGCTTTAATTTATTATTAATTCATTAATCATTTCAAATGTTCTCCTCTCAGATTCACCAGGCGACAGTGCTGAAGATGAGGAGAGCGAGAAGGATGAGGAAGAGAGTGAGGAGGAAGACGAAGAGGAGTGTGGAGATGAAGGGATGGCGGTTTTGCTGAAGGAGGGAGACAGCAGCCCGTCTTCCTCTGGCTCGCGGCCAAAGAAGGAGATCAGTCACATTGCTGCTACTGCGGAGAGCCTGCAGCCCAAAGGCTACACTTTAGCGACCACAAAGGTCAGTCTTTAAATATTAAAAATGTATATTTCAGTCATTTTATCAGATGGAGGAAAAGTGTAGATTAAACTCGTCTGCAGATCTGGGTCACAGTTGTTTGAACTTTCTCTACAACTTCAGGTCAAGACCCCCATTCCATTTCTGCTTCATGGCACATTACGAGAGTACCAGCACATCGGACTCGACTGGTTGGTCACCATGTATGAGAAAAAGCTAAACGGCATTTTGGCTGATGAGATGGGCCTCGGCAAGACGATCCAGACTATTGCTCTGCTGGCTCACCTCGCCTGTGAGAAAGGTAACAGACTGCGGCTTCTTATATGTACCGAGTTACAAAACTTTGGTTGTTGGAGTGTTATTTGTGATTAATACACTGTCCTGTTTCATTTGGTGTTATTAGGTAACTGGGGCCCTCACCTCATCATCGTCCCCACCAGCGTAATGTTAAACTGGGAGATGGAGCTGAAGCGCTGGTGTCCAGGGTTTAAAATCCTTACGTATTTTGGCAGTCAAAAGGAGAGAAAGTTAAAGAGACAGGTACTCAGTTTGCTGGTTCTGCAGGCGGCTCATTTTCCTTTGTTAGATGAGTGTGATTTGCTGCTTTGTCTGCTCTCATTTGCTTTTGGTCTGTCCCTCCTGGCTTTACCGCTGTCATCTGTGATATACTGCAGATTGTTCTTGTCAGTCTTTAACTCCCTGCGTTACTTATCTGCTGAGTTGTGTCATTTATCAATTGTTTGTTTTTAGTTTGCCTGCTGCTTGACTTAATCATTTTGTTTCTCCTTACATGCTGCTGTCTTAATTTTGACTGTGTCTTATTTACAGTGATGTAGATTAGTGTGTATCCCAGGAAAACAGGCACTAATCCAGCTTATATATATTTAAAAAAAAAAAAAAAAAAAAAAAATATATATATATATATATATATATATATATATATATACACATATATATATATATATATATATATATAATTTTTTTAAGTTTGGATATCTGGGGTTTCTGCTGATACAAGCACTGATCTGATACCAGTCTTAAATTAATAAGCTGGGTTTCTCTTTGTGAGAAAGAGATTCGGCAATCGTTCTTTTATGTGAAAGACAACATTATGCTTGTCTCAGTCAGGTTTCAGAGCAGCCAAAGCATGAAAAACAACCTAGCGCAGGGGTAGGCAACTCCAAACCTCGAGTGCCAGTGTCCTGCAGGTTTTAGTTTCACCCTGTGTCAACAGACCTGAATCAAATGATTAGTTCATCACCAGGCCTCTGGAGAACTTCAAGACAAGTTGAGGAGGTCATTTAGCCATTTGAATCAGCTGTGTTGGATCAAGGACACATCTAAAACCTGCAGGACACCAGCACTCGACGCCTGGAGTTGCCTACCCCTGACCTAGCGCAATAAAGTAAATTTCTAAATCAACTAAAATCTAACTAGAATCCAGTAAGGAGTTTAATGAGGAAATCCAACAGAAGATTCAGGGATTCCTAACTTTAAAAAAACAAAATGTAATAAATTAAAATGTCAAATAATCTAAATTTACTGGAGTGGTTTTAATTAGTTTAGTTTAATTAGTAAAATAATCCATTAGTAACATGGCCCTCCTAAAATCCAAAGACAGACATGCTAATTGTTGATTGTTGATTCTAAATTGGTCGTAGATGAGGATGTAAGCATTAATGTCCTGCTGACCTGTTCAGGTTTTTCTCTACTGCAGCAGGTTTAGGCCCCCAAGTTTGATAAGTGGTTAAGAT
Organism: Neolamprologus multifasciatus; assembly: GCF_963576455.1. Lineage (NCBI taxonomy): Eukaryota > Metazoa > Chordata > Actinopteri > Cichliformes > Cichlidae > Neolamprologus > Neolamprologus multifasciatus. The sequence continues at coordinate 4,813,862 of NC_140446.1, read as the reverse complement.
GATGCATGGAACTAAACTAAGACTGTTTATTTTATCCACCTAATTTATTTGCATTCTTTAGTTCAGCTTCAACAGTTTGTCTTCATTTTTGATACAAGCCACAACACAAATGTTTCAGTGACTGTTTAAATTTCAGGAGTGCAGATACTGCAGCAGTTTGTCAATTAGTTTCTTGTTCACACTTCTTCCTTTTCCTTTTTAGCACTAAGACTGGGGTATTTATTTATATTTGCCTATATTTAGGGGCAGACTACAGCGAGGCACAAGTTGAAATGCTTGCTGGTTACTGTGTTGATGCCAATACGTCACCCGTAACTGCAACACGAGAGACGTTACTGCATATTATTGTCATTTAGAGTCTGTGCACCTCCTGCCAGAGCGACACAAAGATTGTATTAATCAAGTTAATGACAACTGGTTATGCTAACTTAAAATAAAGAACTAAAAGCTTCCCAACAAGTGTTAAACCTGACATCATACACTGGGGTCTTCTGGTATTTTCAGTTCCATAACTTTATACAGTTATGGATTGATTTGTTTAACTTTTCCCACCGATATGATTCCTGTCTCGCATTGACGCATTCCTAATTTCCAGCAACTGTTGACATGTTTGACAGATACTGTATACAGTGAAAAACTGAGTGCTGGAAAATAATAAGCCACTCTCTTACACTTTCTCTTCTTAGGGCTGGACAAAGCCAAATGCTTTCCACGTTTGCATCACTTCTTACAAGCTGGTGCTGCAGGATCACCAGGCCTTCAGGCGAAAGTCTTGGCGCTATCTGATCCTCGATGAGGCCCAGAACATCAAGAATTTCAAGTCCCAGCGCTGGCAGAGTCTGCTGAACTTCAACAGGTCAGTGGAGACTGTTTGTGTATATGGTCCCACATCAGAGAGTGAAACCTGAGGCTCAGTGGATGAGGCATGGCTTCTGGGTTTTTTACACTAAATTTCAAAGTTTGTTTTTTGTTTTAAATAAATAAATGAAAAAATCTATTTTTTTTTTGCATTTTAATGAAAAAAAAAAAGATTTATAGATATATTTTGGGGGTATTTAGACTCATGGACAGCAAACATGAATATTTGTATGTACAACTTCTGATTCTTATTGAAGAAAATCATCCTCCTTTCTCTATAATGCTTTCAAAGACGTGGTGTCACTCAGTACCATTTGACTTTGAATGTATTTGAAATGCACTGAACTGTTAATCTACAGCCCACAGTTGTTTGTAAATATCTTCACATTTAAAAGTGTTTGTTCTTTTCAAAATGATTGTCATCATTTGGCTGGTGGCCGGGGCCAGCTGGTGGTAATTTCTCACTGTTGTGTGGCGCTCCAAAGAGCCTGGCGCTTGTGCACATGAATAGATGCACGCTCTGAGAACGCACACCTTTATAGAGGCTGCAGCGATTCGCTCCGATGATACATCAAGATTACAACATCATCAGTATGAGGCTGTTTCACAGTACCGACTGAATAGAGAAATACTTGCACAGCATATAAAAAAAATGATCAGTTAGAAGTTTGAGAGTGCCTCTCATGTTCAGCATTAAAATGTTGGTTTGTGAGCTTAAAAGCAAATAAAGATGTGCTGCAAGATGCACATTTCAGCATGGATCGTGCACTAAAAGCTTTTTTAAAATAATCTATAATCTAAATTGATACTCAGCCTCAGTGAGATGAGCGTAGCCATGCCAACAGTGTAACCGTAAAAAATATTTCTACATGAACCTCAGGATTTCCCAGCAGGACGTGGTGTTATTTACTTCACCTGTCAGTGGCTTTAATGCTTATTTTAAATGGCATATTTGGGTTTTAAGAAGAGTTTTATGATTTAGACTATTCCAGCAGACAGAAACACGACTCCAAATAAATGGTTATGTTATTCTCGTTTGATGGATGTTATAAACTCTTTATGGGGTGATGATTGCATTCTCAGCTTGCTGCACCCATGTGACTAAAAATGAGTTTGTTTGATTTCTTTAGCAGCTGAAAACTCTTATTTTCCTCTCCGTACTCACCTGAAGCTTGAATGATACGACTTTTTTATTTACGTCTCTCCTCGTGTCTGTGCTGATCATAGCCACCGGCGACTGCTGCTGACAGGAACCCCTCTACAGAACAGCCTGATGGAGCTCTGGTCCCTCATGCATTTCCTCATGCCCCACGTCTTCCAGTCCCACCGCGAGTTCAAAGAGTGGTTCTCCAACCCGCTGACGGGAATGATCGAGGGCAGTCAGGAGTACAACGAAGGCCTGGTTAAGAGGCTTCACAAGGTGCTGAGGCCGTTCCTGCTCAGGAGGATCAAGGCTGACGTGGAGAAGCAGATGCCCAAGAAATACGAGCATGTGGTGCGCTGCCGCCTGTCCAAGAGACAGCGATTCCTCTACGATGACTTCATGGCGCAGGCGTCGTAAGTTACTGACTCAGCAGGAGGAATTCAAAGTTAATGTAAGAAGTATGTAATTGAAACTGAAAAAAAATGTGATTGAATTTGACCCTAAACCATCTGATTTACAGGACCAGGGAAACGCTGGCCAGTGGTCACTTCATGTCTGTGATTAACATCCTCATGCAGCTTCGCAAAGTGTGCAATCATCCCAACCTTTTTGACCCTCGACCCATCCAGTCTCCCTTCATCATGCAACCCATTATTTTCCACACAGCCTCTCTGGTGCATGACGCCCTGGAGGTCTCTCCTTTGAAGGTAAGCCTGAAAATAAAAAGCTTTCATTTGTTCAGACAGTTGAGCTTGCTGGCGTGATTTTTAATCGATTCTAACTTGCTTTTGCATGCTCAGCGCTGCGACGTTTCCATGTTTGACCTCGTTGGTTTGGAGAGCCGCGTATCCCGTTACCAGGCAGATGTCTTCCTGCCACGCTACAGGGTCAGTCGCCAACTAATCCAGGAGATCATGGAGTCCCCCGAACCTCCTCCAAGGCCCAAACCAGTCCGCATGAAAGTCAACAGGTAAAGGGGAAAAAAGAAAGGAAAGAAAAATGCAGATTTGGATACTTGCAAATTTACATGTATTTTGGTTTTCTACGTTACCTGTGTTACCATACCTGTGACATTTGTTACATGATATAATTATTGTCCTAAGTGCAGTAGTTCCCATACTTTATGTGTGTCCTCTTTCAGAATGTTTCAGCCGCCTCCTAAAGGTGATAATCGCCCAGTTCTCCTGATGAACAAACCTACCTGCTCCGTCCCCCCTGCAGCACAGACCCCCAAACCACCTCCAGTCACTGAAGTCACCTCAGCTCCTCCACCCGCTCCTGTAGTTCAGCAGGGTAAGCAAGGAATGAAACACCCTTAAAAAGGTGGAACATAAATTTTGCACATTTCTCTAATGCATTTTTGTTAAATTTCAGTGGTCTGTTCGGTCGCATCCACTCCTCCTCGCCCATCTCTTCATCCTACCGCTCAAACTGCAGTGAGGTCCAATGCTCCAAAACCGATGCTGACTGTACGGCCTCCCACTGCTCCCTGCACAGCCACTATCCCAGCTCAGCCGAGTCCAAACCCCAGCAATGTCATGCCCCAGAGGGTCCTGCTTAGTCCAGATATGCAAGCTAGGTTGCCTTGTAAGTACATTTATTTCAAAGCAGATAAGCTGTGATGTTGTTGAAGTATGATCTCATTAAAACTCTGAGCCTGGGGACAGTTTCATGAGCTCCTGTTCAAAATGTAAGTCTCGTCCATTTCTCTCTTTAGATGAAGCATATTTTGAGCGTCTCGGTTTAGATTTCAATTTAAATGATTGTTTACTCATTTTCAAAATATCTTATTGCTGGGTAAAAACCACACAGGAACACAGTGTGTACTGTGCATCAGGTTGTTTCTTAAGGTGCAGGTGAAAAATAAAGACGGCAGTGCTTAGAAAATCTCAAACACACTTTGCAACTTCTAAAAGTGGATCAACCATTAACACACAAGAAAGAGATTAGTCTACTTTTAGTTACATGAGTCTGTGTGTTCTGTTATTTTCGGCCATTCAGTAAGAAAATAAAAGGTATTTGGGGGATTTTTACTAACTAAATGCAGTACAGGTCTCTGTCCTCTGTCATTCATTCATAATTAAATTAATTTGTGGTAAAGTGAATGGATTATTATTTCTTACCTACATGTCTCTTATTTTTCTTCCTAAGCTGGGGAGGTAGTAAGTATTGCCCAGCTGGCTTCTCTGGCAGGTCGGCCTGTGTCGTCGTGTCAAGGAAGCAAACCGGTCACCTTCCAGCTTCAGGGCAACAAGTTGACTCTGTCTGGAGCACAGATCCACCAAGTTCCAGCAGCTTCTTCACGCCCAGTTCAAGGTTGGTGTCTCCCACTAACTGTGGGTTTTCTAGTTTTCACCGATCAGATTTTATAGTTAATATAGTTAGACTTCAAAGTGTCATATTGCTGTTTGGGATAGGGGGCTGCTCAAAACAAGTTGTATTATCATTTTTTCCTACATTTTGATGCCAGGATTACTTCTGAGTCAAAATATTCTATGCATGTTAATTAACAAGAAAACTTGGGTGCAATCATGTAAATATGCTAAATTTAGCCATACAGGCCCTGGAAGTTTGATAGCATTTATCTATTGTGGTTATAGTTTAAATGGGACCAGGATATCCTTTGACCTCATTCTTATCTGATTTGAAATCAGACTAAAGATTAAAGATATTATATTTTTTTGGATTTTTGCAGAATCCCACTGCAGCTGGACTGCTTTATATTCAGTTATGCCAAAGTCCTTTAATCCTTCAATCAGAAGATAATCCACAGTGGTCTGCTTCATTTAACTGATGACTGTTATTGTCCCGTAATTGTGATTGATTTCTTATTTACATAAATCCCATCCCGTCCCATAATTAGGGAATAATTAAAGTCCTTATAACAGTCTGATTCACTGTCACTCTACAGGTAATGTGATAAACCTGGTCCCCGGTGGCGTGCAGCATCACCTCATCAGCCAACCTGCACAGGTGGCTGTCCAGAGTACAGTCAGCACACACCCTGCAAACAATCCCTCTGCTGCCCCCCCTGCTAATCGCCTGCCACACAACACCACCTCTCAAGGTGTTAAATCCTTCTCCCTCCTCCTTTTATTTTAAGTATGAGACTTCCTGCTGGATACATGTAACCCATGTTTGTATATTTCATGTTTTTCAGTGTCCTCAACCATGGTGAGCAGCCCTGGGGTCGTGAAGATCGTTGTGCGTCAGTCAACAGGCAAGGAGGGCGGGCCTGTGCCCACCCTGGCTGTGGCCCCTTCCCCTCGTGTCGCTCCCCAGCCATCCCCTTCCCTGCACCCACACGCCAACACGACCCCCGTCAGGAACACCGCTCCACTGCAAATTGCCCAGCGCACCCCTGGTCCTGCTACCGCCCACTACACCATAGCTCCTCCCAGAAACCCTAGCTCAGCCCCGAACCAGCCCCAACCCCCTCGCCCTGTCCTCAAAGTAGTGCAGCCTCCTCCTCCATCGAGCACAGAACAGCCAGGTGAGAGAACGGGCTTGAGCTGTTATTCTCACTGAGCTGAAATTCATGAAGATTGCATGACAAACCGAGCTGGGTCCAGTTTTTAAGCTTTATTTCTTCTTTCCCCTAACAACCTGCTGCAAGTTAATAAAATTGAATGTATAATGAAACATACAGGCATACAAGAAGGTATTTTTAAGTAATGAAAATAATTGGATTTTAAATCGAATAACACAGAGATGCAAAAGAAGAAGAAATAAAAGTGAAATTGACTTTAAAGCAAATCCATATTGAGTTTTTTACAAAAGGCTGTTTTCTCTTCTGTCTTTCTGCAGCTCCAGCTCAGGTGAGCGCCTCTTCTTCTGCTCCAAAGACCTCAGCAACACCGCGGGAAAGTAGCAGCAGCAGTCAGACAGCAGTTAGCACAAAGTCAAAGTCCAATCTGGGTGCAAAAGCCTTCCCTCCACCCAGGAAGGTGCCTCGTCCCGCTCCCCGTTCGCCTTTCTACATGGTAAGCAGTTTGTCCCTCTTGGACTTCACCTTTTAGATATTTAAAGCATCTGCAATCATTTTTTGAGGTGTTACCCAATACTTCTTCAACTAGTTAAAATAAATGGCCCCCTGTACTGAGACAATCTAATGTCCTGTTATTTTGGAACCATGCATCAGCGCTATGGAGACATGAACCGGGACGTTTCTAAACTGAAAAGATGCATGAAACATCAGTTAAAAAAACAACAACAAACAAACCAAACTTTATGTGTGCCAAATCTCAGAGCGATGGAGTTGTAAAGACAAGTTTGATCATAGCATTCAGTCAGCGGGCCTCAGCTCACTAAAATAAAACTACATGATCAAAGAGGTTTCACTGTTACGCACAGGTATGGATTTGACATGTTCCTGCTTGTGATACTGGCTCCGTGAGACTTTCAGAAAAGCTTCCACAAAGAAAATTAAAGGTTCATTATTTTGCTTTTACATCAGGATAAGTTTGTTATACTCATAGCTGTCATACCCAAGCTGTTCCAACAGGTTGTTGAATTGCAGTAGGCGACTTGTAAAAGTGTTTTTGAGGTCTTTATGTGGATCACAATGTTTAGATTAAGGCGGTATGGGAACATTAAAAACCATAATCTATGATCTTTAAATTTTATTGGTTAAATTGAAGCATGTCAATAAATTATATACATCTCTGATGCCAGTTTGGCTTTTTTTTTTTTTTTTTTTTTTTTTTTTTTTATAATTGAAATTCATTCATCACCATTGGCATACAGCAATAAATGACATAGGATGAATATCAGCTGAACAGTGACCACTGTTAGGGATTGGGTTACTCAGGATTTTGGCCCTGTTATAAATTTACTACAATAAACTGGTTTTATAGAATAAAATGTCAGGCTCAATAAAACTGGATTAAAAAAGCTGACAAAGTGCAGTAAAACACGAGAACAGGAAACAGATCAGCTCAGTTTATCAGGTTGAAATAAAGTGTCAGCGTTTTTCCTCCTGTGGTGCAGACGGTGGTCAAGTTTATCAATGAGCAATAAGTTTGTCATGCGAAGTAGATTTTTTTTTTTTTTTTTCCAGTTTATTTCCACTGCCCCCAACTGGTAAAGGAAATCAATTACAATCATTTTTTCTCCATTGTACATTTAAACAAGACTGAGCCTGATATACGAGCACGTTTTTCTTAAATATGCTGTCAACGCTGCCCTGATTTCTGTAGCCTCCATTTACTTGCATCTCTTTACCTCAACAGTCATGGCTTGCAGACTCCGAGAAACAGCAGCACGACAGCCGGCTGGACTTCATCTTTCGAGTCAACGAACTCCACTGTGGAGCAAAGCCCATGTATGGTCAGGAGGTTCTGGACTTCCTGACTTTCCTGCCCGGTCGTCGTCCATCACCTGCTGCCCTGAACCCTCAGGGAGAGTGGGGCCGCTCTGGCCAGAGCAGCTGTCTGTATGCACAGCAGCAAAACGAGCACGACTACTGGTTTCACAGTCACGCTGTAAGAGAGGCCATCCACAGCATCGAAGGACGGCTGGAGCTGCTGAGTGACATCATAGACCGGTACTTAGCTTAACAGTCGTTTGGTTATTTGATATTACAAAGCTTCAGCTAAGGAGAAGGAGCTAACTTCGCTGTTTGTTTAGGTACACATTTGCAATTCCTCCAGTGGAGGCTCCACCCATCTCCATGCACTGCTGCCATCCTCCGCCATCTCTGAACCACAAGCAGGCAGTCTTCTCCTCCATGTTATCAGCTGAAGTCACGCCGCTCACTCGCAGCCTCCACCACGTCCAGTCCTATATGAGGACGCAGTTCCCTGACCTGAGGCTCATACAGTACGACTGTGGTGAGTTCTCAGTGTGTGTTTTGTTTTGTTTTGTTTTGCAGAAAACCATGGAGCACCTTGTGGCAACCCACACCTACATCAGATACTGCTAATCACAAAATCTAAGGTTTAAATACAAACGGTGTTGACTTGCAGGGGTGACATAAAGCAGGAAAATCCAGGACTGTCTAAGTATCCATTCTCACCTATTAGCCTTTGACAGGATGTTTGATAAGACTGTCATTTACTAAGGTGGGGGTCACCCACAGCTTAGATCCCATTCATCCCTCATCGCTGACTCGATGCACACTGGCAACAACTTTAGCAAAACTCTCGACTGTACTGCAAAATTGGCACTAAATTTTCTTGAAATAGTATTTGGTTAGTCTTTGCTTTCCACCACTGTGTTTTATGCATAAAAGGCTGCTTCAAAGAGTTTACTCCATGTGCGATTATTAAATAATTTTATGCTCCTGCAGCTTGTTTTGCTTGCTGGTGGCTCATTTTGTGTCTTCTGTCTCCTGTTTTCAGGTAAGCTTCAGACTCTCCACACGTTGCTGCGAAAGCTGAAGGCGGGAGGCCACAGGGTGCTGATTTTCACTCAGATGACTCGAATGCTGGATGTGCTGGAGCAGTTCCTCAACTACCACGGACACATATACCTCCGTCTGGATGGCAGCACCCGGGTGGAGCAGAGACAGGTCAGCAGTGATGGTGTTTTGCTTGCAGGCAAGAACGAGAAAGCTGCAGTCTGTCTGTGATGCTCATTTCCTCTGTTTGTCTTCTGCACGCCACCACCAGGCGCTCATGGAGCGCTTCAATGCAGATCGACGCATCTTCTGCTTCATTTTGTCAACCCGCAGCGGCGGCGTCGGGGTCAATCTGACCGGGGCCGACACTGTGGTGTTCTACGACAGTGACTGGAACCCCACCATGGATGCTCAGGCTCAGGACCGATGCCACCGAATCGGCCAGACCCGCGACGTCCACATCTATAGGTGACTTTCTTTTTCCCTGCTTTTACTAAAAAAAAAAAATCCCCACATAAAAACTTTCCCAAATCAAAGCCCACTCCCTAAGATGCTTTGTTGTCATTATGTAGTCACATAATTCAAATCTGTGTGGTAGTTCTCAGCTTAAAGTCAGACACAATACTATAAAACACAGACAGACATACAATAAATAAGCATACACAATAAAGACTGGACTCACAGACAAAAGACACAAAGAGAAACAAAAAGCTGAGAGCACGGAGCATAAACATAAACAAAAAAAGAAATGTTGTCAACATCTGTTTGACACATACGAGCGTTCATCTTGTTTGACTTAAAGTGATGAGCATCTCCTACGTTCTTTGCATAATTTCAGAAGCAAAAGCAACAAAAAAAGTAGGAATAAAAATCTAAAGTTTAAAACGGAATTTGGAGCTCAGTAGTCTCTAAATTTAAAAGATCTGCAGAATCTGGTTAAACGCTTCACACCACCTGGTCAGCACCAACCCATCTGGGTATACACCCGATAATCATTGGCCCAGTGAAAAATAGAAATGTGATTTTAAAAGACTAAATAGTTTTATGTTCCTCCTCAGGTTGATCAGTGAGCGCACGGTGGAGGAGAACATTTTGAAGAAGGCAAACCAGAAGAGGATGCTGGGAGATATGGCTATCGAAGGAGGAAACTTCACCACGGCCTTCTTTAAACAGGTATCACGTTTACACGGGGCCTTCTTTGTAAAATAAATGCCCTTCAGTCAAGCCTTTTTTTCCTTCTTTCTTCTTTTGTGTCTGGATAAGCTCAGTGATTCATCTGTGCATGATTAATAGTCGAAAGGCGCTCAAACATGTGGGTGGGTGCTTGGTGCATAATTGAATACAGTCACTGTATCATGTGAAGGGATGTTTTTTCAGTGCTGGATGACAGGCCGAGACCTCATCCCCCTTTTAATTAAATTTGTTCAAACTGTATTTTATATAAATACCACTTGTGCTTTTTTTTTCCTTTATTTATTTTTTTGAAGTATAGTGGAGTTTCTTCTAATTGGTCTTTTTGAGTTTACTGTGTTGATGACATTAAGCAGTTCAAGTGCGTCTCATCAAGCACACATAACCCGTTCTGCCTTTGCTAAATGTGTCCGACTGTCACTTTGTCCCTCAGCAAACCATCAGAGAGCTGTTTGATGTGAATGAGGGGGAGAAGAGGGAGGCGGCGGTGGAGCTGTCGGTGCCCCAGGCTGAGGAGGAGGAAGCCGTCAACAAGCAGAGCACCACCATCCTGGAGCAGGTTAGAAACTTGGTGTACTGGATATTTACCACCCACCAGCGGAAGTGGGGTCAGAAGTTACCGTGGTTACACACCTTTTGGTGATTACCAGGAACAAAATGTACGTTTACTGCAAGTCTTAGATGCAATATAAACTGAATCGGGTTTTTGCTCTCAGCCTATTGAAATGAAAAGCTTAAAAAAAAAGATCTCATGTTAAACGTGATCTTCTTATGAACTTTTGGACTGTTTCAAGGACTTTTTAAGAATTTACCTTACTCATCGATTCAATTCTTACTCGATCGACACTGCGTTCTCATTTGCTCTGTTTTGACAGCTAAGCAGGAACAATGAAATTACATTCATGCAAATCAATTGTATACTGTGGGTCAAATGTTTGTTGAGGTATTTCCCGTCTTTGTTGTGATCTATGTTGAAACTTTGCTCAAAAAAGTAATTATTACACAGAACACTTTTCTCAAAAGTAATGCATTACATGACTTAATTACTCCCGGGAAAAAGTAATTTGTTATACTACTTGTTACATTACTTTCACTCTGCGTTCTTGGCTAGCTTAGCGTTAGCATGCTGTCTGGGCAGATTGTTTTAAAGAACTGTTGTTGGGTTTTTTGTGTTAGCACCATAATGCGGTTGTTTCTGTCCTGGATATGCAGGTTTCCACTTTACCGTTCATCTCGTCCTTTTGTACAATAAATGTTCAAATCCATGCTCTAGACTGCTTCGCTATTTTCCTCCTCTGACACACAAACTGAAATCAGCTGATTGTGCAAGAACCGTAATTGAACTGGTTTTCTTCAATAACTGGTTCTCAATTCCCATCCCTAATGGCTCCCAGTTTTGTCGCTTGATCTAACACGAGAACTCCTGTCGTGTTCCTCCTCTACTTGTGCCCTGGCTGTACTTGAACTGTTGATCTCGTGTCAAAGCCTTGATAATGCACATTTTCAAAAATGTTCTTGCACTGTGCCGTGTGCTGGGACGCACCACAGTTTAGATCATTTCTGCTGACATCCAGGGCTTAAAAATGAAGCCATCTGAGGCTGGCTTTGAAAGCAAGCCATCCCCATATTCATGTAAACATGTATATGAGGATGGCGATGGTGTTAAAATGCCCAAATTTACAGCAGGACTAAACCCGTTTATAGACCAGTACAAAAGCATTTCTGGACTCTATGGATCGTTTCATCCTTTTCCAACTCTGCAGGAGACGGAATTTATAATAACTCCTCCATCTGGTCAGGGTGTGGTAGCTGCTATTTCTCCCCTCCTCCACTTCCATTCACTAACCTGGACCACTGTTTGATAAGAATACAATAGAATAACTTTGGAGATTCGACCAATTTGACTTGGCTAAGTTATTTGATTTTTAAAACCTGAACTTTATTTCACACCTTGTACGCAGACATAATCCGAAAGAGTCAGGAAAAAGTTTTACTCCTGCCACATTTATCATGCTTGTGGACATTTACCTGATTATCTCCATCTGTTTGCTTCAGGCGCTGTGTCGTGCCGAGGATGAGGAGGACATAGTGGCGGCCTCTCAGGCCAAAGCAGAGCAGGTGGCCGAACTGGCGGAGTTCAACGAAAACATACCGCTGGATGACGGCGGGGAGCAGGAGGAAGTGGAGGAGCTCTCTAAAGCCGAGCAGGAAATAGCCGCACTCGTGGAGCAGGTGAGTAAAAACACATCGGCTATAAAAATGTATAATATAGTAAAATATTAATGCTCTGCTGAATCTTTGAATTACAGTTTGTTTAAACGCACCTTTTCCTCTGCTTGTCTTTAGCTCACTCCCATTGAACGCTACGCCATGAACTTCCTGGAAGCTTCGTTAGAAGATGTGTGCAAAGAGGAGTTGAAGCAGGCTGAGGTAAAATCACAACTTTCAACTTCAGCTTAATAATTAGTGATTAATACTTGAAAGTAATTTAGACAATAAAGGGAAAAGCAGGAACTAGAACTAGAAAATATTTGATTTCGGTTTAAGTCAAACATTTTTAACTTGATCAAACTTTAAAAAAAAAAAAATTCTCCTCTTGTGTGTTTAGGAACAGGTGGAGGCTGCCAGGAAAGGTCTGGACCAGGCAAAGGAGGAGGGTCTGAAGCTCCACACATCATCTGATGATGACGAGGACGACTTTTTGTCAACACCAACTTCTGCCGAACCCGCCCATCCAGCTCCAGCCCGCCGTGGTCGTAAACCCAAGGACAAGACTGCCACCTCTACAAGGACTAGCGGCCGACTCCGTGGGGCCTCGCCTGAAACTGAGCCTGAGCCCACGACTCCCAGAGAAGTGCCTGAAAGATCCCGCTCAGGTCTGAGAGGACGAGGAGCTGCCAAAGACACAGGTTCTGTGTCTACGATCCCATCCCGCACAGACCACCACAAAACGTCATCATCCACCCGGGTTCAAGATTCCTCCAAATCTTCGAAAGCGTCATCTCCCGCCAGAGATCACCATAACGCCAAAACCAGGACTCAACCAAACCGCTCCCATCCCAGCCCAGTGCCTTCCCCTCCTACAGCCTCGCCCCCTGGTGGGAAACAGCAGTGTGCTGGGGAGACGGACAGTAAAATCTCCAGAACGGGGAGGGAGGAGAAGGAGGTGGAGAAGGAGAGGAGGGCGTCTGAGTCATCGCTGGAGTCCAGTTGTCCGGCGGATCATCAGACTAAGGATGATGACAGTAAAGACTGCGCCATGTCTCCTCCCTCCACCAGCTCACGGTCGCCTCGCAAGCGGCAGTCAGCTGACGGTGAAGTGCTGCGGGGACTGGTTGAAGATTCACCATCAGCCAAAGTTCTGCGGAAGCTCCCGGGCCGGCTAGTCACAGTGGTGGAAGAGAAAGAGCCACGAAAGAGGCGGCGGCGAGGAAGTGGGACAGGAGGTGGTTGCTCTTCAGAGGAGGCAACGGCGGAGGACAGCGGTGCTGGATTTGTTGACGAGCCAAACAAAGAGGACGCATCACCGAGCCCAGACGGCAAAACTAAAGAGACTGTTAGCAAATCCCCTCTGGACCAAGACGCTACCCCAAGTCCGCCTGTGCACCCTCAGCCTGTCAGAGGCTATCCTCCATATTCCCCTCCTCATCTGTCTCCTGACATGCCAGTGCTGAGGAATCTTCCCGTGCGGCGCAGATTGGAAACCGAATCTCGTATGGCTGCCCAGATGGGAGAGCAGCATCTAGGGAGAGGACGGGGAGCGAACCAGTCCAAGAAAACGGACATCCCACCAGGCAGAGACGCTGCTTCCGTCTCTGCTGCGGAGTCCAGCGTGAACTCTCTCATGCCACCTTTGAAAAGAAAGAGGGGCCGGCCCCCTAAGACTCCCACAAGACTACCTGAACTTGACAACGCATCGACCACATCCCCACATCCCATCTCGGCAATTGAGGAAGGAATCCCGCCACTGTCCCCTAAACGTAAGAGAGGTCGTCCCCGCAAGGACTCAGCGACCACGTTAGAGACCGTTAATGAGAGTCAGAACTCTAATCTATCAAAAACTGATTCCAGGACAGAACTGACGATTTCAGAGACCCCGCCTCCTGCTGCTATTTTTGAAATGACTCGGTCTTCACAGTCGACCAAAGCTGATCAGACAGACACTAAAACTGAGGCTTTGGCTCCGCCTCCAAATCCAGCCTCCTCAACAAAGTCAGATGAAGTTTCCACACCCGTCTCACTTCCCACTTCACCTGCACCCCAGGTGACCTCACTGATCTCTGAGCCTGCCTCTCCCCAAGTGGTTGCTCCAGCCCCAGCTCCAAGTCCAGCCCCAGCACCAGTCCTCTCTTCTTCCACGTATACCTCCACCCCCGTCAGCAACACAGCTCCGTCACCACCTGTCAGCGATGTCCCACCTCCTCCTCCAGGTGTTAAACCAACACTTGTGGTTTCCACAGTTTCAGATGCTGCTGTTCAACCAGCTGTGGAGGCAACCACAACCACACCAATTACACACTCCACTCCACCCACTACGTCATCTTCCAAAGCTGTTAAAGACCCCACCCCAACACTCACAACAGCTGCTACCACAGTGTCTGTAACAGTTAGTATTACACCACAAGTCACCACTGCAATGACATCACCTCCAACTGCTTCTCTTGTGAAGGACTTGCCACAAGCCTCTCTAGCCTCCACACCCTCCAGTCATCCTGTATCGAGTCTGGATACAGCTTCACCCAAGCAGACCCCTCCAACTACAGCTTCACCCAAGCAGACCTCCCCAGCTCCATCTTTACCCAAGCAGAGCCTTCAAGCTACAGCTTCGCCTAAACAGGCCCCTGTAGCTACACCTTCCCCCAAGCAGACCTCCCCAGCTCCACCTTCTCCCAAGCAAACCTCCCCAGCTCCACTTTCGCCCAAGCAAACCTCCCCAGCTCCACTTTCACCCAAGCAAACCTCCCCAGCTCCACTTTCACCCAAGCAGACCTCCCCAGCTCCACCTTCACCCAAGCAGACCTCCCCAGCTCCACCATCGCCCAAGCAGACCTCCCCAGCTCCACCTTTGCCCAAGCAAACCTCCCCAGCTCCACCTTCCCCCAAGCAAACCTCCCCAGCTCCACCTTCCCCCAAGCAGACCTCCCCAGCTCCACCTTCGCCCAAGCAGACCCCTCCAGCTACAGCTACAACTGTGACAGCTCCAGTAAAAACAGCACAAACCAGTATGTTAGACTCAATCCAGACCGTGTCTGACAAGACTTCTACATCACCACCAGTCAAAACAGTGGCACCATCTTCTGGTAATACAGCTCCACCTTCCCCTCCAACCAAAGCAAAGACAATTGAGACTGCTAACAAAAGCCCGACCGAACAAGCATCACCAACTGCAGAGGTTCAGGAACATGTAGAGCCCGAAAAGCCTTCAGCATCAAGTCCAGTCTGCACGCCTCCTCCGACTACACCATCCACAAGTGCTGCTACACCTGCAGAGGCAAAGAATGCTTCAGCAGCTTCATCACCCCCAGCAGAAGGAGTAACAACACCTTCAACTGCAGTGCCCTCCAAAGTCCTCACTTCTTCTTCTCCTCCCAAAACTGCAGAAAAGACTGACAAGACACCTCTGGTAACAGCTACAACATCAGCATCACCGTCTGTCACCATAGCTACATCATCACCAGAAAAGTCTGCTTCCCTAGGGTCAACAACCACAACCATCACCCCTGCTTCAGTAGCTACAGTCACAGCATCCACAACCAAAACAGCTCCACCCGTGTCCACTACACAAACCTCTGCAGTCACTTCCTCTCAGCTACAAACTTCTTCATCCACAAGTGTTCCTGCACCATCTCAGACCGAGGAAGCCACACCTGCTCCCATATCCGCTCCCCCATCCACTCCCCTCGTTGCACCATGTTTAGCGCCATCAACAGAGAAAGAGTCAGCTTCTAAAAGCGACCAAGAAGAGGTGACAGAAATGGAGGCTGAAGCTGCGATGAGTAAGGAAGACGACGACAAAAAGTCAGACTTTAGCCAGTCTCAGCCTAAAAGAAGAAAGGTGGAGAGTTCCTCTGAGACCAAAGAGTCAGGAAGGCCCCAAGGAGTGGGACGAGAAACAAAAACCACAACCCCCATTCCGAAAGATGAAGCTAACCCTCTGGAAGAAGAGAAAACTACTGAGGATCAGAAACCTGCTATCCAGAAAAGGTCACTTAGTCGCCAGAGTAGCCAGGAGTCTGCTCGCTCTTCTTCGCCATCGTCTGGGTGCTCTACCTCCACCCTCACCCGCCATGCTCACCACAAGAGGACCTACGAGAACAGACATCCTACCAAGAAGAGGCGAGTGGATCCTACATCAGAGGCAGGGAAGGAGGACAAGGAGGAACAAGGCGAGGAGGAGAAGATAGAAGGGGGTAGTGAGACAGACCTTCCCACCACTGCCTCTCGAAGGAGGCGCTCCAGGTCTCCTTCCTCTTCCTCCTCTGACTCTGACAGCAGCAACAGCAGGAAGGAGCACCGGCTTACTCGCTCAGCAAAACGCAGGCTCCAAGATCAGGAGAAGGAAAAGTGCACCAAGGACAGGAAGGGAGCCAAACCAGCAAGCAGCTCGGACAGAAACTCGTCAAACAACACCAATGCGTCCACGGGAGGAGAGTCGGGCAGCGATACGTCCTCTGTTAGGATCACCAGGAAGTCTGTGGGATCACAGCCGCCACAGGACACTAAAACGCTGACCAACAGCACCCCCTCGCTACCTCCTGAGCCAGAGGTTCTAGGGAAAAGGTGCTCAGCACTCAATGCAGCAGCCAAGCTTTTAGCTATGAAAGGCAGGGTGGACACCCCAGGCCACACCCCTCGGAAAGACTCCACCCCTAAAGCTCCTGCGACTTCCACCACTGCCCCTTTGGACAAAAACCAAAAGCCTAAAAGTAAAAGTGTGCCAGCTTCTCCTCAGAGCAACTCTGTGACCAACAACAAAAGCAGCAAACCTTCAACACCCAATCAGGCGAGCCGATCTACATCACGCTCCACCAGACAGTGCCCTGGCTCTCTGGTTCCACCCTTAGAGGTGGAGTACAAGAGGCCTAAACCAGAGGAGAAAGAGAGAGGGAGCAGGAAGTCCTCGAGGAGCAAGGAAGGCGAGGGAGAGACGCGATCGTCGTCAAGGGGCCACAGCGCCTGCAGCAGCATGAGCAGCGATGGCGAGGGCGACTGCGGCGGACGCAGCAGCAGAAGCCGCAGCAGCAGCAACAGCAGCCAGCGCACCCTCAGCTCCCAGAACACGGAGCACCGAGGTTCCCGCTCCCGTGCCACTTCTTCCGGCAGCGAGCGGGAGAGGGACCGCAGCTCTGAGCGGGCAAAGAGCCGTGACAAAAAGGAG
Source organism: Neolamprologus multifasciatus (assembly GCF_963576455.1). Classification (NCBI taxonomy): domain Eukaryota; kingdom Metazoa; phylum Chordata; class Actinopteri; order Cichliformes; family Cichlidae; genus Neolamprologus; species Neolamprologus multifasciatus. The sequence goes on along the minus strand of NC_140446.1, from coordinate 4,796,951 downwards.
AAACAACAGCGAGAGAGCCGCAAGGAGAGGAGGTCCCAGAAGCTCTCGCAGGATGTGACCAGCAGCTCGGGAACCGAGGGGTCAACGCCGGACAGGGTGCTACGGAGCGTTGCTGCACTCGCTGCAGTGCAGGCCCGGTCACCGGCCGCAAGCACCCGCTCCTCCTCAAGCCAACAGCGTCACAATAAGACATGATCGGAGTGCCAAAGGGGAGAATTAAAAAAAACAAAAAAAAAACAGAAGCGAGGGTGTGGCAGAGCGTGATACGAGAGCATGGCGTGATCTCCAAGGTTGCTGCTTTGTCTGCACTCTGAGGAAAAACAAGAGCAAACTGAGTGCTGCACAAGCCAGGGACCTCACCGCCTCTCGGGCCCTCTCCCTTTCTAGTCGGGGCGCGCCAGCTCTGCTTTTGAGCGCCGGGGGAAGGCTCAGGGACGCTGGACTGACGGTAAACAGGCGGCGCCGCTGTCGAGCGTCCAGATATGTGGACATGCCGTGGATAAAACTCACCACTTGGACTCGGAGGGGGTGGGGCGTGGGTGGGACAAAAGGTGCAAGTTGTTAGTTCACATAATGTACTGTAATCATTAAAAGACTGGAACACTCAGATGCTCTGTTAAGACAGGGTTAAACGGCGCCCTCTGCTGGGTTACCCATGAAAAGTAATTTGTGTGACATTTAAAAGTCTCGAGTGAGCGGTTGTATTGTAAGTTGAAGGTTTTAGAAAGTTTGGTTTTGAGATTTTCTGTCCTGACTATTGTTTCTCTGTAGTCAGTTGATAAGTTATGCATATTTTATTATTTCTTCCAGGTTATTAGGAAGAGAACAGATCTGTCAATGTGATCTTTGCTGCACTATGCTGGAGCTCGTCTTTTTGTTCGGCCCCTCCTCTCCCCCTCTTTGTTTATTTTTAATTTTTTTTATTTTCTCCATGTCACTTTCTGTTCATCGGATTCGAAAATCCAGCCTTGCATTTCTCTTTTGCACATCTTTAATAACGTGGCCCTCGGCTTTTTTTTCAGTACTCCGTGGTGTTGTGATGCGTTTGTTCATCAACTGAAGTCGATGAATTGGTTCCTGGTACCTGACGATGTTTGTCTCCAGTTTGGAAAATCTTTAGTCACACCACAAAATCCAGCTTTCATCCCCCAAAACGTCCTAAAGGCAGTTTAAAAAATTACTTGTCACAAAAGGCCAAGTAAATGTTGAGAACTGAATTTAAGAGTGCCTCTGTGGCCAAATGGTTTTGAACCTCAGATTGCCTTGTGAAGCACCTGAAGCAGGGGTGTTAAATTTCTCTTATTCAGTTATTAAAAAACTAATTAATCCAAAAAATGATGTGGGGAAAAATCCAACCCTTACATGAAACAAGAAAGGAAAAACACCCCGAGCATCAGTGCTACTGAATTAATGTTTCACACTTTGTTTTTCTCTCACATCATCGATTTTGGTTCATGTTTAAAAAAAAAAAGAAAAAAGTATACTTGGACAAAATAAAAAAAAATATGTGAATAAAATTACTGGTACAGTTTGAGATGACTGTAAATTGTCGATTTACTTTTGAGCAAAGATGATATCTGGTGGGGGGGCGGGGGGTAGTTTATGGTGATGGTCTTACTTTGATTTCTGTCTCTTTTTGTTGCATTCCTTTGATCCTTGTAATTCCACATTGTTTTACTTGAAAATTATGGCAATTACAGTTGAATAAAAAGACCAAAAATTAGTTGAATTCTTTTTTTTTTTTTTCTCAAATTAAGATTTATTTCTGTCTGACCAACAAAAGAAAGAAGAGTTGGAGCTCTGCGATAGTCTGCTGAGCTTCACCTTCTATTAGTGCGACTTACCAAACTCCAACTCTTAATGGATTATCTGACAAATATGGTTTGCTGTGTAGCAGAAGTCATCCAAGAGGTTATTAGTTTGTTTATAGATGTAATCTTAATGCCTTCCAAATATCATGACTTCTAGCTCCAAAAATGCAGTTGGAGCTAGCAGACCAACTTAGCTGAGGTTAAATCCTGAAGCATGAAAAACTGTCAGGTCTGAAACATCTTCTGTATCTGTAACAGAGAATCAACTGCTTTTATGAAGCGCTTCTGTTTTTATTGTAATACTTTTACTTGTTTCCCTAAATCTTGCCTCTGACATTTGCCCTCCATACTTTCACAGACTAACACTTAAGACCAATGAAAACTAAACTGAATTAAAACAAAGTCAAAATAGAATAAAAATTAGAGAATATAACTGCCCTCGGCTCACCTGATTCATGACCTCATCTGTAACATTTTTGCAGTGAGTTTATTGGCTCAATCAGTAGTTTTAGCTCTTAAATATAAATCAGCTAAAGAGTTTCAGTGTCACAATTACTGACCTCATGTCTGGTTTCAAATCAGCTTTTTTCAATCATAAAAATGAAATGTTTGGTAAAATACAAAATTGGTCTGTGTTAACCTGCATTTTTGTCCCTTTGGCTACAAAGCCAACAGCTGCTCTCTAACAGAACAGGGAGGGAGGACACCCTGACTTATTTTAATGAAAACTGCCCACTGACTTTTTTCCCTCCCACCCATCAGGATGGAAACACCCCACAGCTGAGTGTTCAACAAGCTCGCCAACTTTAAAGCTTTCAGGGATGTTTTCCATTTTCCTGTGAGGTACAGTGTTCTTCATTATTTCAAACCACTGTACACCCTGTGCATTAAATGGATCATAAAAATGCAGGTTAGGCAGGTATTCCAGACTTTGTCCTCCCCAGCAACGTTTTCCAGTTCTTCCCGGGGATCCCGAGGTGCTTCCAGGCTCCTTTAGAGGGCCAGCTGATAGTTCAAGACTTGCTAATCTTAAAAAGATACAAGGCAGACTGAGGATAATGGAACATGGCGGTATTTTATTTTAAAACAAATGTATAATAAAATAAATGAGCGATGCAAAATTTAAACAGCCATAATTTTACACAGTAGCCGTGTCACTCCCCTCCGTCCTCCGCCAGCCTTTTTCACAGCAACTTTTCTGCTTCTGAACGAGGCGTCAGCGAGAAGCCGCCTCTCAGTTTTGCTTCATCTTTTCTTTTTTAAATGGGTTTCATTTGTCCCCTTGGTGTATTTTGACTCCAAAATATAGCAAAAAAAAATGCATAATGGGACAAAACGGTGAGAAAAAAAACAGAACAAAACACGTTGAAGTCTAAAATACATCCATCCCTTTTTGTTAATGCACGACGTCACATTTGCAAAGGAGAAGGCACCATTTCTGAAGACGTGTGTGTTGTTTAAGCAGGCGCTTGCACAACGTTTTGAGTCAAAAATGCAAACTGGAAGGACACAGGAAAGGGGAAGCGTTGGACCTGTAGTGTTGAGACACCTTATGCAAATGTGAAGAGAAGTGAGGAGGAGGAAAGGGCGGAGGGTAGGGGTTATTTCACACACACATACAAAAAAATCTGTATTTACACTTGTTACATGTACGCAGTATGAAAAAAAAACCTTTGAAGTTTTAAAAATCATCTGCATAAATTTTTTATCACCAGCAACATCGGTTATGTACAATTATATTAGTCTATTTCCTGTATCCGACTATAAAAGGCCTACATTATAAAATTGTTCTTTAGGTCTCCAATTCATCCAGAAGCATCAACGTTACAACAGTTTTCCTGAGTACAGTATGACGAGTGCCAGTGTTTGATCAATACTGCTCTGTGCCCCACTCAAGGTCACTTAATTCCTCTTTTTTTTCTATTTTTTTTCTTTTTTTAAACACAGGAGGGGAAGGATCGACTGGTGTAACAGTCCACAGTGAGTCCCGCTGTTTGTTTTTGCAGAACAGAAACTGACAGAAAACGTGCGGCGCCGGCATCGAGCGCGCAGCACAGATTGTGAGATTAAACGAGAGAGCACATCTCTTCCATACAACAGAAAAAGTGGAGAGTAGGACCGTTAGGCGGACAGGAGGGTTAGAGGAATAAAAAAAAAAAAATCAAACTGAAATCCACTGACTCCGCTCAGCTGTACATCCTGTGAGCTGATGTATACGCATGAATGTGTGGATTTGGGGGGTATCCATAATGTGCTTCTGCTAACTTGCACCACAGGGTGTTGCTAGGAGAAGGTGGCGACCAAGGCGATGATGATGATGAGGAGAAGGATGGCCAAACAGATTCCAATCCAGAGTTTTTTCTGCAGCGGGAGATAAGCACACAGGTTAGAGTCATTCCAGGAAAGAAAAATCAATCCCCCCACCCCATCATGGTTTCAGAGTGGGGCCAATTTAAAGTCTCCGACACAGAAACAAGTACAGCAGCCCATTTTTCTGTGGGATAGATCGCTGTTTATAATAAGTTACAGCATATGAGAGGTCTCATTTTAACCCAACATGTAATACCAGGCTTGTTTTCTAGCTAACAAAGGCGTGGTTTGTAAAGTTAACCTTGTTTTTTGTTTCCTTTTCTTTCTTTTGTGCGTGAGCAACACACATCGTCTTTTTCAATCACGTCATAAAACCAGAGCTTTCCCAACTGATCATCATGAGGCTGTGAGGCTTAGCTGGTGCCATAAAGTCTGACCAGATGGGGATTTAATTCAAAGCGTCAACACCCAAAGACAAGCTATTGTGTTTTCAGGGCCTGTAACTTGCACAACTTTTGAATGGCTTCAATAAAAAAGCTAAAGTTGCTGTATATAAAAATCAGCTGATCGTGATCGGGTCAGGTGGGAGATGCTCACTGATTTTATACGGGATGATGTGTTCAAGATTAAAGCAGTTTTCCTGCAAAGAACTCAAGCCAAGATTTAGTCACTTCTATTTAATTTTATTTACATAACGACAAATCACATCAGCAGTTTCCTTAAAGTGCTTTTTACTTTAAAATAAAAAATAAGTATTTAATAATAAAAACATACCCTTTGAACAAGCACTTTGTGACAGTGGGAATAAAATAAAAGAACCCTGCAGCAGAACCAGGCTCAGCGAGGGGTGGCCATCTGCCCCGGTGGGACAAATCTGGATCTTATTTAACTTAACTTATAAAGTTGACCTAAAGCTGTTTGATCAGTCGATGTGTCATATAAACACTAAAGTCGCTCCATTTCATAACCATAAGCAACAATCAGGAGCGTTAAAGCATCCCAGCATTCGAAATACAGCTAGAAGATGTGCCTGGTATCAAAAAGGAGACATTCACATGCTGTAGCTTGTTTCGACCAGACACCTGTCCCACATGGTTATATGACCCTTCAAAGTTAACGAAAAAGCACTTTAAGTTTTGGCTCTCATCTCTTATTGTGTAGTTAAAAAAATTAACATGATTTAATACAGAAAAAAAACGTCTGTATTTTGTCCGTAGACCATCTTGTTTCTTAAAAACAGATGTAATAGGTGTGGGTTTGGTCTCGCAGAGGACTCGTCACAGCTTTTACCTCACATGAGACCCTAATGTGCAAAATTACAAACTGAGAGCAAAAACTGATCAGAAAAGTGTTTTTCCCCATACATCCTCACTTCACAAGAGTCGCCCCCTGCTGGCCAAGAAAGCAGCACTTCACTCGTCACACAGTCTAGGATTTTTAATCTTTTTAACGTGAGTCTGATAGAACAGATGGGATTACCACAATATTTGAGAAGCTTAATTTATTTGCTGTTCTCCTCCATTAGAGCAGTTTCCAGTGTCAATATTTACAAACTCCCCGACTCTGGAGCGTGCTGCCGTTAAGCACACAGAGGCCGCTCCTCTGCACGTTTAGCACAGTGATCGAGTTTTAGTGGCGATCCAAACAGCATTTCTCTGCAAGGCAGCATTTTCCAAAGAATAATGAGGAAACTCGTTTCAGGAAGTTTCACCTTGCGTCACTCATGTGAATACAGGGCAGCGCTATTCTCTCATAACAGCACGGAGGAGGAAGAAAAACAAAGAGGATCGGAGTCCTCTCCTCGTTTTCCCTGTAAAGTACCCATGAAACCAAAAGAGGATACGACTCTCTGCAGCACAAAGTGTCCGTTTATTGTTATGCATCTGTGCTGTTTCTGATTTAGTTTTTAATTTAGGAGATTTTAGGACAACTGCTTACACTAGGAGAGCTGGTATATTTATAGAAAAAGGCACTAAGAGAATATTAGGAAAACAGCGAGTTGTGTTTCCATCTCTTCATCAACACATTCTGGTTTCCAAATTTAATGATAACCATTAAATTAATTACTGTTTAATAACAAGCTTAAGGAAGTATTTTCATAGATTTTACAGTTTCACTGAGTGTAGTCTGTGTAGCTGACCTCTAAATTGGAAAATAAGTATTTCTCTGACATTACCTGATGTCTGCATGGAAATAACCAACAATCATGCTTGATGACAGTTGGTTGGGCCTCTCCACACTCTCTTCTGCCAGTGTGAAGCTGCTGTGTTCTGTTCACAGATGACAACAGCTTCACGCCGATGATGGCCTCTGATCACAGGTCCCACTAAAGGACTTCAGGTCATCCTCAGCCACCCTCGCTGAGTCTGATTCTGACATGTGTACATGTAGGGCTCTGACCAGCTCCTGCTCTCTCCTCCACACTGTGGAGCTCCTGGAGGAGCTGAAAAGGGTACAGGTACTATCTCATGGCAGTAGCAGCGAAACAAAACTAGAGGAGGGATAAGCGAGAGCACGCACTGTAAAACCATTTCCTGTTGCCTTGTTGTTGCCTCACTACCAGTTGTTGCTTTAATTTGCACCAAAGCAGCTGAAATCATAAATGTTTCTGCTTCCTAACTGGACAGACTGATCCTCCTGAAGTTTAATCTTTGTGTTGTTATTTTAGAGAAAAGTGAGAACCTGCAGAAACGAGCACCTTAATGTGAATGTGGGAAAACCGTCTCTTGGCTAAGAGGCGTCGCATCGATTTGCATCCCTGTTTAGATTGTGTGTGTAATCGAGCTGCGAGAAAACTTGGCTTCGTTGTTGCTGTGAGTGTAATGAAAGTAAAAGTGACGCTTAGATCGACTGATTAAAAAACCGTCCTTTTCATGATGTCATTCGGGTTTCTCTGTGCGTACCTTGCGTGATTTATGCTGATACGTGACCGCTTTCTCCAGCTCGCCCTTTGCTTTCTCCACGTAGTCCGAAGACTTGTTGATATTGTTCTCAATCCTGTCCACCATCTCCCCCTGCGGTGAACAAAAACATCACGATCAAACGCCATCCGCTGCCCGAACCAGCTCCACCGACTTCACTGGCGCTGCGTTACCTGAGCCTCCACCTCCATGGCGAGGTACTGGAACATGTCGTGCAGCTCTCTGATGCTGCTCTCCAGCTTCAGGATCTCATCGTGCCGGGACTCGATCTCATTCAGAGCCTGCCTCGTAGCTTTAGTGTCACTCAGGATCTGGACACCATATTTATTAGGGAAATCGTGGACAGCAGAACCAGGCACAACTTTTCAGGGGGTCATCTATGAACAGCAGCACAAAACCTGCAGGATTCTTCGCACGACCTACTTGAGTTAGACTACAGCACAGCTAAGGGCTGCACAGGATATTCTTACCATATCTGTAGTCCTGTTTGAGCAGTTAGAGAAGTGTGTGAAAGTTACTAAACCTGCATCTGCTGCAGGGAAGTCTGTGTTGTGGTTTCTCACGTTGAAACACACTTTCCTTTTTGTTAACTTCGCACGTACTCACATTTTGGGTGAAAACATCCGTCTGCCCGCTCTCGAGCATCGTATCCAGCTGCTCATCTGTCACGTTGCTGCCAGCTGAAGACGGGAGAAAATCGAATCAGAGCGCTTAGAGGAACGCGCAGAACGGTGAAGATATTCTGTCCTCGTCTACAGCTGATTACAGCGCTCCCATTAGCATTATTCACACTCTACTAGAGTAGCTTTGCATGATTAGCAGTTCAAAATAATCTCTTTATCTTAAACTTGAAGGCGTTTCAGCCATTCCCCTTTTAGCCAACCCTCTTCTGACTGACGGGTGGAGCTGGGTGGGTGAGCTTCGAGATAAGAGGTCCCATTTAGGTCACTGTAATATCCATACATCAACATTTTAGAGCAGTTTAAGGCCTGAGCTTTTTAGTTTGTACCTAAACTGACTTCATTATTTGACTGAATGGTTTCATTTAACAGGAACGCCCACAGGAAATTACAGCAGTGCTTTCTAGTCATTCGTGACCACACATGAAGCTGCGCAGAGCTGCTAGCCGAGCACCTTTGACTCATCTTTGGTCAAATCAGCTTAGCACCAGCATGGTGTCAGAATTCTTTTAAAGTGAACTTATGCTTTTCCTTTAATTCATGTCCTGTTTTAAAGGTTGATGATCAAATTTTAAAATAAGGTGATCAGTTTATGTACACGTATTTCCTGTGAGCTAAAAGCTCAGGCTTCAGACTGTGTTTTTCTAGTCTTGGCTCAGTATGACGTTACAGAGAGGGGATATTTCTAATATGGTCACAAACCCCACCCACCGGCCACCCAACCCTTCTGTGTTTGAGGGGCAGCCAATTAGGAGAAAGTTGGCTTAAAAAGGGGGAGGAGCTAAAACTGCTTTTGGTACAGTACAAGATTAAAAAATAAAATAAAGGATTATTTTGAAATGTGAATCATGCAAAGCTACCCTAGTAGAGGCCAACTGCACATTAGTGTGAAATATCCATCTCACCCCCTTTAAACATATGTTGTGTCATTTTAAAACAGAAAGTGATGAAAGAAGAAAACGGCACGGCGTTGTCACCCGACTTTAAGCCTCCTGCCGTAGTGTGGAAGTGATCGGTAAAACTGATTTCCCCAACTGAGACCACAGACCACAAAAATCTGACATGGTGACAGATATATCTCCTCGGTGCTACTCACTGATTTTCAGCTGCCTCTGTATTCTTTCCACGTTTCTGTCCCTGTACTGAGCCTGGATGGTGTTACAGTGGCCCATCAGCTCCACAAACTCCTTGGACAAGATAGCGTGCTGGCAAAAGGAGAGCGAATGAAAAAGGAAGCAGAGTGAAAAAACAAATGTAGTGGTAATTTCCCTCAAATTTCCCCAAAACCAGCTGTCATTTTCACAATGAGTGGCCATTACAGATAACAGCTACGATTTAGCTGCTTTTGAAATGGTTATCAATAACCAAAGTCTAAACTATCAGCACAGCATTCATTTCCAATTTAAGGCTATAAATCTCATTAAAACTGATCATACGCCAGTCACATGACCTCGACGGCATGCTGTTTACAGAGAAAATAGAAAGAGAGAGGGGCGTTATGTTTTTAGCTGATTACAAAAAGTCTCGGGTGCTACCTGTGTGCGCTGCATTCGAGTATTTATGGGTATGTATTTCCCATCATCCTCTCCCTTCTTGGGCTCAATACCTGTGGAAAGATGGCCATAAGTCAAGCCACGCTGAACAAAAGAATAAATCTTTTCCCCCTGCAGCTCAAAGATACTCACTCTTCAGCTTTCTCTGGATTTGACCAGCCAGCGTTTTGATCTCGTCTCGAAGAGTTTGGAGCCCTTTCTTCATATCTGTGCAAAAGATCAAAAACAGTAAATTGAGCAAACAAAACCCTTGAATATGACAACCTGATCGCCCCTCTCCTCTGACAGTTTACTAACACGCTTCTGTCTGCAACTTTCGGTGAACCACTACACCTTATATATGACGATATATTACGCACCTTCCTTCGGTAGCGCCTCGCCCAGCACAGTTTTCTGTTTGTTCTCGAGGTCAGACACCATCCTTTTGAGCTGCTGGAGCCCCTGGTGAATTTCTTGGGTCTGACGACAACAAGGAAAGAATTTTAGGTTTCTTAGGGAACAAGAGAACTATTTTGTTAGCTCAACTTAACTCATATATCAAGCAAATATCATCCTATTCCCTCTCTCAGTCCTTATAGCTAAAATGGGTGCAGCTCCCTCTGATATCTATGAAGCAATGCCAACATATGTAAGGTTTCTTTGTGTTAGCTGGCTCAACAACACCTAAAGCCCCCCATCAGAGACAATAACGGGTATCGCACAGGCTTTCTGCTCCAGGCTCTGACTGCACTCACAAAAACAAGGCACTACTGGTGCAGCAAATAATTCAGAGAAGCAGTGCTGCAGAAAAGTGTTTGTTTTGTGAATTCATAAATTAATATACCATCACATGAAAAAAGAAAGTTTCCCCTGGACTCTCTGCAGTCCTGTAAGAAGAACTAAGTCCGCAGCGTAACCAGATCCCCTCTTAACCCTACGCCGTAGCCTGACGTGCACCTCCTAAGAAATATAACTACATGCTGGGTCGATGCAGCACACAACACGTGGAAGGTTATGGCGTAGGGTTAAGAGGAGGTTCCAGTTTTGTCACAAGTTATGACGCAGCTTTCCTACGCATTGATTAGGAACACCTGGCTGCTACTTGCCCTCTTACAGTGGGGCAAAAAAGTATTTAGTCAGCCACCGATTGTGCAAGTTCCCCCACTTAAAATGATGACAGAGGTCAGTAATTTGCACCAGAGGTACACTTCAACTGTGAGAGACAGAATGTGAAAAAAAAATCCATGAATTCACATGGTAGGATTTGTAAAGAATTTATTCGTAAATCAGGGTGGAAAATAAGTATTTGGTCACCTCAAACAAGGAAAATCCCTGGCTCTCACAGACCTGTAACGTCTTCTGTAAGAAGCTTTTCTGTCCCCCACTCGTTACCTGTATGAATGGCACCTGTTTGACCTCATCATCTGTATAAAAGACACCTGTCCACAGCCTCAACCAGTCAGACTCCAAACTCCGCCATGGCCAAGACCAAAGAGCTTTCGAAGGACACCAGGAAAAGAATTGTAGACCTGCACCAGACTGGGAAGAGTGAATCTACAATAGGCAAGCGGCTTGGTGTGAAAAAATCAACTGTGGGAGCAATCATCAGAAAATGGAAGACATACAAGACCACTGATAATCTCCCTCGATCTGGGGCTCCACGCAAGATCTCATCCCGTGGGGTCAAAATGATCATGAGAACGGTGAGCAAAGATCCCAGAACCACACGGGGGGACCTGGTGAATGACCTGCAGAGAGCTGGGACCAAAGTAACAAAGGTCACCATCAGTAACACACTACAACGGCAGGGAATCAAATCCCACAGTGCCAGACGTGTTCCGCTGCTGAAGCCAGTGCATGTCCAGGCCCGTCTGAAGTTTGCCAGAGAGCACATGGATGATACAGCAGAGGATTGGGAGAATGTCATGTGGTCAGATGAAACCAAAGTAGAACTTTTTGGTATAAACTCAACTCGTCGTGTTTGGAGGAAGAAGAATACTGAGTTGCATCCCAAGAACACCATACCTACTGTGAAGCATGGGGGTGGAAACATCATGCTATGGGGCTGTTTTTCTGCCAAGGGGACAGGACGACTGATCCGTGTTAAGGACAGAATGAATGGGGCCAAGTATTGTGAGATTTTGAGCCAAAACCTCCTTCCATCAGTGAGAACTTTGAAGATGAAACGAGGCTGGGTCTTCCAACATGACAATGATCCAAAACACACCGCCCGGGCAACAAAGGAGTGGCTCCGTAAGAAGCATTTGAAAGTCCTGGAGTGGCCTAGCCAGTCTCCAGACCTCAACCCCATAGAAAATCTGTGGCGGGAGTTGGAAGTCCGTGTTGCTCGGCGACAGCCCCAAAACATCACTGCTCTTGAGAAGATCTGCATGGAGGAATGGGCCAAAATACCAGCTACTGTGTGTGCAAACCTGGTAAAGACCTATAGTAAACGTTTGACCTCTGTTATTGCCAACAAAGGTTATGTTACAAAGTATTGAGTTGTATTTTTGTTATTGACCAAATACTTATTTTCCACCCTGATTTACGAATAAATTCTTTACAAATCCTACCATGTGAATTCATGGATTTTTCTTTCACATTCTGTCTCTCACAGTTGAAGTGTACCTCTGGTGCAAATTACTGACCTCTGTCATCATTTTAAGTGGGGGAACTTGCACAATCGGTGGCTGACTAAATACTTTTTTGCCCCACTGTATTTCCTGCCGAAGCAACAAAGGTTTTTGACGCGACAGCTGCAAGTTAAAGCTGTGAAATGTTTAACTTGATTCATCGTAATATTCAGTGAATTCAGGACTAACGATGGACCGTGGCTCGATGACAAAGGTGTGGAAACCACTTCAGTCTGTGGCCAAATTAAAGTCAAAATTTTAAGATGCCGGCTACAAATTTTGAGTTATGGATGGAAAAAGAAAAAAGTTCTTTAGTGAGCGAGCTTCCATGATTAAACCCTGTTTACGCTGCTGCTCAGCTTTCCTCAGCATGAAAAATATAAGCATACTTACAACATATTCTCAATCAGTGAAAGCACATTTCCAGATGACTTTTAACCAAAACACTGAACATAACCTTCTGCAGACCAGGTCATGTGTTCAGTCTAAGTTACCGTAGTGATCCAGCCAAGTAAAAAGCCACCTAAAAAGGCTCACTAACCAATTAATCTGCCTTATAACTAGACTAGTCAAGCTGGTTGAACAACTACTGACTTTTTAAAAATAAAACACTTGCATACAGCATCGTTAACCCACTTATTTACACAGTACAGTTTAAACTGCTCTGACTCCACATCTATTTAACCTGACACTGGATGTCCAGCCTCTATGCCTCCCTGCCCTTACGTCCTTGTGTCCTCTCCCCAGATAACCTTGGTCATCCTCCAGCTTCTCTCCTCCTGTTGGTGAATGGTGTCACAAACATAAACGTCTTTCTAAAAATTTATAGTGGCAAGAAGGTCAAGTGGATCAGGCTCAGAGGTCTCGTACTTTCCATGTTTTTGCTTTGGACCAATAAAAACAAAGAACAAACCAATTTCTATCCACGGACCATCAGAATGGATCACTGATGAACTGTCGAACTTTAATTATTCATAATTGTACATTTGCAATTTTGTACATTTATATTAACCTGTAAACTGTGTTTTGCTTGTAAACGTCTTGAATCTTGAAATATGAGAATATCTAAGGCATTCCTGACATATTAGTCACACTTTTTGGACCTTTAAAATACTTTCTAGGGGGAGTTTTCCATACCAAGAATAAGACTCCAAGGACAAAAATGTGGATATGCATAAATTGAGCAGTTTCTTCTAACCATTTTAAATCAAAACCCAAAGACATTCAAACACATTACTACAGGGGCCTAAGATCAGCGCAGAGAATAGTCACATTTTGTGATATTAGGTGAATAACTCTGGTTCCTTACTCGTGACAGTTCGGGTTCAAGGAGACTGGGATTTAGCAGACTACGATTTGTTGACAAAACAGGTTAAGAACGCATCAGCAGCAGTCTGTGATATTTAAGCCTCTGTAGTGCATTTTTGTCTCTCTTTTGCACAAATGTAAAATTCAGAAGTGTGTGCAAACTACCACAGTGATTGACTAACAGGAGGACCGTGCAGATCATTTGATTTTGGGGGATTTTCCAGAGAGAAGTGCGTGATGTTTCTGCCTCACCTTTCTGAAAAAGGTTTCATTTTCCTTCTCCGAGCCTCCAGGTTTGATCAGCGCTTTGCCCTCCTCATCGTCATCCGAAGCCTCTGCGGTCTGAAGTCACATTGATTTTAAATAACATAAACAGAAGAAAAACAGTGAGTGCTTTCTCGCTGTCCGAGGATGTGAATCATGAGCCCTGCCCTGTCCCGGCCTGCCCTATCCTTTAAGGAGAAAGGACTGCAACGGAAGTTGGAAGCAAAACATCAACAAAGTCAACTTTTAAAAAGAGAAATATCTGCAAAAAATATCCCACTTAAGCACTTTTTGATTCCCTCTGCTCGTCTAAGTTGTCCCTGGAGACTGTTAGGTTAACTCGGGTAAAGTAGTGAACTGGGCTAACTTAGCCACGCTAGCGGAGCTAGAGCTAATGTTAGCACTTTACTTTGAAACTCACATTTCCTAATTCTTTGGTCCGGTCCCTCATTTTTCCAAAAGCGAAGGGAAGAAATCAAAAGTAAAAACCGCTGCACTGAAATAAAGCGAGCCGCTCCCAAAGCGTAATATCCGCAAAGTTCACGCCGCCGCTGTCATTCAACTAGTAAACTCCAGCGGCAGCGCGTCTTCTTCTGCGGCCCACTCAACACTCAACTCATCGACTCACTGGCGCCCCCTGTCATAGCAGGAGGAACTGCTGAAAGGCTACAATCGTAGGCTTTCTTCCCAAATACTCACTACGTAGAATAATCTAGGCGTATAAAGATAAATAAAAAATATGTGCGAATATTTATATAGATAAATAAACACATATTGTGCAGATACAGTGGCGATATAAGGGTCGTGACTTTAGGATATTAAGATTAAGGAGGCACAGAAAAAGAGAATAGATAATTTAGTGGACAAGTAAAGGAAAAGAGGAAAAAATTAAACAGGAAAAGCAAACAAAGACTAACAACAATATTTTGATCATGGGTGTTGTAATGTAATAAAATGCAATTGTAGACTTTATAGAAAAACAGACCTCAGAACTTATTACAAATTTTAAAATTAAGCCAGTTTTATATGGTCAGTAATATTGCTCACTTACTCTTGTACTTGCAGATGCTGTTGATATGTCGACTTAAGATCTAATGTTATTTTCACTCACTTGTTCTGTGCCACCTAGGCATGTGGGTCATATTGTGGCAGCATTATAAACAGTGTGACTAAATTAATTTTAAAAACATTGATTTGTTCCAATCGGCCTGTAACTGCTGTTTAATAGTTTCTACTGACCGGAGAACAGCTGTTACCTCAGGAATCAAAATCTTTTTCTATAAAACAATAGATGAAAAAAAGAAATTACACACAGAGGCAGAAACAATTCAGTCCATGGTTTGCTTGTTTTAATGCCTAAAAAAATTCAGATTTCGCTATAAGTGATGAATTTACTGGTGCAGTCCAAACAAGTTGAAAGTAAAACCCTGTAAAATCTGCTGCCTCCTGAGTTGGTGTGAAAAGTGCAGCCTCTGAATCTGAAGAGTGCTTTCATTCAGATCCAAATTATGTGGAGGTAACTGCACTAGAACAAGAAAGGTCTGCTTTACAAATCCCGAAAGACGTTTGAAACACCTGATCCCTGCTGAAAGTGAGGAGTTCAAACATTTCAGTTTAGGTCACAGCTCTAATATCTGCTGAACATCAAGAACTGAAATTATGGAATAGCCTGCCAGAGCATCAAAACTGGAGTCTGCTGCAGCTCCATGACCACAGTATACAGTGATCCTCCAAGAGTCTGCAGCGTTTCTTAAACTAACTGCTGGAAATTTCTACACAGCCTATGGCACCAACACTGAAGCCCACTGCCTGCAGAAACACCACACATTCTCCAAACTGGTCCACCTCTTCACCCTGAGCTGAGTGACACCACAGTGAAAGAACCACAGGCTGCTATAGAGCCTGTAAACACGAGCAGTGAATTTTACAGGATGTTTCTGAGAACTTTGAATTCAGCGGACATTGGGCAATGAGGCAGAACAGATAACAGCCCTAGAGGAAAAGCATGCTGCCTTAATCTTGGAGATAGAGCAGTGGAGAAGGACTGCGTAATACTCAAAGAGATGAGGCAGAAAAAGCAAGGGTATTTCTTTAAGTAGAAATTTATAAGAAAGGGGGAGTTGCACACAAATGTTTCCCAAAAATTGGATGAACTAAAAACAGCTCTCAGCATTTAAAGAGAAAAGAAAAAGAATACCGAGAACTTCTTAGCGCTAAAAGGAAACTACCAAACTCCAGGCAGAACTGGCCCAATTTTATGGAAAAATTCTAGTTTATCCTCACGTGTAGAGTTAAGTGGTTAGAACTCAGTGTTGGGGAGTAACGGAATACATGTACCGCCGTTACGTATTTAAAATACAAAATATGAGTAACTGTATTCCGTTACAGTTACCGTTTAAAAAGGTGGTATTTAGAATACAGTTACTTTGTTGAAATAAATGGATTACGGTACTTCCCTGTTTCATATTGTGGCGGGTCAGGACTGTTTGGGTTTTGTATGACAGCTACGTTCTGTTGTTCCAGGCGGCAGCGTTACGGTTGCCATGGTTACAGGGTCTCTGCGTGTTTCCTGGGTGAGAGAGCGCCTGTTGTTGTTGTTGTGCTAAGCTAATAGGCAGAATGCTACAGGTATAGCTCTAAAGAATGTAGCATCATGGGCAGTGTAGTCCGTGCTGCAGGGAGAATGGACTGCCATACACGTTATGTGTCTGTGAGCGAGGGAGGGAGAAAAAGGAAAAGTACGAGCTGTCATCGAGCAAAAACGGGAGCTGGAAGCATGTAAATATAATAATAACCACTGCAGCCAAGAAGAGTGTCTGACGAGCCCAGTTGTAAGTAAGCTATTAAGACTCGACTGTACGCTGTGTTCGTGTTTTCCTCCGAAACAATAAGTTCCGTTGGAGCAGCCTTTCAACGCCTCTCTCTGTCTCTCTAGCAAAGTTGACCCAAACAACAAAGTAAAGCTTGTTTTCTGCTACGAGCCCGACACAGAACCCATCATATTAGTCAGAGGTCCCTTTACTACGGTTCGGAGCCGCGAACCTTCAGTAACAGTAATAAATCACAGCAATAGGACATTCACGTAGTTGTAAACAGCATGATAATATATTAAGTAATCCAAAGTATTCAGAATATGTTACCCTCATTGAGTAACGTAACGGAATATGTTACAGAATACATTTTGGGGCATGTATTCTGTATTCTGTAATGGAATACATTTTAAAAGTAGCCTTCCCAACACTGTTAAAACTTCACTGTATGATTCTGTATAACCTTTGTATGCTCAGATGAAGTATGTGTATATGTCAGCGTGACCTTGTGAAAACTGCTTAGCTTTGCTTAACGATGTTTCACTATGTTATCTGCTAACTGTTTTGCTCAGAAGGATGAAACTCCAGTGCCAGGAGCTTCCCATGAAAAGATAGTGGGAGTTGTCCTCTGTCCAGCTACAGCCCGTGGGCAGAAAGCTGTTGTAACTAAAAGACAAACAGAGTTGTGTTCGGGGGGTATAAAAGAGGAGCTGAGACATCCCAGGGGCAGAGCTGGCATGACTGTGAACTGTGAAGTTTGATGTGTGTTGGCTCTCCTGTAATAAATAGCTTGATCACAGCTCTTTCCATGTTGCAGACTTTAATTACAAAATTCTACGACACCCAACACCAAAGAAACCTTCAAGAACAAAGATCCCTGTGGGAGATTACTGATCAGGACGAGGGCGGCATCTGTAGGAACCTTGAAGCAGAAAGTGAGTGACTGACTCATGATTTGATGAACAGAGTAATGAAATCTCACTAATCAAAAAAAATAATCAGAAAGAAATTCTGCTGGATTTTTAAATGATTGCCTTAACTTGACCTCCGCCTCAACAATAAAACTTGTTTATGTTAAGTCAAATTGTAGAGCACTGCTTTCACATTCATTTATCATAAAATCTTAAAACAACTCATAAAAGTAAACATTGCTATATCAATAAACCAACTGTTATCATGCAGATGCATTGTTAAGATATGGTTGTTAAGCTGAATGAGTAAAATAACCTGCAGCAGCTGGTTCTTTGAGCTGCATGACTGCTGGTTGTCCACAGGGTGGCACAATCTCCTAACCTAAACACAAATGTTACCCGTACAGGAAATCTTTAGTCCAGCGCCTCAAGCCCACCTTTAAATATCATTGCCTATTGGAACAATGCAAACATGGAGAAGGACTGAAAATATGGAATTGGTTGAATGCTACTATGCCAGCTGACACACACAAAAAAGGTTATGTGCAGCGCGTGTGGGATCAGTAGAAAACCAACATCCACAATGAGCTACAAGGACCTGGCAGCTCAGTGCAATAACATCAGCAGAAGATGGTTACTGTTGAAGCTGGAGATCCAGAGGTTACAGCACACTGGGAACAATGGTGAGCAGTATGGACATAATGATGGAAGAGACCAGAGGTGGCTGACAGGACCAAAGTTGCAGGAGGTCCAAAGGTGCCCTCTAGACTATTGGACAGCATAGACCAGGGGTGGGCAACTCCAGGTTTTAGATGTGTCCTTGATCCAACACAGCTGATTTAAATGGCTAAATTACCTCCTCAACATGTCTTGGAGTTCTCCAGAGGCCTGGTAATGAGCTAATCATTTGATTCAGGTGTGTTGATGCAGGGTGATATCTATAACCTTCAGGACACCGACCCTTGAGGCCTGAAGTTGCCCACCTCTGGCGTACACAGACAGGCACAAACGCGTGACTGGGACAGAACATCTGTGCTGCATATGTACCGTTAGGAGACACCACCATTGGTGGTTGAGAAGAACTGGGCTAAGGTACTGTAGGACCCTCTGGGAGTTTGAAGGTTCTGCACACCATCCTGAAATCTGCTGGAGCTGCCCTCCCAGTTTTGGGGTTACAACTCCTAATGCTCCGATTACCACTGGGACCACTTTGTACTTTACCTTCCTTCTACTCCAGATGTTTCTTCAGCCCCTGGTACAACGTTGTTGTCAAGCTTCCAAAGGCTTGTTAACGACTTTGGAAAAGTAGTGTCAGCGTTTGAATCTAAGTCAGACATACATCAGCTGCTACCCAAGGAACCGTTCATTAATTTAAAAAAATATAATGATAGGTCTATCTTTCTTAAAAATGGCGAGAACAGTAGCCACAATGATCAATAATCATTAGAAATATATGTATCTTTGGCAAATCCAAGAAACCTATAGATGCTTGTCATGGTTGTTTGGACATCCTCTGTCAGCATGTTTCAGTCTCGATGTCTTGCAACTCAGTCCTTCCTGGTAAAAGGGCTAAAGTTGCACTCTGCAAAGCTCTCCGGTCTAGATCCTTATTACCTTAAATATAAAAGAAATCAATATACTGCAGCTTTAGATGCAAAAATTAGATTCAGTTCAATTCAGTTCAGATAAGAAATAAGTGGCTGAGATATTACACCTTAGAATAAACCCAATTTAGCATTGTATGTCTTTAAGGGTGTCCTATTATGCTCATTTCTAACTGCTCTGCTAAAGTAACTCTGCATGATTAACAGATCTTATTTTAGAGCATGATGTATCTTAAAATAAGCTTTTTGCCTCCTTCCTTTAAGCCAGCGGATCTCTAATTTTGGTGTGTGGAGAAACTTACAGGTGGAACATGGACACGGGTCCATGAGATGAAGCTAAGCTGAATGAATATGAGTTTTATTTTCAAGAAATAATTTTTTCTCAGACTCAGACAAAAGTTTGAGAACCACAAGAGAAAAAGAAAAAGATGTCTAGTGCTTAGAGCAGTCTGAAGCCTGGGATCTGGCTCTGGGATTACTTATTCATCAGTCCTCTGGAACTCATTGCACTCTGTAAAGTCCCCCTAGCCATATTTTTGTCATCCCATATCAGTGTGTATCAGGCTTGAAAAACACTTAGTCAATTGAATTTTTAGTAAAGATGTCCATTCCTGATACTTGCACAGAAAATGTGACTGTAGAAATAAAAACATTTGCTGTATTATTGTTCACAGACACAGCAAAGGCAGAGATGAGATCATTTCCACATAAAGAGTGGGAAAATGTATGCTTACAGGACTCTCAACAGCATCCTTATTTAAGACTCTTATCTTGATTTGAAAGCATCAAATGCTGAAACAACACCATTAATGAGCTCCCCAGAGCTGCTACAACTGATACAGTTTTATCTCTCTTATTGTCTTTCTTTCACTCACACATATCTCTGAGGTCATGCCTTTCCCTAAGCCTCCCATCAGAACCAAATCAGAACCACACAGGTAAATATTTATCAGATCTTCTATTAAATATTGTTTATAACCCCTGACCTCCATCATACAGCCTTGTAATTATCTACACAACAAACTTTGCAAGAACCTAAGTGATCTCTAGGAGCACCTTTACTTTTGATGAGCACATAAATTCTGTTTTTAACTGTTTCTTTCAACATAAGATTGTTGCTACCTTTGCTCCCAATTATTTTAAAAAATTAATTACGTTAGTAATTTTTTTAAAGAATATTTTAATGGCACATTTTGACGCTGCTATTTTACTGTTTTGACACATTCACCCTGCACCATGCATATGGAACGCCAGGACTGCCATAATGAATTAATTAAATACACCATTAAATAATTAATTAAATGTGGCAATAATTAATTAAAATTTGAAATAATTAATTACATAAATATTTACGACACATGTAATTGATTAATTATTGACACATTTAATTAATTAATGACACATTTAATTAATTAATGACACATTTAATTAATTATTTATTTATTTCACATTTTAATTAATTATTGCCACATTTAAATAATTATTTAAATAATTATTTAAATACCATTAAATAATTAATTAAATGTGGCAATAATTAATTAAAATTTGAAATAATTAATTACATAAATATTTATGACACATGTAATTAATTAATTATTGACATATTTAATTAATTAATGACACATTTAATTAATTATTGCCACAATTAAATAATTATTTAATGGTGTATTTAATTAATTCATTATGGCAGTCCTGGCATTCCATACATGCACTCTTTGCGTTGGTTGGCTGTCCATCACAAACAGAAGGTTTCAATAGCAGGTGGGTGGGGCTTCTGAGTTCAGAGCTGGTGCTGGATCCCTGGGATCGTCATGTTAGCGATAACTGCTCTCTCTAACATGATACAAAGCGTAAGCTAGAAAAAAATGAGCATTTAAAGACTGAAACCTGAAGTTTTTCCTCATGAGGATTACTTGTACACATGTTCCCCTCAAACCACCACTGCTGAAAAAATGAAAAAGTACTCACAGTTAAAACGAAATTGAAATGTTCTGGGTTTTAGCTGGCAGGAGTGGCACCTCTTCTGCTGTTGTAGCCCATCTGCTTCAAGGTTCAACGTGTTGTGCGTTCAGAGATGCTCTTCTGCATGCTTCGATTGTAATGAGTGGTTATGATGGTCATGTTGTTGTATTAGCTCGCCTGATATTTTCCTTCTTTTCAATGTTCTCTGTAAACCCTAGAGATGGTTGCGTGGGAAAATCCCAGTAGAACACCAGTTCTGGAATACTCGGACCTGCCACCAACATCTCGGTTTGAACTTCAGCAAGTCTTCTCAACAAGGCACTCAGTTTGCTGCCATGTGATTGGCTGATTGGATATTTGTAAAAAGGAGCACGTGTATCAGGTGAGTGTATATATGACATGAAGGGAAAACATTGTTTCAATCAAGGCTGTTGAGGAGAAGTTTTAGGAAGAACATTTTCATTTAATATGAGGAATTTTAGTTATAGGCAAAAATTAAGTCCCTGTTGTCCCCCTTTCACAGTGCAAGGACATTTCCTGAATCAGGATTATAAATGTGATGGTTTAGCACGACTATGGCGCTCTCCAGTAGGAGGAATGTAGGTAAACTACATTTCCCAGGATGCACTGGTTGGAAACGTCGAGCTGTCACGGCCGAGAGAGAGGGAGAGAGAGAAATTGGTCCAGCATCTCCGGAGCGGCGGAGCGGAGCGGATACAGAGACGCGCAGTCCTCATCAGCAAAATGAGGAGGAATTAACGCGCCGACTGTCTCCCGTGTGTTTCCCACCGCGATGCACGCCGTGGATGTTTAAAGCCTCCTCGCCTGCTGTAGACCAGCGCGGACATCTGACTTTATCCCATCAATGAGATATGTGGAGTGGCTCTACCGCTCGGTGGTAACGCAGAAAAACACAAGATGAAGAAGCAGTTCAACCGAATGAGACAGCTCGCCAACCAAACAGTGGGCAGGTAAGCGTGAAACGGCGCGTTAGATTGGCCACACCGAGCTGCATGCGTCCCACTTTAATTGGCTCTGGGTCAAGCGGCCAAAGCAGGAATTCGTCGGTTGTGTGTATGTGTATATGTGTGTACAGTATTCAGTCATTCACGCGTCGGGCTTTTGCTGCTCAGCTGGTTTGATTTGCACAAAGCATTAACTGTCAGTGTCAGTGTAGGTCACAGTTGCAGCTTGAACGGGGTGTGATTGATTGAGCTCAGCAGGAAGGAGCGTACCCGCACGCAGACGAGCAGGGAACTGACATGGTACCCAAGAAGCTGGGCTACTGCCCACTGACCAATGAAATCAAAGCAGAGGGCAGCTTCAAGGCATCCTGCTGCTGGAGGGGAGTCAACATACAGCCTCTATGATGCTCAAGGCGCCTTTTAATCAAATTAGTGTGGCATAGCGGGTGATCTGTGGGATGTTAACTGGTGAAATATGTTTTTTTTTAATGTTTTACGAGGCATTCAAAGACCTATCTTAAAACCCTGCTGTAACCGGGTCCAAGTCCCTGCTTAGGGCGTAGTAATATTATATAAAAGTGCAGGAAGTTTTGGGGTGCGGTTTGCAGTGATGTTAATCGTTTGAGTATTTTATCCCAGCATTTTACAGTTATATTTTTAAAACTGCAGCTGTGTAGGAAGAATTCGAGATGGGAATTCCCAGTGAGTCATTCGGACTACACAATATTATCACAATGGCAACCAGTGCTGCCTCACAAAATCTCACCAAGTTGCTCTACCTACCCACACAGCCCATTTGCCCCAGTGGTGCGAAAGCTGGACCAACAGATGATTTGATCAGATGTTTATCTCTGGTGCCTGGATTGGTCTTTATTGGTCAGACAAGGCAAGAATTCACCTTACATTTTCTTCAGTCTTGCATTATGTTGTTTTGTCTTGCAGTATCCTGAAATACAGTTCATCATCTGTGTTTGCACGAGTTAAGAAAGATTTGGCATCTTGAAAAGTTCCTGAATACAATATAATGGTTCCAAAACAGCTGATAAAACAAAAACAGGTCATTTAGCTTACCATAAAGATTGGAAACAGAACCCGAGGGATTGTAGTCACTGTCACCCTAATCATAGTTGATTTAACTGTTTTACATAGTTTGGTCTAATGAAACATATCGATGCTAATAAAAAATAAAAAAAGAGGACCAAATATTGAGCCCTGAGGAACTCCAATACTAATACAACTCAGTAACTAAGTTAATACATGATTATAGAACCTTATTGGAATTTTTTTGGCTAATTATTGCTTTTAAATTGCATATTTCAGTTAAGAACGGGAGAAATCATTAGAAATTGGGAAAATTTCTTGCTGTTTCGTCTTTGATTAATATCTCAAACAACATGCTCCACTTCTATTCTTTGTCCTTGTTGAGGTGGGGCAGGTTGGCCTTTTTGTGCAAAAGCTTATAACATGTAACTCCACCCTTTTCACCTATATATCCAATTCATGGTGAAATCCCAGGGTAGGTCCCTATTGTCTAAATTACTTTTCAGTGTTTGGTGTCAAGCTTCAGGAAGAGCTGTTTTTTAATCCTGTAAGTGCCTCACCATTCAAACACAGTGGAAGAATGCAGAAGTGATTAATCCTTAGTAAATCCCGACTGCACAAATTTGCATCAGATAGTATGCAAATGTGAAAATACCTAGGATTAATGTGTTTAGTTTATGTGATGTATTTGTTATCAGTGCATCCGTTTTCCTCCTGCCAGGCCTGATGCTGCAGATAACTCTGGAGTTTGTTAATCTCTCAGTCAAGATTGAGTCTTGCTGAAAGTATATAGCTCATTTTAGCTTTCATTGTTTGAAAACATGCTCAATATGCTTCCTCAATCAAGTGTAAAGTGCTATTTGATCCATGTAGGAGGACACGGGTGTCGTAGCCTCTTTAAGCCTTTGGGCCAAGCCCAGAGAAGAAGGAATCATATTTAAGATAGGTGTAGCTAAAACTTTTCTCTAAATAGGTGTTGTGAAGACTTTGTCTCTGCTTCTGTTTTCCCACCACACCCATAGCTGAACTAAAAATAAATGTCATATGTCAATACTGCACCCTTGGCAGTTTGTCTTGTGCTCTGACGTGTTGTTTAACCCATTAAAATTATTACATAACCTTACAACAGAAACACTGTTGTATATGCAAACAGGACCTGTCTAATAAGGGCATGGGGTGATTTGTAGCCTGTCGTTAACTGCAGCTCCACCAGGTTTATTATAAAGCATTATGGTATGCACTGCTGAGGTGATGTAAGTACTGTAAAACCTGTTTGTTTTGCTTGGCTGACAGCACTAACTGACAGTGCTGGCACGCAGACAAGGTTTCATTGTATGCAAAACTTTTACTGTAGATTACTTCAGATTATACAGTAATACATTCGTCTCATCATCCTAAATTTCTTCTCTAGCAGTGCAGAGTACCAAAATATACAGTCCCCCAGCAGATGAGTTTTTCCCCACAGAAACCAGATCTGAATATTACAGGGTTACGTGAAGAGACCGTCTAAAACTAAGTCCAAAATTAACCAAAAGCCAAAACAGGTCCAAACCAGCCACCAATGATGACAGAGATTAACCTCAAAAACAAATTTAAAGCAAGTCCAAAGTTCAAAATCAGTCTTCAACCCAGGTCCTTATCCAGTCCAAAACCAGTAGAGCCTGAAAGTTGTCTAAAACCAGAATCCTCAGCTTAGCATCATGCAGTGAGTCTGAGGTTCCCTAAAGTGACAGAAGACACCAGAGATCTGAAACCTGCCCCAAACCACCTGATCATGAATGATTTCATGAAGAAAAACTTAAATCCCTATAAACTTGCAAAAAGTTCCCCTAGATGCTGGGACCAAGTGCTACGTGCCTTGAAAAACTGCACTAAGCTGCAGCCGGTTTAAGGCAAATTGTTATGAGCATCCTCAATTTACTTTTAGAGGCTAAAACTTTTTTATGCAGCATCTTACTCGGCTACACGCAGAGTGCAGGCAGAGGCGCTGATACAAATCAATGAAAAAGGTATTACTGCAGCTAATGCCAAGCAAAGTGAGCTTGGTAGAGGTATCAGAAATCCCCGGAGGATATTTTCCCATTACGAAAAAATTACGGGAATTATGCCCTACTTGGGCCTGAGGGGACAAATGCTTTAATGCACTTCACCAAATAAAACCAAACAATTATTGGTAAGTATACAGACACAAAAAGGCCTGTGTGGTAGGTTAGATGCGTGTTTATTTCCCCTTCTTCTTCTTCTCTGGAGCCTAGTGAGGCGGAACATCCTGGTAATGAGTTCTAACCTGTATCATAAGAAGCAGAACAGCAGGGGCAATTAGTCATATTTAGAGGGTAGAGACTCAACACGCTGCCCGACGGCTGGCCACACAGGTAATTGCTGAGATCTTCTCCTTGACCTTGGCAGCCTGCATCACCCGGTTTGTGTTGACGGCTGCAGACATCAGCTGCTGCTGACCTCAGTGACCATAAACTACACGGACATTTGTCCGCTTCATAATTATCATTTCACATTTAGTGCTTCTAAAATCCCCTAAATGTGCACTAATGTTGACAAGTCATTTTTTACATTCTTCAGCTGTGAAATTGCAGATTTGAGGCCATCTTTTTTCAAGCACATGCTGCTTGAGGGTCTAAATAACATCTTGTTAGCATTCATAACCAGGTATGAGCTTCCAAAACTACCTAAGAGAAAGTAAAAAGACAGTTAGGAAGGGAAAGTATGACCAATACTGTATTCCAGATCCTTTAATATTCAGTTTAACTCCATTTGAAACAATTCAGTAATCAACAATCAATATACAACAGCAGTTACGCTGGTTTTACAAGTTCTGGGGACCACCTGGGGGTGAGTACAACTGTAGAGGTAATAAATAATTCAAAGCTTTGTTTTCTGTTTGCGTTGGCATTGCTGATAATACTGCGTTCCAATGGAGCTGGGAGTGATGTCACTCCCAAGTTCAGTGCACTCCAGTAGTAAAGTTGCATTTTTTTTTTTTTGCTAATTGGTAAGGTAGAGCCATCAATGCATCGCCAGAAATACAGAGCAGTGCTTGTTTTTCTGCAGCACGTTCATGGACAGAGCCTGGTCAGTGCGCTGCATACGGCTTATTTAGTTTCTCAGTTTTATCTGCCGCCACCTGGGATTGTTAAATTGGGGTTGGTTGGGCAGCTCCAACTTTGGAAATTCCAATCCCCGACTTCAAATGGAATGCTGCATAAGAAATCTGAAGCGCAATCATAGCCAGCGAGAGGTTGGTAATTCATTTCATTGGTTGTATTTATCCGTTTGTTTGTTTTTTGTCTGTTGATGAAGATTACGCTGGTCAGTTCTGGTCTGGTGTTGTGGTGCCAGTTTAGTTTACTGAGTAGATCAACTGTCACATATCCCGGAAGGTTAATGCAGCGACCTGTGTCGGAATCTGCACTGAGGTCATTTATCATGTTGCTCCTGCTTGTTTTTTGTTTAGCTTTCCCGTTTATTCTCTATTGCTCTATCACAATAAATGCTAGAAATCTGGACATTTCTAATCCCATTTTGACAAATATTACACTGAAATATGGAAGCCCGTTTCCGCCACTAAAAAAAAAAAAAGGATCCATAACTCAAAATTCTGAGTTATTTTCTCGAAATTTCAATTTATTAACTCAGAATTTCAACTTATTAACTCAATATTTTGAGAAAAGTAACTCGAGTAACCCGCGTTCCTCTGCGCCATATGCTTCCGGGTAACAAGAAAGCGACCTCATTCACGTAGATTTTTGATTGGCAGAGCTAACTCGAAATTTCGAGTTATGGATACTATTTTTTTTTGTTTTTATTTAGTGGCGGAAACGGGCTTCCATACTGAAATGATGTAGAAATTGGGAGACATTTTCTTGACATGAAAACATCACAGACTGATTTGGATTCAGGTGTCTTTGTAGATGCATGGAGGGACTTTTCATCCTTGGTGGAGAGATGCAGTCAGCGCTATAATTCTCTCTTTGTTGTGAATGTTTAGCAAGTTGAGGAGAATAGCTAGCAAAGATTTTTGCATTGTGTTGTGTATTTACTTTGCTGCATAGAGGCTCAATAACATAACGTAAAGAGCTCTTGCTTAATCTTACACTAATATTTTTTGAAGGTGGCTTTTTGCTTGTGCTGCGTCAAGTGTGTTTGAACAATCACAGTTTACCCGCGTCACTCCAAGACGCTATTATGACCTACTCAATAGCAGGAGCTGCTTAACACCCCGAATACAGATTTGTGAGAACTACAACAGGCCGCAGTTCCTGCAGTGCAGACACAACAAATGACGGATAAGCTACCTCCAGTTAGAAAAGATGTTTGCTTCTGAGTAAGTGAAAACTGCTACTTTGAGGCTACAAGCTTTTCTTGGTGTCACGAGCAGGGCTGGATGTCACTGTGAAACTGATGGTACTGTTAGTTACACGGCAGGCTTGCATTCTCTGCTTTAATCTTCGTTTAGCTGCAGTAGTGACCATCATTTATAAAGTAAACATTTTGTACGCAGTGGGACTTGAACTCAACTGGAAGGTTTTCCCACAAAATAATTGTTTGGCCCAAATCTGACGCATGTTTGTGGTTTCTTTGGGCCAAATTTGACCTTAACTTTTGCCTGAGAAAGCCATCAGTAACCAGGGTTTTAATAGTTTTGCAATTTTCATTAGTTTTTATTTTTATTTAGTTTTGACTTCAGATTTTCAATTTTATATCAGTTTTAATTCGTTTTTACCAATTGTTTGCTAGTTTAGTTTAGTTTTTATTTTTTTGAAAATCCTTAGTTTCAGTTTAGTTTTGATTAGTTTCAGTTAGTTTTAGTTGTGTTTGCAATAATTAAGTGTAACAAAATCCCAGTTTCATCATATCAGTCATTCTGCTCATCCTTGGGTATGTTGCTATTCCAGCTACCATACTGCACCCTGGACAGGTCGCCTGTCTGTCGCAGGGCTAACATGCAGAGACAGACAACTCACATTCCCACCTATGGGTTCTTTAAATAAATAAATAAAGGCAGATGAACAACCATTGATACCAGGCAACTATAAAATGTATATCTTGGCCCCAATGAGACTATTAACTCTCGCAGCACCGGGTGTTCGTAATTTTGGTTCAAGTGAATTGATAAACTTTTTGAAGGTAATTGACTCACACAGTTGTGTAGATATCCCCGTCCTGTTGTCTCGGGATGCATCACGCTGCCTTGCCTGGGGTTAGCTTCTGTTTTCTGGGGATGAGGGTTGAGTGTGCTCCCTTACCTTCTCAAGCTAAGCTAGGTTAGCCTTCTTGTGTGAGCTTTTCAAGTGCACTTTAAGGTTTGTGGGATTTTTTTCCCTTTAGAAATGTCCCTCATAATTTGTCTCTTTCCACTACAAGACACTTGCTTCATCCAAAACACAGTCATATTCAAAGTAATCCCAAATTGGACTCTGGCGCTTTCTCCCAACTTTTCCTGACATGATTCTGCGCGTGGACGGAGCAGCGACACAGACGACTCGACTAACGTGCTGCCACCTACTGGCATAATTAGACAGCAAGAAAAAAATCTGGAAACTAAACTTCATTTTCACCCTTGACAATTGTATGACACGCACACATCAACGAAAACTAAACACATTTTTGCTATAAATTCAGTTAACTTTAGTTAGTTTTGTGAACACTCATTATAGTTTTAGTTAGTTTTCCTTTTTTTGTTTTTATTTTTATTTCTGTTAACGAAAATGTTTTTTCACTTCTAGTTTTCGTTATTTCGTTAGTTTTCGTTAACGATAATAACCTTGTCAATAACCCAGATTAAACTCCAATGTGTCTGCTTTGGGTTTACTCAGGCAATAGGGAATGGAGAGCTCTTTTCTCCCCCTGCTGGCCATCAGAAAAAATGCAGGTTTAAGCCCCTGCCACAATGACTTCTCTGCTTCCATCTTTTATGCAGAGTCTATAATCCTATAATCCAGAAGTGAAAGTGCCTTGTTGTCTCTCTATGTTAACATTTTATTGGAAATCTGATCCCAGACTTTGTTTACACATAGCACACTCATTTGTGTTTGTACTCAGTCTGGATATGAATGCATATTTTACCCCGTAAAGCATTTGAATAAAATTTTTCATCCTTTACAATTCAGTAAGGTGCAACAAAAGTAACCACGAGAAAGATTAAGCTCATACCATGTATTATTTATTAGTATTAATTCACTTCTAACATGTTTATTTGCCAATTTTGTGTCTATAGTCTTACTTCACAATACATTGAGCCTCTCACAAGCTTGGCTAATGTGTTTCGTATGAATTATTCATATATCTTTGCATTTTATTTAAGTATGTATCTGCTTTGTAGTGCAATTTAAGCTTATGTATGGAATATGTAGTTTATCTTTTTCCTTTCTGCTCGTCTTCAGCATTAGAGTGGCATTTGCAGCTTCCAAAAAAACCACAGGAAACAGGCACACAGGCATCTTCGAACTAATGAAGCATCTCCCTCCAGGATGACATTGCTGCATTGCTCCAGTTAAGGATATAGGTCAAGAGAGGTTCAGACACAGTTAAAATCATCTCTAAAACAGTCAGTCTGCACCATTAATCCTGCGTAATGCTGCGTAAACTGTGTGCCTGAATGAAAATGTGTGACTCTCTGTGAGCACAGCGAGGTTATGGCAGGAAGGCGATGGGCTTAATCCTCTTTTGGCGCCGTCACTTCTTCTGCAGAGTATTTTTAACTCATCTAGTCATTCACATTTTTGTGTCGGTGATAAATGAATCCGACTGGTTATTTGCCTTGTGGGGTCACTCTGTAAAAACATTTGTCCCTCTAGTATTCAGAAAAAGAAATATATTCAGTTGAGGCGTTGCAGAGGAGGCTGAAGGATGTCACGGCGAGATAAGACTAAAAACCGCAAAAAATCTATTAAAGACTTGTGGAAAAATGGATTCGTAATCTTCATCGACAGGCAGGGAAATTGTTTCCTTTGGTGACCTGAAGCCTGAACATTACACAGTGACCAAACTCAGAAACTGCTGTTTGTATTTGTTCCATTTTATTTATTTTTTTGTCCCTGAACCATCACCTCCTGTCAGCCCAGGTAAATTATATGTTTCTTTCACAGCATGGAAAAAAAACAAAAACCCAAAATAAAAAACAGGCATGCCCTTAATGCCTTTATTATTTTGGTTATTCATTTCATGCATTGTTATTTTCCCTGTCATGAGCTGCAGGACACAATAGTGAGTTTGTGATTGATGGGTGAACCTGTGTGACCAGTGATTCTTGTTGTTCTCTGTGGACTGCATGCACCCTGTTGATGTCTGTGCTTTGTTGTTCTCCCTTTGATGAAACCTGAGAAAGTACCCGGCCACGCTTGTTAGGTTTTATTCGACGGCAGGAGGGAGGATGGCGCGATGTGCCGCCCCGTGGTGATGCTGACGGGCTCGCAGACCTCTGCTGCTGCCCGTGACATGGTTTGATCTGTCGGAGCAAGAAGCTGAACAGCCTGGCGCTGAGATTCATCAAAGAAGCGAGTCATTTTCTTCTCCCTTCATCTATGTGCTGTCCTGTTTTAGATCTCTGCACTGTCATCAGTGTGAAAGTAGATCTTTTATATTAACCATTGCAGACAAAGCCATAATCAAAATATTTATGAGGTTGTAACACAGGTTCAGGTGTAATGTTACTGCAGGTACAGAGCAATTCAAAAACGGGATATTTCTAAGAAACAAATAAGCCTGCAAATCATAAAATACTACTTAAAAAGCCGAAACCAAAAATCTTCTGCCTTCCATAAGTCAAAAATTTTGGGCTATTATCTCAAAATTTCTATTTAACACTGTAAAGCTTGAATCATAATTGAAATCATTGCCAGGTCAACTTTTTGAGATCTTTAACCTGAAATTCCCACCTGTTGATGGTAAAAAAACATTCTTCCCAAGTGGGAGAAACAAGCTTCCATACTTCAAAACTGACCAAACCAAATCAGAGCAATGGATATACGAGTGGATCGAACCATTATAAACTGAATGAGGGGAAGTTACAATAAAATAGAACAGAATATAAAATAGAAACACACCCTGTTCCTGCCTCATGCTGTTACATCACTTGTTAGTGCCTCAGCATCTTTGTGAAAATCTGAAATGAATTTTATCGAGGTTTTAAAACAATCTGACGTCTCCACAGTGACACCTACTGGCCACTCTTGCTGTCATCATACTTTGATAATGCTGTTACACAGACAAGTATTGCACAAGCAAAACAAACCTTAATGTTGTTGTTTCGCCATTATATAAACAAAACTGATCTGGTTTTAACATGATTGTTTCACTTGCTAAACTTCAGTTAGCCATGGTCATGTGACCTAGGTGTTTTCTCCACAGTGACACCTACTGGCCACTTTTGTTGTTGTCACACCTTGAGAAAGCTAAACAGTGACGTAGACAACATTGCAACTGCAAACGAGGCAACTTATTATACCAAGCTATCAATAATTATGATCAACACATGAGCAGAGTCTGTTAAAGACAGCTCGCTGTGACTGTAATGAAGTGTGCTTCAGCAAATACTGCTGTCACACTGTGGTGTTAACACACACGAGGCTGTTTCATAGTTGCATAGTGATTCAGTGCAACACACAACAAATGCATTTATGAAATAAATGTGTATAAACGAGGTGGGAATGAATGCAGCTATTATTAGCTTCTAGAAAATGAAGATCAGAAGATAATCATGTGACAATGTCTCGATTTTTCTTAGAAAATATTCGTTTTTCTGCATTTTTCGGCTCACTCAGTATCTTGGTTGTTTTTTTGTTTTTTTGCACATGACATTTTCAGCATGGGAAAAATCCATTTATGTATACCTGTGCACTCGTTGGAGGTAGATGCAGGTATAAGATATAAATATGTAGATATACAGCACATTGTTCCTGCAAATAAACCGGTGGATCACGTGTCCTTGGATACCTTTGTTTTCTATCTGTCTTTACGTTGCTGTCCTTTTTCATTTTCAATAATTATTTTTTGTTGCTTTTGTATCATTTCTTCATCCCGCCATCATCTTTGTCTCATTTCTCCTCAAACAGTTGGTCTGTTCTTCAGAATTTTGCTATTCAGTTAAAAATTGTATTTATCTAGTGCCGAAATCAGCAAAACAGCTGCATTAAGGCAATTTTTTTAATTGAAACCTTTGCTCTGTGAGTTGTTTTGGAATTTTTTGTGCTCTGTTCATGTTTTTGCCATCAGCCAATGAAAGGCTTGCTTCTTGTTTTTGTTGTTTTTTGCTGTCACCCTGCATTTCTTAATATACAGAATCTTGTCACATCTATTTTGCAATCTCTGGGAAACTTGCGAGGAGCTCAGTGAAGCCCCAACAATTGATTATTTGTCTATTTGGACTTCCATGTGTCTGTAAGCGGCTGCAGGATTCCTCGTGGCTGCTAAATCCAGCTGTGCACACTTCCGTGTTTTATTGGCCACTTTCTAAAACGTGTTTTACAGTTTGTGTTTTGTTGTTTGTGCAAACAGAGCGTTCCTATCTTGCATGTGTATGTTGGGTTTGTACAAATGGCTCCATAGAGCTGAACATAAATTATGCTAATGCCTCCCTCCCATCCCATTCGCATGCCAGATCATCCAGTTGAAAGTTAATGAGCCCATTTGTCAAACACGGAGCTGTATCATCCTCTGGATTTGATAATTGATCGGCCTTAATTTGAACAGAATTAAGTTTTCAGGCTGCTTTGCAGAGTGTGTACAGTGGAAATATGCTGACCTGAAAGCAAAATGAAATAATTAAGGTTAGCGCTGATGGTAGCTACGAGCTGAAGGCGTAAAGAGGAACGGACATAGATGGCATTATGTTTACAGCGTGAAGCGCTGCATCTCTCCAGGCTCCTGAGGTGTTGGCACTCGGAGAGGTTTGTTATGAGCATCATTAGAGGCATTTATGTACCAGTGCACACTGCGTAAAAATCTGTGTGTGTGGACTCATGTACCTGTCCAAGTCTTCCTCACTGATCATGATGAAAGTCTATTAATGAGGGGTTCCTACAAACAGTTGGAAACTGACCCGTTCTGCTACCTAACAGTGCTTATGAATTTATGAGACACAGTAGCAGCTGTGACACTGCAGAGGGAACAGAACACAGTTAAAGGAGCAGTTTGGGAAATGCACAGATTTTCTTTTGTTTTGGGAGTGAGGTGAGACTCTTACAGCTGGGTTTGTCAGCACCTTTAACCTAATGTACATTTATTGCTTCCAGCTTTCTGAAAATTCAGTTAAAATTGATCTACATTTGGATGAAAACCTAGTTAAGGAAAATTGGTTATCTAATTTTTTATTTTTTTTTAAACTCGGGGGCTCAGGGAGCGTGTTTGGGTGGTTCTGTTATCTTACTGTGATGCTACCATATACCAGCTCTATATAAAAGATGGATGTAGCCACCTTGAAATGGCTAATTTAAAGAGTTTGGCATCATTGGGCCATCTGAGTTTTGTGAAGCCAAACGCGACCTTTTTCAGATAAGAGTGTAGAGATGAGTAGCTATCAGCTAACGCTATTGCTGCCTATCTAGGTCAGTAAGGTCATAACTCACTGTGATAGTGCTGGAGTCTGTATCTTTTAATAGAATAGAATAGAAGAATAGCCTTTATTGTCATTGTACAAAGTACAACGAAATTGGAGTGCCACTCCCTCAGGTGAGCCAGGCTAGCGGTTTTCTCATGGTTCTTTTATCTGTTCTGTTTAACTGGGCTAACACGATGACTCCACCTCCGTTCTTGGTGAAACTATTTGAGACAGTCCATCCTTTATATACAGTCTATGTACCAAAGTCCTCCCTGTCACTACTTTAGAGCGAGGTGGTGGTTCTGACTGTGAAACCGAGGACTGCATCCTCATTGGCTAAAGAGCGTATGAACTAAATTTACAAAAGCCATGCATGTTCTCACTCCCGAGGCGTAACATGCCGACGTTTTGTCACGTCCCGCGGCGTTCCTGAGGAACGCGAAAGGAGACCTTCGGCGTTCTTATGGTACGCGGCGGGTTATGGCCGAAATCCAGTGCAATGACGCTCCCGCAGTAATAGACGTTCCAGCCCTGTATTCCAGCCCTAAACCTAACCTTATCCCTAGCCCTAACCATAACCTTTTTCCTGAGCTTAACCAGGACTTTAATGATGTTAAATAGCGTGTTTCTAAGCGATTTGAAGAAAAAGAGCGAACATGTGTAGATTGAGTCCATACGGTTCTCATATTTCCTCATTTTTCCGAGGTGGTCATTTAGGAACGTGGTGGGTAGCCGAAAACGTAATATGTTGACGATTTGTCACCTAGCCTAAAATGTGACGCTTTGGGAGTGAGAACATGTTGTGCATGTTAAAAGTGACCTGAAACTACCAATCGAGCCCTTCAAATTATTGGGGGGGGGGCTGAGTAAGCTACATCTGTCATTTATAGACAGTATTCTGAGTAGTATGCTTTATTTCTCTACATGAAATGCAAAAATGCTTCAAACTGAAACATCATTATTTCAGGATTATTTTATTATTTAATTTTTAGAAAAATTTTCTTTGACTTCAACACAACTAAACCTTTATTAATAAAGAAGTGTTTAATGTCAGGATACAGAAGCATTCCCAGCCCTCCTGGTTTTCCTTACCTTGACTGTATTTTTCCTCTGCTTGCCTCTCATGCTCATTTCCATGCCTGCCTCGTCTCTTTCTGTCTTCACCATCTTGTTAGTTTGACATCCTTTGCAGCCCCTCAGTCCTCTAGCCTAAACTTTACTTTGAAAAAGCGCAACACCTTCTGAAATGTTGCTTTGACAGTTCTGCCCTGAAGGTAATTAGCATAGAGAGAGAGAGAGAAGATGATATGGTGGGACTGTTGACAAAAATAGCCTCGTCTGACACGACGGCTGATTAGATATTCTCCTCCAGCTCACAGAACTGGATCGTGTATCAGTTTTAATTACTTGCGATTCTGAAAAAAGTGAAGATTTTAGGTTCAAATATGAGTTAAAAAAAAGAAGAACCACAGACACGTTCTCTGGTCCTGTCTGTCAATGCTCCTCTGAGACGCCAGGTACTTGGGTGAATTTGACGGAGTTACTTGGGGAGATGTCATTGCCAGTGGAGCGTTATTGAAATCACTGGAGTGTGTTGATGGAGACGCTGCTCTGGGTTGTTGCTGAGCCACCGAGGAGCCGACAAACAGATGCCCAACCTCCTCAGCTCTGCTACTTCTGCTGCTGAACACAAGCTGGCATTTAGAAAATTGTTTTTCTTATTTACAAAGTTTGGAAATCAATCAGCATGCTGCTTAGATGCCAGCTTAGTTATTCGAATAGCTTAGCAGGGAGGAGGTTTTACATCTTTTTTACCTTCAGGGAGGTTTGACTGAGAACAGTTGCTGTTTTCATTTGGATATTTATTAGATATCTGAGAGGTGACAGATAGGTGAAGACTGCAGATGACACTGCTGCTGTGGTGTTTTCTTTATTCATAGCAGGCCCGTTCTCATTCCCAGAACGTCGGATACTGCTGTTGTGTCACATCTGTCGCAGCCTCACAGAAATGCACAAGCTGTCCTTCAGCAGTAGAGTGCGGCGAGGGCGTAAGGACATGCAGGGTGAGGCAGTGATGACGTGTGTTGTCTCTTTGCTGTGTTTCTTTTCACCCTCTAAATGTTCATACATTTCTTTTAATTATTAGTCATTATTAATCCCTCAACCAGTTACAGCAGATGGCTGCACCTCCTTGAGGAGGCTTCTACTGGTTAAAAGGGAGTTTTTCCTTCCCACTGTTGCCAAGTGCTTGATCATAGGAGGAGGTCCGATTGTCGGGCTGTTCTCTGTATCGTTGTAGGGTCTTTACCTTTCAAAATAAAGTGCCTCTTGGTGACTTTTGTTGTGATTTTGTGCAATACAAATGAAACTGAATTTAAGTTCAGGCATCAAGACTGAATGAGGATTTACAACAATGACCTCGCATGTTAAAATTAAAGTTCCATCCATCCATCCATTCGCTTATCCTTTTTCAGGGTCGCGGGGGGTGCTGGAGCCAATCCCAGCTGTCATAGGGCGAGAGACGGGGTACACCCTGGACAGGTCGCCAGTCTGTCGCAGGGCCAACACACAGGGACAGACAACCATTCGCTCGCACATTCACACCTAGTGGTAATTTGGATTATCCAATTAACCTATCCCCACAAGCTGCATGTCTTTGGACGGTGGGAGGAAGCCGGAGTACCCGGAGGGAACCCACGCAAACACGGGGAGAACATGCAAACTCCACACAGAAAGACCCCGGCCTGATGGTGGAATTGAACTCAGGACCTTCTTGCTGTGCAGCAACAGTGCTAACCACCGTGCTGGTTTAAAATTAAAGTTAATGATACCAAATGTCATTGGAATGTGAGCACACATTTAGACTTAGAAAAACGTACTTGTATGAATGTGTGTGTGGGAAAGGGCTATGCAGCCCTCAGTTTCTTTAACTGGCACGTTTTGCCGTTGGCGCCGCACCCTAGTTGAAGACGAGTGTACAGTCATGTTGGGTTCTTTTATGACACGAACAGGAGGTCAGCGATTCACATATTTGAAAAGATGAGACTTTTCACTTTGGAAAAAAACTCTGGCTTCAGGGTTTGACTTCTTCTTCTCCTGTACCAGTGCGGATGTGGAGACTTTGAGTGGTGATACTTATCGTTAAGGAGAATACTGCAGTGGTGATAACTAATGGACAGCCATGAAGACATCCACATTCATCTTTGTGTGGAAACCGTAACGCTGGTGCATTGTGGAGTATTTCGCATTTAAAAATATTCCAGTATCTCTTTGTGTCCAATAATTGTCGTGGTTGGTGGGTCAGTGAACGCTACCAAAGGACCCTTCTGTGTTTGGGTCAGACTCTCAGTGACAGTACTTGACACCTTAGGATGACAGCACACCATGGCAGCGGTTTGTTTTGACAACAGTTGCGAGAAACATTAGCTGCTCTGAATTCAGTAATATGGGTGTTTTTCATTACCAGATTGCATGAATTGCTGTAACTTGTAGCTGAGGTGTCTTTATTGGGTGGGCTGGACCCCTGAGGCCCTCCATAATACTGATGCTTGACTAACCTGAACATCTTTTGGCTCTGTGGATACGGGAGATGGTGAGAATTTAGAAAAAGGTGTCAGATAGTCAGAAGTCTGCTATAAAGGTTAGGGTGATCTTTGATGAATAGTCCAGTAGTTCTCAGTGGATATTTAATTTCATATTTACTTCCCTAATTCGTCCAGTAAACATGGAAAAAGCAAAAGTAAAAATGATTTTCTCATGCTTTCTATCAGACTGGATAGAATATATTCAGGGTGGCGCTGTTGGTTGAACAAAACCCGACAGCTTAAGCCGTCATCTCAGGCTCTGGGACTATCTGTGCATACACACCTGAACCCATAGAGAGATTTGTGTTCAATATCTTATTGAAAAAACCGCGGGTGTTAATCTGCTGCTCCGCTCTTCTGGTTTCAGTCTTTCCACCAGATGCTGCAGGGATTTTTCCTCCCTTATCAGCCGCCAGGGCATTAGCGAGGTCTAACCCTGATGTCGGCTGATAAAGCTCACAGTTGGTGTTCCAGTCAGTCCAAAGAGGTTTGATGAGGTTGATGTCGGGGCTCTGTGCGGGCTGTCTTTCTCGTCATGTTGGAAAAGTGTTTTCAAAAGAACCGAGGGGTCCTAAAAGCATCAGAAATAACAGGATGGTTTCACATCATTTCAGTTGGCAGCACAGAAACCAATTCCCCACAACTCCTGGGTGCAAGCGCCCAAACGGCGTTCTCTGACACACCCATGTTGCCTAAACAGCTGGGGTGCCTCAGCTCTGTCGACACCGATGTTATCCACCCAGCTCCGACCATACTCCACCTATCCTGTGTGATGACGAGCACCCGGCACAGCTGACTCATCCTGGAAACATTAGCTCAGCTGACACCGGTTTCCACCGCTCTTAAAAACAGCCCGCAGCCTCTGCGGACTATTAGACGCTCTCGGCTGAAACCAGAGACGGGCATCCACACCAAGAGGAGCCTGAACACAACAGGAAACGACGTCACCACGGAGCGGGTACTCCCAGAGCTCCTCAAATATTTTCACAGTCGTAATTGAACCTAATTGTGAGATGAAATCCGCTGAAG
Organism: Neolamprologus multifasciatus; assembly: GCF_963576455.1. Classification (NCBI taxonomy): domain Eukaryota; kingdom Metazoa; phylum Chordata; class Actinopteri; order Cichliformes; family Cichlidae; genus Neolamprologus; species Neolamprologus multifasciatus. The sequence continues at coordinate 4,759,031 of NC_140446.1, read as the reverse complement.
TGGCTGCAGGAGGTGGAGGCACGCTGATGTCTCTTTCACAGCTCTGCAGCTGAGCGTAGCCGAGCTGCCAAGCAGCGTCCCGGAGAAAATACATCACGTCAACATCCTGTCACCCGCTGATACAAACAGGAGGGCTCATGTGGATCAGGGACGGTCTGAGGGGGCCCACAAGTAAACATTTCTGAACTGTGATAGAGTGCAGCATGAAGATTGTTGTCTTTTTCTCTGTGCCGCGACCTGTGATGCAGTGACTCAGCATGAGGTGAATGGGACAAGAAGTCAGTTGCATCTGCAGCGGTTCCCCTCGGTGCTCGATTTCTGCAATTTAGATCAAAAATTGCACTCGAAGTCAACGACCGGGACGGAAGCACTTTGCTTCGAGCACGAGCCTAAAAAGTTTGTAGCTTCGAGGTTTGCCTCAGCCCTTTGGAGCCCACTGTAAGTGCAGAATAGCATTTTCCCCTCCGGCCCCACCTACGAGTTCCCACTGAGCCAATTTAATTTACATGGAAGTGACATCATGATGATGAAATTCGTTTTTCTAGGCCGTGGGAACGTTTCATAAATAGGCCACAGTCACAGATTAAAAGGTTTTACAGTTTTTATTCACAGGCCTTCAAACACTGCAGCATGATTAACATCATTATTATAGTTTACACAAGTTTTTATTGTTCTGAGCTCAAGTTTCCAGTGTGTATCTATATTTTTAGTTTTTTTATTCATCAAATGAGAGCTATAATAAGTTCAGAACATGCAATATTACACAAACACAGACATAGTCTCAACATATGCACTAATTCCCCCTTATTAGCAGCTCAGCGATACTTACCAAGCACTTCATGGGACACCTTGCCAGTACCAGGCTGAACTCCCTTTTTCCTTCCCTCCTGCTTTAATTCTTTGTGGCGCAGATTCAACACGTTGCTGGAAACTTTCCTCTGAGACTTTTATCCGTATTCACACAAGAGCATCGCACAGTTGCTGCAGATTTGTCGACCGCCATGTCACCTCCTGTTCCACCACATCTGGTGATGTTTGAGCAAAGTGAATTTATTGTCATGTTCAAGAAACCAGTTTGAGATGATTTCATCTTTGTGACGTGGCGGTTTATCCTGCTAGAAGCCGCTATCAGAGCCCGCGGGCACGCCACTGCAACCCCCTCTGGCCTCTGCTCCGTAGCTGCTGGGTGACCTCTCGTTTGGGGCTCTACTCAGCTCTTCCCAGGAGGGTGGCACGGGTTCCCCCCCTTTTGGTGGTTCTCCTCGGGTCCTCGTACTCTGGGGCCTCTGGATATCTGGGGCCTGGATCTCCTCCATACCTGCTTCATGCCCTGGGGGACGGGGCTATGGCTCCCCACACTCCCTAGCAGATCGTTACATGGAGAAAACTTTGAAATACAAGCATGCTGATCCACACGGGTGTTCACAGACGCAGACTACACCTTTCTTGGCAGCTGCCTCAAAGCACATTGTGCGCTGTCGATCTTGCGTGCTGCACAATATCATTTAATATTTAGTATCTACTGTTATCTACTGTTAGCTAGTTTATTGTGATGGTGCTGTTTTTATTATGTTGCTCTTTTTTTGTTTGCTTTCTCTTCTGTTTTTTTTTCTCCATACAGGTGATCCAGGTGTTTTGTTTGTTTTTCTTTCTTTCTCCCCCCTTTCTCACCGTCTCTTCTCCCCTCTGGTTTTCTTTCTCTCCCTCTCTTTCTTTCATTCTTTCTCCCTGTCCTATCCCCCAGTCATGTCTGTCCCGTTTGTAGCAACCGAAAATAAAATAAATACATAATTATAACAAAGGTCAATCAAATGGACCAATATGGCAAGGCCATGATGATCCACTTGGTAAAATAAATCCGCTTGGCATCTTTCTTGGCCTAAAGACAACAATTCTGATGGCTAAAGATCCAAACAGGACAAAAAAAAGAAAAAAAGAAGAAGAAGAAGAAAGAAGCCGCTATCAGAAGATACTGTGGTCATTAAGAATGATTCACACCAGTCTCAAACCCTCCTTCAGTTTTAGTTCATTCACAAATCAGTTAAAATACAAATTCATATTCTCATCTATATAGGTTCCCCCAGTTCTACAACCTGTTTATTCTCGTTTACGTGCCCCACCCTTCCTTCCCTTCTTAACTTCTGTTTAGTACATGGGGATCTGCCAGAGCCACCGCCAGTCCCCTTCGAGGCCTTCCCCAAACCACAGCTCAATTCATGTCCGAGCTTTTCACCTTTACCTACTAAAACACTGTCGACCCTAAAATGAGGGCCTGGGCCCAACTGGTGAATATATAAAATAGTTATTTGTGGAAAAGATACTCAAAGCATATGAATAGCTGCCCAAACATCAGATGATGTGCACCAAAGACACATATAATTCCCAACACACATCATCATACTAGTTAAAATTATCCCAAGGATCCTAACACATAAATAAGACAGTAGCAGAGAAACTAATAGTATGAATCTCATATAGAAAGCTTTTGGGAGTTTTAACAAATGTTCACCATCCAGGGTTCAAAATCAAACATATTTTAGTACCAAATGTTTCTTTAAGTCTGATTGAAGACAGAAAAAGAGATTCACATTTTTAAATGCTTTGAAGCTGATTCCAAGTTCGTGGACCTCTACAGGTCACTCTAAAACTTTAGCTTTAATTTTGTTTCTTTCACCTGAAAAGTAGTTTTTCTTTCCTGTGTTGTAGGTGCGGGAGGATAATCTCACAAATCCTCACGTCCTGCACTATACATCATACACACATTATGAAAATGTTACATTCAGTTAACCTCAGAAGTTTGTAACTATGTAAAAGAGGATCAGAGCCTGATGGACTGTGATATGGCCCGTATAACTTTTCCTTTGTCTCGATTTCTCTGTAATCTTATCAATTCTTACTGGAGAGATTATTGCTCTCCAATTTTGCTGTACTATAAGCATCACAGCACCTTTTGAGACCCTCAGCAGCTTTTGATAAAACCCTCTGGGATGACAAGTTTCTTTTATAAAGGCGAAATGTTTCAGAAGTTAGAAAGGACAGGCTGAAGGTAACATATCGAACTCTCTACAAATATCCATGAGCTGAACACGCAGACGGTATTCATTCGCGCTGTTTAACCCCAGAATTTGCCTCAGAATATTCAAATTATTTTATATTTCATCAGTATCAGTCTAATCCAGGAAAGGCTGCCTGTATACATTTGGGTGCATTGCAGAAGGAAACCAAAAAGCTGCCAGTAGCTAATTTGACGTGCTTTATTCGGCACAGAAATGTAAACAAATCTGTGTGGATCTGTCTGGAACCTCGGCTCTGTTTGAGCTCTCCTCTGTTGTCAAGCACATTCCCTCTCAGCCGTGCTCACATCAAACAATGAACCTCAGAGCCGGCCATCTCAAAAGACCAGTCGGGCTGATGGAGTAGAGAAACCCTCCTCATTATTTACACATTATCTTGTGTAGCCGGCTCTCCCAGAAAGAGCCAGACTCATTCATTCATTTCTGTGTCTAATGGGGAGAGGTTTTTGCACCTCGCCCTGCTGTCAGAGAGATTTTTTCCCTCCCTGCAGGGAGAGGGTTTTGGCTTCATACGAGAGACACAGCGGCCATGATTTTATTTACTCATTCAAAATAGATTTCAGTTAAGACGACGGTATTTAAAGAGTATCTGCGCGTTCCCAGCTTTCTGCGACATCATGGTCGAATCTGGTCACCGCAGATGAACGGCTGTTGACATCGTCTCACAGTTTGAATTAAAGCCACACATTAAAGATTAGTTTAAATGTTCCATCACATAATCAACCATACGGTCAGATATTAATCCCAACATACACATTTCCATGCGTGCAAATAATTTAGGTGAAGCCCAAAATAAAAGGAAAAGATTAAGGGAAAGCGGGAATCAGCCAACCTGATAGGCTGAGGTTGTTCCAAAGTTTGGGCACCACAACCTCAAAAGCACGATTGCTTCTGGTTTTAACCTCAGTGTGGGACAATTAGTAGACGCTGGTTAGAACTTTGGAGAGTCAGAATGAAAACACCTGAATTCAAAGATTAAAGTGTGGCTAAATGCTTGTGTCCACATGACGTATCTTAAATAACACGTCTTGTATGAAATTTTTGTAAAACAGTATTAGCTGAGCCATCAGCTGATGTGTGCTGACGCTGAGATCAGCGGAGCCGCTCAGCTGTGGCTGAGCTTGAGGCCCTGCACGTTCATGTAAACTGCAGATGTGGAGAAAAATACAGAATGGAGAGAACGATCTGGAATGGCTTGAAGATCTGCAGCCATCGGTGGATGTAGGCTGGCATTGAACTCTGTCGGGCTTATGGCTGAGCTGCACTTTGTGTCTTGCTTGACCTAATGCAAACTGAGACAGTAATCCCTGCAATATTTACACAAATATCACACTGTTTGTCTTGCAAGTTGGTGTACTGGGAATAGTTCTTTAATCTTGAACTTAAGAACAGGAACAGGAGGGACTCCAGTTGTATGATCGTAGAATGAAAGCAATGAGTTTGCATTCCCAACAAATCCACATTTTCTTGTTGTCTGAAACCATTTCAGTCTAAATAAAGTGGTTGAAAATTTTTTAAATGACAGTTCTGGTGATTTTCCTTTATTCTGGCTAAAATCTGCTTGTGGAACATGAAACAAATACCCTGACTCAGTGGGTAGAAAGGTGGAGAAATTGCTGTGTCACCTGCCAGTCAGCAAGGATCATCTCCATCCAGTCTGGTGGGATAACTGGCTCCTGTGTGATTCCTCGGCGTTCATAAGTAAAGTCCGCCTGACCATTTGATCCACGTGGAATCAACAGATTAACACCGTTTGAAGGTGTGGTCAGACAAGCAGCCGTCCTCCCACTGTACCTGTTGCCTTGTTACCACCACTCCTATCTGTGTCTGTTAAACTTTAATGGGAAGTCAAACCCTCGGAGCTCAGGTGTCACCGTCGCTGCCTCGCAGACGGTGGTGTGAGACGAGGGGCAGGGGTGAAGAGGACGCAAAGAGCAGGAAATTTTCACCTGCATGCGTTTTCATGTCTGCCTATATTTAGTTTCTTTTCTCACCTTCAGCAAATCCAATTAAAAGGCTGATGGAGGGCTCTGCTTTATGCAAAAACTGTTTAAAACACTGAGAGATGCACAGTTTCTCTCCAGGTACACAGCAGAGTACCACAGCTGTATTAATCCACAGCTGAAAATAGTCCCAACTTAAAAGAAAAACTGCAAAAAATAAAATAATATATACATGTGGCCTGTTTTTTGGCTGACAGTGACAGATGTTGCTGATTGGTTTTTCAATAAAACAATATTATCATATAAGAAATCCTGTTGAAATGCAAATTTGATGCTATTTATCCACATATATATCACATCGCTGATTTCCACATGCAGCAGCAGGATGTAATCCTGTTATTTGTTCATTACAGGTGGAACAAGGATGTTGTGTGTCAGCTGGGAAGCATGCACATTCCTCCTCATGCACAGCAGCAGCACCAGGAAGTGTTTTATTTTGAAATGCGCCACATTAAAGAGGCACGTTTTGGATTAAAGCTTCTTTGAGCTAAAAAAGTTGCACGTTCTGTTATAATGAACTGTTTTGTGTTTGCTGAAGTTGTGTTTTGTCTACTTTTATGGTGGATTAGAGCTGTGCTGATGGCACACGATGGTCTCCACAGCACTGTGGATGAAGGGTGACATGTTTTGTGTCTGCCTGAGGGCAACAGAGGAGTGATGATCTACAGAAGCATCTGCTCTCTCTTTTTCTTCATTTTCTCACCTTCATTTCCAGCATCTGTTCCTCTGCCTCACATTAGCCTCATCAGCCATAGATCACTCTAACAGGCCACCGCCCACTCGGCCTCGTTTCCACGCAGGAATCCCATGGCAACAGTTGAGTCATTTACTCGAGGAGCTGCTGGGGTGATGATATAAACACTGAGAGTGTAGGCAACTTCAGTGAGTGTAGTGATAACAGAGGCTGAGGCGTCTCGGGTAAACTGCCCTCGGCTTTATCTGTGGCACAGCGTTTCATACACCTGAGCTCCTGCCTTTTGTCCTTCCTCGTGTTATCACGCTCCTGAAATAAAATAATAACACCAGTTGGACCCGATGCTGATTGCTTATTAAGGCTCTGAGGCTTTCATTGTGCAGTTATTCAGGAGCACCAGCTGCAGTTAATCAATTTTTTCTCTCCACACTGCAGGGGTCCTCTCTGCTCACCTCTTAAACACCAAAGCTGCTAATGTGCTAGCCGAGCTTTTCGCGCCAAACCACAGCAGCTGTCCGTAACCGTGATTACGGGCCAGAGGCAGGTGAATGGAGCTGATTTCCCTCACACAAAATGCAAATGTATTCTGCAGCTTTTATGAAACTTTATTACTGTTAAAGCAAACAAGAGGGACACAGTTCTCATTGAGCCGTTCCCCTTTTGTTAAATTAGCCCCACTCAGTGTAAAAATGTGCATTTTTCATTGTTAAATAATTTCTGTGTAATGAGTAAGCCATTACTGTAGTGTGAGATATAATTACTTAATTTCATATCACAGCTTAACTGTTTTGAAGCTATTTACCCAGTGATGTGTCTTTAATGGCCCGTGTTGTAAGCTTGAATATTGTTTTTATATAAAGCTGACAAGCTGCACAAACCTGTGCAGATAAACATCCAGAGGACAAACACAAGCAGCACAACAGGCTTTCATGCAGGACTGGATTTGGCATCCTCGCACAGACCCACAGTACAATTAAGATTTTCTTTTTAACGATGTTGACAATGTGCTTCACATTTTTGCTGTTATTCGTATTGTTACACGAACACTGACGACATGAAAGCAATGCGAAACAGCTTCATGAGTCACGGGTTCGCCTGTCAGGAGAGATTTGTTTAGCTTTATTTTCACCCACTTTATTCTTTACTTTTATTTTCACTTGTTGGTTATGTTTAGGCACCAAAAACTGCTGGTTTTGTTTAGGAACAGATGAGGATCAGGGTGCAGATATGCCCCTTGTCGACGTTAGGCCTGTAGGTTGAAAGATGGAGATTCCTCTATGGCTTTTACATTTAAATTATTATTATTATTATTATTTTGAGTCCATATGTGATAAATTGGGGGTGAGAAAGCTTGATTTAGACTGGTTGAAAGTGGTTCCAAAGAGAATCCTGCACAAAAAGTCCTTGTAGTGTGCAGCATTAGACTTATCTGCAAACATTTACTCTCTGAGCTGTAGTGAAACCTGAAAAAGGGGCAACGCAACCCAGAAATGGTGAGTGTTTGCCTTCAAAGTAAAAGTTGAGACATTTCAAAAGGTGCAACTTTTACTTTGAAGCCAAATGTTCTCTGTTTCCGGTTTGAGTTGCACTTTTCAGTCTCTATGCTGCTTCGCAAGCAGTTTGAGTGTTAGCAGACAGGTTTGCCTCTGCAGCATCATACTGTATACCCCATTGCGACTGATTTCAACCACAAACTGCCAGCAACCGGTCTTAAAGGCCTAATATGAAAGGATATGAAGTGATGTTAACAAAAAGGCAGCAAAAAGAAGGCACGTGAAAAGATGAACTGTGGAGCCAAATATTTCTACCAGAGTGAATATTAGAGTTGAATTCATCAGGTGGTCAAAACCTCCCAATAACTGAATAACCGCTGGATCAGTGCTGTGTTTACTGTTTGTTTCCTCTGTTTCCAAGCAAGCACGGGTTTTAAGTTTTTCAGGGTTGACTAACACATTTTAAAAGCATTGTAGCTCAACTTTATAAATGCATGAAGACACTTTAAGATTTTGAGGAACGAAGATGAAAAATGTTGTCATGTTAATGTGAAACTATTATGTCGCCTATCTGTGTATCCTGGAAGTATGCTCCTGACATTCCCCTTTAAACTCTCATTTCCAGCTCCATATCTACTCATAGTTTAAAATGATCCTTATTTATGTCATTATGTTGAATATCTGAAACAAGCTGTCAAAGCTCCTTCCCCTAAAATATTAGCTTTCTTTTAAGCCAGCTTTCTTCTGATTGGCTGCCCCTCACAGACACAACAGGTTTGAGCAACTGGTGGGTGGGGCTTCTGTTCTGAACATATAAGGAGTTCCCCTCTCACTGACATCCTTATACTTTATGGCTACGTTCACACTGCAGGCGAAAGCACATCAAATCCGATTTTTCTGACCCTATGCGACCCATATCCGATCATGGTGTGACAGTGTGAACGGCACAAATCCGATATTTTCAAATCCGATCTGGGTCACTTTCGTATGTGGTACTGAATCCGATACATATCCGATGTTTCAGAAAGCGACTGCTGTTTGAACGGTCATGTCGCATTAAATCCGTCTTTTACGTCACTGACACAAGACAGACGCCAATTATCAGCACCGGAGAAGACATCGCGAACGCTTCCTGGCCCTCCGGTGAAACTGCTGGGAAGACAACGTTGGAGAAACGTGAACATTTTATTTGTACTGAATAATCTGCAGATTCTGACAGAAATCTGCAACTATCCTTTGAAGCACCGCTCCTCTAAAACAGCAATAAGGATCATTATTAGGTTATTTACATTATTATGTAAATAACAAAATAACTTAAAGCAAAAATTGGGAAACGTAAAGTCCGAAGTCTTTATATTAACGGCCATCAGTCAAACAATACTGTTTGCTCTGGGTCTAAACAGAGCGCGTTGTGCGTGACGTCTTCTTTTGCGCATGCGGGCCGCTTTGAGCGTTCACACTAGAGCGCGTTTGCTGTCGCATTTTATTTGTAGTGTGAACGAGCAGACAAAAAAATCGGATTTGATCAAAAAAATCGGAATTGAGCATTAAGACCTGCAGTGTGAACTAGCCTATACTTTACTTACACATGTACACTGCCGTTATTTGAAGCTTTGCCCATATTTAACATTTAAAGGCTTTTTGACCCTCGTCTGACTCAAGGATCTGTGGAGACAAGATGTTGTTTTTTAGCCCCATTAAATTAATTTCTAACGTGCCACTAAATCTAACTTCTCTTACAAATAAAATCACCTTTCTACCTCTAAGACATTAATTTTCCTGACTTAGCTGAAACCACCTTAATTAAAAATTATTTGACCTTCTAGTTTTTGTCCAACTACTTTTCCTCTTGTTTAATCTTTAAAGTAATTTGGCCTGTCCATTGTCAAGAAATATGTCGCTTTAAAGGAGTACAAATACAATTTCATGGCTTGTTCAAAGTAATTAATAATTAAAGTCATTTATAGTAGGACAGCGCAGACTGAGAGGTGGGCATACTCTCACTGCTTGCTCAGTGAAGCACACAGATAGCTGCCTGCATATTTTAGTTTACACAGACTTGTGTTGCTGTAAATAAATAACTAAAATGAGTGTTTTTTTTGTCCGAAATTTGCTGCGTCTGTTAATTGCATTGCATCTTTGGTTGTTTCCATGTGACTGAACTGTGAAATACGTGAATCACACATTTACAGGTTCCTGCAGTGACTGCTGCACGGAGTCAAATACAGTTTCAAACCAGAACATGCGAGACACTGCTCCCCACACGAGGGTGTTTTTACACACAGGGGAGCCTCAGACAGCACTAGAGGCTGTGCAACACCCATCCTGGACTCCCCTCTGCATGAGCGTTCCCCCCGCTGACAGCTAACCTCTTATTTTAGCTCGATGCACTCTGCGTGCCCTCTCTTCAAAAACTAATTTTTGTCTGAGAGTAATCAGCAGAGAAGCTCCGTGATAAGATGCATGAAGATGTCACTGCTGATAGCGCGATGCCTCTGAAACAAGCTGTCACACTACAGGGGTGCAGTAAGCCCCCATGTTAGCGCTTCTTGAGCCTCAGAAATTAATGTGCCTCCATGTTGCTGCCATTTAGTTTCACATGGTGGCCAGCTTTTTCTTAGCAGCGGCTAAGATCAGATGGAGAAAAAAAAACCATGTCTGTATTATAATACATGGTAGATAATAAGGCTAAAGATTATCAGATATATTAAGGCGTAGATAAAATATAATAATGATTTTTTGAGAAAAATAGATAAGTTTTTTTTAGTCTGCTGGTAAGTTTAACCTCCTGAGATGACAAATAAGCCAAAAGCTTAAGTTCCTTTAAGTTCAGTATTTGTCCCACTCAGTTTCGGAACCTTTCTGTGTTTACTGTCACATCTATTTTTTAAAGCCTACAGCACATTTAAACAACAGAAATATCTTAAAATCTTTGCTTGTATTAACAGTATTGGCAATACTGGTCCAGAGACCAGTGCTGTTTGTTTGTAGTAGGTTTGTACAGTCAGACAATTTAACATGGGACTGACTCTAATGAGCTTTTTTGTCATATTTATTGATTATTGATGTATCTACAAAATAATTTATAGGCAAGATTATTCATACAGCGCAAAAAGACACGAGTGGAGAACGTGAACATGTAATTGAGGTACATGTTAAGAAAACGCAGCGATGAATTTCTGGTAATAAAAAATATAGATTATTAAACAATTTAAGTAATGATTTCAGTTTTACTTGAACCTGAATCTTAAAACTGTATTTAACCCCCTGAAAGATTTCCCTATAAATGAGTAAAAGCCTTTACCTGCTGCTCTAGTCCACGGTTTGCCCTGAGTGCTCGACACTATTATATTAGCATTATCACTAATGCAGAGAATGTTGATAAACAGAGCATTTACATGGATGCATAGTAGGGCTGCCACAAACGATTATTTTGATAGTCGACTAGTCAGATCATGCATCCATTGGACGTAAAACGTACAGCTTATTGCACCAGCAGCATCTGCTCTTATATAACTATCATTAGCTTACAGCTTTAAGTGTTTAAGGTATGTGCTAACTAAAAATAAAGACAAGATGATAGTTCATTAAATTTTAATGAAATTTGCAGATTGTTTCGGTTTAATAAACTCCTTGCTATCTAAAATATAACAGGACACCAGAGTATATTCTCGAGCATCTCACACTTCTGATAATCAGCTGTCTGCTTGACGTTTATTCAGCTGTGTAAAAACTAGTACTTTAATCTCAGCCAAACCGATTTACTCAGGAACAAATGAAATACTAAAAAAAGCCAAACAATAACATTTTAAAGTTATCTAAATGACTTATATATATTTAACCTGAGTAGCGAAAGACGGCAGTGGGTTTGAAACCGGGAGTCCAGTGTTCTCACGGGCTCTAGTGAGCCTAGCCCCCGGTTAGCTATCGAGCTAGTGGCTAACAGACATCTCCGAAGACGTGGGAGCGCTTTTGAAAATATGTGGTGTCTTGATAAACTGAGCAGATATTTGAGGTTTACACAGCTACATTCTCGCCTGAAAATATGTTAAACGTTTATTTTGTGACCCAGAAAGAATAATAAGCTGCAGCTACTGGGACACAGCTTCTTCTTCTTCTTCTTCGGGGTTTAACGGCAGCTGGCATCCTTGTACATGCAGTGCTGCCATCTTCTGTTTCAGTCCGTTATTACACTCTTAAATCCCACTATTTATTCCTGCGTCTTTTGGGATCTTACAAAGCTTCAAACGACGCATCGACTATTAAATCAGTCGTCGACGATTTTGATAGTCGACGTAATTGTGACTAGTCGACTAATCGTGGCAGCCCTAATGCATAGTCTTCTGTGTGATTTAAATCCATGAAAGGATAAAAATAAACCTCGAGCAGGTAGTTTGGCAGGTACTCTACGACTCAGTAGATGAGTCATAAAAGGGAATTCCTATAATTTTGGCCATCACTGGGAAACACCCCAGCCCTTCTGAAGAGAGGAAAAGGAAAACTTCAAACTTCTCTCTGGAAACACCAAATTAACAGTAATCTGTTATCACTTTAAGAGTTTCTGAACGTGTTTCTTTGGCTCTTCTACATCGCTTGGTTCAGTTATATTACTGTGGAAATCAGAGAGATAAAGCTGATTTGCATAGACAGTCGCCCAACAATTTTGTGTGTGCAGGTCATTTTTGTAGGAAACCTGAGCTGTAGCATTGTAGTTCATAGTCAAAGCAGGATTTCTCCCTCTAGCTATGAGTGTTATCTGACCAATCACAGACATGCAGTATTTGACTAGCAGCGGAGCAGCTGATTTCACAGGAAATGAAGATGAAGCTTTAATGTTGTGAAATAATAAAAACGGAAAGCAACAGCTACTGCAGAAACATCAGTATTAAAGTATTAAAAGTGCTGCATGAATGTGTGTTTGCTTTAAGTGCTTTGGTCAGTGAGACAGTAAAAAAGCTCCGAAGGATAAATTTTAGCCTATTTGAAGCTATTTAAACATAATTAAGTTCAATATTTAAATGTGTGTCAGGCAGTTTTAGTTTTTATTCTTTCAGCTGCAGGCCTGGTGGTGTTAACCAGAGTGAGAGCAAGCACAGACTGACTATAAAAACAGAATAACTGACTCGTCTTAGGATCATACAACGAGGTTGATAGAACAAAAACTCTGAATCTATGAATACATATTTCTAACTGACCCTCATCAGTGAAAGACTTCAGAAGTCCGAGGGCTCTTACAGAAATGGCGATGCTGTCATTAGGTGCTGATTTCATACCTGCCGATCTCTGATGTTGAACATAACCTGCTCTAGAGCAGGTAGGTTACCATGGTGATGTATGCTCAGACAAAGTGAGCCATAAACCTAAATCCTGCTCTGTGGTGCAGGACTCTGCTCAAACAAGCTCAAACCAGCACCATCACCTAAGCTTCTCCATTAGGCCTCTTCTTTTAGCTCAAATGTTCACGTTTCCTTGTTTTTTCCAGGCAAACTTAAACAAAACACAACAAAAGAAACAGACCAGTGACTCTCACACTGCAGCCACCAGGTTTACCGTTACCGGGCACACCAAAAACGCAACATCTCAAGCACACCTGCTCTTTATCAGATGGTAACGCTTATGCGCGCCACCTTAAATCACACACCACTTGTCACATGGTGCAAATATGAAAACATCATATAATTAGCCTGATAATAAACCACGAAAGTCCGCACCAAATGTGCCTCTTCCAACTTTCAAACCTGCCCGTGCAGCCGACAGCCGCTGTGAGTTTTGTCCTTGGTTGTGCTGCAGCGCTGGCTTTGCTTTGAGTTGAATATAACAAAACAAAGAGTGTATTTCGGCTGTTAAAGACACCCCGCTGTGTAATGAGTCTCAGCCCTCATTATTCCCAGCAAAAGGCTCTCCTCTTCCTTTCAGGAGTGACAAATCTCTGGTTCATTGATGCCAGTGTAGCTGCTGGGCTAGTCTGTTTATCATGCGTAGAGGTTTCATGTCACTCCATCCTGCTCTTTGTCTACCTTTTGTAACTGTGACAGCAGCTGTTGATTTACTGTCTCTGTGTGTCGTCAGAAGTTGGCTTCAAGGTCTTTCTGTGTACGTGACGGCTTCGTCTCTGAAGCATTAAGTCATTACCGATGCTGGTGCTGGTGCTGAGTGAGCGGGATGCTGGTGTGTTCAGTCTCACTCAAGGTAACAGAGGTGGTGTTAATGGTGTTAATCACAAGTTTGCTCACTTTCTGTTTCACCTTGTTCTTGTCTGCGTAAAGCGTCCCCGTGCGGGTTCGAGGCAGCTTCTTTGTCACAATCAACAAAACTTTGACCCACTTTGATGAGCGGCTAAGTGGGTTTCTCTGTTTTTGGTTTCCAGCTTTTCACACATGTACTCAGCCTTCGCAGCTCTTCACTCGAACAGATCCCTGAAGAACTCCAGATTAAGTACTTTAAAGTGCACCAACAGAGATGGGAAGCACTTTTTAGGGGGGAAATGCTTTCGCCATTACTGCGTGACTGATGTAGATCACATCCTGTATGCATCTGAAAAATCTTGGCAAATTACAAAAATTGATCAGCAAATATTAAAAATAATCTATAAGAACGTCTCACAGGCGTCGCCCCATGATTTAGCAGCTTGCAGAACCACCTCTAGCAGCATTAAAGTAATGTCTTTCTGTTTTACTTTATCGGACTCTCGCATTGTTGTGCAGCAATTGTTTCATGACTCTTTTGAATTATGTTGCTTCATTTCATTGAAGTTTGCAGGCATTTGTTTACATACTGCTCTCTGGAGTTGCGGACTCATTGCTGCACTATCAGTCACTTCTTTTTCAGTCATGGCTGCTGTGCTGTGGATCATTGTCCTGTTGTAGGATCCAGTTTGTGGAAAGCTTTATCTATCGGCCTCACTTTTGACTTGTACTTTGGTGTAGAGGAGGAGGAGTTCATGGTCAACTCAGTGACTGTAAAGTGCCCAGATCATCACCCCTGTGCTGACAGTTAGTGCGAGGTATTTTTAAGAGATTTTCTCCCAGCAACTCTTTTTCCACTAGTGTGATGAACTTTAACCTTTAACATTCTAACTTAGGCTTTGACAGCGTGGTCTGACCTCTGGGTGAATTTGCTGAGAAGATTGTGGCATTGCGTTAACACACACCTGAATGCTCCAGACCAGCACACTGGTAAAATCCTGCTTTTATAGAGCTGCTCACACTTGCTTATGTGCAATTAATATTCATTACATCCACGAACCTCTGACGTCTTCCTCTTTTCTGCCTGCCTGACAGCTCCATCTTCCTTTGTCCAGAGAGTCCTCTATCCCTCCTCTGCACATGTCCAAGTCATCTCAACCTTGCCTCTCTAACTTTGTCTCGCTGATGTCCTCATTTCTAATCGTCTCTACTCTCAATGAAAACCTCAGCTTCCTGTCGTTCGCTCGTCACAGCCACCATCTCCAAACCGTACATCATCGCAGGTCTCACAGTCATCTCGTAAACCTTCCCTTTCACTTTCTGCCACAAATCCCCTGAGACTCGTCTCCACCCGTCTGTCTTGCGCGCTGTATGTTGCTTTGGATCGGTTGGTACTTTACTGTAATGTAACCTCTGAAATATCCGTGCAAACATCGCCAATCACACATGATCTTGAGTATCATCATTTGTTATTTCACTTTCACTGAACACCATGATTGGTGTTCAGTGAAACACCTAAATTCATATAATGTCCATTTACCTCCTAATATCTTACATTTAGCATTTATTTATGCACGTAATCAGACCTGAAAGGCTTCCTGGACTGTGTCTTTAAGTCTCAGACTGTCTCAGTGTCGGTGCCGCCTGGAGGTAAATGATGCAGGTGATGACTCACCCGGCCAGGCTTCCCCGCTCCCCCCCCCCCCCCTTTCCCGTTACATCTCGCCTCGGTTTAACATCTCAGGATGGATTTCTGCAGCGTGTTTGGAGCTGCATCGTCCCACGCAGCTGGCTCAAGCAGTGGCGTACACACATAATGGAAAATGTCATTTATGTAACACAGTAAATAGCAATTAGTTCCATCGCTCCGGAGGAGAAAGGTTCCTGCACATTCGCCGCAGGTTTGTCTCCTGCATCAAAGCTAAAATTAGAGTTCACGTTGGAGCACATCACTTACACACACGGCTGGTATTTACAGTATGCAGGTAAATGACAGTATCCTGTTTGCATCGAAGTTACATAAATGAGCTGAATGCTGGAGATTTGGTGGAGGCTTGCTCTCAGATACTGGCACGGTTCAGTTTTTAAAAATGATTTAAATGACGTCCATTCTGCGAGGTGGCCAGTGACAGAGGAGAACATTTGGAAAGTGTAAATTGATTATCTGGCAGATAAGAGGAGCGCTTTCCTTTTATCTGCCTCCTCATAATCATCAGGAATTCCTTTGATTAAAAGGACAGAACAGGCTTCGGCTTGTGTGTGTTTTTGTTGTCGCACGCTTACGTGCGCATCTAGGCTTTTAAACAATGTGAGATTTCTTGCAGAAGAAATTGAGTTATTATTCGAAGCGCCGCATGTCCGTGTTAGATGATCAATTATTTGCCTCATTTAGCTTTTTCCTGTTTTCAAAAAGAGAAACTTGCTTGCATTGTGTTGTCTGACACACCTATTTAGCTTCACATGTGTATCTGACCCTCACTACTGTTTTTCCAGTATTGTCTTCTTGTCCATGACCTTTTAATGACCTAACTTCTTGCTGATTGTTTGCCTCACTGCTTCTTTCTGATTAAAGAATTGCATTTTGGAGTTTTATTTAGTCTCTGAGTGTCCTGCATTTGCATCCTCTCCTCCGTGTTACTTTTAAAACTCAGAGAAATCCACCCGTGCGATAACTGCAGAGGTCACCTGTGATCATAATATATGTATAGTTAAACATTACCCACCATATTTTGCCAGAAACAATAAGTCTTGTGATAATGGCATCTTGGTGATTTCAGCTTTTTTACTGGAAATCATAAAAGAGGGTTTGACTAACATTTAGGAGGGCATGAATTTATATTGAGGAAGAATAAAGTGAAATGTATCAGCACAGTGAAATCTCAAAGGATGCTGAGATGAGATGGATGACATGCATGGCAGCATTTGGTAAGCAGCATGCTGCTGTCTCCACAGTTTTTATGTTGCAGCCTCTTAATAATAAGATCTGATTTGTAACTGCTGACTGCAGAAGTCAGTAAAACACAGACTTCACTGATGCAGTGTGAATGCTCTGCATGAAACATGAATGTTATGGGGACATTTTCAAATAACCCGAGGTCTCCTTGTAAAACTGATCCTGTGAAAAAAAAGGGCTTCGGTGTGGGCTAACGGCTGAGCTAAACCAGCTCGCCTTTCTGTTCATATTTCACACTAAAAACTTCAATGATATGCTGTAATCTCTACAGATGCAGCATCTGTAGGCAGGTATCAAAAGCTTTCAGCTTTCAGTTCACAGAACTCTGAGGAGTATTGATTAATCATGTTTGAGCACCAGGTAAACAGTGTGTATGTATAGCAAAAGGAAATGCACTCTGGCTGAAATGCACCCTGTGATGGTGGCAGGGTGACCTGTTTGGCGTTACTCAGCCTTTCATCCTATTTCAGGTGGGGAAGTGGTGTCTTAAAAAAAAGAAAGGATGAGATAAACAGTGATTGGTACAGAGGAATGACCAGAATAGGAAGTGTGAACCATATGTTTTTGCTGGTTTCGAAACCCCAAAATATTGGCTCCTGCCCTCGATGCTAAACCATTAGATGAGCTGATGGGTTCCCAGCTTAGGATAATGTTTGGCGCAGACTAGGGCTGCCACAAACGATTATTTTGATAGTCAACTAGTCACCGATTATTTTTGCGATTAGTCGACTAATCAGATCATCATCCATTGGACGTAAAACGTACAGCTTACTGCACCAGCAGCGTCTGCTCTTATATAACTATCATTAGCTTAAAGCTTTAAGTGTTTAAGGTATGTGCTAACTAAAAATAAAGACAAGATGATAGTTTATTAAATTTTAATGAAATCTGCAGGTTGTTTCGGTGAAGTTTAATAAACTCCTTGCTATCTAAAATATAACAGGACACCGGAGTAAATTCTCGAGCATCTCACACTTCTGATAATCAGTTGTCTGCTTGACGTTTATTCAGCTGTGTAAAAACTATAACTTTAATCTCAGCCAAACCGATTTACTCAGAAACAAATAAAATACCAAAAAAAGCCAAACAATAACATTTTTAAGTTATCTAAATGACTTATATATCATGTTTAACCTGAGTAGCGAAAGACGGCGGTGGGTTTGAAAACGATTTGCGGGAGTCCGGTGTTCTCACGGGCTCTAGTTAGCCTAGCCCCCGGCTAGCTATCGAGCTAGTGGGTAACAGACATCTCCGAAAACGTCGGAGCGCTTTTGAAAATATGTGGTGTCTTGATAAACTGAGCAGATATTTGAGGTTTACACAGCTACATTCTCGCCTGAAAATATGTTAAACGTTTATTTTGTGACACAGAAAGAATAATAAGAGTAATATTAAAACTAACTAGCTGCCGCCATTGTTGACAGCTGCGCTATGAATTCTGGGACACAGCTTCTTCTTCGGGATCTAACGGCAGCTGGCATCCTTGTACATGCAGTGCTGCCATCTTCTGTTTCAGTCCGTTATTACACTCTTAAATCCTACTACTTATTCCTGCGTCTTTTGGGATCTTACAAAGCTTCAAACGCGTCGACTATTAAATTAGTCGTCGACGATTTTAATAGTCGACGTAATCATGACTAGTCGACTAATCGTGGCAGCCCTAGTGCAGACATTCATTTTCTCCTCGGGATGATGCTTAGGAACTTCACTGGTCCTCTTTCCTTTTGTCCCGGTTCTCCCTGTGCCTGCTTGGGTTCTCTGTGGGCTCTGTGGCTTCCCACAGTCCAGACACATGCATGTTAGGTTAATTGGTTATTCTAAGTTGTCCACATACTCAACACTGTGTCTAAGTTTGTTACTTTTGATGTTTTAACAGCTTTTTGCCTTCATTAGTCAGTGTAAACAGAGAGGAAACCTAAAATGTTGTGATCCCAGTATGTGATTTAAGCCTTTGCACTTAGGCCAAACTTATTTTCCTTTGATTTTATGTATGTAAATGTATATTAGAGCTGTAGAAATGTGGGATATTCTTTGCATCTAAGGATCTTACTTTAAGGCAATCAAACATAACTTCAGCAGAAAGCGTTGCACTAGTGGTTCTTCATAGAATCATGTCTAGTATCATGACTGAGGATTTCCCGGCACTCTTTGCTGTTCTGCAGCAGCGACACACTTGCAGGCTTGTTTGTTAGGTCCTTATCAGTTGATCAGATATTAAATGTTGCCTCGCTTCAGTAAGTAAAAAGCGGCTCATAGTTATTTCTCTGCACTGCCATTTGATGAGAAGAGGAAGCAGGAAAACAGGGCAAGTTTAAGGTGATGTGAGACCTACAAACAGGATTCTTTAAAGCTGCTTTTTATTTGACCTCCAATTCTCTTTTTGAATCAAACAGTCCTCAAATTTATAAATCTGCTCAGCATTTCAAAAACAGGCAGATGGTTTGGTTGTGCATACCTTAAATGTCTATTCACGCAGCACTTTCGAACACACAACTTTCTTTTTTATAGTGAGTGAAGGCTTCCTCTGGCTTGAAACACTTGTTCTCAAATCATCCTGCAGCAACGCTCCCTGACTGACTTGTAGCTGAGAACGGCAGCATATGTTCCCGCATGACACAGCAGGTGATCTTCCCTGTTCATGCAAAGAAGCAGGCTTTCTGTGGTGTGTTACTCTTCAAAGTCTTCCTCCCGAGACTGTAATGCAGTCTGTCTTTTTTTTCTTTTTCATGCCTCCACCCATAATAAGCTCTGCATTGGCACTGGGTTGCAGAACAGTGGCAGCCTCACCTTTTTGCCTCATGTTGTTGCAGTGTTGAATGAAGATGGAGTCAGTGTGTGCAGCCTGAGGGCCTCTCCTCAGAAGGCATCTGCTGCCTCACGGCGTCTGATCTAATCACAGCTGACATATAGAAAAAAAAGCCTCACGCCCTGCAGAAGAAGCATAAAGTAAACTAAAGGATTATGTTTGCCCTGAATTTTCTCACCCTTTCCTTCCATCATTGCCTCTTTCTTTCCTCCACGCTGTTGTTTCCCCTTCTTTCCTGCTTCAGCGACCTTTTCTGGCTCGTAAATGGATTTCTAACAACGTTCACGTCTCTCGCAGATCGTGCTGAAAATTTATCCCGTTGACGTGAGAGCGTAATCCAGAGGAACAAACACATTGGTCGCTATCTGTTAAAATATTCAGTGTTGCCTGATGCGGCTTCGCCAAACACGACATACGCTGCTGTTTGAGGCTTCCATCCTGATCGGCAGCGATAACGCCGATGAATATTTCACCGTTACAGAATGTGGGTCGCAGCGAGGAAGCGAGGCCTTGCGGGGAGCGCCATAAATATCTCCCTCTCTCTGGTTTTTAATGGTTGTGCTTTATTAGGGCTGTGCAGCTCACAAGTAAAAAGGTCCAAGGAAACCCAGAGGAGCTCTGAGGAGCCTGAGGCGAGGAGTTACTTCATCTGCAGAGAATCTCTTGTTTTTGTTTCACCGGGCATTGTGGAGTTCCTTAAAATGAGAAAGAAGCAAAAAAATCTTTGTGTCAAAAAAATGCAAAGAGAGAGAAAGGGAGGAAAATATAAAGGGGGAAGACTCGTGCTGTGCTGTTCTTGTGTAAAAGGCACACATGACTCCTTTGATAGTGCTGCCTGCGGAGAGCTGAAAGTGGTTTAGTCATGCCACTTTCTTTTATAAAGGTGAGTCCAGGTGAAACAATAGCCTGCATAGAAAAGATGGGTGTCACTCATTTATTAGTGAAGTTGTTTGTTGAAGTGAGGGGAGGATGTGACAGAGAAACAGAGGGGCTTTGCAACCCCATGCCTCAAAGCAAGCCCTGCTTTTTTGTTTCATTTTGTCTAAATGTAACAATATTTCACAAAAAAAAAAATCTACGCTTCATTCAATAAAACATGAAACTAGTAACTGAGACCAAAAACCCATCAGGAAAGTGTTTACTGAGGTCGTAGGTCAAGCAGGAGACTTCAATACAATTTCTATTTGCAACGAGTCGCCCTCTGCTAGTCATCATGAACATTTTCATTTTCAGCTTTATTTCTCAGACCTGAAAGCTGCGTCCATTTTTATATGTATTTATTTTATGTTTATATATGTGTTTACATATATATGTATTTATAAATCGTAATATGAATAGATGAACATGAACAGACACAATGACCTCTGGTGGTCACTCATTTTTGGTAGTTTAATGATCCCAAGTTAACTAGTTTTAACTCGGTTACAGCAAGAATTTGGGCCACGAAAGGTTATTTACAAAAATTCATTAAAAAACGATTCTTAATTTCACTTAGATCTTTTAAAGTTAATGAGTTAATCTTTAGGCTAAACATACCAGATAAGATGTACTTATAATCCTAATCAATCTGGTTTTAATCTAGTGCTGTGCGATACTGTAAATTTTAATACAGGGCCGATAGTGCTGATAACAACACTGATATTTTTAGCTACAAAGGCAGCTTATGTCGAGTGCTTCTGCCATGATTCATGGGATGAATAATCATTAATTATCAAATTCTGAACACATTTTAATGACCACTAAATCACATTTTTCACTTTAATACAACAAAAAACACCTTTCAGCTTTTCATGTATTTTTAAGCGGTTTTGTTTTTTGGATACCTGGAATGTAAATGTTTCCGTCTCTAAAGCACTTTGGATCAATTTCTGATGTTTAAGTGTGATTTATAAATAAAATAGACGTGAAATAGAAATAAAGTATCAATCCTATTGCGCTAGTAACAATGCCAGCTTTGATATCGATATCATGGATGACCTCTAGTTTAATCGGCGTCAGTGTTATTGGCGTGCCCCGGGGATGCAGGCCAATCCAAAAAGGTTTGGCCTCAGCTGAGTTTGACATACTTTGACATACAACTATTAGTAAATACATGAGTAATGACAAAGCTGAACACCCACATTGCTGATAAGTAACTGCAGTAACAACCAAGCTGTGTTACTTATTCAGGTAACAACGGGTTAGTGCACCTGCAGCACGACTCAGGGCAACACTGATTTGGGAGCGTGTAATGTTATGAAAGCCAGACTTTGGGAAGTTCCCCACGTGTCTCCATGGACGTAAAAAGAGGTCATTCATCAGGTTTGAGGCCAACTTTAAAGCAAATGTGTCGAATTTATTCTGCACCTGCAGTCGGACACCCCAGATGTGCCAGTGTGTGGTGAGCTCATTAATCCACTTCTGCACCTCGAGAAAATGTCTTTGGTGCTTTGTGCACCACGACACATACGATGGTACGTGTTGCTTATAATTATAAAGAATTGCATCTTCTTAAATGTACATTTAACAGGCCTATTTTTTAACTCTAAATCTTAATTCATGTCCTTTTGTGTGTGTGTGTGTGTGGGGAGAGGGAGGCTCTTTTTCTCTTTTCTAGACACATCTTTCTTCAGATTTTATTGGAGAAAATCCTTTTGGATTAAAGTTTTGTTGTTTAGTTACAACGATTCACCTTTAAAAAACTGAACTAATGAAACAAATCTGTGTTGTTTTAGAAATGATTTTCTTTTTATTTCTTTTTTCTTCCTTTTCTGAGCTTTTTGATCCTGAACTTTTATCTCATGATTAGTTGGAAAGAACTTGATTTTGAAGTTGAGAAAGCAAAGCTGTTGATGGGGAATCACATTGAA
This sequence comes from Neolamprologus multifasciatus, assembly GCF_963576455.1. Classification (NCBI taxonomy): domain Eukaryota; kingdom Metazoa; phylum Chordata; class Actinopteri; order Cichliformes; family Cichlidae; genus Neolamprologus; species Neolamprologus multifasciatus. The sequence continues at coordinate 4,736,974 of NC_140446.1, read as the reverse complement.
CGAGTGAATCATCAGAAGATGGAAAGAAATGTAAAAAAATAAAAGCTTCATTTTCTTCTTTGTGTCTGTCAGAGTGAGTAAAGTGGGACTTATGGTCCAGCGGAGATGGTACGTTTGCTGTCCGCTCTGCTCCGGGGATGAAGTGAGCGCTGTTGTCAGATGGAGGCAGTGTACAAATGATGTGGTGAAGGCGGTCTGGGTTACAAACTGAGTGTGAAAGCCAATGAAAAGTGTCCACTGCAGTCGCTGTCTCTGTTTTCATTCTATATTTTTTGATCTTTGAAGTTTTTTTCACAGTTTGTTCGTTCCCAGTGAACTCCGTTGATGCTCACTGCTCTATTCTGGCACGCTAGTCAACCAATCAGCATTTGGAAGATGCTCACATCATCTGCTGACAGCAATGCGCGGTCCGGATTTTGAAGGACTGCACAGGAGTGCGTCTGGGTCAGTGTTGGTCAAGTTACTTGAAAAAAGTAATCAGTAATTAATTACTGATTACTTCCCCAAAAAAGTAATCCCATTACTTTACTGATTACTTATTTTCACAAGTAATTAATTACTTAGTTACTTAGTTACTTTTTAAAAACACGATTTACAACCTGAATAGGTGATAAAGTGATAGATCTTTCAGCCCAATTCTACTTTTTCTGCATAATCCATCATACAAAATGTAATCAAATGGAAAAGTCTCTTTTTAAAACTTGTTTTATTAGTTTTAATCTTTTAACTTTATGCATCAAGCAAAAATTTAATTATCTGCAACATTCTCTGACTGGAAGAAATTTGTTTAACATTTAAACCTATTTTCTGCACATTCCAGCACATAAAATAAAATATTTTTTGTGTGTTTACACTCACTCTTTCAGATGCAAGTAAAACACAGCAGAAAATAAATAAAGTCAAAGACTAGCGGTCCTTTTGCTCTATTTTCACCTGTAAAGCAGGAGTGGGGCAGGCGGAGGTATACCCTGGTGCAGGTGTGCTGCGGTCAGTGGAAGAATCCGCGAGTTTCTCTGTGAGTTTCCCATTACGTCGTAGCTACTCGGTGCTTGCTTGGAAGTTTAGGGTTTTTTTCGCTGTAAAAAGAAGTTTTCTTCCCGCGCACAACGGACACTAATGTTTTTGTCACTTTTTATGGAATCAAACTCAAAGTAAGGTCAGTACTTCCACGCTTTAAACGCTGCACGCTCATACTCTCTCCCGCACTCGATATATGATCCATTGTTGATCTGCACACAGCTGTTGTCACAAACGTCTCACTCGCTTACGTCACTGTCATGAGACATTCTCGCAAAAAAAATCACGGTTTTAGTAACGCAGTGTTCCTACGGGAAAGTAACGGTAATCTAATTACCGTTTTTGCAATAGTAATCCCTTATTTTACTCGTTACTTGAAAAAGTAATCGGATTACAGTAATGCGTTACAAGTAACGCGTTACTGCCCATCTCTGGTCTGGGTTGGGTGAAAATGCCTCTACACACAATTGTGCAACTTTAAATCCCACTTAAAGGTTTGGGATCAGTTTTTCAACTAAACTAGAGTAATTGGCTCTATAGTGTAGTGGTTTACATGTAAGCTCAAAGAGGAAAAAAATCTCTGGTTTGATCCCAGACGCAAATACCTTTGGGGTTGTATCAGGAAGGGAAATCTGCAACAGTTAGATAATTATTGTAATTGTATGTAATTATTATTTATAACAGTCAAAATGATATTATAGCCATGTTGGTTTGTACTTCTGACTAATCAAAAAGCGCATTTTCCACATTTTTAAAGAACTACAGCCACAGATGAAACGATTATTAAAGAGCTTGCTATTAAGCTCCACCCACTGTTTTGTGTTTGTTGTGACGGCTGATTTAAATCTTTGGATGGACGAGTGACACCCGCGCGCACACATCTCTGGCCCCATCAGCGGGATGTATAACCGCATTCCTCCTGCAGGAATATTACCTGCGTGGTTGCCATATCTCACACAATGTGTCGCGCTCACCTGCTGGCACCTTTCTGATTTGCACATAGTAAATTGAGGCCCTGGCAAAGCCTCCCCCTTATCTTCATAACACAAACAAACAAAACACGCCGCCATTAGAAGTCTCCCGTTTCTCAGGACAAACCAATTCAGTTTGGTTATGCCGTGAGATTGTGTCTCCGCTGGTCAGGGTGGCAGTAATGGAAAGAGATTAACTTCTCTCTACAGTAATTACTGTGGCAGAGCATATTTGAGAGGACTAATGGCTGTTTTCAAGAAGCCTGTGGACTCAATATTTCAATTAGCCGGATGTTTACTTGTGTTATTTGAAATATGAAGATGAGGGGAGGGTATAATGACACCTGGCAAAATTCAAACAGAAACATTTTAATACTTAATAACATAATTTAGACAGAGCAGTAAGAGAGGAATGAATAGCATGAGATTAAAAAAAACATGTTCAAAGATCCTGGTTGAAGTGCTGCTTATTGTAATACTTCCTATGACTTTCTCTTGTGATTGAGCAATCATTGATACACTGCAGTTGGATATCGGTGTTTTTATTTACACACGCAGGTGTTTAACACTTCAAAAAGTCAAAATTAGCAGCTTCATGATTCACCGTGGTGGAATTTATTGCATTGAGGAAGATGACAGTTTAAGGAGGGATGTGGCACCAAAGCAGCAAATACACGGGCATTTCTTCTTCTTCATGTATCATTACGTGTGCACTGAGTGTCTTTTTTTTTTCATGTGCAATGATAGTGGGGTGGGCTAATTCTTCTTATAGTTACAAGTCTCTCCCCTCCAAATGACATTATTTACCAATTAATTTGTGAGGAATAACTGAGCAGTGAGTCTCTCAGCCTGAGGATGCTCTACAGCTCCATATGTTTGACTACAGCTGGTGACAGGAGGAGGACTACAGCCGGTACTCCGCTTAAAGATCTGGTCTGACATCCAATAAAATCAAAGTTTTTGTCTTTATAAAGTGAAAACAGTTTGCCCAGTTACATCTGAATTGAATACTGCTTTTAGATATTTAGATAAATAAAATTAAATACAAAATTAATAAATAAAATAATAATAATTAAAAACACAGAATATTTGTGCACATCAATAATAATGGACAATAGTCATATCCAGATGAGCAGAGTGAGAACTCAGCAGAACAGAAAAGCTAAATTCAAATCAAATTGTCCTCATATTCATAGATTTGTGTTGTCATAAATGTTATATGTTGTGTGAACTTATGCAGTGACAAACAGGCTTTCTTTTCCTCTGTGCAGTTGTTCCACAGTGCTGCTCTATTTTTGGTATTAAACACATAGTTTTCTCTCGGTGGATGCTTGAAACAAATTCAAAGACTCTGTGGGCTTTAAATGTGAGTGTTTTTAATTTGATGAAGAGCGGATTACACAGCTGATTGAAACCAATGTTATTGATGATTGTTTATATGTATGTTGGTGGACAGTGCAGATCCATAACAACTGAAGCTAAACTAAGAGACATCCCGTCACCTGTAAATCACATGCTGTCCTTTATACAGATTCTGCTTTTGGGACTTTTGACTTTTTCTCTTCGTTTGGCGATTGGCTGGCCTCCAGATGTGGGCGGGTCCTATTAGAAACAGTCAAGCTTGCAGTCTCAGGTGTTCAGAAGCTGCCAAAGCAGCTGGAAAAAGCTGAGAGAGCAGACTTGTTTACAAATAATATTTTGTTGCTAACATAAGTTGATCTGTATTTATACAAACTGGCCAAACTGCTCATTGAAGAGCCTTGTAAATCCATTAAGTTTCATCCCCAGCAGCTTTCTGCTGCTTGAGTGTGCATGAGTGTGTGTGACTCTGAGCCTGTGTGTATACATGCATATGTATAGATGTCTGCATAGCTGTTACTGAGGGGCTGGTTAAGTGCTAACAAAGCTGCTGGCACAGATTCGTGTTTTGTGAGAGTGGAGGATTTCCCAAGGCGGCTATTAGTCCGATGCACACAAGGACGTTTCAGAGACTGCATACTAAACATATTTTATATATATGTGTGTGTGTGTGTGTGTGTGTGTGTGTGTGTTAGTTTTTCTAAATGTGCATCTGTGTCTCCTGATCCCTGCCTTCAGATCTATTTCTGCTCAGTAACAGGCTTGACATCATATATGCAGGAAAAATGAGAAGATAGCAGTTACATTTCTCACTTAATACTGAATTGAATTACATTTTATTTCTATATGTTTTATATTGTGTCCTCAAAATAGGCCAGAGTGATATGCCAGAGCTGATTTCCTACTACAGTTGTATTGTACAAAAAGCTTTTGTTAGTCTGAGGCTAAATTGAATTTAAGGGAAATCCATATGCTGCAGCACAAAGTTAGGGTCACAGCCAGGAGCTGCTTTCACTGTAAGCTGTGCATGTAAGCTATTTCCTCAGTGGTAAATGTCCAAACTGACATCTCTAAGTCATTTGTTTCCCCCAAATCCCAAAGATTTTCAGCTTCTTCCCACATATATGCAGTGTTGGGGAGTAACGGAATACATGTACTGCCGTTACGTATTTAAAATACAAAATATGAGTAACTGTATTCCGTTACAGTTACCGTTTAAAAAGGTGGTATTTAGAATACAGTTACTTTGTTGAAATAAATGGATTACACAGCCGTACTTCCCTGTTTCATATTGTGGCGGGTCAGGACTGTTTGGGTTTTGTTTGACAGCTACGTTCTGTTGTTCCAGGTGGCAGCGTTACGGTTGCCATGGTTACAGGGTGACGCTCTCTCTCTGCGTGTTTCCTGGGTGAGAGAGGCCTTTTTGTTGTTGTTGTGCTAAGCTAATAGGCAGAATGCTACTGGTATAGCTCTGAATGTAGCATCATAGGCAGTGTAGTCCGTGCTGCAGGGAGAATGGACTGCCATACACGTTATGTGTCTGTGAGCGAGAGAGGGAGAAAAAGGAAAAGTACGAGCTGTCATCGAGCAAAAACGGGAGCTGGAAGCTTGTAAATATAATAATAACCACTGCAGCCAAGAAGAGAGCCTGACGAGCCCAGTTGTAAGTAAGCTATTAAGACTCGACTGTACACCGTGTTCGTGTTTTCCTCCAAAAACAATAAGTTCCGTTGGAGCAGCCTTTCAACGCCTCTCTCTGTCTCTTGCTAGCAAAGTTGACCCAGACAACAAAGTAAAGCTAGTTTTCGGCTACGAGCCGACACAGAACCCACCGTATTAGCCAGAGGTCCCTTTACTACGGTTCGGAGCCGCGGACCTTCAGTAACAGTAATAAATCACAGCAATAGTACATTCATGTAGTTGTAAACAGCATGATAATATATTAAGTAATCCAAAGTATTCAGAATACGTTACTGTCATTGAGTAACGTAACGGAATACGTTACTTTGGGGCATGTATTCTGTAATCTGTAATGGAATACATTTTAAAAGTAACCTTCCCAACACTGCATATATGTATTATGACATATGCATCCTACATAAATATCAAAGAAAACAGAAAATTATGGCATGCAATAAGCTGAAATCTGCAAGAATTTGACATATTTCAACATTAATTAAAAGGGTTGCAGATTGATTTTATCTCTGATGATTAATCAGTTCATTGAGCTTTTGGCTCAAGTGCTCATGATGCTGTTTTGTGTAGTAGTTTCTTGTTTCAGTTTGATAATATTGGAGTGCTGATGAACTTGAGCCCTGGCCTGAACTCTGTCCAACAGCTCTGGGATGAAGTGGAACGCCAACTGTGAGCCAGTCGGTGCTTATCACCCAGCATCAGTGTTGGACCTCGCTAAAGCTCCTGTGGATGAAATCCCTGCAGCAGGTTCAACATCTGCTCGAACGTCTGCAGGCAGAGGAGCAGAAGCTGTTAGAGCAGCAGAGTTTTTAACTGTGATGTTCAAGTGTCCACATACATGTGACCACAAAACACATCGTTTTGTACTCCTTTGTTCGGATGTTTTTTTTCTGCTCTTGGCTCTTTGTGATGTCAGAGAGTGAATATTCCCTAATGTGGCATCTCAGGCACACAGGTCTGGCTGTGAAGCTCCACCCACCTGCTTCCACCCCTTCTGTTTGAGAGGAAGGAGTTTAAATATCTTCTTTCTCGTGGCAAATATCTTCTTCATTCTTCTTCATCCTTCTTCTTCTTCATCTTTCACCTCCGTCTCTTCCAACTGTTCCCTTTAGGGGTTACCAAAGCCTCCATCTCACCCTTGTATCCTGCTTGTCATCCGCATCTCTTCCTCATCCATGAACCTTTGCTGTGGTCTTCCTCTTTTCTTCCTGCCTGGCTGCTTCATAGTTTAGACACAATCTCTGGTCTGTTGATCCATGATTGTGGACTCAAATTACACCTTTCTTGTGTGTCCCTATATTTTCCACTTCTTAAAGGTGCAAAGGTGTTCGGTTGGAGGCTGGAGGGGATGGTGTCAGGCCAAATCATTTGAAAGCTCACACCAGAGACCCACATTTCATGTATACACGTCAAAGATTTTAACACTTCATTTGTATACAGTGTTGGGAAGGTTACTTTTAAAATGTATTCCACTACAGAATACAGAATACATGCCCCAAAATGTATTCTGTAACGTATTCCGTTACGTTACTCAATGAGAGTAACGTATTCTGAATACTTTGGATTACTTAATATATTATCATGCTGTTTACAACTACATGAATGTACTATTGCTGTGATTTATTACTGTTACTGAAGGTCTGCGGCTCCGAACCGTAGTAAAGGGACCTCTGGCTAATACGGTGGGTTCTGTGTCGGGCTCGTAGCTGAAAACTAGCTTTACTTTGTTGTCTGGGTCAACTTTGCTTGCGAGAGACAGAGAGAGGAGTTGAAAGGCTGCTCCAACGGAGCTTATTGTTTTTGGAGGAAAACACGAACACGGTGTACAGTCGAGTCTTAATAGCTTACTTACAACTGGGCTCGTCAGGCTCTCTTCTTGGCTGCAGTGGTTATTATTATATTTACATGCTTCCAGCTCCCGTTTTTGCTCGATGACAGCTCGTACTTTTCCTTTTTCTCCCTCCCTCGCTCACAGACACATAACGGGTATGTCAGTCCATTCTCCCTGCAGCACGGACTACACTGCCTATGATGCTACATTCTTTAGAGCTATACCTGTAGCATTCTGCCTGTTAGCTTAGCACAACAACAACAAAAAGGCCTCTCTCACCCAGAACACACGCAGAGAGAGAGCGTCACCCTGTAACCATGGCAACCGCAACGCTGCCGCTGGAACAACAGAACGTAGCTGTCAAACAAAACCCAAACAGTCCTGACCCGCCACAATATGAAACAGGGAAGTACCGCCGTGTAATCCATTTATTTCAACAAAGTAACTGTATTCTAAATACCACCTTTTTAAACAGTAACTGTAACGGAATACAGTTACTCATATTTTGTATTTTAAATACGTAACGGCGGTACATGTATTCCGTTACTCCCCAACACTGGTTGTATAATATCTTTTAAATATATTGTTTTATTAAAAAAAAAAAACTGTTGCTCGGTTAAGTTTAAGCATTAAAATCACTGGATAAGGTTAGAAAAATCTCATGTTTTTTGATATAATACAATGGTAGCCACTTCTTTGGTTTATTGTATGGGTTTATTGGTTGCTGTGGTAACACGTCCCCACCAATAATAAAAAATGCCTCATTTCTAAATATGTTACTTACAAAGTCATGATGACTGTCGTGCACACTGCATAGATTTGTGTTCATGAACACAAAGAAACAGAGTTTGTTAAAATGGAGTGTTTTGTTGTTCATCCACATGAGATCGGGCTGATGTTTCAGAAAAAGCATGAACTCAGGGCTGCACCAAGGTCAAAGAAAAAACAAAACAAAACAAAAATACATATTTTAAGCTATGAATCATGAAAATCTGCTCTACTTGAGTCCAAGGACAAAAAATATTGAGCTGGAATTGAGCAATGATTGGACCTGAGCAAGGAATGGTTTAAGTAAGTGCATTTTCCATTGATAAACATGCAAACCTCACACAGGTGAACCTGCTTGGGTTTGAACCCAGAGCCTCGTTGATGTGAGCCACAGTCCTCCATCAGAGATGGGCAGTAACGCGTTACTTGTAACGTTACTCCGCCTACCCCACTCCTGCTTTACAGGTGAAAATAGAGCAAAAGGACCGCTAGTCTTTGACTTTATTTATTTTCTGCTGTGTTTTACTTGCATCTATTTGAAAGAGTGAGTGTAAACACACAAAAAAATATATTTTATGTGCTGGAATGTGCAGAAAATAGGTTTAAATATTAAACTAATTTCTTCCAGTCAGAGAATGTTGCATATAATTAAATTTTTGCTTGATGCATAAAGTTAAAAGATTAAAACTAATAAAACAAGTTTTAAAAAGAGACTTTTCCATTTGATTACATTTTGTATGATGATTATGCAGAAAAAGTAGAATTGAGCTGAAAGATCTATCGCTTTATCACCTATTCAGGTTGTAAATCATGTTTTTAAAAAGTAACTAAGTAACTAAGTAATTAATTACTTTTGAAAATAAGTAATAAGTAAAGTAACAGGATTACTTTTTGGGGAAGTAATCAGTAATTAGTTACTGATTACTTTTTTCAAGTAACTTGACCAACACTGTCCTCCATTTTCCACATGTCAGAGCTTATGTTTCTTAATTCTCACAAGTTTCAGATCATTTCTATGAAATGAAAAATGAAAATGTTTCATATTTTTGATGTGCTCTCACACTTACAGACCCCACAGCGTTGCCACTCCTTGAGTTAGTAGGCTTACAGATAAAGGATGCTTAACCATTGCCAGCAATTATTGTTTTACTATGAAAAGATGAAATGACACAAATAGATTGAGAGATTTATTTTAATATGTTACAAATAACATGGTACAGATTTTTTATTGCACTGCTCGATTTTGATAACATTAAAAACGAAAATGTGTCTGAGTGATGATAAAGACCCAGAAGCTGACCGTGAAAATAGAAAAAGCTGTTACTCAGAGGATATCTGACTGCAGTGACTGTGATTTATCCTCTGTGGTGATTTTAATGTGTTTAAAAATCACAGAGAGCCGCTGGGGGATCCCATCACAGCACAGGTTTATAGATTTCCACCAGTCTCTTTCTTATTTTTCTGAACTCATGAGTCTGGATGCTGTGAGATGCCAATTTGCCAAAAGTCTTTTGTGAGCTCACGCTCAGATAACAAGTGCTGGCAACATATCAGATGCAACATTTCAGATACATTTGCCAGCCATGCAACACCCTTGTATGCTCATGCTTGGCTCACAAGTATCAGAGCTGTCAGTGACAGGAAGTGATCTCACAGCTTGCATGCAGTAAACTAGGACTGCGGTCCTGCACGAGAGCTTGCTGTTCTCAGAAGTGATTTTCATCATAAAATGTCACTGCGAGAAATGTGAAATCGCAAAAGGCTGAGCCTGACCGAGGATGAGCGAGGTCAATGGTATCCACAGCGACGGCCCAACCTCACAGAGACAGAAAGTCTGAAGATATGAGAGGGGAGGGAGGGAAGCTCAGGGAGCATCCGACTCCTTTCATCCCTGCTCTCTCGCAGATCATCGTTATTGTTAGCCGTCAGTGGGATGAACGACAAAACACTCCATTTAAAACTGTAAACCTTGCGTCAGCTTGACAATGCGGCTCCTGCTCCGGGTCCCTGCAGCATATTGTCTCGTCCCGCCTGTCACCTGCTTGAGTTATTTCACAGCTTTGGCAATGGCAGCATTAATACAAAGGCGTGTTTGCAAGCAAGGAATTTCTCACCCTTAGTGCATTTTCTAACTTTTTTGGTGCTTGTCTTGTCTTTCTCCTCCCTCTTCAGTCCTCTTCTCACAGCTATTAGTCATTCCCTGTAAGTGCTGAGTATGATGAGAACTTGGCAGGAGAGAAGCCTCCCCTGCTCAATCAGCACTCCTGCAGAGACCAGTCCAATGGGCTGTCCTCAGCCTGGCTGCCAGACCCGGCTGTGTGTTTCCTGAGCTACGACGAGGGACGAGAGGCTCAGAGAGAAATGGCTTGATTTTATGGAGGGAGGGACTGAGCTGACAAAAAACTAAACAAACAAAATTTTAAAAAAATGAGAGCGAAAGAGGACAAGTGAGCAGAGCAGAGCGTCGATCTGCTTGCCAAAATATGCAAGGCTCTTGTTTTACCCATCGCTGGCTGTGACCCAACTCCTTTTGGACTTGGTGGCTGGAGTGGGGCAGGATAAACAAAACATGTCTGTAGCTCTCTGAAGAACAGCCACTTCGCCAGATGTTCAGTTTTATCCAGGAAAGGCCCTGCAGGATCTGTTAACATCAAATTAAGCTGCAGACTAATAGCTCACCTGATTAGATACAAAGTGTTTTAGTCTTACATTTTAAAGGTTTGATTTTGCTTTTCTGAAGCAGCACCTCTCAGCAAGGGGCCAACAAATCAAAGGGCCTCTAATGAAACTTATTTTTTGCACCTGAATTACAGAAAAAAATAGAACATGTTCTCAATTCGGGCTGTCAAATAATCCGTTTGTCTTTCGGCATTAGCAATCAGTTCAGATCATCAGTTGTTTAATTGATTTCATATTTACTTGGCAGGCCTTAGACAGTAGAGTGTAAAGAGTTCAGGTAAAGTCTCCACTATTTTTCAGAAATCTCTCACAAGGTCACCTAAAAGTATCCAACTCATGGTCCATATTTGAACCCTACATGGTTATAAAGCTGAAGATACTTAAGACTTTGGTTGGATCTCCCGATTTTCTTGAACTGAGCTGAGCCTGTTACATAGTTGAGCTCAATGGTTCTACCTGTGTTAAAAACGGGTTTAATAGTATTAATAATAATAACAGTAAGCATAATTAGCTGCATTGGCAGAAGCAATACTGGCCTCTGAAATAAAAGTCTGCGTTTGGTTGGAGCGGTCCCGTTGTAGTAGGTTTATATGCTAAGAGCCAGTGGTTCACATCCCATTTGGTTTTATTTGGTTGAATCATTAAAAATCTCTTGACTGAGGTTTATGAAAAGATTGTGGGTTTGAGTTCAAAAACTCAACCTTGACCTGGCAGATTTGATAAACCTGTATTATTATACACTCGGTGATTAGATAAGTCCTGGGCTGCATGTATGATATTGGCTTAAGCCTCGCACACGTGTGTCTAAACACCCCAACATTGCATGCCACCAAACACTCTTGTTAGTCTGCAACACTGTCAGTAGATACATAATAAAAACTTCTTGTAAGTTACTAGCAAAGAAAGGCGATAGAGAGATAAAACAGTGCTACACATTCAGCCAAAATTAAAAAAAACCATCCTGAAATCTACACATTGGGAACTCTTAGCAATAGACAGGATTTCTGTGTCTTAGAAAAAGCTTTGAGGACGTCACTACACAGATGTCCAGTCAGTCGGTCTGTAGTCAGTGTCCTCAGCCTGTTCATTTCAACATATTTCAGGGTCTCTGGTGACAGGAAGAACCACCGGTCTTGTTCAGACCAGCTGTGTAAAGACATGAAAATAAAGCCGTGGGGTCGGAGGGCTCGCTGTCTCTGTGTGTGCATCAGCTCTTCACAGCTCAGGAGATGCAGAGTGTGGGAGAGTTCAGGCAGGGTGGCCGCAGTGACAGCAAGGTTCGCACATCACATTCATGCGTGTGTGAGGAGATGGTGTGTCAACTGCAGTCAAGGCTGTAGGCTGATTTGTTGTGTTAGGAATTGCTGAAATCTTACTGAGAACAGCTGGAAATGTGAAAAAGAAGCTTAACACTTTTTTCTAATAATATACTAATTATTTTATTTGTTTTTTATCTACTGCTGTTGTCACCTCCCGAAGCTCACAAACTTCACACAGACGTGCTCTGGGCAGGTTCACACTCTCTTGCTGTGAACCACTGAGCTGCCAATTAACATCAACATAACGTTTTTCATTTTTCATTTAAATTTTGGCTTATCTGCCTTGAGCAAGTAGGACTAATTTAGGTGGGGTTATGCTAAAAATGTTTGAACTAAGTTATTTTTGCATTTCTCACATCAAAACAAGTTCAATCACAGTGTTCTGCCCCAAATGCGTTTTAGGACGACATATATGTATTTTTTGCATACCAAAGGTTTTTCCAGACTTCACCAAATTTGGCTTGGGATGATCGTCAGACAAAGCTTCCTGAGCATTATTAGAGTATGTGGATTTTTCCTTTTCAAAAGTCGATCAGTGGCAAAGAGTCAAAAACAAAGTTGCCAAACAGGAAATGCGATCACCCGTTAGCAACACTTCATTCACATTTTGGGGGAATTTACTATAATATTAAGTAAGAAAAAAAAATCTTTGATCGTTCCAATGATTTGTTTGTTGACTTTCATAGAAGACTGGACTGTTGGTCCTAGGCAGAGATCCACAGAGGCATCGAGTTTATTTTCTTCTCCTTTTCTTTGAAACTGACTTAGCTGGAAAGCATGACTAGTGTTAGTAACTATGTTACTAACACAATAGTAACATAGTAACACTATGTTACTATTGTGTTAGTAACATAGTACTAACACAATAGTTAGTACTATGTAACATAGTGTCTAACACAGTAACATAGTGTTACTATGTTACTGTTACATAGTAACACTATGTTACTATTGTGTTAGTACTATGTTACTAACACAATAGTAACATAGTGTTACTTGTGTTAGTAACATAGTTACTAACACAAGTAACACTATGTTACTATTGTGTTAGTAACATAGTACTAACACAATAGTTAGTACTATGTAACATAGTGTCTAACATAGTAACACTATGTTACTATTGTGTTAGTAACATAGTTACTAACACAATAGTAACATAGTGTTACTTGTGTTACTATGAATCAAAATAAACTCCTTCGATCACTTTGCTCAGCAAGAAGAGCTGTCTGGTAGACGCCTCAATTATGCAACTCGGAGAACCAGGGTTACAAAGGTAACCTAAACTTATCTGTGATTAAAGCTTGTGATTTATGTGTAGAGCTGAAATGCGTATTCAGTAATTATCAGCAAACATATTTATGCTTCTTCCCGCTTCTATTTTATACCTTAATTAATTATTTTTGGGCTTTGAAGATTTTTTTCTGCCATTTTATATATAAATAGGTAATTTAATGAGAAAGCAGTTTATCAGAGGTTTATCCTTACAGCTCCCAGCCTTTCACTTCTACGTTAAAATGACTGTATTTTTAGCTGTACTGAAATATTGATACCATTAAAGTATGAAGCATTAAAGTTTCAGTCTGCTCTGCCTGAGCGATTCCTGCTCTTTAAAAAATCATTTTAAAAAGATCATATTATAAAGACCTTTAAATCTCAGGTAGGAAGGGTGGATGAGAGTTTAAAATCCCCCCTCAGTTTCCACAAACCTACTTTTCTTAACTTTTATAATTTAAAAAAAATGAGCATCTAAGTTATTACAAGCTCTAGTCAGTGCGGTTTATTTTGCCCCTGAATTTGTCCTCTTATACAGATTTATTGCTGGAGCTGTGTGCAGATATTACTTTGGTCTGAAAAAAGGTTTAAATTGTCCTGTATTACCATAAAAATAAGGCAGAATTTAACATTAATCAGTGATAAACAGTGGACCAGGTCCTTCTATGCAAAAGTATAATCCCAAATGCCAAAATAAGGATGAAATAAGGATTACAATGCAGTGATTTACAGTATATTTCTGTTCTTTGTTATTCTGCCAACATTTATTTTTAATTATTTGTTCTTTACACAGTTAATTTGAACATACAAGAATGCACGAAATAGGAAATAAGAATGAAAATCCTTCACAAACACATCCTTTAGTTTAATAATAGGTTTTTATGTTAATTTCAGCCTCCTTCCTGTTCACTCACAATACGTTTTCTGTTTACCTTCATTTTCCAGGCCACATTAATCCATCTTTGTGTGCTGTGTATAAGAGGCTTTTGGCTCCTTCACTAACTAAAAGTAGAGGTGTGTACGCTCTGTGCTACTTAAAAGCAAAAACATTTAGTAAGAGGAGGTGAAAAGTGAATCTCTGGCAGCTTTAAAGCAGTTCACAACCTCCTGCGGTGGATTTTATTTTTCCAGGCTTTGCTCTGTTTTGTTGGCTTGTCAATTGTGAGGGCCAACAAGGCCGAGGTACTCCGGGTGAATCTGGAATGAGTCAGGCCATTTCATTGTATTCATCGGAGAGAAGCTGGAGGGATTTAGTGCTCCTTGAGAAAAATAGAAAGCTCTCCGGAGAGCTGGACCTGGGCGTTCGAAACTTTTGGCTGTGAGCAGCATTTTGATGGGTTGTGCTCTTAGGAACAGCTTTTCCTCCCCTTCGGTTATGTGTTGTTATCTTGTGCTGTGCTGTGTGGCTGATTACTATGCAACACTGCTTGGACATCTGAATCAAGGTGGTCTGTGTAGACAGCACAAGGCTGAATATCATCATGTGTTTTGTTTTGTTTTCCACTAAGGACTAAATTTTATTACTCAGTTAGCCCGAAAAGGTTTTAGGTTTTAAAATATTTTGCAGCAGAAATTGCAACACTACCCATGTTGTCTTGTTTTGTATCTGTGCACTATAGTCGCATCATTTTAATCTAAAAAAATCTCTTGTCCCTTGTAATAATTATCCCCAAAACCAGTGACTCCAGTATACGTGAATCAGGATTACCTGATCTTCATCATGATGAGCTACCCAGAGGCTTTCATCCAACAGTTAAACAACTTTTGTAAAATCCTGTAAAACTAACCACACCTATGAGTGCTGTCTCAATACGGAGAGATCATTAGAAGGAGCTGACTGTCATTTATTGATATACAGAATTCAGTTATGCTATTTGGCGATTAGACTCGGATGGCCCATCACAGCAGAATGAAATCCTAGCGGTGATGGGAATTGCAAGACCCCCCTGGAGTCTAGATGCCAGTGGTGATGAAGATAAGATGGAGGTGGGTTGCACAAAGCACACTGCAAGGGAGAATGAAAGATGAGGAGTGGGATTATAGCGTGGAGGCTGATTGAAGATACAGAAATGATGTTGTCGCTGAGTTTTACAGTGTGGGAAAGTGGAAGTGATGTAATTAACATACTAGCGGCCAAACACCTGGACAAGAAGACAGATGAGTGAATGCAGATCTTCCTTAGTGAACTTGCACACAGGCTTCATTTGAGGATTGCAGTCGCACCTGTTTAGTAATTCTGCCTCTTAGATGTAAAGGGATGTCATATCCACAGTCTGAGAAGACAACTTTTCAGTTTTCAAACTTCACAAAGTCCTAACGGGGTTTAGCTGACAGTAGAGTTTTCAAGAGGATTAAATTTCAAATTAAAATGTTAAAATTCATCATGAAAAAACAAACTGTTTGTTTTTACCAGCAGTACTGTTGCAGTTCATGCCTGACTGGGCTGACATGTGCAGTTCTGTGTTTAATGAACGTGCAGTAAGGAGCGGTGAATAATCAGAGGACAACGTTCAGCATGTTTAATGCTCAGAGACTGACTGTGCTCTGAAGACTGCTGAATTTGAAATATCTGTCTTGCGTAGTGTTTTATATTGAGTGTGGATCAAATAGCTGAAAATAGAGCCATCTATAAATAAAATATGGTCGAAAAAGATCTTTTTATTGCTTTCATCTGCAGAGAGAGAATCTCTCTGACAAGTTTATTATTCATCCACACACACGCGCGTACGGCACATTTGCCCGCATTTTATTCACAGATTTGCATCTTCGTGAGACGTCAGCTCACCAGGAACTCGTCGTTCAAAGGTTTCACGGCAGTTTATTATTCCACCCCCACTCCACAGTCACCAAAAGAGTAGAGGCAATGACCTTGAAGCCAAAAGAAGATGTGAGCGTGTGTGTGTGTGTGTGTGTGTGATAGACATAAAGATACAGATCTCATCTCGGCTGGTTCTGCCGTCGTGACAAACGACAGGTCGACCGCCGGCACCGCACCTCGGGCTGCCGGTGGAGGAATGATTCCTCTTTACTCCAGCTATTCATTCATCTTCACCCTCCTCCTTCACTTCCACGCTTGATCCTTCTGCCGTTTCCATAGTAACCCCCAAAACCACCCCCACCCTGGTTAGCAGTGAGAGAGAAGCATGCTGGGTAATTTGACTTCACCTAAAACGTTTCTCCTCGGGGACTTTTCTGTCCTTGAACCATTTTTCCTTCATCATACACCAATTTTCCTGCCCGAGGTGGACTGAATTAAGTATTTAGCATATAAGACGTTTTCAAATATAAGCTCATCTGTTTGGACCGTGTTAAAGGATCCCATAGCTACAGACATAAAGTTTGTTAAATTTCAGACATTTGTGCATATTTACTATGTGATGCTTTCAGGGAATGGACTAAAGAATATGTTTAAATTTAAACTGTGTATAAAAGATAGTTGGCGAAGACTCAATTGAAACCTTTTAAATCACAACTTGCTTTATCCTCCCATTTGAGCTAAGGTAAAAATTCAAGATCAAAGATTAAGAAAGAGGTGGATTAGAGGAGTCGCCCCCTACTGGCCATTAGAATGAATGCACTTTTAAGGACTTCCATTCCTGACCTCAAAGCCCCATCTGTGTTTTATATGCAGTCTGTGGTTTTGAATAAGTATATTTGTACAGTTATGATTTGCAGTCATATTAAATAAAAAGCTGAAAAGTTACTATTTATGGTATTATGTATAAAAGGGGCTTTGTATACACATATAAGAGATATTATGGTAAATGGCCTGTATTTGTATGGCGCTTTACTTGGTCCCTAAGGACCCCAAAGTGCTTTACACATCCAGTCATCCACCCATTCACACACACTGGTGATGGCAGCTACATTGTAGCCACAGCCGCCCTGGGGCACACTGACAGAGGCGAGGCTGCTGGACACTGGCGCCACCGGGCTCTCTGACCACCACCAGTAGGCAACGAGTGAAGTGACCGAGACTGTCGGAGCCGGGGCTCGAACCGGCAACCTTCCGATTACAAGACGAACTGCCAACTCTTGAGCCATGATGCAGACTGGGAGCATAGCTCTCCAATATTGGCTTCTCGTCATCGTATGTTTCTTAAATATGGGATCAAATTTAAAATCCTTCTCCTCACATGAAAGGTCTTGAAGAATCTGGCCCCATGCAAGCTTACTTATGCTTCCTAGACCATTTAAAAGTAGAATGGGAGGCAGAGCCTTCAGCTTTAACCTCCTAAGACCCGAACTCTTCCATGGCATGCATTTTTAATTTCTCTTTGATATTTTGGCATATTGGGGCCCAATGAATGTAAAAACAAAGAATTACCAGATTTTTTTTACCTTATTTTTGTTTTTATGAAAAATAAGAGCCACATATGAGGATAGTCTTTTCAAATTTTGATAGAACAATAGCAGTATAATGTCCTCGTAAGTGGATATCAAGCCCTTGTAGAGCAAAATTGAGTATTTTGGTCTAAATAACCCAAAATGTGATGTCCACATATGTGGACACCAGGTCCTAGGAGGTTAATAATAATAATAATAATAATAATAATACATTTTATTTATAGGCGCCTTTCAGACCCTCAAGGCCACCTTACAGTAACACGTAAACAATACCATAAAAACATAAGAAAAATGTATATATAGCAAACATAGTAAGATAACATTTAGACATAAACAGTCATAAAAGTATAAAAGCAAATATAAAAAATGAGCAAGGTAAAAATGGCCCTCTTCTGTGAAACCAGCTCCCAGTTTGGATTTGAGAGACAGACACTCTTCTCTATTTTTAAGATTAGGCTTAAAACTTTCATTTTTGATAAAGCATATATGACCATATATATATGGCTGTTATTCATAATAGATACAAAAAAGTAGAGAAACATGGCTTGTCTCTGCCTAGTAGCCTTTTGAGGTATAACTGCAATGATGAATGTGGTTTATTTGATAGAGTTGTCTAGAATATGAAGTGTAGTTTAGCTGATAGTATTCACTGTGTGTATTGTAGAGACTGAATTTGAACACTGTGTTAGAAACACCTTTACAATAAGAGTCGAGGAACTACAAGTATTTATATTTTCCACGTTCAGTTTTCTTTTCACAAAGTATCGTGTACATCCTCAAGGCCTACCAAATGCACTTCCTTTGTCTTGTAACATTCACAAAGTGACTTATTTACAGGCAAAGTTTGGACAGTAATCTCTGTTGATGACTTGTTCAGTTTCTTCTTTGAAGCTTCTGAGTGTCGGATCTCTGTGTCACTGACGGAAACTCCCCGGCAGCAGAAGAGCGAGAAGCAAAACAAAAAAAGCACCTTTGAGGACACAAACTGTCAAAACAACGCTGATGTGTTTTCTCAGTTTATAAATCGAATCTTTGAATTTCTTAGTTCAGTTCACCTGTTTACTCGTTAACACTCGCTGGTGGTTACAGAGAAAATTCTGAATCACTGATCTGAAAGCACAAAATCACCACAGCAATAGTTTCTTGATTTTCAATAAGAACACAACAAAGGTTAGTGTAGTATTTTTCTGTTTTCTATTGGGAAAACATTTAATAATTATAAGCTACACTTATAAGCTAATCCACACAAATAAGCAGCTTCTAACTTTCAGCTGTGGGTCTGTGGGTCTAAACACAAGCAGCAGAGCACTTGACCACAGCAAACGAAGAAGCAGTGCAGTGGTCAGCAATGCTGACTCACAGTAAGAAGGTCCAAGTTGGACTTCATCATCTGGCTGTTCCTTGTGGAGTTAGCATCATGTTTGTGTGTCCTCTCACAGTACAAAGACATGCTATTAGTGGGGTTAGGTTAATTAGTAATGATACCTATGAGTGTGAATGGTTGTCTATCTCTCTGTGTTCGCAATGCAACAGACTGATGATCTGTCAGGGTGAGCCCTGCTCCTCACCCAGTGGTAGCTGGGATAGACTCTAGATCCTGATGAGGACGACGTCCTTTGCCATTGATTCTGGTTTGTGCAGCTGTGGATACAAGCACCCAATTTTATGTGTTTTCCCCTCTATAGTCCTCACAGGTGCAGTCCTGTGAAAAACTAAGTATAGCCTTACTGCTTCTATAGGAATTAAAAGTGAATGAAATCATATGCACTTGATTAATTGACAAAAAAATGTAAGTGTGATTGACTTTGCCTTAAAAAGCATCTTGAAAATATTCACACAAAATAATCAATCTTAAATTTTCAAATGGATAACAGACGTAGTGTGGATGTAGCCTAAGACGTCTACTCCATTACATCACTTTTTTAAATCTTAAATGTATTTTCAAACAGGTATAATTAAATCTGAGTAGCTTAAACATTAACCTTAATAAAATTTAATAATCCAGTGATGAAAACATGGTGTGGCTTGGCATTATGAGTCAAAGCTGCTGAATGTGGCCTTGAAATCCTTTTTTTCTCTTCTCTTTCAACGTGCATTACTGTTTAATATGTCAACACTGAGGCTGTTTATAGGTCTTTGGTTTGCTGAGCAGGTTTAGATCGGCACCAGTGAAAACACATCAAGTGTTAAGCTGCGTAAAGTTGATTGAAGAACTTAAGAGCAGCGCCGACACATAACTGCTGCTGTGGCGCGTTGACGGATATTTTAGTAAGAGAAACAATGGCTTTAAAAAAAAAAACTCCCCTGGAAGAATTTACTGGAGAAAATTTGAGGAAGAAACAAGGCTTATGTTGTTTCATTACAGTTTTAATGCTCTGAATGACTCTGATGGATCGGGCTTTCACATTTTTCAGGCAGTTAAAGACAACTTCAGGAAAGCGAGAAAAAATGTCACATTGCAAATGTTTTGCTTATAACTCGAAAAATGAGGATTGTGCAGAATTGTCCACATGCTTCTATTTTCACTCCCTCAAACAAATCAGCATTTTGTTCCATACCAAAAACCCCTTTTTTCTGTTATTGCACTTTATTAGCGATAAAACGTAACTCAAGTGCTGTTCAGAGAAACTCTTTTTACTGCACTACCTGTGCAAAAAGTTTTCAGACAGACTTTTTTTTTGTCGAGCTGGGGGAAAACAGAGTTGAGTCATTTTAGAGATGCTCTGTATTCCCAACCTCTGTCACTTCAGCTCCCCCTCACAAGATTTATGACCGAAAAATCCCTTTTACACATCTGTTATCTTCTTCTGCTTCTGTATTCTTCATCACCTCTCGCTGCCTCCCCCTCTTTGCCTCTCTGTGCCGGTGGGAATCCCGGCTGTGACGCCAGAAGCTGATGCCGCAGTAAAGCACCGACTCTGTTGCTGAGGCTTTGATTCAGGATGCTGTAGTGCCCTTGATGTGTCAAACAATTAACAAAAAAAACTGCAATGAGAAGGGTAGAAGAGCAAGCTGAATCACGAGTGAGGTTTAGACTCATCACGCGTGCCTCTCTTTCTCCTGTTTGCCCACTTTTCTTTTCCTGGAGCAAACACGGCCGTCAACAACATGTAGCTGCTTATTTCATTGAGTCAGGCATTTCCAAAATATGAACCATGTGTTTGTTAGCCTCTCCCTTCCTCAGCTGTGACCCCAGTCATGCTGCGTTACGAGGCTCAAATCCCCCGAGTGGAAACGTCAGCACAACATAAACAGCTGACCCTCTCCTTACACGTGCAGATATGCAGAGTCGCAGCCAAGCATCAGGAACTGCTAGCAGCACACGTGTTTCCTGGGAATTACAACATTTTAACTGGAGAATTAAACCTTTAGATGGAGATGGATATGCTTCAAAGGGCATTAATGATCACAGTGGTCAGTGTTGGGGAGTAACGGAATACATGTACCGCTGTTACTTTAAAATACAAAATATGAGTAACTGTATTCCGTTACAGTTACCGTTTAAAAAGGTGGTATTTAGAATACAGTTACTTTGTTGAAATAAATGGATTACACGGCGGTACTTCCCTGTTTCATATTGTCGCGGGTCAGGACTGTTTGGGTTTGTTTGACAGCTACGTTCTGTTGTTCCAGGTGGCAGCGTTACGGTTGCCATGGTTACAGGGTGACGCTCTCTCTCTGCGTGTTTCCTGGGTGAGAGAGGCCTTTTTGTTGTTGTTGTGCTAAGCTAATAGGCAGAATGCTACAGGTATAGCTCTAAAGAATGTAGCATCATAGGCAGTGTAGTCCGTGCTGCAGTGAGAATGGACTGCCATACCCGTTATGTGTCTGTGAGCGAGGGAGGGAGAAAAAGGAAAAGTACGAGCTGTCATCGAGCAAAAACGGGAGCTGAAAGCATGTAAATATAATAATAACCACTGCAGCCAAGAAGAGTGCCTGACGAGCCCAGTTGTAAGTAAGCTATTAAGACTCGACTGTACACCGTGTTCGTGTTTTCCTCCAAAAACAATAAGTTCCGTTGGAGCAGCCTTTCAATGCCTCTCTCTGTCTCTACTAGCAAAGTTGACCCAGACAACAAAGTAAAGCTAGTTTTCGGCTACGAGCCCGACACAGAACCCACCGTATTAGCCAGAGGTCCTTTACTACGGTTCGGAGCCGCGGACCTTCAGTAACAGTAATAAATCACAGCAATAGTACATTCATGTAGTTGTAAACAGCATGATAATATATTAAGTAATCCAAAGTATTCAGAATACGTTACTCTCATTGAGTAACGTAACGGAATACGTTACAGAATACATTTTGGGGCATGTATTCTGTAATGGAATACATTTTAAAAGTAACCTTCCCAACACTGACAGTGGTATGAACTATGTGCAAACATCTTTTTCCCCTATATTTGCAGAAAGGTGACTGGTGTATGCCCGTATGCTTGCTCTGCTGCTGCTGTAGTTACCGAACCCACATTATAGAAAGCTACCTTCAAATTCACGTGTCCAGTCGCACTGCAGGCACATTATAGCTTTAATATACAGTTAATAATACATCCTTTTCCATCTGGGATAAGTGTGGTCAAAGTATTATGGAATCTTGCCTCCTTCTGGTAATTGAGGACATGACGGTTCAAGCTGAAGACTTATTCGACTGTCCGTTAGACATTGTTATTGTCAGTTATGCAGGTGCTTTTGCAAACACAATGCACACAGTCTGAATTTTTTATCTCCTGGGTGTGAAAACTCACCGTGACAGCAGACAGCAGTTTGTTTTGCTTGTGTTAGCCTTCACATTAATTATGTCACACCTGGAAAGAGACAAAGTGGATGTGTACGTTTGTGTGTGTGTACCTGGGTGAAATCTACAAAACTGTCACTGAGGAAAGGGAACGAGACGACGTGCATTGAATTTGTGCATGCTTGGACTCAATGTGTGCGCGTGCATTAATCTCCATCTCTCTGCAGCAACTGGCTTTCCAGGACGGGTGAGCAATTGCTAACCTCATCATTAGTGTGCGTGCGTGTATCTCTGTGTTTGCATAAGGATCATTATCTCGTTGTTAAATCCAGAGACTGTGAATCTTGCTTAGACTTCTTTAGTGCCAGAGAGAAGACAAATTCAGGGAGAGAAAGAGCAGCGGTTTGTACATATTGTGTCAGAAATAAGTTCAGTTTTGTTACTGAAACAGGAAACTGTGACTGCAAACAGAAACACTGTCATTCAGCACCACAGTGTCATGGAGACATTATTAAATCCCAACTGTAAATCTCAGTAGGCAGCATCAGCAGCCGGGGACTCCACCATCAGGGCCTCCGGTCTTGACTGCTGTCCGATACACATTTGGGCTGTGCTTAGCCAGGCCCCATGGGCTAAGACCACCAAGCACTCTCCCTCAAGCTTCCTACCCAGGTCTGGTTCCAGTGTGGGGCACCCTCTCCTGGGCAGGGTAAACTGGTCCCTTGTTATTTTAGCTTTCACAGGGACCAACATAAAAGCCCATGGAATGACAGAAACACACAAACCTTTCCATCACACTGAGGTGATGAGTCACAGGGGAGCATTAGGGGAGTGGGAGATTAGGGCGATGGGTTGAAGAGAGAGCTGTGCATAAAAGCAAAGGTGTCAATTTGCCGGTTTGATCTATGCCCTTATCCTCACCGGTGGTCACGAGCTCTGAGTAATGACTGAAGGAATAAGATCACCAATATAAGCAGCAGAAATTAGCTTTCCGTGAGCTCTTCCTTAGAGACGGGTGATGAATTCTGCTGGGACGAGGTCCCAGGGTGGACCCAGGACATGCTGGAGAGATTACATCTCTTGGCTCAGATGTTAGCATCCTAACATAGTAATTGATGGAACAAGATAAATATTATACCTGCTAAATATAAGATATATTAGCACTGTCACTGTGAGCATGTTAGCATGATAAGGGTAGGCTTAATAGTGCTACTTTATTTAAGTACAGCCTCACAGAACTGCTAGCACGGCTCTCGTCATAGTCTTGACTCTTGGTGTCTTTGGCTTATTGGAATTATATTCTCTGTGATTCTTTGTTTTGTTGGTGTTTCTCTTATGTTTGAGTGTATTTATTCCTCTTACATTATTTCCTCACTGTTTCATCCTCTTGTGTCAAATTCATTCATGTGTCTGTATTTTCCCAGTTTACTTATCACACTTCCTGCTTTATTTTGAAACGTAGTGTTCTTTGTGCTTTGTTTTAAGTTTTTCTTCCCTGGTCTCATCTTCTGTGATTTAGTTCAGCCGTCTCAGTCTCCCTCGCTGTCTCTCTGATTGCCCTTCAGTGTATATATAGTCACTGCCTCCCCTTGTCTTTTGTGAGAGTGGCTGCTCCGACTTGCCCCTGTGAAGTTTCTTGCTTTATATTTCAGATGTTTGTAGTTTTCAGTATTTTCTTGTTGGACTTTATGTTTTGCCTCTTGTAGAATTTGAAACCAGTCAATAAAGGGTTTACTTTCAGTTCCACTCAGTCTGCTTTCACATCTCTGCATTTGGGATCTCCTCTAACACTCCACACGGTCTGAATCATCTTCAACACTTTATTCATGTTTTCACAAGAATAACGAGCTTCCATGTGCTGAACTGAAAAGTGAAGTACTTAATTTAATATTTCATCTGGACTCAAACTGAATGTTTAGTTTTAGAGTGAAAAAAGCAACATGATAACACCTTACAGTGAAAGCTAAAACTCACATTTTAGGATTAAATCTAACACCTAAGGCTAGATAAACTGGACTTTATTGGCAGTGGAAATTTCCATGGCCCATTCTTTGAAAAAATAAATTTGTTTCGACTGGTATGAATCTGAGAGCGCAGCTTATACAAGCAGAGCATGGGTCTTTTTACTCAGTACTGAGGGCTGAAAAACTATTAGCACACCCTTGGAATTTAAATATATTACAAAATGTAAAATGTTGGCTTTTGGGGAGAAAGAGATGTGTGTCTGTTCAGTCATAAACATTTTTGAAAGTCCAATCTGTTCACAGAGGGGACATAAAGCAGAGGCTGGTGACGATGAGTGAGTGAAAGGACCAGATAGTCAGGTCTCATTCTTTACGCCGCCCTTCCCCTCCCTCTCTTCCTCCCACTTTCACCACCTCCTCTCTGCTCTTTGTTTTCTGGCTGGTTATTGTCACAGAACTCCTGCTTGAAAACAGGTGATCTCCTTTCTGTGAGCAGGGGGGATGTGGAGGAGAAAGCTGCAGATTTCTGGCAAGACTAAGAGGTCGAGCAGAAAAAGCATTGTTGTGTAAGTCCACTGGGCCACAGCAGGCTCACTCTGTGTTTTATTTTTTATTTTGAATTTGAGCTAAATTTGAGTGAAATGTAGAGCGGTGTGTGGCAGTAGGTACGTTTAGAGGGGAACATGTGTCTGTGCTGATCAGAAAGGCAGGTAAGGTAGGTGTGACTGGTCTGGTGCGTGTTCTCGGTCAGAAAGCAAAGGGCTGCTGAATGTGTTAACTTATATATTATATTAGTTACACTGAAAATAACATATTTTCATCTATTCATCAAACAGTTTCTGCTAATCCAGCATTTAGACAGAGTTGGCTTTATTTAAAATTTTATTCACTGATGCTTTTGACACAGTTTTAATCTACTGTGAAGGAAAACTGTAAATAATACTTTTTATTTAAGACCTTAGTCACACAAATCTGGTCTGTAAGTACGTTTCAACTATTTAAATTCAGTACATTGAATTTTAATTTTTGTGACACTGATGTCAAATTCACAAAACTCAACTTGTCAAATATGATACATTAGGCATTAAGGTAATGACCTTGTAAAACAGCAGAAATGTTATTAGTCTTGTAGTTAAGACTCAAGGCTCTGGAGGTGACCTTGTAAAACCTAATCTGCCTGTTTAATAACAGGTTTCTCTGTCTGCGGGGGTGAAGGAAGTGCACAGGTGATTCACACTTACCTGTTTATCAGGGTTGCTACTGATATTTTGAACACAAACTGAAACAGTTGCTAAAGGCTGTTCAGAGCAGACAGTAACATCAGGGCTGATAAAATTCAGCAGAACAAAAACGTTAACAAGGTGCAGAGTTAGTCTTTTTATCTTGGCCCGGTTTACAGTTGGTTTTCAAGTGCATCCGTGGTTATCAGATCACAAGTGCACAGTGTTAAATACAGGTGAAAATATCCATTAAGACACATGGTGATCTGATACCTGAAACCACTTGCTAAGCTGGTCAAACCAAATTGCACTTTGCTACTCATAAGTGACAGATAAGCCACTCAAGTCGTTCCTCGGTTCATTGCTGTACTCTGATTTTTTCCTCAAGTTACAATCATTTCTGTCTGCAGCAGTTCAGCCTGAAACCAGAGCTCCCAAACATATTTTCTCTCTGAGCATTATAGAGCTCTAAAGACCATCTTAAGATGCTTTTAGGAAGCTGATGCCTGATGTATAATCGACGTGTGAGTGAGGCTGAATCGCAGCAGACAGAGAGAAGAAATGTCTGCTGTAGCTGTGTGTGTGTGGTTTTAATGCTGTTGGTTCTGTTTTTATATCCACTCATCTGCCTGCATCTGTTCTATTTACAGCTCTGAGTATCTGCATTGTGACTTGTTTTAACTGTTCTCTGAACTCTGTTAAACTAACTGGCTGTCAGGGGGGAAATGTGCAAGAGAGAGAGCGAGAAAAGGAAAGGTAACCCAACAAAGAAGCTGATTCAGGAAACTATATACGGCGGTGAGGATGCTGTGGTTCATCTTTAACTGCTGGATCTATTTCTCATCATTGTTTAGTTTTAACAGCAACAAAAAATGAGCATTTTGGCTATTTATACACTCGCACTTTTTGTGTTTGCTTATGAACAACAATAAAGGAATACTGCAACAGCCATCAGAGGAAATTTAACAGTAACGCATTCGAACTGTCAAAAAATAATGAAATACTTATGTGGGGGGGAAAAACTTACTGTAACCTTCATGTCTTTCATCTCAGGATTGATGTTTTAAACTTTATAAATTGTCGTGCATTCATGTCAACTTTGAAAGAGCAAAAATGTGTTGTTGGTGTGGTGTTTGGATTGATTTTGAAATTCAAACGGGTAGGTTTGTGCATCTTTACTGGACACAGATGTCTTTGTCTGACCCCCGTGATTTTAAAGCAGGAGTAAGCAACGCTAAACCAGCAGATAGACATAAATGTTAAGAGACTTTCAAGAAATGGACAATTAAAAAATGCATAAAATTTCCTTATTAGCTTTAAAAGAAGATGCCAATAGATAAATATCTCTGCAAACGTTAGCCAGGTGAGATAAGACCAGTAATTGCAGGTTTTGTCTTATTTTAAATTTGCAGCTTATTGTTATGCATCTTATCAGATCTATTGTCTAAAGGCTTTCTGACACTCCAGGCAACGTTTTCCTCCAGAGGCTGTCTTTGTTATTAACCTACAGGTCATCTTAGCATCCAAAATATCCACACTGATCTCCATCAGCTGTTCAACTGCTGCTGAAGGCAGTGCTGCAGTCTGTTAGTGTTATTTCAGTGCATCGCGCTTTGGCTTCCTGAAGGAACTGGTGATCAAATAATGGAGCAGAATGTGTTTTTCTAAATGCTACATCGTTGGTATGATTAAAATCATTCATCATTAGTTAAAGCCTGATATCAACAACACCCACGAACAGCAACAACACCCATGTGTTGTCTGCACATTCAAAGCTTGAGAGTTTTTATTCCTGCTATCGAGCTTCATTGTTGTGCAGAAACTATTAAAAACACATCAGTGTTGCACTGGGTGACATGTTTCTTCATTATCATGAACACATACACTGGTTTATAATGGTTCAATCTCACAAACACACCATCCTGCTGCCTGAAAAACTCACTAGAGTACCATGTGTACATTAATGCGATGCAGATAATAGTCTCCAACAAAAGCTCCATTTCTTCTTGTTTGAGAAACATTTGCTGTTTTAGGGATACTAAGCTCTTTTTTTTCTAGAAAATGAAATTATATATTTGTGGGTTGTTTTTAAAGGTTTGCGTCTTCAGTAGGAACCATTGTCAGCCTGAGGAGGCGATTCTTTCTTTTTGTCAATGTGGGATTTATTGACAATAAGAAAAGATAAATAAGAAACATTCTAATATGTATACATATGTTCACCACTTTGATGGATACTAACTGAAAGTCTGACTCTGAAAGAGGCAACATTAACATTTTTTAATAAAGTTTTATTGGGGTAATACTTTAATACTTACAGTATCCTGTCTTTGTCAGCCTAAACTCTCTTCTTCACCTCTTCTTTGAACTGTTTTGAATGGTTGACACCAGGTATTTAAACTCATCCACCTTCACTACCTCTACTCCTTACATCCTTTCATCTTCACCGAACATAATCAACAGTACACAAATTTAATATCAGTAACACTGCATTGCCACTAGGGCTGCCACGATTAGTCGACTAGTCACGATTACAGTCGACGACTAATTTAATAGTCGACGCTTCGTTTGAGGCTTTGTAAGATCCCAAAAGAGGCAGGAATAAGTAGTAGTATTTAAGAGTGTAATAACGGACCGAAACAGAAGATGGCAGCACTGCATGTACAAGGATGCCAGCTGCCGTTAAACCCCGAAGAAGAAGAAGCTGTGTCCCAGAATTCATAGCGCGGCCCAGCTCAGTTGTCAACAATGGCGGCAGCTAGTTAGTTTTAATATTACTCTTATTATTCTTTCTGGGTCACAAAATAAACGATTAACATATTTTCAGGCGAGAATGTAGCTGTGTAAACCTCAAATATCTGCTCAGTTTATCAAGACACCACATATTTTCAAAAGCGCTCCGACGTTTTCGGAGACGTCTGTTACCCAGTGTTGCCAACTTAGAGACTTTGTCGCTATATTTAGCGAGTTTTCAGACCCCCTAGCGACTTTTTTTCTAGAAAAAGTCGCTAAAAAAAGACGTGAAAGCGCATATCGCTTTTACTCTCAACAAGCAGCGGGTGCTGTAACGCAGTCAGTTCTTCTTTTACTCTTATGCTGTTTTGTGGATCAGGTTTAAAACTACTTATAAACACACACACACACAAAGTAACTCCACCAGAGTGCCTATTTCGGGTCACTTTTGCCGGTCAAAGCCCGGGTAAAGGAGCAGGGTTGGAATTGTGACATTACAAAAAACAATAATTGCTAAAAGAAATTTAATTTGTAGTTCTAAATAAATTCTAAATGCATTTAGGACGTTTTTTGCTCACTTTATGTCTCGTCCACGATGTTATTTCTCTCTCCAGCAGCGTAGGTTACAATTACATTAGCATGACCAATTATGCAAATTAGGTGATGACGTCATTTAGCGACTTCTAGCGACTTTTAGGACAGCCAATAGCGATTTTCCTTACTGAGGAGTTGGCAACACTGCTGTTACCCACTAGCTAGCTCGAAAGCTAGCCAGGGGCAAGGCGCACTAGAGCCGGTGAGAACACCGGACTCCCGGCAAATCATTTTCAAACCCACCGCCGTCTTTCGCTACTCAGGTTAAACATGATATATAAGTCACTTGGAGTGAGTATTTTATTGGTTCCTGATTAAATCGGTTTGGCTGAGATTAAAGTTAGAGTTTTTACACAGCTGAATAAACGTCAAGCAGATTAAACTCCATTGAAACAATCTGCAAATGTCATTAAAATGTAATAAACTCTCATCTTGTCTTTATTTTTAGTTAGCACATACCTTAAACACTTAAAGCTGTAAGCTAATGATAGTTATATAAGAGCAGATGCTGCTGGTGCAATAAGCTGTATGTTTTAAGTCCAATGGATGCATGATCTGATTAGTCGACTAATCACAAAAATAATCGGTGACTAGTCGACTATCAAAATAATTGTTTGTGGCAGCCCTAGTTGCCACTGGGAGCATGTTTCTATGGTAACATTGGCATTTCGGTTTGTGACTTGACTCTTAAGCCCTGCACACATACACTGTAATTGTCGCTTCATAGCTGGCTGGTGGCTGATGGCCATGCCAGGTGTGCAGTTGTCTAGATCCCCTTCACTAATATCAGTCACTTCAGTCCTGCACTCTACGGTTGAGAATATCGGGAACTGCCCACTTTGCCTCTGTAAAGGGTTATTTCTCTTGTTGTCACTAGAAGTTGCCGGTAGTTTCTTCTGTTGAGTCACCACCGTAGTGTCTTTTTAATATTTTATTGCATATTTGTTGATCCAGATAGAGGAGTGCTAAGTTATCAACTAACGCAAGCAAGCTGAATCGAAAAGCTGTATGGGTGCATCACCAAGACAGAAACGAATTAAATAATAATAACAAACAATGCAAATGTGGTTGAAAGGTCACATTCAGTGGTTTAAACTGACAGAGGTGAGGCCTAGCAGACAGCTATAGGCTCTGGTTACCTGACTCAGCATCCACTTATCAGTCAAAGCAGAAGCCCCGCTAAAAAATAGAGTTTTGGAACTAAATACAAGCTGAAATTGTGAGTTAAATAATGTCACCCCGTGGAGTTACACGAAAGTGAAACTGCTGGTGAGCGGTTGATGGAGGTTGCTGGCTGTTGCTACTGTAAATGAGATCAGTCACAAAAAGGTTGCTGCATCAAATATCTCCTTGTTATTGCTTTGGTTGCTACAGACCGGAAGGCGAGACTGCTCACCTGCAAAATAAAAGCTGTGCCTTATCTCAGAAAGCAACAGTCTGCAAAAGATGCCAGTTTTACTTTGAGGATGAATTCATTCCCTTTCTCGTTTTTGTTGCACTTTTTTTTAGTTGGAGATAAGTTGGTGTCTTCCATACAAACTACAGGAGACGGTGGCAACCAGTTGCAACCAAAGCAACTCTAAAGAGGCTTTTGGGGCAGAACCTCTTGGCAACTAATCTCACCTACTGACAGCAAACAAGCTTTCACCAACTGGTTTGGGGGACACACATTTTTTCCTAGCAGCTGCTTATCATCAGGGGACTGACTGGTCTTTAGGCCCGTGTGGATGAGGTTTTCACAGCTACCAGTGGTTGCCCGGCAGTTACCAACTGGTTGCTAACTATCTGACTGTAGCTTTAGCTATAGAGACCAAAACGTTTCTCTGCAGCAGGCTATAAACATGTTTATTTGGCTGTAAAGTTGGGACAGTCTATGGAGACTGACTAATTTTTGGAACAGTTTTTGGATGTTTTCCATGAACTAAAAGAAGCTTTTTTGTGTGTTTTCAGATGATTCTGATAGTTTTTAGATTTGTTTATTTAGTTGTTAGGATAGAAAAATTCCCAACCCATAAAATAATTGGAAGATAAGTCAAAGAGTTTAAAAATGTTGTAAGTGTCAGTCAGTCTGTTTTCTGTCACATTTCCAACTTGAGACTTTGTAATTAAACCAGACCAGCGTGAGTCCTGTGCAACTGTGAAAATAAACATTCCTCTTACACGATTAGCTCCAGGCAGCTGCAGCATTTTATATTTCTTGCACAGAAGTCGAGCAAATGATGCAATTACAGTGATTGAGTGGTTTGTGCGCTACTTGCCAAGTTCCCACAATAACAAGTTCTGTAATTTTAACGTTTCCCTCTCTCTATCACCCTAACAGCCGCTCTTCTCTTTTCTTCCAGGGCTGAAAAAACAGAAGTGCTGAGTGAAGATCTGCTGCAGGTACTAATGAGTCTTCATCGAATCTGTGTGTTTGTGCGAATGCTTTTCCTCTTTGGCTCGATAGTCACTGCTTCTCACAAGAAAAATCTCACAAGAAAAATCATTAGTGGAGCAAAATATTCAGCATGCATGAATTTTTTGAAATATGTTTTGCTATTTTTAATGGCTTTCTGAACTGCCTCCGGGCAACATTAACGAACGCTGAAATTGAACCTCTTTGCGAGACAAAAAGCGAAACGTCCTCGCTGATTGATTTGGGGTGCAATATTGTAATTGATCAGATTAATGATGCTCTGAGTGGCAGACACATCGCTTCCACTCAGCTGGTTTAATAATGAAATGAGACGCATTGAAGCCCAACAGGTAATGGTGCGGCGTCATTCACACCAACTGAGAATGATGCTGTTTTAGTGGGGGAAAAGCTCTGATGGAAAGATGGAGTTTCTATTTTTAAATCTAACCCTGTTCTGGGTTGAGGTTTGAGTGCATGTCTGTAACTGAAGCTGGCACAAGCTGTGCATTAGTGGAAGGAGCTCACAGTGTGTGCATGGTTCTGGCTGAGGCCTGTGCCCTGACTTTTCTGTCTTCCTTCCCTTCTGTGTGTGTTTCAGGTGGAGAAACGTCTGGAGCTGGTGAAGCAGGTTTCCCACAGCACACACAAGAAGCTGACCGCCTGTCTGCAGGGCCAGCAGGGCGTGGACGTGGACAAGAAGTCTGTCAGGTCGCCCTCGGTGAGAGAAAATAAACACTACAAATCTGATAAAAACCTTTTTTTCATCTGGTATTTTAGCTGAGCTGTACCGTACCAGCGTGGGCTTGTCAAGGTACAAATCACATGATGTACAACCATATACATTTTTTTTTACAGCCTTAGTATTTTGGCCATGTTAGGTTGGAGCCATATTTATGATGGGGTAGGTTTACACATTTGCCTAACCAATAAACGATCACTGGGAGGTCCAATTGTCACAAATCACGGAGTGTTGAACTATGTACAAGTTTTATTTAACTGAGGAATCTTTTAACAAAGCTAAGGAGGGCCTGGATCTCCTCCATGCCTGCTTCATGCCCTGGGGGACGGGGCTATGGCTCTCTACATCCTCTAGCAGACCATTACATGGGGAAACCATTTGAATACAAGCGCGCCGATCCACACAGGTGTGCACACAGGTGTTCACTGTTCGTAGACTTAAATCACACCTTTCTTGGCTGCTACTTCAAAGCACATTGTGCGCTGTCTGTCCTGCGTGCTGCACAACAACATTCAATATTTAGTATTTACTGCTGTTTACACTTAGCTAGATTAATGCGATGGTGTTGTGTTTAGTATGTTGCTTTGTTTTGTTTTTTTTGCTTGTTTTCTATTCTTTTTCTCTCAACAGGTGATCCCGGAGATATTTTTTCTTCCCCCCTTTCTCACTGTCCCTCTCCCCTTCTGTTTTTCTTTTCCTTCCTCTTTCTTTCTCCCTTTCCTATCCCTCACTCATGTCTGTCCCGTCTGTAACAACTGAAAATAAAATAAATAATAAAAACAAAGGTCGATCAAATGGACCAATACGGCAATGCCATGATGATCCATTTGGCAAAATAAATCCATTGGGTATCCTTGTTGGTCTTCAGACAACAATTCTGACGGCTAAAGAACCAAATGGGACAGGCGGAAAAAAAAAAAAAAAAAAAAAAAAACTAAGGAAACGAAAAACTAAGGCTCATGCCACAGGGGGAAACGAGGAGCGTGGAGCCCAGGAGCGCCGTAATCGGGACCGTGGGGAAACTGCAACAGAAAGGGGAGACACAGTTAACAGCACGCAGGTTGCCAAGAAATGAACAGCTAGACTTCATTAGTTGCCGAGGCTTACAGGTAGAGCAGGACCGTGGAGCTTGGAGGGGAGAGGTGCCCGTAAAGGGAATCCTAGGGAGGGAGGCAGTCAGGCAGGGAGACAGGCAGGCCATAGGCTTCCACGCCGAATGCTGGTCACACTGGGAGGAGACTTATGGACTGGCGAGGAGAAGCCGTCAGAGCTGGCTGAAGTTGTCCTCCGGTGATTGCCTCAGATGAGACACAGGTGGTTTGGAGGCGGCCCAGCCCGAGGGTGTGGCCACCGCAGCCTCCCACGGCTCCCTGGATGCCGAGCCACGGGCCGTGACAGCAATCCTCAGAGAAGACGTGAATCTTTTTATAATATTATATAATATATAATATATATAATATAATATAAATATATAATATATTTATGGCTCAGGCGATTAGAGGATCATCAGGGGGTCCTTTTGTCCCTCTGTGGGGGGACACTCCCACTAGGTTTATATCTGGGACTCTCCACCATTTGACCTTAGAACTGAAGAAGCTTCTCGGATGAGAGGTGAAACGTCTTCAAGCAACTTAAAGAAGTCCAGACGCTTTTCTTTGCAAGCTCCTTTGACTACGATGACCTGGATGACTGAGAACCTTCTGTTTCTAGTGTTTAGTCACCTGCTCCAGTTTAGTGTTTCTTTTCTAGTGTTTCAGTCCTCAGTTACGACCTTTGTTTGTCTTTTAGTAAGTTTATTTAATACAAGGTTTCTCCCAGCAATAAAGCTGCACTTTAAGTCTCACTTCCATGTCTGAGTTCTGCATTTTGGGTCCACCACTCCTGCTTGCCTGCCTGCCACGCAGCCAACCATGACAGCTTTAGTCTGCATACAGTTAATGGTTATCTGCAGGCCACGTTGCAACCCACTTCCACCTTCTACCTAGCTCATCCTTTCATGCTGGTTAATTCAGTGGCACATCTGCTGTCATTCATGCCTGCTCTGTTCTGTGTCGTGGTCTTGCTGCTGGTCTCTCTGCCTCTGGCTTTACATTTATGTATATGAAAGGGCAGAGAGATCGTAAGAATTTGGGTATCACTGACCAGTGACAGCAAAGAACACTGTTGACGGACATATGACAAGTTGGTAAATGCGTTAGAGGGTTACCTAGGCAACCGGGGGTCTGGAATGTCCACTAGTGACCGATGGTTAGTAACACATGAAAAGCAAATCGAGTCCTGTGTGTACGCTCAAATGAATAAATCGATCAATAGTTGTTATACTGCAGTGAAGTTTATGCGGTTAAATCTTAGTATACAAAGTAAAATGTTCCAGGATTTATCTGCCTTCTGGGCATGTTTTACACTTTATTTGTACAGTCAGAGCATGCTGCTGCTCTTCATTTGTTTTATTGACTTTTTTATGCTAATCAATAGCAGTCACAACTTAATATTTATTGTTATATTTTAATGGAATAGAATGAAAATGAATTATTTTCTACCTATCCAGCTTTTCTTCATTGTGCTCTCAGTAATTTCATAACAACTCAGACTGAAAGTTTTCCTAATGACAAATTCAATTTTAAGAGTTTCAGAGAGGACAGAAGGACACTGACAGGTGATTAGCAACGATATTGGAAAGCATGTTTCATCCTCCAGTAAATGTTTAAAAAAAACACACAGAGGAAATATTTTCCTGCAAACCAAGAGACTGAGTGACAAAATATTCAAGTGCTGCACAATAATGTGCCATTTGTGTTGTGGAAAGTTAATCTTTTTAATCCTTCAATGGATTAAAAAATGTTTTCATCCTAAAGCTTAGAGGAGCCTGAGATGAAGATGTTTTAAGATGGAACCAAGACAGTAACTCGTGAGAAGGCCAAGGAAAAAAAGAGAAAAATAAGCTTTTTTAAAATTCATTAAAATAAAATGAATGTTTGCAAAAGTGATGGACTGATGTGACATGAGCACGTGTTTTAACTTTAGGTACTTATATTAAAGATAATTTATAATCTTCGTATCCTTAATGTGTTTTCTCTGTGTTTGTGGTTTTATTTATGACCTGCAGCTGATTCATCGACTGTTTGTGTTTCTGTGCAGAAAAAGCTTCCACTCGCAACGCTAGCACAATGTATGGTGGAGGGGGCAGCTGTGCTCGGAGACGAGTCTCTGCTAGGGTAAACACACACACACACACACACACACACACACATAGTAATTTACATTATTGTTGATCATCGATGAGACTGGAAACATTTTCTTTGGAAAGGCGCTGATGCAGAGAGGAACGTTTTTATGACCCAGAACTGATTTGCTTTTCACATCCTGAGTATAATAATAATATCTGTAATATAATGACTTTTTTTAGAAGTCACCTCGTTGGTGCAAAAATAGTATTTTATGCCTGTCAGACGGCTTCAACTAAAGAAATGGGAAGAAATTATGTGCTTTTGCAACAAGCAAGGTTCTTTGCTAGTTAATAATTGTTTATTATGTGCAGATACATCACTGGTTTAATGTCTGAGTTGCATTTTTATTGCTTGATTGAGTCACGAGTCACTTTAAGTGACTTAAAACAACAATTTGAAAATGGTTAGGTACAAGAACTGGACTGAGCATGAGTGAAAAAGCAGCCAGTGTCCAACTACAGATATTTTAGAAGCAAACTATAAAGAAATGAGGGGTGACACAAGAGTTTTTCACAGTGATTTAAGAGAAACCTCAATATTACAAACCAGGAAGCGAGCCGTAACACTGACTGACCTGCGTACGTTGCACTCGGTGAATCCGCTGTGATGTTTCCTGTTGCAGAAAGATGCTGAAGCTCTGCGGCGACACGCAGGAAAAGCTCGCTCAGGAGCTCATCTTGTTCGAGCTCACTATCGAGAGGGACGTGACCGAACCCTTGTACGAGCTCGCAGAGGTACAGAAACAATGCCGTGCGACTAACTGTTTAATAAATGAGCTCCAGTCACATTAACAGCAGTAACAGCAAGCATCTGATTAGAAAAGGAGTCCAAAATGCGTCCTGGTAAGAAAAAGTTGAAATATAATTGTGACATGACGAGTATCTGAAATTCAACAGGGCAGAAAAACATTATAAAAATGGTTTAGTTTTCATTATTTTTTAAATAGAAAAATAGAAAAGAAGGAAAGGGGGCGACAAGGTATGAGCTGTTTCAGCATGACAGGACTGTTGTGTAGTTTTGTTCATTAAGGTGCCCTGTATCTATGAATAAAATACTTTGAAGTGATAAAAAGTTAGAAACTGATAGCAAGAAGATCTTCCTGCCTCCAGTCCCCAAACACGGGACTTGTCTGATGAACTCTACTTATTGCTCTGCAAATTAGCCAGTAAGCTAATCTCCATGAGAACGAGAAAGTGCTGCCCAGACTGATTCTGCTGCTACAGGTGCAAAGCCTCTCACAATACTGAGGCTGTTTGTTGTCCTCTTTCACACTAACACAGCAGACTGAAGGAAAATCTCTGCTCTGCCCTCTCAGGTGGAAATCCCAAATATCCAGAAACAAAGGAAACATTTAGCGAAGCTGGTCCTGGACATGGATTCTGCACGCACACGGTGAGCGCGTTTCTCTGTGTGTGAGTGTGTGTGTTTGTTTGTGTGTGTGAGAGAGAGGCTTGGCTGTTATCGGAGAAACTCCATCAGCTGTGAATGGACTGGCTGTGCAGCTTCCCACTGAATGTCACTGGGATTTTGTTGCACACCGTGACGCTGCCGTCTGTCTCACACCGCAGACTGCTGCCCGTGTGTGAAAACCTCACTTTAAACCAGACTGTCCTTTTTTTCTGTAACGAACACACTCAGTGTGGACCTTCATACTGATGTCTGTAGCTGTTACACTCGTGCTTCAAATACCACAGACCACTGGCTGATTCCTCCTCACACTTCCTGCTAAACAGATTGTGTATCAGTGTGAAGGTGTTTAAAGCAATAGGCTCAAACACTGAAATGAAACCTTTACTTCCTGAGCTGCTGTAGAAGCGGACTTTTATTTTGAGGGTGCTGTTTATTAT
This sequence comes from Neolamprologus multifasciatus, assembly GCF_963576455.1. Classification (NCBI taxonomy): domain Eukaryota; kingdom Metazoa; phylum Chordata; class Actinopteri; order Cichliformes; family Cichlidae; genus Neolamprologus; species Neolamprologus multifasciatus. The sequence continues at coordinate 4,700,272 of NC_140446.1, read as the reverse complement.
TTTTGACTAGAACTAAATGCTAGTGGACAAAATTGGATAGAAAAAAGGTTTTCTAAGCCTGATTTTATGGCCGTATTGACATAAGGAGTGCTTTATATCAGATTATAAAATTAGAGGAGGATGTAGCTTCCTGCAGTCTTTCTAATAGTCAGCAGGGGGCGACTCCCCTGGTCACAAAAAGACATTTGTTGTATAGAAGTCTATGGGAAAGCAACCATAGACTCCCTTGATCTGTGACCTCAGGAATTGTTTTCCTGATTAGTTTATGGATTTAAATAATTCCTTTATTTACAGTCCAATGAGATACAAAAGCAACTTCTCCTTAGAAACTTGGTAAACTAATTAAAATTTAAAGATAAAATATCTGGCAGTATAGCTCATATAGTGTAAATTGTTGAAGATGAGGCTGTGATTGTGAGCTTTATCGGCTGCAGTGAGGTAGTCCAAACATGATGGGCTCATTAAGCGCTCGTATGTCTCTGGGTGTTCGCGAGGAGGGGTTCAGACAGGCTGTGGGATGCATGTGTGGGGTTCACACAGATACTGGTGGCTTTGCTGAGGCGGCGTGTGTTGTAAATGTCCTCCATGTACTTCGATGATCTTCTGTGCTCTTGATGCATTTTGACACTACTGTCATATCTTAATAAGAACAACATCATTTTCAGTTTTTAAATTATGGTCCCCATTAGTGTCCAGAAAGGCAGTAAAGCAAGGTATGTCCACGATATGAGCATGGACTGTCCCACGGTTTCTTGCGCGTGATGTCTGGTTTCAAAAAGCTAAGGTTGCAGCTGTTCGAGGCTTCGCAAATGTGGCCTCTCAAACCAGTCGATTGCATCCAGCTTTAATATATACACATGCATTAATAACTCACCACATAATCCGTTAAAATGTATATTTTGCTCTGCAGAGGATTGGTCTGATGTCTCACAGCTGCACTGGCTTTGTAACTTTGAGCTATTTCTTAACTTCAGTTAACTTTCAGGTAAATTTAACTTTTAATGGTGTCTAGGTGATGCAGAATAAAGTCAGTAGTGCCTGATCCTGTTTGAAACGTGCAATTGCCACAGTTTCTTTTAGCTGATTCACTGCCATTTTGAACAGTGACATGCAGAAATGTTGTTTTCCTCACTGCGGTCCAGCCAGCCAGTTCTTTAGTGACCCAAATCTAAAGCAATTTTTCCCATTATGCTGCTGTGTGCTGAGCTCCTCTGGCAGTTCTACATATTATCTACACTGACAGACAGATGGATGGAGGGGGAAGAGGAGAGTCTGAGAGCAATACTTAAAAGACAAAACAGCTTAAGCTGAATAAATGAGGGTATATAGAAAGACAAGTGTTAGTATTTTGTCAGCCACAGACTTAATCCATTGCCTTCAACAGTTTGATTTGTTTATGTGAGTCACTTTGTTAAAGTAGCTGTCAGGTCTCGCTGTCAATGCTTTTCTCACTCGGGAACAAAAGTCTAGATCTGCTAAAGGCAAAGAAAAATGCCTTCTAACAGTTTAACATGCTGCCCTAAAAAAATCCTGACTACTTTTGTGACTCAAATTCACTTCTTACTGAAACCTACCTTCTGCTCACAGGTACTCTCAGTCTACCAAATCTTCGGGACTGTCCAGCAACCTGCAGCCAACAGGAGCCAAGGCCGACCACCTCAGGGAAGAGATGGAGGAGGCAGCCAACCGGATGGAGATCTGTCGAGTCAGTGATCACGTTTTATCCCAATAAACCACAGGTGTCGAACTCCAGGCCTCGAGGGCCGGTATCCTGCAGGTTTTAGATGTGTCCTTGATCCAACAGCTGATTTAAATGACTAAATTACCTCTTCAACATGTCTTGAAGTTCTCCAGAAGCCTGGTAATGAACTGATCATTTGATTCAGGTGTGTTGACCCAGGGTTAGATCTAAAACCTGCAGGACACCGGCCCTCGAGGCCTGGAGTTCGACACCCCTGCAATAAACTAACTAACATAGCGCCAGTCTGTCTATCTATCTATCTATCTATCTATCTATCTATCTATTAGGGGTGCAACAATACTTACATCGATATTGAACCGTTCGATACAGTGCTTTTGGTTCGGTATGCATATGTATCGAACAATACAACATTTTTAATTTATTTTATCAACTTTCCTTCTGACGATGCTGTCTGTGTTGAGCGCTCAGTGGATCTGCGCTCGACAGTGCAGCCTAGGCGGAGTAGTCGAACGCAGATTCACTGAGCGCAGGGCAAGCTAGCAGACAGAAGTTAAGCTCTCCTTGCAACATGGCAAATTGAACCTCCCCCACCCTCATTCAGATCTGGCGTTTGGAACTATTTTGGTTTTCATGTGACGTATGACCCTGAAGGTAAGCGCGTCATGGACTAAAGTAAAACAGTATGTTGGATGTGCCAGGCAATGCTCAATTACATTGGTGGGAACTAGTGTGTTAGCGCAGTTAGCTCGTTAACGTGTTGGCCGTCCAGCCCCACGCACTGGGCGATCCGCGGTAGCTCGTTAACGGAGATTTGCCGTGTTGTGGCGTTAACGTCATTTCAGATTAACGCTGACAGCACTAGTGGGAACACAACGAATATGACTGCACATTTACTCCGACATCATCCTCGTGCAAAGACAAGTGGAAGCAGACAAAAACAACAAGCAGGCATGCTTCAAACTTTACCCGAGTCATTTAGACAGCCGTTAGCACATGATTCTCCTTATGGGGACCTGATATGTTTAATGTGCTGCTGAGAATATAGCCCAGAAGAAGCGTATAGTAGAGCTTTTATTTTGGAAAGAGCCATTTCTCTGTAATAAACTCTCTTTTCCAAAAATTGAGTGATTCCTCAATCAGATATATTTATTTATTTTATTACTTTTTTGTTTCAGCAACATTAAATTTAAAAACTGTACTTTTGAGTTAAAATATATATTTATAATTTTAATAAACGACAAATTAAAAAGGCATGAACATTTTTTTTGTATCGAAAAAATATCGAACCGTGACACCAAAGTATCGAACCCAACCGTGAATTTTGTGTATCGTTGCACCCCTACTATCTATCTATCTATCTAGGCTGTTGTTATATGTATCAAGTAGATTGTTGTCATCTTTTTTTTGTTGATGTTTTTGTAAAGTGAACCTACAAGGATATTTATAAATGTCCTGAAACAGCCAATTCTTGCTTCCAAGAGTGTTCAAGCTTCCACATCCTGCATGTGCATATACATCCTTTTAACCGACCGTTTGACCTATTATGTGTACAATATACAGGAAACAAGGAAACCATGTGTAATTACTACAATAAGCAATGACTCGCGTCATTATAGGCATCCTAGTAAGCCATGACATGTTATCTCTCGTAGACAAGAAAGGCAAAAGTTTTGTGAAATTTGTCATTTATGAAATTACAAAACCAAAATAGAGTTTTTGGGCTTTTTTGGCTCAGCACAGTTTTACCTGATTGGTATTCTAACGCTGCACAAATGTGTGTAACTGAATCTGATATGAGGTGAGAACAGACAAACTTTCCACTTTCGGCAGAAGAATATAGAACACAAACTTTGAGCAAATAGAAGAAAGAGGAGAGATTTTTTTAACCTAACTTCTATACATACAGATATGAGCACTTTTAGCTATTAGCTGGCTTCAAGTGGCCATAAATTAGTGTGAAATTCTGGGTTTAGGTATTCCCAAAAATATGAGAGTACTTTGATTATATTAATAATTATTTTACACACTTTTTGAAGCATATATTTTGATTTGTATGACAGTGTATCTAATGGCATTAATAATGACTCTTTCTCAGCTACATTAATTGAGTTACCATGCTTTCTAAGAACTCTTTAATGTGACAGTATATCAAATGATAATAATAATAATAATACATCTGCTCTAAATAGACAAAAGTTTGAACTGCAAAAACACATTTTTCAGACTGTTACGTGCCTTGTGTCTCTTTTTGTTTTTTATGCGTTCTATGCTTCAAAATGTGTTTTCAGGATCAGTTATCAGCAGACATGTACAGTTTTGTGGCCAAAGAAATTGACTATGCAAGCTACTTCCAGACAGTAAGTGCACTCACGTCTCTTTAGACAGCCGCATGACTAAAACAGACAAAAAAAAAAAAAAAGAAACACACCCTACAGATTGCCTTTTTCTGTCTGTCTCTGTCTAGCTGATAGAAGTCCAGGCAGAGTACCACAGGAAGTCATTAGAGCTGCTTCAGAGTGTTCTGCCTCAGATCAAAGCTCATCAGGGTGAGTCTCAGACCAACATGCTGCAGTCTTATTTTGTTATTCTTTCTCTCTAACTGCTTACATTTGCCTCTGCTATAGTCCATATTACAGGGTAAACACAATGTGTCGGGCTGTACAAATGAAAGTGGTGCTTGTTTATCCTTTCAAGTGCTTTTATCACCCGTTTACCTGCACTGTGTTTTCTGGTTTGACGCTGCTGAGAATTTCTTTATAACATTAACTGAAGTTATTAAGTTAGTGTCGCCACATTCACTTCACATATACCACTAAACATGAAGAATTTAAATTTTTATAAATTGTTACATTTAATTGTTAATTGTTACATTTCTGATGATACACTGTGATGTGTTTTGCTTTAATAGAAACCAAAATGTCCAATCTGGAGCAGAAACCTGATTTGATGATATGCATGTGTTTCCTTTCACAATAAAAGCCCTAGACATAGAGACAAGAAACTAACAAAAAGCAAAAACTAGACAAAAATCAGCCAGGAGGGATAAAGAGGGAAAATTTTCCTGCTGTCACTTTGATTTGCACCAAAGCAGCGGAAATGGGTCCACAGTGGTTTATTCTTCCTAAGTGGACAGATTGGTGTCCCTGAAGTGTAACTGGCTTTGTGTTGTAATGCGAAGATGAAGTGTTCCCTAACTTATTTTGAGCAGAGTAGTTTCTGCTGTTAAATATGCTCCACAGAACAGATAAGAAATAAGTCAACTACATGTTAGTCGGTGCTAAACATACACAGTCGTGGCTGAAAAGTCACAGGAGACGAAATGAGCAAATCAGAGAGAATCAAAAGTCTGGTTTTAAACGACTCAATGGAGGGAAAAGAACTTGTAAAACTCAAGTAACAACATAATTGTGACTATCAAGTGTAGTTTAATAACTTAAATTAGTACTGTAATGCACTTGACTCAGCCGGAAAAGGGTGGAGTGCCCACTCCGGGTCGGGGATGAGTTCCTGCCCCAAGTGGAGGAGTTCAAGTATCTCGGGGTCTTGTTTGCGAATGATGGGAGAAGGGAGCCGGAGATCGACAGACGGATTGGGGCTGCAGTAATGCAGACGCTGCACCGGTCCGTCGTGGTGAAGAGGGAGCTGAGTGTAAAAGCGAAGCTCTCAATTTACCGGTCGATCTACGCCCCTACCCTCACCTATGGCCACGAGCTGTGGGTAGTGACCGAAAGGACGAGATCGCAGATACAAGCGGCGGAAATGAGCTTCCTCCGAAGGGTGGCTGGCCTCTCCCTTAGAGATAGGGTGAGAAGTTCGGCCATCCGGACTCTGAGGGGCTCAGAGTAGAGCCGCTGCTGCTCCACATCGAAAGGAGCCAGCTGAGGTGGTTCGGGCATCTGACAAGGATGCCTCCTGGGCGCCTCCTGGGTGAGGTGTTCCAGGCATGTCCCACCGGGTGGAGGCCCCGGGGCAGACCCAGGACACGCTGGAGAGATTATATCTCTCGGCTGGCCTGGGAACGCCTTGGTGTTCCCCCGGACGAGCTGGAGGAGGTGGCTGGGGAGAGGGAGGTCTGGGCCTCTTTGCTTAGGCTGCTGCCCCCGCGACCCGGCCTCGGATAAAGCGGATGAAGATGGATGGATGAATGGATGCACTTGATTACTACATAACAGGAAAATGTAATGTGATTACAGTAATTGTGTGTGAAACTCTGTGTTGTTTTCTGCAACATCATATTAAATCTTTATATATTGATAGAGTGGATGACCGAGAGGTTGAGTCATGTTATCCATGAATGTGTTTTTGTTAGCGCAGTTTGTCATTTTACCAGTAAAATATGTCAAATAACTGTTGTCTCTGTTAACTACGGCATTCACAGTATAACTCTATAATGGTCGGGTTGGAAACTATTGCATATAGTGAAAACCTTGCATTTGTTTTGGCATCGCTTTGCAGTCTGGAAAAAAATGATTTGATAAACTCTGAATCGCTGCAGTCATAAGATCATAAAAGCAGAGCTGCTGCAGAATGATCTGGGCATTTGTGTGTGAATAACTAAGTGTGTGTGTGTGTCTGTGTGTGTGTGTTTTCACAGAGACCTGGGTGGAGAAACCGTGTTACGGGAAGCCATTAGAGGAGCACTTAGCGCTCAGCGGGAGAGATATTGCCTTTCCCATCGAGGCCTGTGTGACCATGCTGCTGGAGTGTGGCATGCAGGAGGAGGTAAACAAACCGGCTGCTTTTCACACGACACACAAGAAACACATTTATGGGTGTGAAATGTTGCAGAGGTCACCGCGGAGATAAAGTCAGTCTTAATTACCAGAGGAAAATCTAATCGGGGACCAAGCCTGAAACGAATAATCAGCTGGAACATTAAACTAATGCTCACACATCAATACATCCATAGGTATAATTGAGTAATGTCATATGTCTGAAATGCGACTGATTCAGTGGTTACAGGATCGGCTTTTTGCAGAATTTGTGGCGCTGTTGGCTTTATGAAACCGAACATGAAGCAGCTGGAACAAGGTTTAACGCCTCCAAGTCCAAGTACATGGTTCTCTCAGCTGGAAAAGGATGTAGCACCCACTCCGAGTGCTGCTGCACCAAGTGGATCTCAGTGTCTTGTGAGGGAGAGTGGAGCAGGAGACTGACAGATGGATTGGTGCAGCAGAAATTGTATCCATCTGCTGTTGTGAACAAAGAGCTGAGCATGAAAGCAAAACTGTGGATTTACTGGTCAATATCCATTCCTGTTCTCATCTATGACCATAAACTGTGGGTGGGTGACTCAAAACAACAAGAGAAACTGCAGAGGCTGGCTTTGTAAGGGTGCTAAGGATGTCACTAGGGCAGTACTCACACATGCCAGATGATTAGGGCTATTTAACTAACAACAATAGCTGCCTCAAGGTGTTTGTTATAATAAGGTAAATAGAGTATTACAGAGAGAATCCCAATGATCAAATTATCCCCTAATGAGCAGCACTTGGCAAAAGTGGGAAGGAAGAACCCACTTTTAACTGGAAGAGACCTCCAGCAGTACCAGGCTCATGGAGGGTTAGCAGTGTGACCTGCTGGATGGTGAGGGTGAAAGAAAAGAGAGTAAAGTGAGAATAAAGTGATACAGACAATCACTCACTCACAAGACAAACTAACTGAGCCATGCTAGCTGCAGGTTACTATATTTGTTCCTGTACAGGGAGGTGATCACATATCACTACGATCAATTTTTCCTTCGTTTTGATGGCAAAGTGCACAAGCAACCACGTCACTTCCTGACTAGTTTAACTTTTCATTAAAACTACTAGAAAGAAAGTGAAAATGTGACTCAAATATTCTACAGGTAACCCATTGATTACATATCAAGTATTAGGGGTAAAGCCTGTGTGTACACATACATTTCAAACCTGCTTTAGAGATTAGGGTCAGGAGCATTGAAAGGAACCAGCTGAGATGATTCAGGTAACTTCCTAATGCGCCTCCTGGACACCTTCTCGACAAGGTCTTTCAAACATGTCTAAGCTTCAGAAGACCTCGCAGCAGCCCCAGCACAAGGTTTGGTTGTGTAGCAGCCAGGATTTGGACCCAAATGCATCCTTAATCCTGGTATTTTACAATACAGGGAAAGCCAAATTACATGCAGAGCAGAGAATTCAAAACACGCAAAAACTCAGTGAACACAAGGCAAGGAGACACACAACCATCAGAGAGAGTAACATTAAAAACACACCAGGTAATTAGGGAGATGGGAAATACCAAGGAGCCCAGCTGCAACAAATCAGGTAAACTAGACTGGAAAAGCACAACAAAATACCAATGCACAAGACAAAGGCTACCAAAATAAAACAGGAAATAACTAAACAGAGGAACAGACAAATACTTAACAATACACGAGGAACAGCAGGGAGGCAGAGTAAACTGAACGGAGGACAAGCGTAGATATAAAAGTAATAGGAACAAAGCAGAAAAACACGACAACTAAGAAACAACATGAAGTGACTACAGAACAGAACTTAGAAGCCCAAAACTCAAAACTATGGGTCAACCACCCCACACCAGGGTGTTTTAGGAGGGCGTCAGTATCAAATGGAAGAAGGCTTTATTGCTCAGAGTGCTGCCCTGTGACTCAGATAAGAAGTAGAGCATAGATGGATGGATGAAATGGGACATGACACCTTTAATTCTGAAAGCTGGACTTTTAATTTAACATTTGGCATTTACAACACATAATAAATTCAGCCTGTGTAATTCTCCTGCTGTTGGAGTTAAGTGACCTTGGCTTCGTTTCTGTGTCTCAGGGTTTGTTCAGAATCGCTCCCTCGGCCTCCAAACTCAAAAAGCTGAAGGCGTCTCTGGACTGCGGAGTTTTAGACGTTCAAGAATACTCCGCAGACCCACACGCCATCGCAGGTGAGCTATCAACAACACTGCCACATACCTAGACCTTCTCCCTGCCTCCTGGTTGTACATCATCTGTTCCCATGACAACTGATCATCCATTGAAATTTGCCTCACAGGGGTAGATTTATGAGTTGGCCCCCCGTTGGCTTGTTGGAGTCTAGTTTTTGTACATTTCTGTTATTTTCCTTATGCTGAGCTACCCTCCTGTTGCCAATGAATGAATCTAATCATAATCAGGCTGCTCGCATCAAAGAAACATTTTTAATCCCTTCTGCTGCCTGTCTTTGTTTCTCCTGCTGCTGTTTGCAGTAAATTTCCTCTTAAAGGTTATTATGAAAGCCTTACGCTGGTGTGACACAGGAACTTTAGGCTCGATTAGGATTCTGTGGTGACTGCTCGCGTGTCTGCAGACAAAGCAAAGTGTTTTTCTTCCACTTTCAATAAACTATCCAAGAAATGCCCAGTGATAAATTCCAAATATAACTGGGATTAGTGTCAGACAGATTCTTCATCTTCTGGAGAGGATGCAACAAAAAACGTCTTTTTGTTTCTGTCACGTATTCGCTTTTAAATCTGCACTGTGACAAACTACAAAAGAAAGAAAAGCTTTCAAGCTTTTATGACGCTGTTATTGATCTCTTTTTTTTTACTGCAGCAGCATATTGCTGTCGTCAGATGAAAACCATACATCTCCAAATGAAAAGCTTTTTACGAGCTGTGGAAAATATTTTTATCTAAAAACAAGTGCATTTTTCTTAAAATCATCACACCGACTGTTTTTTAATGGTAAGCATCCTTTCAGCACAGAGAGGTGTCTCGCTAGTAATCTTTCTTTTATTTCTAAAATGACGAAGCTCTCAGTTATAATCATCTGCAGCATTTGTAGTAAATTATTCGTCAGTGTGTTTTCAAAAAATTTGTTTTATGTTCAGTGGCTTCTTTGGTTTTCTTTGCTGAGGAAGTTGCCGTACTCTCCGGATGTCCTTGTGTTTTTGGGTTGTTTTTTTGCAAAAGAATATATTTATTTTATTTTGATTTATTTTTTATATGAGCCAGATCATTTAAGTCCTCTGTTTGTTTGTTTGTCTGTTTTTGGTCGCCTAGCTGTCGTACTACTGTTGGTAAAATGTGTCTTAATTGTTTCATGACCAAACTATTAAATCTTTGCTTTTACAAACAAACTGAAAACCTCTCTGATGCACAGTGAAGATTTTAATTTCTCAGCCGAGTATGAAAGTAAGAAAAAAAGAGTCATTTTCAACCAGTGCAGAATAATGCAGCATTAAATCTCAATTTAACTCACAGCTCACCGGAGCATGTGGAGAAAATGTCCTATTCTGCGCTGTATTCCCCTTTAATGGTCCCATATTAAACTGGGTCAGCTCCACCAGCAAATTTAATTCGTCCCACTGTGGAGGAGGAGGTGGAAGCCCTGGTTCAGTGTAACTGCAGGCATTTATTTTGCACCACCTATATGTATATGCATATGTATACACAGCTGTTTGTCGTCTATCTCTCTGGGGAATGGAAGCGGCAGGCCAAAGAGAGAAGACGACACGTCAGCTGTGTCCTTCCTCATCAGTAAAGGAAAACTCAGTTCTGGTCGGACGGAAGCTCGATGTGGATTTGTTTAGTTTTACAGGATAGCTGCGTAGACCAGTGGGACTCATTTCTGGGCACTTAATGGGACAAACCGTGCACAGACAGACTTTTCACAGGCACATAAACTTTTTCTAGTCATGAAAACAATCATTTGATTTTGATTTTCTGTTCTGAATAAACATGTGTTTGTAATTATGGAAAATCCCACTGGCTTTTTGTCATGGGGACCAGAGTAATGGAGACTGCTGGCAAGGAAGGCCTTTCAGCCTGGAATTTGAATATATACACATCACATAAGATGTGCTCCTATATAAAGTGATTTAATCTGAAATCTTACTGAAAATAGCAGGTAGGAGATGGTTTTCACTGCTGAATATTACAATTTCTCTGTAAAGCGTCGTTTAAACATTTGAAGCGTGATCACAAGCAGGTTTTAGTGATGGAGGCAAGGGAAAGCAGATTTAATGCCATTGTGCAGTGAGCTGCAGGAAATTACGCTCACTCTCATGCAGTACATACGATCAGATCTGGGCTCGGCTGGATCAGACCGAGTCCACGCTGAAGCACTAATCATGGAGCAGATGGTTGCTTCAAAACGTTTACCATCTTTGTTTCTGTTTCTTTGTTTATTTCTTGATAAACGTCTTTACTTTCTTCATTTCCTTCCTTGCCTGTTTGCTATCTTCTTTCCTTACTTGCTTCCTTTTACTTTCTTTCCCGCTTTTCCTCTTTGCTTCTCTATTTTCTTGTTTTGTTTCCATCTTTCTCCCTTTCTTTCTTTCCTTCTACGGTTGCTTCTATGTGCTGAAATACACAGGTACAGACATGTATTTACCATGGTTCTTGCTGTGCTCTCTCCAGGTGCTTTGAAGTCCTACCTGCGCGAGCTCCCTGAACCATTAATGACCTTTGAACTCTACAATGACTGGATCCAAGCCTCAAAGTGTGTATCATCTCAGACCATTGTTGCCATCTTCATGTTAAAGACATTTCTTCTTCTACTGTTGTTTTACAACCAATCTTTCATGTCGTCCTGCAGCATTCAAGATCAAGACAAGCGCCTGCAGGCTCTGTTCAATGCCTGTGAGAAACTCCCTTCAGCCAACAACACCAACTTTAAGTGAGTCGGCGTTTCCATGTTTCACTCCCCTCCTGGTTCTCTCTTTTTTCATATATGGGCCAAATAATCTGGTTAAACAGCTGAAACCTCCCAGTCAGGCTCATTTTGGTTTTTTTTAACTGCATATCGAAGGAGTCAGGTCTATTTTCTGCCTTACCTCCTTATATAACTGCATATAAGACTGGCTGGCTCTGCCTATAAAGAGGAGTTCATTTAACTGAAGGAAACCACCAAAGACATGACAAAGTGACCTGATGGTCAGAAATAGCTGGGCCAAAATGTTCATCTCATTGAGTCCCCAGTCTGTCACCTGTATCTTTGCTGACTGTCCCCGAGTGTTTCTGTTGCATCTCTAGTGTGTAAAATAAGTTCAAAGAGAAATCTTTAGAAAAACCTAAATCAAAATTGCTTTGCAAAATAAGCCAGCACCAACAACTGCAGTTCCTCTAATGGCCACTTGAGGAAAATGCCAAAAGGCAGTCAGTCCCCGCACGATCTGATATCCTCGTGTTGGTGTTGTTCCTAGATCATCATACTAAAGGTTGTTCCAGGATCAACATTGCAAGTGACCAATCAGAATGTTGTGATGTCATACTTTTGCGACTTCGGAAAAACCAGCGTAAAACAAAAAACTGTACTTAAGCTGCGAGAAACCGCCTTTGTCCGCCGATCAACGGACCCTAACCCTGACCCTAACCCTAACCCTTTAATAAACGCTAAGCAGAATTGATATTGTCCTTGCAACATTGGAATTTCATAAATGCACGAATGGGTTGGTGCGCAAAAGAATAACCTCACAATAATGTGATTGGTCACTTGCAATGTTGAACCTGGAACAACATTTTCATGATGATCTGGGAACAACACCAACACGACGATATCAGATCAACCGTCAGTCCCCACAGACTCCCATGTTAAAATGCCCAACTTTAAAGCAGGAATATGTTTACAACCAGCTGTGGTCTCAGGGCACAGTTTCCCCCAGTTATGGGGAGTTATACCCCCAGTTATACCCAAAACGGTATGAGGGCAGCTCAGTGGTTTTAATTGGTGAGGAGTTGTTGCCAGTTGTTTTCTCCTGAGCCTCATGGCTGCTAATTAGTCAATGAACTGGACTTTTACAGAGGGTTTGTGCCTTTTTTTTAACATTTTAATGGAATTATCCAACAAACTGTTTGACTTGCTGGGAAGAATAGACCATCCAAGACATTTGTGACTCACGTATAGTTACTGAAATTCCAGTATATTTATGTGATTTAGGCTAATTAGCAGGTATGTGTGTTTATGTATTGCACATATTTATGTAGATTTTATGAGTATGATTGCAGTTTGCAAAAAAAGCTAGTTATTGATAATTTAGAAGTGCAACTTATTGTCTAAATATGGTCACATCTGGCTCCAAACCACCATCATGGTGACCAAACACTTCCACAATGTATCAGAGGCTAAGCCCATCTTTTTGGTACAGTCTAAGATCAATCCCCTCAAAATGCCCAAATTTAGAGCAGAAATAAGTGTCTTTGCCGCCAGTAACACATTTCTTTTATTGCTGTTTTAAGGCTTTAAGTTATGCACTAATGAGGACAACAGGTTGGGAGCATTTTGTTTAGACTAAACTAGAGTACACTAGACTATACTCTTCTTTGACCAGACCTAGTTTACTGTCACAGTGGCCAGTAAATGGGAGTGAACCCACAAGCAGACTCAAGTGGACACAGAGATAAGATTTAACAAACTTTATGGTTAGATTACAGAGAAATCGAAAAAACGTGATATGGGAACGTAGCACGAGTGTGTGAAGTGGGGGCACTGTAGTTTCTAAACTAGAGATATATGACATACATCCTCAGTACGCTTGTGGCAAAAGAGGCAAAACCAAATATATTTTTTGTAGCAGGCTGTGAAATATGCTTATTTCTCTTCTAAATGGAGGAGATGCAAAGGTTTTTGTTTCACACCTGTTTTTTAGCCGTGATTAGCATCCGTTTTAATATCACTGATATCTGTGATTGGGCCTCCTTCTATCACTTCACTATTGGCAACTATATTTATTTATTTTGACACTGGAATAATGTTCCTCAGAAACTTGAGCGTGAACCAGAAACAATACAGATAATACCATTCTGTAGATCAGAGGGTAGCTGTGGAATCGGGAGATAATAACTCGTAGCTATATCGCTTTACCTCTATTGATTCTCGAGGATTTTCTTCTTTCATTTTCAGTCACTTCTTGGTATCTGTTTGCTTCCTGAAAGCTGAAAAATGATTTCCAGCTTTCAGGAGGCTGATTCATTGTGCGCTACTTATCACCACCTGCCAGAAAAGAGAAAGTCTGACCTTTATGAAACAGTGTGGAGAAAGAGGCGTTGCATCCCAGGTGTTGGCTGCTGGATTAAATGCAGAATGCTGAAAGGCTTGTCTTCTGATCAAAAGAAGAAAGTGGAAAGGCCTGACAGAGAAAGGGAAGAGAGGAAGTGATGGTACAGAAACGAGGAGAGCGAGGTGCAGCGGCACTTGTCAGCATCATCATCGAATCGCACAAATGCGACGTATTTTTAGACGGTGCTCCTCTGAAGAGACCTGTCAGGCCTGTCCAGATGATTGCTGTTTGCCGTGATGAGCGGCCTGATGTTCAGCTCTGGATGAGTCATTCAGCTCAGCTACAGACATCCACCAGCCCATCCATTTCTGAAAACATCAGACACAGAAATGGTTGGCTGCAATAATAAGCTTTGCCTCAGTGTGGTTCGTGCATTCAGCAGGCACGCAGTTATCATTCAGACTGCAGCTGTAACACTACAGTATCTGTTGTTTGAAACTGACCGGAACATATTGGGATGGATGTAGCCATCATTATGTTTTTTTGAGCCAGAAGTGATCATATTTTGGATGAGAGTGTGGGCTGCTAACTTATCAGCAAATGCCAGCATGCAGGATACAGCTGTATCCATAAACTGTGTGGGAATAATGCGCAGAAACATGTATATAGGCTAATATAATGCTAATACACCAAAACTGAAACCCGCACAGAAACTCTTTAAGGTGCTCCAAAAGGCATCAAAACGAGGTCCAGCTTACAAAGTTGAAGGAGAGGTGGGTTAGCACATCTCAGTTGGCTCCAGCTGCCTGTATCACAACCAGGTAGTGATGTGTCGGTCGCAAATGAAACGGCTCTTAGAGCCCACTCTTTGAAGTGAACGACTTTCTCTCACCCTCTCTCTTGCACTTTTTTTCCGCTTCACTCCGCACGCGAGCCTTGTGCTTGCGCTGGGAAGAGGGGGGAGGGGCAGTAGTTACACTCTCAGTAGCACAGGAACAGAGCGGGAGGGAGCCAGGGACAACAACATCACATTAGAAAGGTATAGTAATCATCCACAACTATTTTCAGTTGCGGATGATAAAGGATTCAGAAAGTTTATTGATGCAGGCCCATATGACAGAGAATGTGCATCTTCTTTTTGTTTTCATATTTTTTCATATTTATATTTAATTGTGTTGTGGTTTGCAGTGTTTAGTGTTTAAAAGGAAAAAGATGAAAATTTAAATAGTTAAAAGTTGAAATGTAAATAGTTGGTTTTTATTACATTTTATGTGGAGTGAATAAATAAAAGTATATTTATGGTGGCCCCTAGAGACAAAGCACGTACAAACTCCAAAACATGTAAAAACTCCAAAACACGTACAAACACAACAGAGGTGCTCCAGGATGCTAGGGGGTAGTGTTGAGCTTTTGTTACCTAGTGACTACACAAGCCAGGAAGTACCAACGACCAGATTTGGTGTTTGGTAGTAACAGGTAAATTAACTTTTTTTTTTTTTTTTTTAATTATTTGAGTATATATGAGTGCTTGTGCATAAATATACAAACAATACACATATGCTTTCAATTGTGTAATTTAAGTGCTCTAGGTAGCTCTGTTTTGGAAGTTCAGTTAACGCTAGAAATGTGTTTTGGAGTTTGTGCGTGCTTTGTCTCTAGGGGTCACCGTATATTTATATTTAAACATATATAAATTAATTAAAGCAGCAAAACAACCTGAAGAGCCGGCTCTTTTTAGTGAGTCGAGCCGAAAGAGTCGGTTCTCTAAAAAGAGTCGGAAATCCCATCACTACAACCAAGTAGCACCAACAGTGTTGGGGAGTAACGGAATACATGTACCGCCGTTACGTATTTAAAATACAAAATATGAGTAACTGTATTCCGTTACAGTTACCGTTTAAAAAGGTGGTATTTAGAATACAGTTACTTTATTGAAATAAATGGATTACACAGCGGTACTTCCCTGTTTCATATTGTGGCGGGTCAGGACTGTTTGGGTTTTGTTTGACAGCTACGTTCTGTTGTTCCAGGCGGCAGCGTTACGGTTGCCATGGTTACAGGGTGACGCTCTCTCTCAGCGTGTTTCCTGGGTGAGAGCGCGCCTGTTGTTGTTGTGCTAAGCTAATAGGCAGAATGCTACAGGTATAGCTCTAAAGAATGTAGCCTCATGGGCAGTGTAGTCCGTGCTGCAGGGAGAATGGACTGCCATACCGTTATGTGTCTGTGAGCGAGGGAGGGAGAAAAAGGAAAAGTACGAGCTGTCATCGAACAAAAACGGGAGCTGGAAGCATGTAAATATAATAATAACCACTGCAGCCAAGAAGAGTGCCTGACGAGCCCAGTTGTAAGTAAGCTATTAAGACTCGACTGTACACCGTGTTCGTGTTTTCCTCCAAAAACAATAAGTTCCGTTGGAGCAGCCTTTCAACGCCTCTCTGTCTCTCTCTAGCAAAGTTGACCCAGACAACAAAGTAAAGCTATTTTCGGCTATGAGCCCAACACAGAACCCGCCATATTAGCCAGAGGTCCTTTACTACCTTCTGAGTCGCTAAGTTGGCAACACTGGCAGTGTAGAAAAATCGAGGCAGCCAGCCGGTGTCTGTCCAACCAATCAGTGAGCTCCTTACGTCACACCTCGTGGCTAATTTGGATTGCTTCGAGATTTTGGAAATAATGACATAGCTAATCCAATAGATAATCTGTTAGCTAACCCACTAGTTAAGACCAAATCTTATCCATTTGCTAACATAATAGGTAATCTGTGAGCTCACAGGAAAGGGAAATGCAGTGAGGAAATATATTTTCAAATGAGGAGCAGAATTGCCATTTAAATGCCAGAAATAAGTATTTAATTTTTAAATCCATTTACTTTTTTTTTCCAATTGTATATCAAAAAAGATTGTGAAAATCAGTTTTTAAATTTGGAATTTGAAAATGGTTTTTGAAATGAGGTTTTTATTGAGCGTTTAATACTTTTTTGTGAAATTTTTTTTGAAGTATTTATTAATGGATTAATAATTCATTTTAAAATGTTGATTTATAAATAGTGCTTTTATTTTAAATTAAACGATTAAATAATAATTTTGCTTTGGTAATGTTTAATTTTTGTTTTACATGTTTTACATATGCGGGCGGCACGGTGGTCAACACTGTTGCCGCACAGCAAGAAGGTCCTGAGTTCAATTCCGCCATCAGGCCAGGGTCTTTCTGTGTGGAGTTTGCATGTTCTCCCCGTGTTTGCGTGGGTTCCCTCAGGGTACTCCGGCTTCCTCCCACCGTCCAAAGACATGCAGCTTGTGGGGATAAGTTAATTGATTAATCCAAATTGCCCATACGTGTGAATGGTTGTCTGTCTCTATGTGTTAGCCCTGCAACAGACTGGCAACCTGTCCCGGGTTTACCTCGCCTCTCGCCCTATGACAGCTGGTGTATCAGAATATTTATAGTAGTAACAGTTTCATGGTCTAAATATTTAGATAGAGAGGTTGAATGTACATTTAAATTCTGTTTTTATTGAATAATCTGTTTTCTGCACCTTAATTAACAGGTATTTAATCAAATTCCTGTCCAAACTGACTGACTACCAGGATGTGAACAAGATGACGCCTGGAAACATTGCTATTGTCCTCGGACCCAACCTGCTGTGGACTCAGAATGACGGGTAAGTGATAGCAGATGCATATACATGTGGCTTGTTACCTTATCCTCTTCTGTGTGATCATAACTGAACACAAAATGCTGGATCTTGGTACCAGTGAACCATGGAAACAAATCAGCTCATGATGAGAGGAAGCGTTGTGCCGTGTGTTTGATTTGATTATTATTGTGCACTTATTTCATCCCGCTATCTCATCCTAATATTTTCACATCATGAATTATGCATGTGCTGAGATACCTTCTATAACATGACTTGCAGTTACAATTTAATTATGAAGTTAAACAAACAAAAGCAAGGGCCAGATTTAATTAAAGGCAAGTGAAGTGAAGTCACTTTGTAATTGCTGCAGGTTTTATCATGCACTGCCTCCTGCTCGGCCCTTAAAATCACTTTTTCATGCAGTAATTTGATGATTAAAGGTGGCAGACAACGAATGAAGGGACTCAAAGGGATTCTCTCATTGCAGCTCAGTTTCTCTTCCTCTTTTTCCTTAATCCTTAAACATGGGCTGCTACTAACAAAAAGGCCTGCAGACACACAACTTCATCCACAGGAGACTGCTGTTATTATACCATATATATTTAGGAGAAAGATGATGACTTGGCAGTTTTGAATAGGGTGAAGGACGTCTCCTTTTATATCTCTGTGTAAATCTTAAAACTTGTCATCCCCCTTAACTTTTAATTAGTACTTTAATAGCCCACAGTTCTGAAATGATTTTCTCATTTTAATGCTTTGGTAATATCATGAAAATGTGCTAATCACCCTCTGTGTGAAATTCTTACAGACAGACAGACACTTCTTCCCCCCCAATTAAAAAAAAGTGTGTCTTCTCCGTTTGCTCCAGGAACATCACGGAGATGATGACGACAGTTTCCCTACAGATCGTCGGCATCATCGAGCCCATCATCCAGCACGCCGACTGGTTCTTCCCAGGAGGTGAGGAGGGGAAAAGAAGAGGAAACAGCCCTGCTTTGTTTGTTCTTGAAGTCTTAAAATGGCATTTTAGAAAATAAAATACTGAGTTGTTCCTGTTTCCTTCTGTCTTCGTTAGAGATCGAGTTCAATGTCACAGGAAACTACGGCAGCCCCGTCCACACCAACCACAACGCCAACTACAGCTCGATGCCGTCTCCAGATATGGATCAGATGGATCGCAAGCAGAACGACCAGAGCCGGCGGCCGCTCAGCGTCGCCACAGACAACATGATGCTGGAGTTTTATAAGAAGGACGGGTATGACTCTTCTGTGTCTCTTAGCGATGCATTTCAGAGCCCGACCGATATGTTGGCAGATATTAGCTATTTGCGGATATTGGTACGGGCATTTATGACGGCTGAAAATTATGAGAGTTGATCTTGTATGATTTGTTTCAGAAAGCTCTCTGCAACTTCCCACTGGCAGCATATATGTTTGAAACACAACAATCAGCAGATCCAAGCAGAACGTAAACAAATAATTCACAGAACAAGATTACTTTTAAGCTGTACTGTCATAGATTCATAGATAACTGCACATAACAAATATATTAAATTTTTAAATTGCCAAATATTGATATTGGCCTTAAAATCAAGCATCAGTACATTTTTAGCACATTAAAAACAGTATTGGGATTAGGCCTAAAGTAAGAATGCACATAATCTTAGAAACAAGCGAGAGAAGCGTTACAGTGTACTTTTAGTCACTGCAGATCTGGAAAGATTGGCTTGGGCAAGTTATGAAAGTGTAGGTTAGTACAGAATATACACTCACCAGCCACATTATTAAGTACACCTTGCTACTACTCAGTTGGACCCTATTTTTTCTTGCAACACTGTCTTCATTTTTAAAAGCATAGATTCAGCCAAGTGCTGGAACCATTCCTCAGATTTTGGTCCATACTGACATGATAGAGTCACAGTTTCTGCCGATCCAATATGTGAATCTCCCGTTCCACCGCACACCAAAGGTCCTCTACTGGATTGAGATCTGGTGACTGTGGAGGCCGTTTAAGTACAATCAACTCACTGTCATGTTCAAGAAACCAGTTTGAGATTATTTGAGCTTTGTGACCTGACATCTATTATTAAGGGATGGACATGATCATTAACAATACTCAGGTATGATTTATGTGTTTAAATTACACTCCGTTGGTCCTAAGGGAATTAAAGTGTGCCAATAAAATATCCCCACGCTATTACACCACCAGCAGCCTGACCTGCAGGATGGAGCCGTGCTTTCGTGCTGTTTACTGCAAAGTTGCAACAGAAATCAAGACAACATTTCTCTGTTCTTCTATTGGCCAATTTTGATGCGCTGATGTAAATTGTAGCCTCAGTTTCCTGTTCTTGGCACTCAGTGTGGTCTGCTGCTAGAATCAATCTGCTTCAATGTTTGACCTTTTGTGAGTTCAGAGATGTTCTTCTGTGTCCCTCGTGGTTGCCTCCCTATAAGCTCAGGGTAACTTAGCCGATTTCCTCTGACCTCTTGCATCAACGAGGCATTTTTGCCCAGAGAACTGCCGCTCACTGGATATTTTTTGTCTTTGGTCTTTTTCTGTAAATCCCAGAGATGTTTGTGTGGAAAAATCCCAGAAGATCATCAATTTCTGAAATACTCTGACCAGCTTCTCTGTCAGCCAGTCACAATTTCGTTCTGGCTACTCGGTTTGAACTTCAGCACATTATCTTGACCATGTCTACCCGCCTGCATAGATTGAGTTACTGCCATATGATTGGCCGATGAGATAATTTGCATTAATGAGCAGTTAAACAGGTGTGCCTAATAAAGTGGCTGGTGAGTGTCTGTTGCAGTATGATTTTAATATGCAAACAAATATAAACAGTTTATATGTGCACAGACTGACTCCCTAAATAAAACTGTTTCTTCAAGCAGAAGAAATAAAACTTCCACTGATTCCACCTGTTCAAACCTGTCTCTGAATTAATTAGCAGTCTTCTCTGCGTACACTGTCATCCAGCTGACTGACAGCTAGAGACATTTTTTCTAGACAAGGCCACATTGAGGCTCATAAACTTTCCACACGACTGCTTCCTGACAGGGTCGGACGTGTGAAGTAAGAGAAGGAAAATTCCCCAACGATTACACAAGTTTGCCGTGAGAAGTGACCTCAGTGAGAAGCTCAGTTTCACTCTGAGGTGGACAGAAAACGATACAGTTTCACTCTTTATCTACAGGACCTGCCCTCCAAACTTTTCTCTGCAGCTCACTGAGACGTCTGGAAGCGAGAAAGAAAAAGACAGAGGGTGAGCTGACATTTAGTCTGTGAAATGAGCAATCCGACAATCCTCAAACTGTGAAGAGGGATTAGCTGAAAACCAGTCAGTCGCTTTCTTTCTCTTTCACTGTCTGAATCTGAGCGTCTTTCTCTAATGCTTTAATACACCCATGGTCTTATCAGGGCCTTGGGGGAGCCTGAGCTCTGCAGCCCAGGGGCCACAAGTAGCCCGACTAATTAAACCTGGACCGTGTGGGTCGGATCAATAGAGCTCAACTTTCAGTAGAAACAGTCCTTAGAACCAAAGGCTGTTGCTCCACTAAAAGAAAGTCTGCTTTTACATGAGTGCTCTTTAATTTCTTACTTAATTTATGTCAGTCTAATAAGTTAATTAATATTTAGATGCTAAACTTGCGGCACTTCTCTGCAACTCTGGGAGAGCAGGTGATGATTAGACAAATAGCCCAACATTCTTCTTCTTCTTCGACACTGATAGCACAAATTAGATCCCAGCTTGGATTAAAAAGCAAGAATCATTATATTCAAGTTTAAAGGGCACCTATTACAGCCAGTTCCAGCCCTGTAATCTTATTTTTGGATTCTCCTGGAGTAGCTTTGCATGATTCACAGTTCAAAATAATCCTAGTTTGTCTTACCTCAGCCTTGCTACAGCCCTTCTCTTCATCCTCTGTCTGAAACTCACAGTTTGAGCTCCACCCATTTTCTTCTGATTGGCTGAGCCACACAAACAGAAGGTCTGAACAGCAGGTGGGTGGAGCTTCCATTAGACTAGTTGTTTTATTTTGCAGTGTGCTGAAGAAGTGCACTGCAAAATAAAACTTATGATACTTATGTTTTGTTACACAGCACAACCTGATTGATAGCACTCAATCACTGAATCAATCACAAGAAGTGCAACGCTAATGCTAGATCACCACCACTAAGCTTCTATGTGCACCACAATTATCCTGAATGTTAATTTTGCTTGTTTAGCCGTTTATCTTCTGAAGTAAAAGCTTCAAAATTCATGAGTCAGGTATTTACTATGTAATTTTTTGCAATAGAACAAAATAAATGTTCAGAGCTACAAAAATTACTACAGAATGTATTAAAGCATTAAAAAAATGAACATTTTTAGAACTCACTGCCTGCGAGTTCAGGGAACAAGAAGTGCAAAATGCTAACTCATTTCCAAGTTTTAGGACTCATTCACTCTACTGAGGTCTAAATAGAGGTACTTCATGATATCTGCCGAGTTGCAGGATTTGCTCCCAGAAGAACTGCTTGAAGTCCTTTAAGCTGGTGATGCTCTTTAGCAACATTTCCAAATTCCACCTTTATACTGGCTTCATACTGGCCAAGGGTTGGAGAGCAGCCATGATGGCTCTTCTAACATCTGCTTATATATAATGTATGACGAAGCTGGTTAAATCCATAAAGATTTTATGCCTTTTTAAGTCTCCTGCTGCCCTGTTACAGCAGATCTTAGGACTCCTCCATCTGCCAAATCCCACTTTAACCCCTACTGATGTTTGATGACTTGTTGGGATCTTTTGGGAAAGTTGGGAAAACTGTTACAAAAATCTCAAAATAACATCTGTATTTCGTGTAAACCGATAAGAAAGACTGATGCTGCATTAGGGTCTCTGTAACCTATAGCAAATTGTTGCTATGGGTTACAAAACCATCTTTGTTAAGGTTTTCTCTGCCACCCTTATATTTAATGTTGGTAATATAAATCTTGTTCACTTCTTGATTTTGATGAGAGAATTG
Source organism: Neolamprologus multifasciatus (assembly GCF_963576455.1). NCBI lineage: Eukaryota > Metazoa > Chordata > Actinopteri > Cichliformes > Cichlidae > Neolamprologus > Neolamprologus multifasciatus. The sequence continues at coordinate 4,677,974 of NC_140446.1, read as the reverse complement.
ATATTGAAAGACTTGCCAAAGATCTGACTTATGGCTGGATTTCCATAGAAAACAGATGTTGAGAGTTCAGAAATGCTGCCTGTTGAAACACGTCCTTTATCGTGAACTAAATCACTGCTGGTTGTGACTGGGAGTGAAAGTCTGTGCAAAACTCACCGAAAGATCCTTCATAAAACCTGTTTCTTCCCAGGCTGTGTGTACACGCTTGGTAATATCAGTAGAAATGCTTGTTATTGCTCAATCAGAGACCAACAAAAAGGAATATCAAGACAAAGTGCCAGTCATTTTTACTTTGTGTTTCTACCACTGCAGAGAAACCACACTTACTAAAGACTCGCTGCAGCTGCAGGAAGCCTCTCGCATGTTTTGGGGGATTTTACTGTATCCAGCAGGGAAACATTGACCTGATTAAAGCTAAATTCCTCCTTAGTGTTCGACATGGTTAAAGCCTCGATATTTCACTCTTCTCCTCTCTTAAAGCGTTATCCTGTTTCACTTCTTTGATAACAATGCTATTAACGAGTCCAAGCGGACGAGTCTTTCGTGGTCTCTGCTCGTGTCCTCACTGTGCTTGTCTCTGTTTTAACACTGCAGCATTAGGAAGATACAAAGGTACGGTATAGCTCCTTTTCCTCCACTCATCCTCTTGTCACTCTGTTCATCATCTGTTCGTCTCAGCTGCACGTCGAAAGGAGCCGTCTCTCATTTGTCATGTGTCTGAGTGTGTATTGCTTCATAGGGGTGTGTGTGAAATTATATATTTGGACTCCTGTAGTTCAGTGTCTCAGCAGAGTGAATAAACAGGCCTGTTTCTCTTTGTTTACATAAGTAAGAGGCATCTTACTATCAGTTTCTGATACTGAACGGACTCGTTCAGCCTGTGGATACAATAGCCTCTTTTTGCTTATCTCACCTGACTGCATAGTTACAGTTACTGTTTTTGTCTTATCGTACTAATTGAGGGGTTTTTGTGGTAATCTGTTTGAAATGGAAGCCAGTTAGTTTAGCTGGAGTAAAACACTATACTTTTTACTGACCTCGCATTATCTGTGTTATTGTCTAAGTGCAGATTGGGTGGGGGGACGTCTGCTGCTTGTGGTCAACCATCTATACAGTGTGCAGCCTTTCAGTAATTAAATAAAAAGCTTTTCGAATTAGATCAGCCCTCCAGCACAGCTCTGCTCCATCAGCCGGAGTCAGCTGTCTACATGTGATGGAATTTTTCTTTCTATTGTTCATTTGTCCAAAACGCATTTTAGACTCATTAGAGGATACTTCTTTTAAACAACGGAAAACTCAGGAGGTTTAGTGATTTATGACCTGCAGCATCGCCCTGAAAAGTTAGTTTACTTTTGTGTTTGATTTAAGACAACACTACTACTACACTAGTAGTAGTATACGTGTGTACTTATGGTAAGCGTATAGACAAAGTATCCAACTTGAGACAGTTATTGACTTTAAAGTAGCCACCTTGACATCACACGTAGTTTTGAAGTACAGTAGGTAATGTACCAAGGTTTTCCTCTAGTTTACTTTAAATAGGGCCAACATTTACAACATAATGCTGTATTTGCTAAGAAACAAAGTGATTCAAAGCATAAACTTGCAAGGAAAGGTTTTACTTTTATAGAATCTGACTTCTGTTTGGATCCAGAAGAGTCGCCACCTGCTGGCCATTTGAAAGAATGCAGGTCTGATGCATTGGCTTCACTTTCATATCTTTTCATATCCATCTTTTTATTTTTATTTATTTATTTTGTTTGTTTGTATTGGCTTGTGTAGATTTCTTTCATTTTTTGAATTTGTTACCAGGCAAGGATCACCTTTGATATAAAATACATAAAACCACATTTGGTTTTATACAGAAGAAGAGCAGCTAAGAAGGGAGTGGTGGGTGGATTTAGTTACCTTGGGCCTGCTGTGCCATATTAAGTTAAACTACCTCAAACCCTAAGAAGATTTGACAAACCTTAAGTGTGGCATCGATCTTCCTCAAACTCTAGACAGCCAAGAGACCTATATGAGATCGATCAATTCTGTCTTAATGACACAGGAAAGTACATGTGTAATTAATTAGTTTTCCTCAGTTAGCAGAATCAAGCCCTCAGTGGGATAAATGCATTAAAAACCCTGCAGAATTCACTGGATTAGCACCAGCCGTCTGAATTATATATAAGTTGAAGCCCTGAAACAACATACCGTTCTCATCAGGAGACAGTAGAAAAGATGGATGTAGCAACTGTGATGTCACGCACTGCTTTGCGAAGTCCTGCTCTGGCCTCATTTCCTTAGTCCTGGATGTTTCCACTTGCATGCAGCCATCAATTAATTCTGCTGATTTGCACTTAAAATGAAAAGGACGGAAACGCACATCCTGTTTCATCCAAACTACTTTTTGTTTGTTGAGTTATTTAAAATATATATTAGTTATTTTCCATCATGTTGCAGGAGAATGTGTTGTTGCATGCTGGGAATCGTGTGAGTGAAGCCGAGCGACCCCACCTGCTCGTCTGGGGGTCAGTCTTTTTTAAATGCACTGATATAAATGAGAGATGGGAAAGCCGATCCCTTTTACCCCCCGGATGATGTGTTTTGGGTGTGGAAACCTGACCCCTGAACTACACACAGACAAACACGCCCTTTGACTTGATTGGCTGTGCATCTCTGTCCCACTGCAGCATGGGTGTCAGGGTGATGGACACTTCTTGGGTGTCGCGCAGGGGATCGTCGTCTACGCGTAAATCCTTGTCCACGCCACCGAGTGTGCACCCCCCCACCCCACCCATTGACGCGCTCATCCCCGAGCAGCCTGGGGAATTCTCAGCCTCCCCCTCCCCCACCCCTCCTCCCACTAGCAGCGACCGAGCCAGGTAAGGCAGTTGTGGCCCCACCCGTCCTCCTGTTTCCCCTCCCCACCCCTCCTTTACTCCTGCTCCACGCCCGCGCACACACACCTGCTGCCGCTGCTCGCTCGTCACCGCGTCTGCTACCGCGCCCTGCAAATGACACCCGAACTGCGCTGTCTGCCCCTTCAAACCCCCACCCGCCCCACCTCCACCCCTTGTTTTCTTGTCTGTCGTTCATCCTCACCTCTGTGTGAACCCACCCTGATGAGGCATGTCATTTAGAACTTCTTTTCATTTCAACATCTCCTCACCCCCTGAATTTCCCGAGTCACGCGTGGAGTTAATTTTCTGCCTGAGTGGTGATACTGCATATCATGTGAAGATTTCACTTCTACTTAGGGCTGGGTTTAACCAAAATGTGTTGAAAGGTTCATCCACAGTTCAGTAGAAAACTATTTATTGCTGCATGTGCATGGATCACATCTCTATTTTTCTTTTGCCATCAGTCCGAGCATCATTAGCAGCATAACGGTCCATTGCCGCAGGAGCCTGCAATGGATGAGGTGGCTGATTTTCTGTTTTATTATTTTGTTTTCTTTGTGCTCTTCCCCTCCTGGAGCCTTCACTTCACTGTCCCAACAACGATTACTCCTCACCTGATTTTTTTCCCCTGATTTTTCCCTCGTTATGGACCAAACTTAAAGTTTCAAATCCACACATCCCTCGTCCTAGAACTAATGAATTCATCCGCTTGAATCACTGATATTTCTATCATTGCAGTTCAGACGATGCATCCTCCAATTGGTCGGACTCCTGTTACGCCTACCCCTCCCCAGAGGAGGAGAGGCCGCCTCCCCCTTACCCCTCTTCCTCTTCTTCCTCCTCTTCCTCCTCCTCTTGCTCTTCCTACTCGCTCCCTCACCACCATTTCCGCACCCGAACACCTCCGGGTATGCGTCCCGTTGCCCCCAGCCCCGAATCCGTGCCCCCTGGCCCGTCCCCTCCACCCCGCCGCACTGGGTACAGCCCGCCCCCGCTCCCTCACTCCCTGTGCCCGTCCCCTCAGCAGCTTGACGTCAACTCCAACCCCAAACCTAACTCCCTGCATCTGCCCAAACCGGCCTCCCCGTCTATTGCTCCGCATGGGCCCCCGTCCGAAACGAATGGCTCCTCCCTTTACATCAAACCCCCGCTCGTTCTCACTCGTCACGATCTCTTCCTTGGCTCCCCGAAAATCCCCAGCACCCCTCTCCCTGCTCCACCTCCATGGGCAGCCTGTGCCTGTAGCCGGGAGAGAGGAGCCAAGCTGACGAGGTAAATACAGAGTCCTGCTCAACCCGCTCCCACTAACACAAATCACACACAAATAAGGAGAGGCCCCCGCAGGGACAAGGAAGCACGAGAGAGGGGTGATTTTTTTTTTTTAAAAAGAAAAAAAGAAACTCCCTTCAGTGCCACCCTACTCTGTGTCCTATTAACTCGCTTGGTTTGCAGCTGTCACTTATAGAAATCAAAGGATTCCATTATCACATCCATCTTTAATTTTGCTGCCATGTATGCAATCCATAACTTTCCATGTGAGCCGGGTATTCAGGAGCCTGTTGCCAGGCAACAAAGGAAATCCAAAGCTTTCAGTCAATGATTATAAAAGTCGGCGTTAATGAGTCAGTGAGATTTTGAATGCGAAGGCAATGATGTATGCAGGAGCAAAACAGCACTGTTTGATATTTAAGGAAACTCCAAAAAACATCTGCTTTGGTTTACAGCAACATGTTAATATGAGTTTAAAGGGGACCTATTTTGCTTTTTTTATACATATTTGCACTGATAGAGAATAAATAGTTTCCCCTTATATAAGGTTGCATTACCCATCTACAAGCTGATTACCAGCAACCATTAAAAGAAGGAGGAAGTACACACTGCTAACTACCACATGTCAGTCAAAACCAAAGACAACCACAGTCTCATAAAGCGTCCTTTAAAAAAACATGAGGTCACAGTCCTGTAAGAGATGTTTGGAGGTGTTGAATAGTCAAATACATCTTAGTAAATATCAGAAAACATTGCTATCTTCTGCCGCTTATAAACAGATTTGAACAGCAGGTGGTCTGTCTGCTCTCTCTGACATCATTCAGAGCTAAGAGCAGGAAACACTGGCTGAAACAGGGCAGAAAGTAAGTAGTAGTAGTATCACAGATATTACTTTTACATATGCTGACCTCATTAATTTGAAACTTCATCCATGTTTAATATAAAATCTATATATCGTATCAGCATAATAGCTTCCCTTTGAATGCCGGATGCTTCCATGCCTCGTTTGCTGAAGAGTGAAAGTGTGTTGAGGCGTAGCTGAGGAGAGTCAGTCGATCAGAGAGTAAACTGGTTATGTTTTGACCTTAAGACCTTCTTCCCATTGGCATTCTGGCTGCACTGTGCTGTAGGAGTAAGGAGAATTTATTAAGCTGTCAGGATATGTTTGAATTTTCTTTCCTTCTTTTTTTGCTCAACTGTATAAGCTACATGTCCATCTGCAACAGTGGTCACCCGGACAGTTTGAATTATGGCTGCTCTCATATATTTTCCTCTTTTGTTTTTAGAAAACAAAGAGATTTATGGAGGCAGGGTTAGTAAATTACAGAAGAAAGCATATCGTAATGTGTGTGTTTGTGTGTTTTGTCCTTCACTCTCTCCTCAGTACTCTGAAGAACAAGGAGCTGTCTCCAGTGATTGGACAGAAGGGGCTCCAGGGAGCAGTGACCTCTAGTGGACAGTCGCAGCTCTCTGACCACAGTCCGCACACCTTGAGGAGAGGTAATACAACTAACTGGGCATGTATGACAGGGAACTCAGCTTGTCTCAAAAACATGGTAAAAATAGTAAAAGTAATGTCTTTTGGGGATTTAAAAACGCTGCACCTTGCCCAGTACTGTGACAGCAAAAGAAGATGCAGCACACTGTGTTCATTTAGCTGTCTCTCAGGCTCTAATAGAATCTGTCTATTAGTCAGTGCTGTGAATGAGGTCATTTTACGTTACCTCTCGTGTGGAGAGGATGTAAATCTGCAAAAGTGTGTTTTCATTCATTGTTTCCACTCTGGTTGCTGCACAAAAGAGGGGAAAAGGTCCTTGGAAAAACACATAATAACTGACTGACGGCTGCAGTAGAGTTTTATCTACTAAAATATCCTCAGACTCGAAGGATAAGAGGGCGATGTTTAGTTTGAAGAAATAAACTTGACTTGATGCTGTGTGATTGAAGGGTTTAATTAAGGCAGGTATTATAATTAATGAGCAATTTGATGGGTAAATTTGTCTGGGGAACTTCAGAGTTTATTAGACTGAAGACGAGGCGAGCGTCTCTTTTACACTAAAACTTTGATTTCACACATCACTTGTCAGAGTTGGCCTGTGAAAGAAATTGTGTTTTATATGATTTGATATGTGGGAAATTTGACCAAAAAATAGCTTCATACAGAAGAAAAGAATGACAAGAGGTCGCGCTCTGATGAAGGTCACGATGCAGAAACATTAGTGCATTTGTTAATATGGCCAGAACATATTAAACATTTGAATTACATTGACTTTGGTTTAGCACCACACACTAACACACCAGGACATGCATCCTTTTGCGTTAGAAATGTAATATTTCTAAGTTATAAAAGCTAACTAGGGGGTGTACTTTGAAAATCTGACATTTCTGGGAATCCTGATAACTGCATTTATTTTGTAAAACTGATACAAATGTGATAATCCTGTTAAACATTTTATTTAGGCATCTTTTTCGTAGCTTCCCACACTCTTTTAAATTACTTTAACTGAAAAACAAAGATGTCAGATTATGCTGGTAAATTCCTAAAACTCTTTTATTTTGGAAATATGACTTTGGTACATCCTGATAACTTTTTCGTGGCTAACAAGGAGCTTTTATGTTGGAAATCTGGTACTATGAAGCATCCGGATACATTTCTATGACTAAAAAGTGATTTTTATTTTGAAATAGCATGTCAAAACATTTGTTTATTCTTAAAGCACACTGGTTGCTTTTATTTCAGAAATATATATTTGTTATCATGGTAACTTTTTTTTTTTTATAACTGTCAGCTTTTATATTGAAGATCTGGCAAATTAAAGCAAATTTCTTTTACTTTGGAAAAATGGGCATGTCAAAGAAATTTTTTTTCTTTTATGTTGAAAATCTGGTACTTTAAAGCATCACCGCAGATTACTATAAAAACTGAACACTTTTAATTTGACAAACAGACATGCTAGCAGATTGCTAAATGCCTTCGGGGGCTTTTATTTTGGAAATATTGCAGACCCTGATCATCTTATGTTCTTTCTTGGTGGTCTCTCTACAGCAAAGAAGCTGGCTCCGATCCCACCTAAAGGCCCTTACTGCCCAACGGGAGCCATGTCCGACCAGTCCACAGGTCAACCGTCTCCAGTCAGCCTGTCTCCCACTCCTCCCAGCACCCCCTCCCCATATGGCTTCAGCTACCCGCAGGGATATGCCACCATCAGCTCCCCGGGTCAGTTGCAGATGGTCACCACCCCGTCTCTGTCCTCTCCGCCCTCGTTGGCTGGGACTCTCACCAAGGCCAGACCGACCCCCAAGCCGCCCCGGCAGAGACCCAGCCTGCCTCCTCCTCAGCCTCCATCCACACCTGGCACTAGTCCCCAGCCTCTGGAGCACTCATCTGGGCTCCTGGACGGTCTTTCTCCTGGGGAAAGCATGTCCACTGGTAATGCTAAACTTGACCGTTTTTTTTAAAGCACTTTGTGTTCGTAATTCTTTTTGCTATATGTAGATTTGATAAATAATATGCCATAGTTTGACAAATATTATGAATTCTTATTATTTAAGTTCATGTACTTGGATGTATATGCACTGTTTTTGGTCTTTTCATGACATTTATTGGCAATAATGATAGATGTAGGATAACAGCTTTGGTGTCCTCCATCAGGAGAGGAGTCGTGTATTATGCATTTGTTTGCCTCTCCATCACCTGCAGGTTCTAATCATGATTTTCATGTAATTTCTTCCCCTCTTATCGTCTCACCTGCAGCGGTATGAGGCGAGAGGTTCAGTGTGATTCTGTGTGTGAGAGGGACTTTTAGGGTAAGCAGGAGTTTCTGTGCTAAAGCCTCCCTTCCCCTCCTCTTCGGTACCCTCAAACCCCAAACATGGAGCCGCCTGCTGACATGCTCACAACACAGTGAAGCTGCCAGTAGATGCAGGTTTAAGATTATCCGCTGCTCTACGGCAGCCTCACTCATATGACCATACAGGCGCTGTGTTCAGTCCACCTTTTACTCATTTTGTTGGCCTTTGCATGGTGGCTGAGACTGATGCATGGCTTACATGGGCGTGCATACCGGACTGTCCACCGATCCCAACCTGTCCCGCGCTTAGGATTCCCACCCATAATGCCCTGCTCCAGCTGCCCCTCCTCTCCCTGGCTTCATCTGTCACCCCACCCACACACCCCTCACGCTTCTCACCGACTCCACCTCTGTCCCTCAGTCAGCGCACTTCCTGTCTGCACCAGTTTTCCATCACATGTTGTGCACTAGATGTCTTCACTGTCAATATTATAGTAATATATTAAGTACACATGTACTGCATGGCATACTAGCCAAATTTCTACCTACCTATTACTATATTACTATATATACTATTATATAGGCAGGTAAGCACAAGCACCAAAGGTCTGTAATATATGAAGGGAGAGCTCAGCTTATCCAGGTAACTTCAGGTCTAACCCGGGGTTTTCAGTATTATGTAGGTTGTTTGCCTTTACTAGGTATATTACCATGGTAACATGGCGTAGACCTAACCTGGATCGAAGCAGAAAATGTTTAAAATTAGACATTAACAGTTATGAAGTCACCACCTACTGACCAATCAGTTCTCTGTAAAATAGCATCATGTTTCCTTGAGCCTCTTGATTGTAAACCATCAAATTTTTTAGTTTTCTTTTGTGGGTTAATATAGGCTAAACCGTGTTTTTTTTAGCAATTGTTTTCCAGTCTTACTGATAAAAGTGTCTGGTCGGATTCTCATAGTTAGACTGATGCACGCCGGGGTTTAGCCTGATTGTTGACGTTAGGGTGAATCCAGATAACAGAAAGAGATCCTGGGTACGCTGAACTTGCCTTGCCTCAGAAGCCATGACCCTTTGTTGCCTGCTTGCTTGCAGTGGATAAAAAGAGCTTGTAAACTGCACAGATATTGTTTGGATTTTGTTTTGCCTGCATATATTAAGTCCATGTGGTACATCAGCAGGATTTTGATTTTGACAAATAGCCACAGGGTTCAGTGACAGGAAATCTTAATTGTGTTGCATAAAATGCTAGTTTGGTCAAAATGATCTAACTTTATCGATAGTTAGTGTTTGTTGTGTCATTGTCCCCGCTACACAGAGCTAGCTCCACACAGACACAAGCTCTCACATTTTTCAAAGTCATCCAACAGGCCAGATTGGAGTCTTCTCTGGGCCAATTCTGGCCCCTGGGCCTCATGTTTGACACCCCTGCCCACCATTAGGGAATGGTGATGTTCAACAGCCACATACACTTTTTACACTGTGAATCCCTGTCATGCATTTTTAATTTATTTCTTCACGCTTCCAACCTTGGTTTGGACGTCTGCTGTGTGTGACATCATTCAGCGCTGATGAATCACATCTGGAAGGATCTTTTTCTCTGTTTGCACGGTTTTTATCTGTCTGCTTATCCTCTGCTTGTTCTCTCTGCTCTGCCAGATTCCCTCTGCAACTTGGACATCCCCGTCATTAACATGGAACTGGACAGTATTTTTGACTTGACGCACATCTCCCCCTTCAGGAACTCAGTGGCACAGCTGGAGTCGGCCAACAGCAAAGAGGACTCGGAGGAAGAGTCTGAGAGCACAGTGCTATGACGCCACCGAGTTCCCCCACCCTCTCCGTCAAGCTACTGCTGTGCCGTCTCAATCATTCATTGACCTTTCACCTCTCCAGCTGCGTTAGCTTCTGCCTCAGCTGCCACCTCTGGACCTCCTCACCACGCCTCACCTGTGCTCGATCCAGAGGGGCCAGCGCGTACAAAATAACAGTAAAATAACAGTAAAATAAAAAAATCTGGTGAACACACACACACACGGTTTTGGCGACAGTGTTGTCAGGGGAAGATTTGACATTTTGCATTGGCTGGATGTTTGTTTTTTTTAATTTAACTTAATGTTTTCTTTTTCTTTCTGCCTTATTTGATTCACTTGCAATATTGCCTTTAACCTCACTCACACGAGACTGGAAACAGGCTGCTGGGAGGATGAGTGCTCTTTGCTGCTGCTGCTGCTTTTCATGAGTGAATTTCAGAACAAACTAACACATGTATATCTGTCCTGTTAACGTCCTTCTCTCACCGTTCATCTCCTCTTGGCTTGAAACGCCTCTGGCCCCGAATTTCAGTCCCACTTGAGCGTTCACTGTGAGTGTGCCAGTGTGTCGTTTTGGAAAGCGCGCGCGTGTGTGTTTTGCTAGTGTGCGTGACGTGTTAAGTGAAGTGGTAATTGTATTATATGATGTTGCACTGTCGGTGTCGTGGAGCAAAAACAGGAATGAATGTTTTAGATGTTTAGAAGTTAACTAAGCAGGTTGGGAAGCGGTTAAACGTCCAATCACTCCTTTCTCTTTATAACAAGGCATTCAGTCAGGATATCAGTCACTGGATATTTATTGTTTATACTGTACATTTTCAGAGTGTATGATACGATTAACAATCTAACTCAGATCATATTTTGTATCCACGGGAGAGCTATATAGTTGATGCTGTCAGGGAGCTATAAAGTATATGAGATACATGCTGTAGTTTATGAAACGTCCACCAGTATGAAAAATGAAAAACTCAATTGTGTTTACTCAGAAATATTTTTTGGCAGGACGCAAAGCCGAATTTCATTTTTCTTTGTCGAGTTAGGCGTCATTTCAGTTTCAAGGATGTACAAGTTTGTAACTGTGAAGCCTGGAGTGCATAACCACATCGTTTATTTTTTAAAAATAAAATAAACTTCATCCACATAGCAGTAGCGGCGGCTCTGAATGGCCAGCTCTGTGGGTGGGGTGCCCTGTGGGGTTTTCTTGTGTGTTTCCTTTGTCACGAGACATTAGACAGAAACCTATTAAATATTAAACATTTTGCATTGTTGGCAGTTTGCTGGCATGTAGTTGTCCTCTCTTTACTTTTGCTGGGCTCATTGCTGTGCTGTTCCCACTAACTGTTGGTCAGCGCATTAGCTCGATAGCGATTCGATCCTTGTCCTCAAACACTATGCTAAATAATTTGGCAAACCCAGATCTCCCAATTTCCAGGTTTTCTGGTGGGAAATCGAGGAATTCTGCAACCAGCCAAGAGCTCAAATCTGAATAGCGTCTGCTGGCTTTGGGCAAAGGTCGCCTCCCAGTAAGACATGCCAACAACACTTCACTTAGGAGGCATCATAATCTGAACTCCTCCTAAGTGGTTAACCTCCTCATCCTGACTCTGTAGATTAAGGTCCCAGTCGCACAGGCCTAAAGACATGTCAGTGATCCCATGGTACCCACCGGTCACTAGGGAAAATTTGTATTCCCCAACTGGTTGCCAAATGGTTGCTAGAAATTGCTGGCAGTCTCTAGGTGAAATTGGTCAGAAAGAGGTATACGGTAATGCACCAAAGACCACCTCGTGATTGCTTGTGATTGCCACGGTTGCTGAGCAGTAATGAAACTGGAAAGTGGGATGCAGAGTGGAAATGGAGATCATTCGCCTTCAAAACAGTTGAAGTAAAAAAGGCACGACTTTTACTTTGATGGTGAACAGTCTGTTTCCTTTTCACATAGGAAGTAGCATGCGCTTCACTGCACTCTGAAACCCATTTGCATGCTTGTGTCATGCAATAATAATTTAGATCAGAGGTTATTGGTGCAACACCCTCTTTGTGACCAATTTCACCCAGCGATTCGGCCAATATAACTTTTTCCTTAGCGATCAGTGGTTGCTAGGCAGTCATATTTAGGCATGTGTGATTGCCGTACACCCTTAGCAAGCAATATCATTCAATTCATCTGTTTTTCTTTATTCTTTTTAGCTCTTTTTAGCTCAGTTTTTGGTCTCCACCACTTCATGAGAGAGACATATCTGGCTCTTTAGGTGCCAAACACTCCATTAAATGCACCGGCCAGATGCTAACTTTGTGTTTCCTGTTAGCTTAGCATATGTTGTTTGAAACAACACTGATGAAACCAGTAAAACTGACACAGAACGCAAACAACAGGTGGAAAGATGCTAAAAAACATCACACTCCAGGATTCATACAGTGCAAACTTGTATTGACATATTGAACCATTCTTGGGAAAGAGCAACATCCCTGACACATTTAACATCCTATCATATCGTAGCAAAGCCAGAAAACAGTCTAGAGACACTTTCAGAAAAAAGGTGCTTGGTCTCTTATAAATAAGCACAGTTTTTCTGTCATTTTCAGCCACATTCACATTACAGTTTATAGGAACCCTGCCTGATGATGCTGATATTTTTGGTCTATCTTAGTGAACCAGAGGCAAGTGCAAAGATATGTGTGTATATGTGTTTATTTTGATGAGAGTATTTATACAGATATATTTCTGAATACTTTTTACTTGGTATGAGGAGCTGTGGTCGTTTCCGCTGCACATGAATCTGAGGAATTTTTTTTCAAGTATTCAAACGTGGGACCAGAATTGCTCTGCTGCCGCATCAAAACCTTTTCAGGAATCGCAGGTTCAGTTTAAGAGGAAACTTGAAAATCAGTTAAACTGGAGTAACAAGGTTTGTGTACGACAGCAGTAGTTTGCTATTTGCCTTGCGGTGGGTTTTTGTTGTGACCTATCCAGATTTATACGACTTTCCTTTTGTCCTGAGAACATCCACTACGCATGGCCTCAAAGTCACTGTGCTGCTCTACCTGTGTCTTTCTTTAAAGCGCGATATCACTCACAGGACTCTTGTAAATACCGAAGCCTCTATACAGTTTGTTCTGTATATACTGAAGGGAGAAATTCATATATATATATATATATATATAGATATATACAAATTCTGTATTGAAAAGGCTAAATGATGATGAACATCCATACTATATGTATAATATTATAATGTTGCTGGAACTAGCACAAGCCTAACATGGTACAGCAGACTGAAAGGTCAAATCTAGTGCTTGTTTTGCAGTTTCTGACCTCAGAATGAACCTCTTGAACTTTTAGATTTGATTTTAGACAACAAAAAAACAGCAACACATCACTGCAGCTACGTGAAAATTCAAGACGTCTCGTGCAAAGAGAAATAAAAATAAGTGTCTGTGGGGTGCTGCAGTTGCAGTGACGCATCGATCACAGTTTGAAAGGTTTAAACAGACAGAAAACTGTTGCATTACTGTCTTTTAGACAGCAGAACCAGACAGCAATGCAACACAGGTTATATATTTAAGAAAAAACAGACGTTAAACAACAGTTTGCATAGAACAGATTTTTTTACAAGCAGAAAACTTTAATTTGGTACAAAAAAGAAATACTGGAGGTCATCCAAACCATCAAGATGCTTCTTTTATCTGACTAAAGCTTAATTTATAGTGCTGCATTAACCTGTAGAGACCCTGTATCCTCTATGGCATAGCCTGGCATCCACCTTGCTGCTGTGGCAACACAGCCTACAGTGGCGGTAATATGCTCAAAAATGTATATTGATTATTACAAGGATAACGCCTCTGTGAACCAACGTGTAATAGGCTCTAGTTGCATTTAGTGTGCTCACAGTGTAAGTTCATTAGCCAGTGTTAATGTAACACTGAAAAACAACTCATTTTGACAGTTAATAGAATTGAATATTGGGGAAATGACTCCATTCATGTTTATTTTTTTTATATTACGACTGTAATTCCAACAAGGACATTTTAAACAGTTGGTTTTTACACATCCAGTAGCTGCGGAGCCACATTGCCATTCAGCTGGGCAGGTGTTTCTGGCTCCTTTTTATCCATTTGCTCTCTATTTACCTGTGTTTTCGCTTTCTACCACCTCCTCAGAGGGCTGTCGAGATGCTAAATGCTCCACTGTGATCTCATAGTGACTGGTCCTGAGATCTAGTCTGAACCAACGCTGATGAGAGCAGTAAGATTAAGCAACGCTGGGTCTGATTTACCACCGTAATCGTGTGGTGTTTTTCTCTCTTTCCCGTTGTTCCGCATTTATCAGCTCCAAGTCCAACACAGCAGAGCACTGCAGACACAACAGCGCACAAGGATAAATGTAAAACCACGCCACTCATTATGGCGTGGGAGTCACTAAAGAACCATGATAGGAAAGAGAAATCACATGAGGGTCCAAACATTTTTAATTTGTAGTTTTAATTAATAATGTATCACTCATATAGCCTCCTCACTTTGCGGACATAAAGCCGTCAACATGTCATGAGACGTAGATTGATCATGATCTTTGATCGTGTTGTTTCGATGTACCATAGCCGAGCCTTTCTGGATGCACATAACAGTGAATGAAGCAGCTCTATTACTACGAGACCGAGCCCTTTCTTGCTTTCCTCGTTGGCTAGCTTGTTAGCTTGCAGGTGCTGTGGATGTCTGCCTGTCTATGTCATTTTGATGGGACGCTTGTTGATGTGCAGACCACAAAGAACACTGGCCAGGCCGAACATTAAGAACCTATATAAATAGATTTTTTTAGCATAGGCAGATTCACCACAGGACTATAAATTAAGCTTCCTCCAAAAACTGTAGAAAAAGAAAGCTTTCTATCACTTAGCACCAAGAAAAGTTGTCAAATCTGAGCAGATTTCTCTGTTATGTTTGGAAAAATCCATTTAATTACTGATAAAAACAGTTTCAGATTATTTCCTGGTACTCAAATGATCTTTGAATCTACCAACTTCTTATTTTTTGCAATAAAAGAAATGCTGTTCAAGCAGATTTTGAATCAATGCAGCAATGGTTTTACAATTTAAATTTAATATTTAGAAAAAAGTTTCTTTTTCAAATTTGCTGTTGCAGTTAGGCTGTGCTGAGGTGAATGGTCTGTCCTGTCTTTGTTTCTGTGTTACAATGTGCTGCTCTTCGTTTTTGTACTAAAGGGTCTCAGATCAAAGCCTGTACATACAGAACACGTCAAACACGACTTTATTAACAATAACCCAGTCGAGCAAAGACAGCCGGCAAGAGATTCCAGAGACAGTTTTCAGTATTGCAGCTTTTGCAAGCATGCCCTTTGAGCACTAAACTTCAAAGGCCTTTTTTTACATCGGTGGAATGTACTGATAGACAATGTCCACCACATAGGTTGTGATAAAGGCGGATTGTGTGTGTTGTGACATAGTTTCAAGAGTGTGCAGGGGTATCAAATATCGACATTGTGCTGTGTGGAAGTCGGAAGCATGCTTTTTAACCATGCCTATGAAATGCGTCTCATCTTTGGTCCTATTTAAATGTGCTTGTATTTATTTTTTATAAGTGAATAGATCGACCTTTGCAAGAAAAGAAGAAAATTCAGTGCTGCCCTTTTTGAGTCAAGCTCCCCCGTCAGTTCTGCTAAGAGTTTATTTAAATCATTCATGATTTCCTGTTTGCTTTCACCACGTATCCTCATATGTTCCACCGGTTTTATCTATAGCAAATCAAGAAAAGCACATCAGACTCCAAACAGACCAACAACGAAGCAACGTGGAGGATAAGACAGAATAATTCAGAGGACTGAACATCTGCTAAAATCAACTACAAATGAGAAAAAAACTGTGACGTGTAGGGTCACGTGGACCCGCGCAGTCTGTAGATTACACTGTGGTGCATGCAGCCATCTCCATTCATCCTTTTCTTTGCATAACTTTAAGTTCCAAGTAACAGGGGCCAAAACAAAAAGGGAAAACGTGATCGATCAAGGAATCTTTTTTTAAAAAGTTCTTTGTGTCAAACTGTAGTGATGCTGTGGACTCTTTAAAGTTTGGAGTACAGATGAAATGCCTTTTCTTGGACTTGCTTTCTCTCAGTCACCAAGTGGAACACAGTGTAAGATAAAATGAGAAAAAAAATTAAATTAATCCTCATCCGAATGTTGAAACTATTAAAAATGTTTTTTTTATATTACTTGGATGTTCTGTGCTTTTTGTTCCAAATAAATATTTAAATCGGTGTAACTGATGACAGAAAGGCTTTCTGGAATATCAGGAGTGCAAAAAATATTTCCGGCAAGTACAACAGTGAAAAAGGACATTTAAATCCTCACGGGGTATTTCAGAGAACTTCTAATATCACTTCCGCTCACCGATGTTCGGTTTCAGGGAGCCTGTAAGATACTCTTCGGCTGAACTATAGAACAAAAACTGGAAACTTTGTAGGTAAACTTTTTCTTCACTTTTTTATTAGAAGAGCTCAAGACAAAACATGAAGACCCCTTTGACTGTAGTAAAACAGCTTCCTGTGAGTGTTCGGGACACCACAGCATCAGGAGCCTCTTTACAGCATCTGCCATTTTGATTTAAGGAACATGGACGGCTGCAGACACCACAGCCGAGCATGAACTCCACCACCTGCAGCTGCTGTGTTTTAAAGTAAATTCTCTGCCTACAGGTTTATGGTCGCAAAAAGATGGGAGGCACATAGAAGTCCAGACGAACCCATGTGATCAGTTTCACAATGTCATTCAAACCAAGGCAGACACAGTGGCGGAAAGTATAATCAAGCCTTAACTGTCCTTGTTAACCTGCATAACCACCAGCTTCTTATACACAAATGAAAGCTTCTAATCCGTTTTAACTAATCCAGATTCAAGGAAGTGCCCTTATAAATCTTTCACTGAGGACAAGTATGTGTTAGCATTAGCAGAATGCTAGCATTTATTCATTTATTGGCATTTATTAACTGAGGATGTAGTGGACCACTGTACTGTGACAGATGACAATTTGCACGTGACTAGATTGTTATGATACAAAAACCTGTTGGAAGACATAAGTAATGTATTTTTTGAATATGTCTTTATTTTAGAATGGGAAAACAATGCCACACTATTAGATCGCAGCACATGGCTAGCTACACAGACAATAAAGGGGAAGCAAAGAGTGAATGGATCTTTTGGACACGTACTATTTATCATAAAAGACAGGAAAGGCAGAGGATGTCTGATGACCACAAGTATCACTAGAATAAGTGAACAGTAAGTGCAGCAAATATTTTCAGTGTAGGAACCAAAATTACTACAGGGAAACAGTCAGGAAACAGTTGGCTTTTGACATTTTGTTCAGGGGGTTAAACAGCGGAGAAAAGGTTTCTTGGATTCAGTTGTCCTGTTAAACCATCAGAAAATTGACAGAGTTACGTATGTATCATATCTGCATTCATATGTATCTGATCCAACACAAGGATCAGTGTGTATTTACTACGTTCTAATATTTTCATATTGGAAATGTTCTTATAAATCTTTACACCAACTGGAAGCTGTCACTTACCAAACTCAATACTGATGTTTAAGGTGGATTTGTACATATCTAGGTACTGCTGCGGGCTCAGGAGTTCCTCTCGACCCAAAAGCCTTTCCAGAATTTTCTGATGGACGATCAGCTGCGGCGTCTCCTCCAACACTGACCCGGGAAGAGCCTTAGATTGCAATCAGGAAGTCAGAGAAAAACTCTGAGAAAGTTCTGGTTTTCAAAACGGAAAAAGATCATCTGCAAAGAAACACACCTTCGATTTTTCAAGCTTTTTGCTCAGATTTTGCAGCGTTGACAGGACGCTGCATACAAGGGTCTCTATGCTGACATCTTCATCCTCCAGTACCTTAACTGCGGGATCCCTGATCACCTGATCTGCACCCAGCACCTTCAGTCACACAGCAATACATACACACAGGAGACAATCAGAGAATCCAATATCTTGAACTTTAAAAACATGAGATATGGCTACAACTGAAGGTATTTATTATGTCTCATTTATGTACTAAAACATTTGTATTCTCATAATCCTCTCATGCATTAAAATACTTCAAGCAATCAAGTGCAAAGATAAAAGACAGCTAACCTTGTAGCTCCACTGCTGGAACAGCCTTCTTTGAGGGTTGTGATCCAAAAACACAATCTTTACTTCCAGCAAGGTGCTAAAAAGGATGTGCTAATAATTATTATGGCTCACACACAGTGTTGGGAAGGTTACTTTTAAAATGTATTCCATTACAGAATACAGAATACATGCCCCAAAATGTATTCTGTAACGTATTCCGTTAAGTTACTCAATGACAGTAACGTATTCTGAATATTTTGGATTACTTAATATATTATCATGCTGTTTACAACTACATGAATGTACTATTGCTGTGATTTATTACTGTTACTGAAGGTCCGCGGCTCCGAACCGTAGTAAAGGGACCTCTGGCTAATACGGTGGGTTCTGTGTCGGGCTCGTAGCCGAAAACTAGCTTTACTTTGTTGTCTGGGTCAACTTTGCTAGCGAGAGACAGAGAGAGGCGTTGAAAGGCTGCTCCAACAGAACTTATTGTTTTTGGAGGAAAACACGAACACGGTGTACAGTGGAGTCTTAATAGCTTACTTACAACTGGGCTCGTCAGGCTCTCTTCTTGGCTGCAGTGGTTATTATTATATTTACATGCTTTCAGCTCCCGTTTTTGCTCGATGACAGCTCGTACTTTTCCTTTTTCTCCCTCCCTCGCTCACAGACACATAACGTGTATGGCAGTCCATTCTCCCTGCAGCACGGACTACACTGCCTATGATGCTACATTCTTTAGAGCTATACCTGTAGCATTCTGCCTATTAGCTTAGCACAACAACAACAAAAAGGCCTCTCTCACCCAGGAAACACGCAGAGAGAGCGTCACCCTGTAACCATGGCAACCGTAACGCTGCCACCTGGAACAACAGAACGTAGCTGTCAAACAAAACCCAAACAGTCCTGACCCGCCACAATATGAAGCAGGAAAGTACCACCGTGTAATCCATTTATTTCAACAAAGTAACTGTATTCTAAATACCACCTTTTTAAACGGTAACTGTAACGGAATACAGTTACTCATATTTTGTATTTTAAATACGTAACGGCGGTACATGTATTCCGTTACTCCCCAACACTGAGTACACAACACACAACAGCAGGTTATGTGTGAAAGCTTAAATATTTATTGGCCTGCAGCCAGAAGGGGCAGCTGTTGGTCTAAAGCAACAAAAGCACTGTGGGGGTTTGCCACACTGGCAACAGCTGACCAGCTAGAGCTGCTTCATAGAAATATACACAAAAATGCTACACTGGTCACTGCTGTTGACTGGAAGGATGTGTCAATGTGGTGGCCGTTTTGGAGCGAGGCAAAGGCGCCTCATCATTTCAGTCCAGAACTTTCTAAAAAATTGTTACTAATTGCCATGCAGCTATTACAGATGCCAGACATGTATTTATGATAGTTAAGGTTCAAATGCCGTTTTTCATACCAAAAGCTTAGTTTTGACATGTTAGAACAGTAGGAAGCACAAAAGTCTGGAATGGTCAGACAGTCTGAGCGAGATGACGGCAGCAGAAATGCAACAGCTTTGCGTCTTTATGCTAAAACACACTGCAAGGAGTCGACTGCTCAGACATCATCATAAGCTTTTGTCACATTTGGTGAATCTGAACTGATGCAAGGCAACCACAGGATTATATTTGCCCTCTCTGTGGGCTCTGTGGCATGAATTTCTTAACAGACAGCAGACAAGCAATAAATATGAGTGAAATGGGATGCACCGTATCTCAGCGTATAATATATATATATATATATATATATAGAAGTCATCTGCAGTATGAGAAAGATTACCGGTGTGGCTGTTGTTGCATGACTTTGACGTCTCTCAAAACAGAAGTCAGAATATCCCTGGACGACTGGAAGAGAGAGGCACAGCAAGCTTTGAGCACACTTTCACAAACTTCAGCCATACATTTGTTATATATGTGCAGGAGAACTTACTTCAATGATGTGCAGCAGGTAGGATGGATAAATCAGCAGCAGGCCTGTTATGTGATCCCATATGTACTGTTTGTTCAGCTGAAAGTTGAGATTTTCATAATGAGCTGTGTGGAATCAACAGAAGACAAACCCCTCTTGTTTTAGTGTTCATCATTTTAAAAAGCAAAATTAATGCATTTAAAGTCTTTTCAAGACCTAATAATTGCAGAATTATGTATTATATTCAGCCTTTTACAAACGAGCCACAACTACTAGCTAAGCATAAGATCGAACATGGCATATTTCTTCAGTTTTCAGGCCACTGAACAGAGATTCAAAAGTCCCTTTGATCTGTGGTGAGTCTTTGGCCAAATCGAAGTGAAATTGATTTTACTGATTAATATTCTCTCAGATAAATATCCTTCAGACAGACTAATTAAACTTCTTATCTGTGTTCTCTTAGCTGCGATTCCAGAAGTGCAGTAGAAAATATGGCACTTTCAGATGATTTTAAACTCTGAACACGACCTGCTCTGAACCAAATTATGTGTTCAGAATCAGTTGCCATGGTGATCTAGCCAGGTAAATAAGAGAGCCGCCTTCACGGCACAGAAGTCTGACTTTAATCGCAACATAACAAATCCAACAAACCCATTCGTCTTGTTTCATAGCACACACTTTTGGTGAGGGTTAAGAGGTTAAAGTTTTAAAAAATAATTTTCAAAAAGAATCTTATTTGCTATAATTTATTTGTTTCATTACTAGAAAATCATTAAAACAAATTAAGACCTTTTTTGTCAGTTTTTTTTTTTAAATATCACAGTTTTTAAAAACTCTGTATTCAGGCTTCCTTCTGTTTTCGACACACAGGCACAGCCTTTCCTGGGGGCTTCTGTGGGCTTTCTATTCTAACTTTAGCCAAAGAATTTATTTCTTTTTTACAGGGAAGGCCTGCAGACTCACACATGGAGGTGTGAAAGCTATAAAAGCACCAAACACAGGAAACAAGACAGTCTTTCACTGCTTTAGTTCAGATTCAACAAGAAGCCTCTGTATTTCAGGGCAGCAACTTAAGTAGGAGTATTAATTTGTCCTGCCAGTATAACAGGATCATTCCTCTAAAGAAAAACTGGGTTCAGTTGGCATCAGGTGATTAGTCCCTCAGTCTCTGTAGCTCTAAGGTAATTGCTGGCTGACCTCCCAGGTCTGTCCTATCAGCAAGGTCGTGGGGGAGCCGAGAAATCATTATCAGCCGCTGCAGGATGATCTTCTGTGGGGAGAAGGTGGGGGGGAGACTTAGAAAGCCTGCAGAGTGACAACAGAATAAGCTCTGACATGCAATCCAGGCACAAAAGGAGGATCGTTATCAGGTGCGCATTTAAAATTTAAGCCCGTGTGCCAATATTTACAACCTGAGCTCCTTTCCATATTAAGCTAAATACAAACCGCATCATTCCCCAGATTCTTCCTCCGTGTCACTAAGTGGTGAAATAAACTAGTCCTAGTTTCTTCCTCCTCCTTATTTTCCTCAAAACCCTTTTTCTCCATCTCTTTGCTTTAATCTCCGTCTGACTTCTTTCGCCGTCCGATCGAAGCACTGACTGAGTGAGAGCTAAGTGAGCTGCCTGCCTTCACTGTTTATAAAAGCGCATATCCTAGAAACCTATTGTTCTGCAGGTCCTATTAAACAAAGCCTGCTGCAAAACACACTGGTGCGAGTAACACAGCAGCCAATCGCAGAGCAGCACAGCCTCATAATCAGGGTGCTTCAACCCCAACAGGAAGAAGGACAGTGCATGTAGGGATGGCAGGTGTCTACATGGTGATTTGCACACACACTCTTACTGTCTATACTATGATGATGCTGATGATGCATTGTCTTACTGCAATATTCAAGGCCTTCCCTAAAAAAGCATCATCTGAATGGGTGTAACTGTTGCACTAAAACCTGTGTACGTATTCCAGCACTGCTTTTCCAGATGTGCAAGCTGCCATTTCCCTTGGTGCTAAAGTTGATTTTCAGCCTTGTCCCTCATGCAGATTTCTTTGATGATATTATTTGCCCTAGATGATGAGATATTCATACTCTTTCCTCGTAACGTACTCTTTCATTTTGACTCCATCACTGAGGAAGAATATTCTATAACTGTTCCACAATTTGTAGATGTAGTTTTCTGCCCACCTTTACTTCTGAGAGCCTGTGCCTCTCGGAGTTGCTCTTTTTATACCCAATAACGTTACTGATGAACCTAATTACTTGTAAAATGTTCCTCCAGCTGTTTCTTTTTTGTCCCATTTACTTATCCAGTCTTTTGTTTTCCCCCTTCCCTATTTTGAGACCTGTTGCTGCCATTAGATCCTATTTTTCCTGAAATAGTAAAATGTCTTTATTTAAATCTTTGTTTTCGTTTTCGATCCTAAATCTTGTCCAGCTCACTCTCACCTCATCTGTGTGATGTCATGTAAATGACATTTCATAGCACAACGCGTGTATATATACTGCTGCTTATGTTTTGGGGTCTTTCAGCTTCGTTTTCACTCACACATCACCCACGTGTCCGTTAAAAACACAAACCTCTCTCACTTTGCCGTAAATCACATCAAACATTGATACTGTGTCTGCATCCTCTGGATCTTTCCACGAAATTGGAAAACCGTCGACATCCAGCTGCGACATGGTCATCTCGACCCTGTTTAGCGGCTCTTGTCCGGTGTGTTGTCCGTTACCATCGCAACACGCTCCTACAGCATACGTTTGACGTCAGTACATACGTAGGCACATATACGTGTACGTAGTCATTAATTACTAGAGTCTGTTCGCTTATTAACACACTTTATTTGTCCCAAGCTTCCCGTTAGAGCAGCCGAAATATGACCCTGAATTTGAAAAAGAAAAAAAACAACAACAAAAAACAGAAGGAAACGGATGTAAACAAAAATGTCGACAAAATAAAATAAAAAGTTAAAATGTTGCTTATGTTTCTTAAGTGCTCACATTAATTAACATGCAATGTTTTAAATAAGCATAAACATAAATGAAAATATACATAGGGTAGAATAAAAAGAATAAAATAATAAAGAAAATTAATAAAACAAGTGAAAATGTGAGCAAAATATTTTAAAAATCGTACAAAAATAGCTCAACATGTGAATTAAAGCTAAATAAAACTTAATAAAAATGTTTTACTAAAATAAGGCAAATGCCAGACAACATTCAAATGTCTCAGTGTAACAAACTAACGTGTGAACTCTGCAGACATTAAACTGTTATTTCCTGTAAGCTTCCTTTTGACAGCAGAGCTGAGTCTGTGAGCTACCCTCCACCATAGTTTCCAGAATTTAGATGTGTGTACATTTAAAAAGCTGTTATTTTACGATTTTACATTCAACAGCTCTTATTTGTTATTCAGAGTGAAAAACATAAGTGACAAAGTGTAATTTTCTTTATCTCAAAATGTTTTAGTACAATGAATAACTAATTTATTTGTCAAAAAAAAACAACAACTTGCAGAATCAAAACGTTGATTCATGCAATAATTTTGAGGAACTGTGTTGTAACTTTGAATCTGTAAGTTATTTTCTTCTCTCTCATTTTAATCTGTAAACTATTAGACTAAGGAGCTTGGAAAGAAAAGCGTCTTCACTTCTTTAAGTTTCTTGAAGACGTTTCATCTCTCATCCCAGAAGCTTCTTCAGTTCTAAGAGCAACTGGTGGAAAGTCCCAGATGGACGTGTCCCGTAAGAGGGTCATGGGCCCCCAAGTTATTCCTACAACATAACTTATATCCCTAAAGAAAAGCATACTTAATTATATGCACGCATTAATGTTTAGATAACTTTAGGCACAAGTCAAAGGCTACACAAACTGCTGTCCTAGCCCACTGCCGCCAGGTGATGATAATTTAACATTAACTGAGTGTTATGCGCAGTTCGTGAGCAACAGTGAAGCTCGCGAGCAGGAAAGGCACGAGTTGATGAAATCCACTCTAAACCATAATTTTACTTTTTATTTTTTTATTGTATTTTCTTTTCTTTATTTAAGCACCAGGCAACCAAAAAAACACAGCTCTTTACTGTGTTAGAAATTAAATATTTAATTTTATCATCTGAGCTGATCTACTCATTATTCACTAACTATGAGGATCTTTCACCTCACAGATAAAATAGTATTAATTATTATTATTATTGTTATTATCAGTAAAATATTCTCCACATATTCTCAGCCTTGTGAATATTCTGGCATAAGGATCCAAATTATAGCTGAGGTGCGTAAATAAGAAGGATCTGTGTGGAGGGTGTGTTTCCCTTTAAACGCTCCTGTGAGCAGCAGAGATCAGCAGACGTTGGAGGGGACGGTCGGCCTCGGCAGCTCGGACAGCCGTGCAGGATGGATCGATAAACAGCTCTGTTCGAAGCGATGTTCAGGTACCGAGTTCATTATCTTTTATCTTATTTTTATTTTATTTTTGTAGTGGAAAACAAATGGAGGCGAAACACTGAGAGCAGCGTGTCGTCGGTTCGTTCGGCTCCTTTGCACACCCAGTTTTGACAGCTGAGCGCATCATCATCATCATCCTCAATATCATCTGCACGTTTTCAGCCGCCAAGCTTGGTATCATCTCCAATCCTGCGTTATGTTTCCAACGCTAACCCGATTATTTAATTTGAGGTGGATTTTTTTTTTTAAATTTCCTTTCTTGTAGTGAAAATGTTTATCACCTTCGGCGGGGCTGTGGTTGGCTCGTGTTCAACAGGGTCATTTTTCTGAGTGAGGAATTGAGATCAGGTTATTTAAAGGTTAATATTTCACCCTGCAGTGATGTGGCCCGTTCAAACCACCCTTAGTTTGCACCTAAGCCTATTTAAATCGACAGACTTCATAAAAACTAAATGGAAAAATAATAATAATCCCATTAATTTAGGAAACAGCGGCTCCAGTGTGTGCTGCTGTTCCCCGGCTGTAATTTCTCCTTCGAGCCGTGAGTGTTGGCTATAATATAAAGTTGAATTATTCAAAGGATGACAGAATTCATTTTTGCATCCTGTGCTATAAAAAGTTAATAGGATTTCTGCTTGAATGGCCTTCAAGTTAATTTTTTTTCTCATCCCCTAGTTCAAGATTAGATTCTGTTATTTTACTCAAGATGTGAAATTTACTGTTAATTTGTTAGATTTAGTGGAATTAGTCCAGATGTTTCCCTCAGTTAAGCTAACCACCTGCTGGCCCAGATATGATATGGCCCAGACTTCACAGTGCTCTAAACACTTCATTTCAGACAGTTATTTCCTGCTCTTGGGTCTTTGATGTCAAAGAGAGCAGATGTCCCTAATATGGTCATCTTGGACACAGAAGCCCCACCCACTCACCGTCAACCTTTCTGTTTATGAGCGGCAGCCAATAAAAAGAAGGGTAGCTTAAAGCAGTGGTTTTGAATCTCAGGAGTGAGTCCCAGTGGTGGAGCACAGAGGAGTGATTAAAGATTAATTTGAGCTTTGATGCTCATTTAGCAGTTCCTGTTCCCTTATGTGGCAAATAAACTAGAAATGTAGACCCACTGTGGGAACTATTACATCTATAGCACCAAAGAGAAGCCGTGCTACCCCTGTGAAAAATGTCAGGCTTCATACAATCACTGTGTTGTCTTGTCTGCATCGGGTATTCTTCGTGTTCTAAGAGAAGGTGAGACGGAGTTGGAATTGGACTGGTACCTTCACTGATTTTGCCTATTGATTAACTTAGACCTCAGCAGATCTCACGAGAGCAAAACTATCCTCCAAAATCATTTGTCCAGTTCTTGCTGGATCTGCAGCCTAGTGTTCCCATCCGCTCCTGCTCACAGCTGGTTTGGTGTTTGGGGATTTAAATCCCCCCTAAAAGTTATCAATGAGGCTCCCGGTCCCATTGTTACCTCTGTGAACTGTGCTTTGCATTAACATGTAGGCTCATCGGGTGCTACACTGTTACACATAGGAGGCATTATACACAGCCTAAACAAGCCTGTGGAGTCTTATTTGGGCCAATCTATGATCTATTTAATCATACAGAAGGCTCTACATCAAATTAAAAATGCTGTTTTTCAGGAGTGGCTGCTCTTATTTTATTTTATTTTTTTAAAGCCTGGAAAGCACATTTGAATGCTGTGTGCTCTGCAGTTGCCTCTGTTGGGTTTCTTGCAGTCTGTCGGAGTCCTTTTGATGATTAACTCCCAGCTGTAGTTTGACTCATTGATTTGTGAGTCTAGTTCTCACTTGATGTTGTGTCTTTAGATGTTTGCTGCCTTGCTGGGGATTGAGAGAGCTTTAAGGCTTAGAAGAACGACTATGAGAAGAAAAAGGGTTTTTCTCAAATGTTTATACTTCATCTGTTAACCTTTCGTCTTTTGTAGGATTGTCTTTATCCCACTGAAATCACGCTTGTTTCCCGATTCCCTCCTGTGTAGATTTTTTTGCCATGGAAATGGATATGATACCGAAATTCTCCTCAAAAGATGAGGAAATCGACTTCTGGAAGGCTCTTTCCTTCAAGTACAAGAAAAGGTATGTACGATACACATTGTGCAGGCTCTGTTTCTCCTTCAGTAACATCAGTGCCTCAGCCCTTTGGAAACACTTAGTTAAATAATAATGCAGGTATAGTTTTGTATTTTTTTTACTCCTAATCAACAAATCTCATGAAAAGATTGTCTGGTGAAGTCCAGCCTAGTTTTCCCATCTTCTTCTGCTCTCTGCTAATTCAGCGTGTGGGGCTTTAACTTCTCTTTGGTCAAGAGTGGTAGAAGATGCATTGACAGGAGGAAAGAATGCACTAAACTTAATCTTTTAACTGTCAGTACATTTGGTTATTTTGCACCTTAACGCCCAAGTACCACTGTGTCTTTCATGCACATTGATCCTGATAAAACTCAGGTGAGCCAAGCTTTTATATGGTACCTGGGGAAATTGAAAAATCCTCCTCAGAGGCGATCAAAGCATAAAGTATTGAACTCCTCCTGCACAGCATTGAAATGAAGGTTAATGGGAAGTAAAAGCTCAAATGTGCCACTGTTCCTCCCAGTAAACAGTAAGATATTCAATACATGCTTCACTTCAGAGGTATTCTCATTCAAAAGTGGAACATGTGAGCTAAAATGAAAGCATTTTTTTATTCCAGTACAGTATAAATTTGTTACTGCTTTAAATAAAGATCCCCTTATGTGAATTCTGCTTTAGGTTGGAGGTTGTTTTGATCTTGATTCTTTAAATAACAAAGCTGCATTGTGCAGTTCAGTGATGTTTTAGACTATGGTGCTTTTGCCCATCCTTGTTTCAACATGACAACTCCCCTGTACACAAAGCAGGCATCATAAAGTAACCATATCTCCCCAGTATTTCAAACCTACCCAACATCTTTGGGATCACCAGCATGGCGATGCTGTACAGTAACATGTATATAATTCATAATTCTTTAACATTTTAACATGACAAACTTAATTGGTAATATAACACATGTTTAGCTAATATGATTGATTAGAGTTTTATTGTTAAAAGTAAAACAATGAGCATTAAACTTCAGTTTACAGTTGATTAGCACTGGTTATTTTATCTTTATGCATACACCTTTATATCTCAGAAGGCAGAACAGGTCGTCTACCAGTCAGTAGGTCAGGGGTTTGATCCCCGGCTCCTCTAGTCTGTGTTTTGAAGGATCTCTGGGTAAGGGAGTGAACCCCGAGTTACCCCTGACACATCCACCAGAGTGTGAGTGTGTTAAAATTAGTCTGAGAGCACTTAAGTATAGAAAAAAGCTTTTGTATAAACGTGCGTGTGATTGTGTCAAGTGTAATGCAGTCATTAGCTGAAATCCTACTACTTCTTACTGGTGCTGCGACCTTTAACCTATGTAAATGATCTCTGTGCAGCTACTTCTGAACTGAGACGTCTTTGTTAGCGACATTTGAATCACAAGATCTGATGGTAACCAGTCCGCTCTTTGTGTCTGTGGGAGAAATGCTTTATCTGCTATCTGTCGGTCTTAGACTTTCAATTAGCAGCCGCTGTTTGCATCTCCGGTGACACTTGTGAGACAAGCAGTGAAATCGTCCTTCTCAATTTCTTCCCAAAGCGGCAGCTCATATTTCACATTAAACATAAAAGGCTCCCACGTCTCTTTGTCCCATCTTTGAATGATTTTTCTGTGCAGATTCTCACTGTTGGCATCATTCATCAGGTAAAGATCGCTGCATTTGTATGAAACCTATTTCTGTGCTCTATACGCCGCTTGATAAAGATCAGCTGACTGAAATGTCAACAATAGGTGCTACAGGAAACAAGCTCAGGCCTACGCCTGATTATGTAAGACAATGGGCTTCCTTCAGAGTGGAGGCCATGTTTATTGGGGTCATATAAGTGAAGGACAGTTCCCAGTTTGTCTCTGAGGTACAGAGGTACATTGTATTATTCTGTGTAGCTGTCCTGTGCTCTAAGTAGCAAAGCAATATCATGATTCTTCACCGCTGTACAGCGATAACACAGAGGACCTCGGGTTTGAACTTTGAATGTGCAAAACAATATGATATGAGTGCGTTTGGCCCACAAAGCGTTCCCTTGTCATGCTGTCTGGTTTTGAATGTAGGGAAAGAGGAGGCACCAGTGTGCAAATGTGTGACAGCCAACCTTTTCAGAGCGAAACCAGTTCAAAGCCCGGCCTGGCTCGACATTACCGCGGTGGCTTTGAAAACAAATGGATGCCTTGGCTCGGTGCCACCCCGAGCACTTCAGCTCCCATGATGCCATTTTTAGACAGCTGTGTGTGTGTCCGTGTATCAGTCTCTCAGTGACCACATCAGCAGACACTTATATAATCAGCACTTTGTGGTAAAGCTGGTCCAGGATCATGTGGCTCGTTGTTTCGAAGGTTACGTTGGAGAGTCAGAGACGCACTTCTTGGTTAAAATACAAATTTCAGTTTGACCTCACTGGCAGCATGTCAGTTGGCACAATAGTGTCAGCTGTTTTTACTAGACAAGATCGACTGCAGCGGCTTGTGAAGCTGTAAAGATGGTAAATCATTGACTGTTTCATAACCGACTGTTACAGACTCGCAAGGTATGGTAAGAAATTAGCAACACCTTCAACAGTGACGTCAATTCCAAGCATACCAGGGTTTGTTTCGTTGGTATTTGTGGATTCTTCTTGTCCGACCTGCTGTTTTAAAGATTGACTATATTCAAAACATCCTCAACTTCTTGTAACAACCCTCAAGCTGTTTGGTGACAATCTTTGCATTTTTCCAGCACAATCGATGACCATGTCACAAAGAGAAGGTGATAACTAAGTGACTCAGAGATCATCAAAAACATTTCAGATCCATGGCCTGAAAGCTCTTCAGATCGTAATCTGATTGAGCGTCTCTGGTAAATTATGTTGTGTTAGATTACATAAAAAATTGACTTGACAAGCAAGAGTTTCTGTACTCTGTTGAAAAATCATGCTCCATCAGGAGAAATCTGTGCAGTTTCCATCCAGATGATGGATGGGCTTCAGTCTTGCTCTCAACCCTTGTCTCATAAACATAAAGACGAGTAAAAACTGTCCCAGTTAAAAAGTCTTGAAGACAAAAGCTGAATCTGAGATTTCAGAAAAGGAGCAAAGTACAGGGAATAAATCCGTTTTTATAGTGACGCTATATTCGGGTGTGTGGATGTGGGGTAAAGCGGTCACTATTTGCAGAAGTAAATTTTGCACAAAATCAACTGTTTGTTAGTCTTTAAATATTAATTCCTTAGTTAATATTTTATAGCAGTTCATCTCTTAGGAGAAATTTAAGGGTTAAAACCCTTAAAACACCCCCTTTACAAAGTAGGTGACACAAATTGCATTCGAGTTTGGGGAATTGTATCTGGGTCAGATCTCGAGCGCCCAGAGGAGATGCAACGGCGATAAAAATAAAACCAGCTGTAAAGTTTGATGAATGCATCCACCAGCCGTGTCTCCCAGGCTTGCACGTCTACCTCTTTCTGTCTCGACTTGTCGTCTAATGGCTTTCTGTGTGTCCACAGCTGTGAGGAGGCTCAGGAGGAGCTGCTGGAGTTTCAGGAGGGGAGCAGGGAGCTGGAGGCTGAGCTGGAAGCGCAGCTCGGCCAGGCCGAGCATCGAATGAAGGACCTGCAGTCTGAGAACAACAGACTCAAGAATGAGGTTGAAACTCTCAAGGTAACTGCTACAGTCTGTGGAAAGCTGAGCATAGACTCTATAAAAGATGGACATGACTTCCATCATAGATATTTTGAGGCATCATAACGTGATTTTTACTAATCAGTGGGTGGCATTGTAGGGGCTACATCCATTATTTTGTGTCAAACTAAAGCCCCGGGGGCCTAATCTGGCATAGCAGTGCGTTTTTATTTATTTATTTTTTGGTTTGCAATCTGTAAGCTTTGGTGCAGCGCTGCCAATTTCGTTCCACCAACCCATCAGGAAATGCACAATTTCCCCTTGTAATCATGTCCAATGTGACCAACCACACTTCAGCAATATATACATGACACCACGTAATTAATATCTATATAGAGTAACTGCTTTATCTGATAGGTCGTTGTGCTCACCGTGAGGCCTGCATGCTAGAATACACTATTTTAAGTTTGCGCACTTTGGCAAACCGTCCAATCGTTTGTAGTTTATGGACATTTCCGCTGTCGCACAATAATTCTAGCATAAATTCCAATGGTAGGACGGTTTGGCAGTGAATTTTGTGTTGTGCGCATGTGCAGAAACAACAGGTAGGATAGATTCCCAGAACACCCGGCAGTTTAGCATAGCTTAGCATGCTAAAAGCTAGCTATAACTAGCACCTCTAAGCCTCTCTAATCACCTTTTTTCTTAATCTAGTTTATTTACTTAGAACATGACCATTTATGGTTTAAGTTAATTTAGTCATCCTGAATGTTTTTAACATGTTTTTGATGGGTTTGATTTAAGAGCTGAGAGTCAGGTGATCAACATGTCAGTGCCACCATGTGGTCAGGAAAAATCCTTGTGAGCTTTTGGTGCCATTTTCTGGCATTTTACGAACAAGCTGATTTTAATTGGTTAATTAAAAGCCTGACAGAATAATTGCTACTGAGCCATAACGGCTTATTTTAACAATCTAACTGTATCTCATGAAGCTTCTCAGATTTATGTGGTGAACCTAAAGAAGACCTTCACTGTGACTTTCTCTCTCACTCTGCATTTATGATGAGGCCAGCATTATGTATATATGTTTCTAATATTAACAAGACATTAGGCGAGTGTCTTCATGCATATCCTTGAAATAAATATGAGGGCTTTTTTTCGTCGCCATCTATCATCTGCTGCCCTTGAGTGTAGTCTCCTGGGAATGAAGAGAAGTGGGCCTGTAACAGCTGCTGCTCCTGTAGAAGCGATGTCTTGCAGAAAAAATGTTTATTGGCTGTCTTCTCAAAGAACAACACCTCTTATTTTTGTGGCCCTGCTTTTGCTGGATTTCTAGCTGTAACGTTATCCTGCAGTTTACTGGCCTCCATGAAAACTGAGTACAGTCCTGGAGATGAGATGTTTTAAAGTGCAATCTAAATGGTAATCTCGCTGCAGTGGGAATCTGAGGTATATCTTTCCAATCTCACCACCTGTTCTGCCCTAATCTGGCTGTATACTGATGCAGCTGATCTGTGCCACTCTCATAAATAATGCATCGGATCGTGTCTCGTTGTTATTCTCGCTCCATAATTACCAAATCCAAGTGGCTTATTTCTGAGTCAGTGTTTCAAGCCGGGTGAGTCGAGCCACCTGCAGGGAAAACATGTTTGTGCCAAGGTGTCTGACAGGTTTCACTTTCAGCAGCGCTGACTTCACACCTTTGATTTGGAGGAAATGCAGCACTGGTGAGATGTTGGCGCAACACTTGGGGCATGTCTTCACGGTTCTAATTTTACTACACACTGCACCACAGCTTTGTATCTTTAAAGGAAACCTTTCTGAAACAAGATGTAGGAATTGAATTTTTCCTAAAACATAAAAAGGACACAAGACAGCACCCTTATAAAATAACACGGGTACAAAGAAAAAGGCCTTGGACTGACTAACAAACCACAAAGATAAACGACACAAAACTAACTGAATAAAGTTGTGAATATTTATCGTAGACTTTAAGAAAAGATGTCGGTGCCATGTTGGGGTTTGAAGCAGTTTCGAGTGTGAGAGCACACGCTCATTGGCTAAAAACCTTTAATGGACAAGTCAACAAACATATCCTGGATAATCCTCCTCTTTCTTTCCGTCCATCCATTTTCTACAGATTATCTCAAAGCAAATTGGTCCTGGTTGAGGGGCCAAGTATGTTTTTTAGAAATGCACATTCATCAAACTCTTTATGGTGAACTAAAAGCATTCATAATGTATCACATCTCAGAAAACATGCTAACATTCTGAAAACGATTAAGAAAGCTGTCCTTTACAGGTGTTCATGAAACACAACCTAGTCTTAAGTGTTATTTTCTGATTTGAGTAATATTCTCGTGCTGTGTTTGTGCATGTAGACTGCTGCACAAATCAGAGCTTCAGATTTATCTCAGCATTTGTGCTTTTAAACTCTGTTAATTGGACCTGCTGAACGAGACCAAGCAGAGGACTGTCTGGCCTTTCTGCGGCTGGCTGCAGCTCAGTCATTACTTTATCAGGAGATGTAGGTCAGACACACAGACAGGCCCGGTGGTGTTTATCATGCCAATTGTCTCAGAGCTGGTGGATAAATGGGTCACACATCACAACTGCTGCTTTTTTTTTTTTTTTTCTTTTCTTTTTTTTTAAATGGAAAGGGAAAATGAATGGAGCACTGAAAAATGTATGGCGGCGTGCTTTGGGAGCTGTTCAACCATGTGTTTAAATGCATGCAGTCAGATGTTCAGTACATGTTGTCTGCCCTCCTCCTCAGGAGAAGCTGGAGCAGCAGTACTCACAGAGCTACAAGCAGATCTCCATGCTGGAGGACGACCTCGGCCAAACGCGCAGCATCAAGGAGCAGCTTCACAAATACGTCAGAGAGCTCGAGCAGTCCAACGATGATCTGGAAAGAGCCAAAAGGTCTGTTTGGACTTTTAATACTTAATTACTAAATAAAATAAAACAGTCTGAAAGTTGCCTTTGTGCTGTGTGAACCATTTGACCATGTTTGTGGTGTTTGTGCACCTTTAATGAAAATATTGGACAAATAATACAGATCACTGTGCATTTACGTGCACTACTAGACCACCCGGTCATGTGCGCTTCAGTTTTGATGAGCAAGAGTCAAAGCAGTAATCTTTCTCTGGTACAGCTTGCTAACATCGTTTTCTAACTCCACCCTCTTCTCCAAATGTAGTAACTCCAGCTATTTTAAAAAAAAAAAAAAAAAAAACCAAACAAAAATCACAACAACATGGTGGTATCCTGAAAGTTAAAAGTCATATCGTGATAGTTACAGCCATCTTTTATGTACAGTATATGATAATAATATATCACATCTAACAGTAAAGGGTGAAGCTGCAAAGAGCAGAGCAGTTCAGTAGGGGTGCAACAATACTCGTATTGATATTGAACCGTTTGATACAGTACTTTCGGTTCGGTACGCATTTGTATGAACAAAACAAAATTTTTTAATTCATTTTATCAACTTTTCTTCTGACGATGCTGTCTGTGTGGAGCGCTCAGTGGATCTGCGTTCGACTACTCCGCCTAGGCTGCACTGTCGAGCGCAGATCCACTGAGCACAGCGCAAGCTAGCAAGACAGAAGCTAAGCTCATCGCAACATGGCAAATTGAACCTCCCGCACCCTCATTCAGATCTGGCCTTTGGAACTGTTTTGGTTTTCATGTGAAGTATGACCCTGAAGGTAAGTGTGTCATGGACAAAAGTAAAACAGTATGTCGGATGTGCCACGCACTGCTCAATTACATGGGTGGGAACTACTGCGTTAGCGCAGTTAACGTGTTGACGCTGTCCAGCCCCGCACGGGCGATTTGCGGTAGCTCGTTAACGGAGATTTGCCGTGTTGTCATTTCAGATTAACGCTGACAGCACTAGTGGGAACACAATGAATATGACTGCACATTTACTCCGACATCATCCTAGTGCAAAGACAAGTGGAAGCAGACAAAAACGACAAGAACGCATGCTACAAACTTTACCGAGTCATTTAGACAGCCGTTAGCACATGATTCTCCTTATGGGGACCTGATATGTTTAATATGCTGCTGAGAATATAGCCCAGAAGAAGCGTATAGTATAGCTTTTATTTTGGAAAGAGACATTTCTCTGTAATAAACTCTTTTCCAAAGATGAGTGATTTCTCCATCAGATTTATTTTTTGATTACTTTGTTTCAGCAACATTAAATTTAAAAACTGTACTTTTGAGTTAAAATATATATTTATAATTTTAATAAATGACAAATTAAAAAAACATGAACATTTTTTTTTGTGTTGAAAAAATATCAAACCGTGACACCAAAGTATGGAACCGAACTGTGAATTTTGTGTATCGTTGCACCCCTACAGTTCAGCATAGCCAAGAAAATGACTCTTCCAGCGCCAGCCCCCAGTGGCCTTTAGAGGAACTGCAGCTGTAGCTTCTTCACATTGGCTTCATTTGTTTTCAGCCTCTGAAAGTTTCAACTTGATTTTTAGGTTTTAGCTTTGTTGCTGGGATCATGTAGAATATTCAGCATAATAAACAAATGATGCCACCTTAAGTAAGTGCAAACACATTTGTTTCTTACCTACTTTGTGATGTTGGTTACATTTTTATAAAAATTTGCAAGAGATAAAATTCTAGGATCTCATTGCAATTAACAAATGGCTTCAAGTCAATTGATTGCTGGATTAAAATCAATAGATAAGCCTCAGATATTGATTACTTACTCACTTATTATTATTATTATTATTATTATTATTAAAGCACTAGTGTCTGCAGAGAACATGCCTCCGAGGTTATGTGCACATAATTACTGAAGTCTTTTTTTCTTTTTAAAAATATTTCTTCTAGAGCAACTATCGTGTCTCTTGAGAACTTCGAGCAGCGTCTGAACCAGGCCATTGAGAGGAATGCTTTCCTGGAGAGCGAGCTGGATGAGAAGGAGTCGCTGCTGGTCTCGGTGCAAAGATTAAAGGATGAAGCCAGAGGTGATTACTCACTCGTGAACTCGAGCTCATTAATGTGCAGCTGCTGCAGTCTTTCTCCTCTGAAGGTTAAAATCTGGGTTTTCCTATATATTTGTTACAATTATCTTTTCTTTTTTAAAAGATTTGCGGCAGGAGCTCGCCGTGCGAGAGAGGCAGGCAGACGTAACCAGGATGTCCGCTCCGAGTTCACCCACACAGGACAACGTGAAGATGGACACGGCTGTGCAGGCCTCCCTCTCCCTGCCGGCTACCCCACTGAGCAAAGGTCTGGACAATGCCTTTGCCAACCAAACAGGTAGCTGCACAACGTCTTTCCCCTCAACATGCAAATACAGACATGTAGCTCTTTATTTAAATGTTGTGCTGCGTGTATATTTGCATGCAGAAAACATTTATTTCTGTAATGACCCAGCTGTATAATCAGTTCTTGTCCAGCAAAGACCCCATGAAAACCTTTTAATATATTTTGCCTCAATTATAAAAAATATAGCAGATTAACAGTTGATTTTAATGTCTTTTAATTTAATAAATATTCATAAATAAGTGTCTGAAATCTGCCAAGAGGTTATTAAACAGGGGGAACTAATTGCTTAAACAGAGTAATGATTTTGAACTCTGTAAAAGATTTAATAAAATAAAAATTGGAGGAATAAATTGGTTTCTTTACTTTTTTCTAAGTAGTGCTATCAAATGGCTATGGCAGCAACTCACCTCTGACCCCCTCGGCCAGAATATCAGCCCTCAACATTGTCAGTGATTTGCTCCGGAAAGTTGGGGTGAGTCTTTCCTCCTTCCTGTTTCTGGTTCTCATTTCCACCTCTGGCTTCATGTCGGAAGTCCTCTCTTTCCTCTTCATCTTTTGTGTCCTCACAGGCTCTCGAGTCGAAGCTCGCCGCCTGCAGGAACTTTGCCAAAGACCAGAAAGCTCGGAAGGCGTTCGCTCTCGACAACAGCAACGCGCTGAATGCAAACTACTCCCAAGCGCTCCATACGTCATATTTTGATAAAGCGTGAGTGAAAGCACATTCAGTCTGTAGTTTTATTGCCTATTACTGTCACGTGTAAGTGTGGACAGCATGGTTGTATTGTTGCGTGAATAAGGACGAGTATCTGAGATGCTGTGCATTTGTTTTTCCCCCCAGCAGGACTGAGATGGTCATATTCCCTGCATTAATTTGGGGTAATTGTAGCTCCTTCACCTGTTATGCGAGTGTGGAGAGGGCCATGCATGCTGCCGCTGCTCTTTAACAAGCCTCTTTTCCCATCTGTAGAAATAAGTGTGGGCTAGATAACCATTTAATGGTGGTGGCGTGGTGCTGCTGGAATAATCTCTCAACTCTAAAGTGACCTGATTCATGTTTTTCTTGTCTATACTAGTATAAAGTGTTTGTTTTCAGCTCCAGATCTAACCAGTAATGCTATTAACAAAGTCTGTTTTTTGCCATACCTTTTTATTTGTTTTAATTTATGGCTGGAAGTCCCTCAGAAGTTGATTCACGAGAGAATCTTTGGTTAAATCTTCAGTCGGATTGGATTTATTTAGGGTGCTAACACCTCCCACATGGATGTGTACATATTTATGCATTTAATTTACAACAAAAATAAAATGAAAACCAACATCCTGATGAAGTTGGGAAATATAGCCACAAGTGGCTCAAGAACCTTATTAGTAAGCACTACCTAACATGAGCTAATAGACATGGAGAATTTCCAGGTCCTCTACAGAACACATCCTGCAGTTTCCCAAGAGAAAATGACCTGTCAAAGGACGAGTAAATTACAAACACAGTGACTGATTTAGATAATTAAAATAGGCTGGTTTCTTTCTGTATTTGTATTATTGTCAGGAAAGCAGGTGAAAAGCATGCAAGGTAGTGTAGTGTCACCACAACAAATACTGGAGTGCACGGAGTCTCGATCATCCTCTGAGATCTACATTTCTGGAGTTGTGGTGTGTTTTGGAGCAACAGTTGAGATCCGTGAAATCAATATGACACTGGGCACAGAAATACCTGCTAACAGGATCCAGGTGTTGGTTTATTGTTGTATATGATGACAATGGTTTTGTTCAGCTTGAATTTTTTTTTGCTCTTCATGCTTGTGTTGCCAACAGATACTTACTGTGGGGACTGGCAGCCAGAGGAAGTGTAGTGTTTCTGCTGTGCAAGAGAAATATAAATAGGCAGAGTATGTGTGCACAACAAGGGCATTGTCTGGGTGACTTCAGAGCAGGGAGGTCTTATGAAGAGTACAGTCACATTCAGCCATTTTATTAAGAAAAAATGACTTTATACTTCAATAAATGAAGTTCCAAGAAATCACCAGAGTCATTTTGTTTCAAGATCTATTTAAAAATGACAAGTAAAAAGTGTCAGGTGGTATAATTGACAATACATCGTAGTTAGGGTTGTAGACTTATTGTTTATTTTTTTTATTTTTGGCCTAATTCAGACAGATTTTTGTAACTTTATTCAGACTGTTCATGGAAAAACTGCAGAAATGTGCTTTTCCGTCGACACAGGAACTTGGATACACAGAAACACCAGTTCGATACCAGTAAAGAAAGCTTCCACACAATGCCCAGCCCAGTCTTGAAAATGTACTTTCACTGGCACTCCTCCAAAGCTCATATTTCTGTGCTTTTCAAACTCCTACCACACAGAGGATGCCTTTCATGCACCAACTGTGACCCACAAAAGAACGCGGTGAAACCAGTTGGATAACTCTGGGCGACTCTCCTGCTTCCTTCCCAGTTTCTGCGTTAAACTTTTATTTTTAGCAGCACATGCCTGTGTTTGCTAATATTGCCTCATGTCTGCTATGCAGCTGTTGTCCTGTGTGAGATGAAGGGCGTTTGATAATGAGGACGGAGCCACCTCCCGCTGCGCCGGTCGGTGCTTCGACCTGTGTTGGCAGTTTTTGATAAAGTAAAACTAACAGAAGCTGTGAAGCTATCTGATCTCATTTCCCCTTATTTATCTACTGTATTGTAGATACATTTTTACTTGAATACAGTAGTTTAGTAAGTATATACTTAAGTCTCTTACACTGATTTGCAGCTCCATATTTTTACTCTTGGACTCTACTAGAGCAGAAAATAATTTGACTTTATTTTATACCGAGTATTGATGCAGCGAGTCTGCTCATTCTGTCTCAAACAAGCTTTTATTTCTTTATTTATTTGACATCTTCTCCCTTTGGGGCCACCATAACTTCGAGCCAATTTTCTTCTAATTGTGTGAATCTTAAAAACAGCTGTTGGGGGAAATTATAGGTGGATGGGTATATAATAGGTAGATGTAGAGAAAGTTTAATCATGTGTTTTAGAGCTACATTAAATATTTGTACTGGGATGAGAGATACTATTATTATTTTTTACATTTCTACCAAATTTATATATATATATCTTTGTATTCATGTCAGTTGTAGCTCGTGACATAGAAAGTGTGCCAGCTGACATATGTCATGAATTTAGCTGTTTTTTTTTTTTATCCATATTTAAGTGAAAGCTAAAAACCTTTTCAGCCAACCAGGTGGTCCTTTGATTATTGATGATTATTACTTTTATGTTTATGATTGAGAACATACAGATTATTGGACACGTTTATATCGACTATCTCAGCTGCTTTTAAAAACATATTTGATCTATCTTTATTTATTTTCACGACTGATCATTTTATTATATCTGATTCCTGGCTTTCATAATCTGGCACCAATGGGCTTCCATACTGACCACCTTGTTTGCATTCAAATTAAACGGCTTTAACTGTGTGGAGGCTTCGATCGGTGGCTGGTAACGGGTGGATTCGTGTATCTGCTTCCGTAACTTTATGTTTCAAAAGTCTGTTTTCTCGCAGCAGGACCGTGAACGGACTCGAAGCTGGTACCCGGATGGCCATCACCGCGCCTCCCGCCGCCTCCTCCCCCGGTTTAGTGCCCCTGGCTTTGTGACGCCAACATGAAACACAACAGGAAGAGAAGGCGCAAAAAGAGGGAACGCGAAAGGCTAATACTGTAAACCTTACTGTTACTGTGGCTCATCTCCTCGTCTTCCCGCGCTGCCTCTCTCTCCGTCTGTCCTCACTTGTGCTTCGTTTGCTGTAAATTAGTCTGTATATGATGTGTTACTGTATCCACTGTTTGCTCACAAAGACTGTTAAAGCCCCCCTCTGCTTTTTTTCCCTCAAGGATCTCCCCTGACACGTGAAGTGGTTTCTAAGAATAACATATCATCTGGAAAGGGAAATATTATGCAGTTAGTCTTGGAAATGATGATGAGATGCTCCAAATGTTGCTTTTTTGTTTTTAAATCTAAGCAGCCTCTTCACTGATCTTTAACTTAAATTACTTCAGTTAAGCCACTGCTGAACCCTCTAATTATAAAAATCAGCAGGTTTATTGGATGCAGATGTCCTAAATAACTGTGTGCCATGTGGCCTGTGACTCCACCAATTATTGAGGTTTCCAAGAGCCTTTCCAGGTAGTGATTTTGAGTGATTTTGGCTTTTGGCGTCATCCTCGTGCGCTTCTGTTTGACTTCTTATTTAGTCCACAGAGTCGGGAGTTTTTCAGTGAGCCAAACACACCATGTAACTTCTGAACCGTGTGACATGACGTGTACAGTATTGGTCATATTGATCGTTATTGACAGGCAGCCAGTTAAAGTAGTGCTGTCATAGTGTTCGGACCAGTTAACCAGCATTCTTACAGCCTGTAGTCGAAACGTTTTATCCACATTTTGTTCTTTGAATTGATGCACAAACTTTTCTCAGTTGCAAGTGAAGCACTTTGACCTTGTTTTGGGGTTTTGTTGTTGTTTTTTTTCCTCCATTTTTTTTTTTTTTTTTTTTTTTTCATTTGAGTGCAATATTGCCTGTTTGTGGGTTTAATTTATTTCAAATTTCTTTTATAGCATGTTTCAATAAAAGATGTCATTATACCACACTGATTATGTTTTACTTGGTTCTTGAAGTTATTCTCAAGGCAAAGACTCCTTTTCATTCTCGTCTCAAATATTAATGTTTGCTGTTTTTCTGTTGTATCAGTTTAGAAATTAGAATACGGTGAGCTTTCCATATTAGTGTTGTTTTGCTAGTCCAGAAAAATAACAAGAAAACTGAAGATTATTCAAATCAGATTTGACTGAAGTCAGGAGAAACACCCATACCCAGTTCTCAAATGTGTTGATGCTGTCAAATTATATTTTTATGTCAGTCTAAAAAGATTGTAGAACACTTGAAAACTGGAAATTATTTCTGTGGATTTAAAAAAACAAATTAAAAAACAAATTAAAATTGTTCTACTACTAGAAATACTCTAAGAATATTCTTACATATATCTATACTAATGAACTTCAGATAAGAGATACAAGTAACCACTGTGATGTCGCCTATTGGTTTCATAGCCACGCCCTCAATCTTACCCTGCTTTATTCTACTAGTACATGCCTGTGCTACAATAGTGATTTGATCCGTCTCTGCTTAATCTCTCAGGGAAAAGTTTTTAAAAAATGAATAAATAAAAAAATAGGTTGTAGATTTTTTTTTTTTTTAATGCTGAAAATCATTTTGGCCTCGTGCTATGTGGCTGCCAGGCAACGCGATGGCTTTATCATATAAGAACCATTTAGTGTTTTTATTATTCAACTTATGTGGCTGAAACTTAATTTTCATGTCATGAAATTAAAATTCTACAATGCTTTTAAAATGTGTGACAAGTGCGTAAAGGCTAAAAATAGGTCATTTTAGCTGGTTACTAGGGCTACGTTCACACTGCAGGTCTTAATGCTCAATTTTGATCAAATCCGATTTTTTTTGTCTGCTCGTTCACACAACAAATAAAATGCGACAGCAAACGCGCTCTAGTGTGAACGCTCAAAGCGGCCCGCATGCGCAAAAGAAGACGTCACACACAACGCGCTCTGTTTAGACCCAGAGCAAACAGTATTGTTTGACTGTTTTCCCTTAATATAAAGACTTTACGTTTCCCAATTTTGCTTTAAGTTATTTTGTTATTTACATAATAATGTAAATAACCTAATAATGATCTTTATTGCTGTTTTAGAGGAGCGCTGCTTCAAAGGATGGTTGCAGATTTCTGTCAGAATCTGCAGATTATGCAGCGCAAATAAAATGTTCACGTTTCTCCAACGTTGTCTTCCCAGCAGTTTCACGGGATGGCCAGGAAGCGTTCGCGATGTCTTCTCCGGCGCTGATAATTGGCGTCTGTCTTGTGTCAGTGACGTAAAAGATGGATTTAATGCGACTTGACCATCAAACAGCAGCTTTCTGAAACATCGGATATGTATCGGATTCAGTATCACATACGAAAGTGACCCAGATCGGATTTGAAAATATCGGATTTGTGCCGTTCACACTGTCACACCATGATCGGATATGGGTCGCATAGGGTCAAAAAAATCGGATTTGATGCGCTTTCGCCTGCAGTGTGAACTTAGCCCAGGTTGTTCTTAGGAAACGTGATGATGACATAACATCTGATGTAGATAAGAAGCTTCAGGGTGCTATAGCGTACCAAGTTTGGTAGTGCAACTCCACATCGTGTAAGAGGAGTTCATGGACAAATAAAGCCTGTGTGTTTGCATCTATCTGTGAACAGCTGTGGCTTAGCAGGTAGTGTGGGTTGTCTGCTAATTAGAAGGTCATTGGTTCAAACCCCCAGGCTGTGTGTTAAAGTGTTCTTGAATAGCAGAGCTCTGTGTAACATAACGCAATAGGCATGTTAAAAAGCTTTTACACTAGAAAACACAGGTAAAGTTTGGCCCCACAGGTTTTGCACCACACGACATTCCTAACAACCTTCCTGACTAGCTACTTAGGAATGTCATGTATCCTACCTGTCTTGAACTGGAGCTCTTTGCATGCAAGGCAACTATTTTAACCACTACACCAGGGGAAAGCCTTGTACTTACCCTAATACAATAAGAATTCACACTAGTGACTGAAATTCAGAACACTGATCACTATCATCACAGTGAGTATTAGACTTGTATGCAGTAGAGGTGAGCGGATCGATCCAAATATAGTATCGATACTAAAACCCAGTTTCAAAACACATGAAAAGCTGAAAGGTGTTTTTTGTTGTGTTAACTAATTATTGTGGAAAGTAACAATCACAGTGACATAGTGGTGATTAAAATGTGTTCAGAATTTGAAACTTGAGAATTCATCTCATCAGTCACTGCACGCTACTCTCCCCCAGTTAGCTGCCTGAATAACTTAAAATTATTGGTACTGACATCGGCAATACTGGCCCTGTATTTGCTTGGTATTGGATCGATACCAAAATTTGTAGAGTGGCACTGTGAATGAGGGAAAGTGTGTTCAAATAGCATCAATTAACACACAAATTTAGGTTTTTTATTTCTATATGATAATTCTTCACAATTAAACAATAAGAACAAGTAGTCTGATGTCCTGTAATCATTATGAAGCTATAATTTAAAATACAATAACACACGTTTTTGTACAAAGCATCGACATCGGATCAGTAACGTCCATACCACCCTGAATTTGACTTGGTGTCTGATCAGAAAGGAAATCAGTGGTATTGCACATTACCATCTCAGAGGAGATGCCCCCTGCTGGTCAAGGGATTTCTGCACAGGCAGACCCATCCATGTTTTGTATTTACAGTCTATGGTTATACTGCATCTGTTATTTTCTATTGTTAACTATCATAATTGCTGATGTACACAAGCGAAAGATACCCTGCTGGATCCCGGGAGGAGACACAAATCCCTTGGCGAGTTGCGTCTGGCATAAAAAAATCTGCCAAATCAAATATGCGGCGCTACCTGCTGAGTTGATCCCTTGTGAATAACGGAAAATCTGAAAGTAGCTTTCTTTATTTTAGAGTGGAGAAAAGCAAACAAGCACATTTTCTCATGTACTGAACTTAAGCACAAATTTCTGAAACCTTTACTTGGGAATTTAAAATTTTGTACTTCTTTACAGTAGAATGCTGGACTAATGGCCTTTTCTCTCTATCTACAATGTTTAGTTATTAGTTACAGATTACAGATCTGATATTTGAGTGAATAATTATTTCATGTCACACTGATAGTGAATTTAAAACCTTTATTTTGACAGATCAGCATCAGTTATTACTTGCTAGCATCCATCAGACTGAATACATCCCAACATTAAGGAGTCTGATTTTCCTGCTTCATTGAGCAAAAACTGAAGGCAGAGCTGATGTTTGTTGTACGGCTTTGTGCTTTGATTTTTAATCCTGATTAAACTAAACTCACACCAACAAAATAAACATGAAAACCTCTGTGGCGTGCATGTTAAATAAATGATCTTCAACAATGTATGTCACAAATAATTTATAGTTAAAGAGATTTTCATTCATACAGTCCATTAGGTTGCAGTCAACTCTGCCCCCTGCTGGAAAAACACGTAAGTACAAGAAAGATGCTGTTTAAGCTCCTTTACTGGGCGTCTTGGACAGTGTTGTGTCCAGCCCAGATGTCT
This sequence comes from Neolamprologus multifasciatus, assembly GCF_963576455.1. Lineage (NCBI taxonomy): Eukaryota > Metazoa > Chordata > Actinopteri > Cichliformes > Cichlidae > Neolamprologus > Neolamprologus multifasciatus. The sequence goes on along the minus strand of NC_140446.1, from coordinate 4,634,500 downwards.
ATACAAATCTGTGAGGGTTACTTCAATAAATCCATTACTGTAAGCAGGCCTCGGTAAAAATATTCAGCAAAGCCATCTTTGCATATGTGGACATGTGCAGCGTCCACCTGTGGAGACCTGCTCTGTATTACAGTCTGCTGCAGAGGCACTGAGGTTCAGGCTGCTGCCGCCTTCAGCCGCTCCCTCCTTGCTGCTTCTTCTCGGTCAGATCATCGATCTGCTTCTGCCGCCTCTCCAGGACCTCCAACCTCTTGGCGTCATTGCGCGCTCGCTCCTGAGCCCTGAGTTCAACGACGTCCTCGAAAAACCTGTGTCTGCACATCAGAGGAAGTACCGAATGAAAACAAATGACAAGTGAGAATTAATAGAGAACCAGAAAAGATTAATGGTAAGATTACAACCTTTCTTCTAATGTGACGTAGGTGGTTCAGTGTGAAAAAACAGATTTTGTGTGTTTGGAAACCTACTCTGTTTCCATTTTTCTAACAATAAAAAAAACAAAACAAGCAGTTGTCCACTGTAACTAAATATTCATCTTTTCTTTCTCTTTTGTTGAATTTTGACCAAAGAATCAATCGTTTCGGGAGTTTCAATAATGAGGTTATTTCAGGGCTCCTTCAAAGCTTTTAGGGATGTCAATTAAAAAGACAAAACCAGCAGTGCCAAAATGTCCAGTCCGTACAACACAGCACTGAACAGTAAAGATTTCTCCTTGGACTTTTGGTCAGACAAAACACAGCTGTTCAATTTGCAGAGCTTCTCTACTGTGCTGTAAAATCTCTGGTGCACTAACAGCACGAACGAGTTAGTGGGACTAAAAGTTAATGAAAAAACCTTTGAAATTAATTGTATTGTATTGACAGGGCTTTTCTAGAGGTCTTAAAAACAACATCTGCAAATTCAATACCTTTAACATGATTTAAATATGACTAAAGGCATTTTAGATACAGCCAGGCAGGAGGTTAGAGCCCATCTCAGCTGTTACAGAGCCGGTTATCAGTCTGCTGCAGGCCCAACACAGACAGCTGTTCACAGTTCAGTTCAGTCATTTTATTGTTCCTGCTGTTAAACCTGGCTTACAGACATGCTTACCAGCAATCATGCACAAAGAGCAATACAAAAACAACAAGGAGAATAAATCTGCATTCAAAATACACCAAATATACAAAATCATAAGGAAATATATCGCATAAACTGATTTTATAACTCTCCTGCACAGGGAACAGAGCAGCTCCAGGTCCTGCTACACCTTACTCGTGGCGATGTCGGCATTTCTTACAATAATTTTACTTAATGAGACCTCGTAATAACCTTGAAGCAAATCTTCATAGCTAGGAAACGGGAACTAGAAATTTATTTGTCAGTCAGGGAGCCCATGGACATCACCACATACTGAGTTTCCTCGCTCGCAAATGCTCCGCCAGACTCTCTGAAATGTATTCTTTTCTTTGTTTCCCCCTTGGGAATGTGTCTTTTTTTTTTTTTTTTTTAAGATTTCGGTATTTATTATCTTGGAACTTTGCTCATTTTTCTTGGAAACATAATGATCTAAATTTAAATTTATCCTTTGCTAATTTCTTTGAAATATGTTCATTTTCCTCTTTAAAATGTCCTATTTTTTTCTAATAAGCTTACCTTTTTTGATTTTGTAATTTAATACGTCTGAACTTTGCTCATTGCTACCTCAGAAATTTGACATGTATGTATGTATGTGTGTGTATATATATATATATATATATATATATATATATATATATATATATATATATATATATATATATATAATGTTACTGCCTTATAAATTTGCTCCTTTTTTCTAATAAGTTTGTCCTTGTTTCTCATTATTGTTCCATTATTTCTGGTAAATTTGCTATTTTTTTTCTGATACGTTTGCCATTTTAAAACAATAAACTAACCGTTTATTTTTCATTAATTCGGCATTTTTTCCTCCTAACTTTGAATGCTTTCTCCATGTAAATTTGCCCATTTCTTTCATCAAAATTTTTTTTTTTTTTTAGTAAATTAAAAATTCTAAAATTCTGAGCTTTTTCTCTTTAACTTCCAAAGGACTGCAGAATGGGCCTAATACGCAGTCGTACTGCTTCCCCTGTAGTACCTTTTAACAGCGAAGTCGTGCTGCTTTTATAATCTTCACTTCTGATCGGCTCTTTTGGAGCTGCATGTTTATTAATAAGGTGTGCAGTAAACACTTGCATGTGCACATGTCACGTACATCACGTCTGTTACGTACAGGTGGCTGAGCTGTAAACACGCTTTAACGTTACCTGTTAATGAAAGCAGCAGCGAGTCCAACGATGATCGTCCCGAACAGGATCGGTTTGGCGAGCCGTTTCCCGGCTGACAGTTTGTGCTGCGTCATTTTCGTGGCTTTATTTTGAACTTTAAACACTGACCTTCCCCTACAGTTGGCTGAGGTGCTGTACACACCCCCTTCGTGTCCCACAGTTATTAGGAACCTCCGGTACCACGTGACCCTAGCTTCCGCTTGACAGTATTTCTATTTTGTGTCATATTGTATGAGGGAGTATTAGGGCCACATTAACAAAAAACTATGATAAAAGACCTTTAACTGCGTATGAAAAATGTAAATTAGATTTGATTCTGCGTAAGCGCGGCTTGACCGTATGCTAGCAGATCGAAACTGATTTTAAAACAAAAATCGATTAAACGGAACCTTCGTCTCATCCACGCAGCTACACGGAGGGATTTCATGGTCAGACCGAGCCGGGAACGAACTGAAAAGAATAAAGCAGAGAGCGGAGCTGGTGGTGGATCATGTGGAGGAGCGGCTCGTCCGGAGGCTCTGACCGCTTTGAGTATTTACAAACTCTGGTCACCGAGTTTCAGGACACCGACAGCGACGGTGGGAGCAGCTGTGTTTGGATTCAACTTTAAACTCACTACTCTGCTTTCTTCTGTTATCTTTTTTCCAATCTTGCCTTTCTGCTCCAACTCAAGATCCACAAGACAATAATATGAATCATAAAATAAAGTAAATAGAACAAAAACATAAACAATAGGTGCCTATAGGTGCTCCTCTTTGGTGACGTACGTCATCAAATAATTATTCAATATTTGAAATTATTAAATACACATTTATTAAATTGATATATTTGAATGAATTAATTAGACTTTTAACTAAATATTTGACTATTTAATTTTGGCACTCCATAGTTCTCATTTTATGTGATTAAAAGCTTTGTTTTTCCTCCTCAGAGGCAAAGGAACAAGTTCTGGCTAATTTGGCCAATTTTGCATACGATCCAAAGAACGTGGAGTATCTGAGGGAGCTGCAGGTGATCGACCTCTTCTTGGACATGCTGACTGAGGAGAATGAGAACTTTGTGGAGTTTGGGATGGGTGGGTGTCACAGTGACATCTCCTTCATTGTCTGCAGCAACTATCAAGCCTTTATCTCTGATTTTGTCTCTCGTGATCTCAGGGGGGCTCTGTAACCTCAGCATGGACCCTGAGTGCAGAGATGTCATCCTGCAGAGCGAGGGCATCCGCTTAGTCACAAACTGCTTGTCGAGCCAGAGGGAAGAGACGGTCCTGTCAGCCATCACCACCCTCACGAACCTCCTAACACCCACGTCACGCTCTCAGATCACCGATCCCGCCATCCTGCAGTGCATGCTGCGCTTCTCCCTCTCCGAGAGCCCGCGTCTGCGCAACCTGGCTACCGTGTTTCTGCAGGACTCCTGCAGCGAGGAAGAGGTGGCGCAGGCACAGCAGCAGATGGAGGGGCAGCAGACGGCAGTCGGCATCCCGCTGCCCAAAGACTAAAGACACAGCACAGACCTTTATTTTTTTATAAGTTTGCTCTCTCTGTGATTCACTCTCTGTGAGAGCGTCACAGATGTTTCACCCGCTGGAACCCAAATTTGAAATGTTGTTTAAAAAAAAAATAAAAACATATTGAACATCCGCTGGTAAGAAGTAATGGATTCACTTGACAAAAACTATGCTGCTTTTTTGGTATTAATAAAGTAATTCTCTCATTAACTGTGAGTAAACCTTTCATTGTGAAAAGTTTACTCCCAGTTTGAAGTCTTTAAGGCATCAACAAGATACCTTAAAATACCAAAACAGCAGTCACATGATGGCTGCCCCTCTGTGAACCTGGTTTCTTCAGGTTTCTTTCTCTTAAAAGGGAGTTCTTTCTTCCTGCTGTCACCAAGTGTTTGGTCAGAGGCAGCAGTTTGATTGTTAGGGTTTTCTCTGCATTACTGTAGGGTCTTACAATATTAAATGTCTTGAGGTGACTATTGTTGTGATTTTGTGCTATTTAAGTAAATTTGGATTAAAATGAAAGCATGTGGTTAAATTTGACTTCATGTCTGAGGCGCTGTCAGTGGTCAGTAAGATCAGGAAATTCTTCTTCTTCCCACTTCTCCCTCTGGGGGGTCATCTGCCTCCATCTCACTCTATCCCAACATCGTCTTTTGTCACACCAACCCTCTGCATCTCATCCTTCACTACATCCACAAATCTCCCAGATTTTCTTTTTTTTTCCCGCTCCTGCCTGGCAGCTCAGGCTCCCTTTTCTGCACATGTCCAAACCAACTGAGCCTCGTCTCTCTAACTTTGTATTCTAAACACTCAACTTAAGCTCTGTTGAAATGCACATACAATCAAAAGTCTGACATCACTCCACTCATCACATATTCTTTCAAGTCTTTGGAGGATACACCCAGAAATCCATAAAACTCCACCTTTGCTACTTGAAATGCTATTGTCCCTCTTAACCATTGACTCGTATACTAAACCAAGAATAGACTTAACTAATAACATGTTATTTCTTTGCTTAACGTGTGACATCAAAGAGTATCTCATGAGTATTTGTCTGTTAGTGGCTTATGTTCGGATCTTGTGTTTTGTCTCCTGGAAGGCGATGAAAATACCAAGATGATGCATCATTGATATACAGTTAGGTCCACCAAAACATACGTACACCACTTCAGATTGATTCTAAATCTGTCATCTACTTGAAATAACAAGGGAGGAGGATTAAATTGGCTTCTCAGTCTAAAATTGCCTGACTTTGTATAATAATAGCTTGCATTTTTCTAATCTAACAGTCATTGACTGGAAGAGATAAGTCACCAGATCAGCTTTCTGGATTTAGTGCATAAATGTGCACCACGATATGTTCTCTGAGCCAACACAACCTTCGCCACTAAAATATTTTTCAGGTTTGAAACAACCACGTAGACATGGCCTGAAGGTTGCATGTGGTTTGCAAATTGTTCCTCTCTAAATATCACATTATGTGTAGAGGAGAAAAAAAAAATCCAAGTATGGCTTTGTGTACGTATTTATACATCAGGCCCCAGATGTTGAACCTGCTCCGACTCCTCCAGAGGTTCTGGATGTGGTTGAGGTTCAGAGATCGGTGCAGTTCTTCCACACCAAAGTGGGGACAAGCATTTCTTTATGGAGGCGTTGTCATTTTGAAGCAGGAAAAAGACAAACCTAACTCAATGCCACAAGAACGCAAGTGATGTTTTTCCTCATCCAAAATAAATTTGCTCAACAAATCTTTGGCCTTTTTGTGTGCTTTTTCCTGCCACATGAGGGAGTCCAAGATACTTTTGTATGCATTGCTCCACCAATGCATTCACCTCTTGGGAGAACAGTTTGGTTATTAGTATCACCTGTAATAACCTCTCAGTCAAAGGAATGCATGGTGACAATTTGAAAACAAAAGTCTCGAGTCTAAAAGGAGAACAAACTCACTCTTTGTCTCAAATCCCATTTTTCCTCCTTGAAATGTACATTCCTTTGCCTTTCCCTGTTAAAACCACCTCCTGTACTTGGCGCATGGTAGGAATACCATGTCCTGAAACATTTAATCCAAACCCAAAATATGTTAAATAAAAAATGCTAAATAAACCTTGAGGTTCTCTCTTAAGAGCCAGGAGCACAGTTTGTTTTCATTTGGGCTCTTAAGGGCTATTTCTGGGCCGAGTCCTTCAGGTCTAGACAGGAGACGACATCCGATCCAGCAGCCCAGCGTCAGGTGAACTGCACATGTAGCCTGGTCAGGAAATTCTTTACAGCTCTGAACAATGCTCACTCACTTTAAAGCTCATATTTTTTTAAAGTGGAACATGTGTGAATATTTCTGAATGGCAGGCTTAAGAGGCCTGCACCTGCCATTGAGGACAATAAAAAAACACTTTCATTCTTCCCGTAACAAGAGGAACGCCCATGCCTGGTTTTAATAATTTGTAAAAAGGTTTATTTCAAGTTCATATAATGAAGATTTTTGTTTTTATAAATTGTTTTGCAAAATAAAAATTAGCGTGTGCCTCAACAGCATAAAAAAAAGAGTCCTGCCTATACAGACAAAAGCACTTAAAAAGGGCCCTTAAAAGTAAATAGTGTTTCTATGTGGGACTATTTTCAGGATACCGTATTTGGGGGGGGGGGGGGGGGGGGGGGGGGGTTTACATTGTCCCTGTAACCACTCGTTACAGGAAAATATACAGAGCCATGTGGCATTTTAGCTGAATTTCCACAGAATGCTCAGGTTGTCTCTTCAGATGTTTTAAGATCTTGAGGCGATTTCTGTTGGCCAGTTCTGACAACCCCAATTTGTATCTTTGGTATCAGAATCACGCACACGTATTAATCAAATTCCTTCTGTACAGTTTGTAGCTTTTCATTTTCACTTCTTCAGTTGCTTCTCCACCTGTTCACTCAGTTTGTTCTTTTGGATCTGAAAGACAAAAAGAAGAATGACACGAATCAACAACAACTTTTTGCAGGAGCACTAAATGGACAAATCTGCAGTGTCGAAGTACACGAATATATAAAAACCTATTAGTAAATGGGGTCGAGTGTTTTATTGTATGCTGGTGATTCCATTTAATTCGTAAGAAATCAGAACGCAAATTAAAATCTGTCACTAACTGGGGTCAATACAATAAATAATGATTTTAAATCAATCTAAGAGTCTTTCATAACAGCTTTGAGCACTCAGATGTCAAATGCATCTCTGTGAAAATTGCCAAAACTACAAGTGAATCTAATTCGATTACTTCCTCTAATAATCACTTAAGGTTGCCTCCAAAAGTGAGTCAGTCCTCACCAGAGATGGGAACGCGTTACTGTAATCCGATTACTTTTTTTTTTTTTTTTACATTCTTGCGAGAATGTCTCATGACAGTGACGTAAGCGAGTGTGATGTTCGTGGACAACAGCTGTGTGCAGATCAACAATGGATCATATATCGAGTGCAGAGAGAGTATGAGCGTGCAGCGTTTAAAGCGTGGAAGTACTGACCTTACTTTGAGTTTGATTCCATAAAAAGTGACAAAAACATTAGTGTCCGTTGTGCGTGGGAAGAAAACTTCTTTTTACAGCAAAAAAAACCCCCTAAACTTCCAAGCAAGCACCGAGTAGCTACGACGTAATGGGAAACTCACAGAGAAACTCGCGGATTCTTCCACTGACCGCAGCACACCTGCACCAGGATAAACCTCCGCCTACTCTACTCCTGCTTTACAGGTGAAAATAGAGCAAAAGGACCGCTAGTCTTTGACTTTATTTATTTTCTGCTGTGTTTTACTTGCATCTGAAAGAGTGAGTGTAAACACAAAAAAAAAAAATTATATATATTTTATGTGCTGGAATGTGCAGAAAATAGGTTTAAATGTTAAACTAATTTCTTCCAGTCAGAGAATGTTGCATATAATTAAAATTTTGCTTCATGCATAAAGTTAAAAGATTAAAACTAACAAAACAAGTTTTAAAAAGAGACTTTTCCATTTGATTACATTTTGTATGATGGATTATGCAGAAAAAGTAGAATTGAGCTGAAAGATCTATCGCTTTATCACCTATTCAGGTTGTAAATCATGTTTTTAAAAAGTAACTAAGTAACTAAGTAATTAATTACTTTTGAAAATAAGTAATCAGTAAAGTAACGGGATTACTTTTTTGGGGAAGTAATCAGTAATTAATTACTGATTACTTTTTTCAAGTAACTTGACCAACACTGGTCCTCACAGACTTCCATGTTAAATTATATAATTTTACAGCATAAATAAACATGTTTACAAGTCTGGTCTGACCTCTATGGATAATTTTCCACCTCGTAACAACTCATCCAACAACTAGATAGTGAAGTTTTTGGTGCGTCAGCTTGGATTACAAGTGCCAGTTTTACTAAATTAGACAAAACAACATGTGAATGCAAACCCCAAATATCACTAATGGGTGTGGTTAGTTTTACGGGTGATTTACAGAAGTTTTCTAAAAATAAAAAAAATAAGACATGCTCTTTCTCTGTGTTAAATGTTGGCAGAATTAGTGCTAAATAGCGTGTGGTAAACGTAAATCGGTGTGCACACTTGATTTAATTACCCCCATATTTTATGCCTCAAAACAGGGACTCCCAGAAATACACATGCAAGGATCAGTCTCTTACATGCAACTTGTCACTCTGCTCTCTATGTAAATACCAACAGTATATTTTTTTTCTTAAATGGCAAAAATAAGTTTAAACCAACACAATGCATTAGCTACATCAGAGCAGAATATACAAACTACTGACGTGAAGAGACCCTTGTGGTCAGATTTACCCCAGTTTGTAAACTCTTAGCATTTTCCTGTGGTTTGGCTTCTTTTCTTTTCACACAGAAATCTCCAAGCAAACCAAAAATGCACCAGTAACTTTCCTATTTATCTGAGTGACGTTCATTTTTAGAGCTCAACTAAAATATTCCACGATAAATAAAATTTAAAATTAAACAAACGACAAGAGAAACACCATTCAATCAACGTTGCATTGATGTCGCATATTCTGTCCATCAGAGGGCATTCTGCAACTTCCCACATGTGTTTGAATGCCACAAACAATCACCCGCTGATCTGAGCAGACAAATGAGTAATGCTTGTTACAATAATAACATGAACGAAGAACATTTTTTGCATTTTTCTGAAAGTTTTATCATAGCGTACTTGATCCGTTTAGAAAGAATCTCAAATCGAGGTTTTGGTTTTATCTGATCTGATGGTCCAGGTCGAGTACGGCCTGCCACCCCTCTGGGATTCATCTAACAGGCCATAGTGTGCGTGCAGACGAGTAATAGCTCCCCGTCCCTCCTGTCTGAGAGCATTCAGGCCAGGCCTGTTCAAACACAGGGCCAAGTCTACAGTAAATGATATTAAATAGGATCCCACGAGAGAAACACAAGAACCAGAGGGGAGTTTGTGTTTTCATCCTGGATTTCTCCTTCCCCTAAATTTTTGCAGACTGTTACAGCAGCTGCTAAATACAGATGTTTTTCACTCAGGATGAATGACATTTTATGAAACCTGCTGATTAATTTATGTCATTTGTAAGAATCCTGGAAGAAATTCCTGCTTTTTATGAGCTCGGTAGAGGAGCCAGGACTGAGGAAATTACCTTTCCAGTGATCGTGAGTGGGTAGCTGGTTACAAAAAGTATGTAACGAGGAATCTTGAAGTGGGAGATCTGAAAGGAGCAAATGAATAGAGCTCATTATGGTGCAACACAATTCCAGCTCATTATGAAATATGAGACGTGAACTGTGCCCCACCTGTCCCTTGCAGTAAGCTTTGATTTCTTCTGCAGTGCAGTCTGCTCCGTCCACCAGTTTGATGCAGGCACAGATCTCCTCACCCATACGCTCATCTTTAACTCCAACCACCTGAAAGATTGCAGGAAACGAGGAACATTTAGAATCACACAGCAAACAGTCAGCAGTACAAAATCTTAAATATCTTAACAGAACTTTGGAGGTTCAAACTAAGACAAATACAGAGGATTAGACATGACATGAAGGGCCAAAAGATTAAGCCAAGTCAAGACACTCTTTAAGGGGTTAATATAATTTAAAAAAAACAAATATTTTAAATGTTAACATTTTCTTAAAAAGTTGGAAGCAGCAATGTTCAGTAAAATTAATTTCTGCTGTAGCAATCTTAGTGAACGCCAGTCTGATGTTAAAATAAAACTTACTCTGTGCGCTTCTGAAGTTCACCGACAGAGTTTCTAGTAAATAATTGAGTACAGTTAGTCTCCCTTCTTGTTTTCCTATAACACCCTCCAGGTTTACTGCTCAGCCCTTGCTGTTTGAGCTCACCTGTGCCTCTTTAACTTTGGGGTGTCTGTGCAGAAACTGCTCGATCTCTGCCGGGTAAATGTTCTCTCCTCCCCTGATGATCATGTCTTTAATCCTGCCGTCTATCCTGCAGTAGCCGTATGTATCCATGCTGCCGATGTCGCTGGCCAAGAGGACAAAGAAACCGTTAAATTGGAGAAAAATCAGCCTTTTAACAGAATCAGAAGTCATTTTTAAAGCCTATCTGCCTGAAAATGCAGACAATACTCATAGCTGTAAAGTAGTGATGATTAACTAAAGACTTCAATTAGATTTTTATTTCAAATTTGTCACAGAGAAACACTTCAAGGTGCTTTATATTATGAGGTCTACAATGATACAGAGAATACCCCAACAATCAGACTATGATCAAGCGCTTCGTGACAATGGAAAGGAAAAAAAGGCTAAAACTTTAATATAAGAAATTGACCAACATATCCTGGTCAAAAACAACTCCAAGGTTCCTCACAGTGTTAGTGGAGGCCGAGGTAATCCCATCCAGAGCAAGCATTTGGTTAGATACCCTAAGATTTTCAGGGCCGAGTACAGTGACTTCAGTTTTATCTGAATTTAGAAGCAGAAAGTTAGCGGCCATCCAGGTCTTTATATCTTTAAGACATTCCTGCAGTTTAACTAATTGGTGTGTGTTATCTGGCTTCATGGACAGATAACGTTGGGTGTCATCTGCATAGCCATTAAAATGTATGCTATGTCTTCTAATGATACTGGTGAGGGAAGCATGTATAATGTAAACAGAATTGGCCCTAGCACTGAACCCTGTGGAACTCCATAATTAACCTCAGTGTGTGAAGAAGACTCTCCATTTACATGAACAAACTGGAGTCTATCAGAAAGATATGATTCAAACCACCACAGTTCAGTACCTGTAACAGAATACTCTAATCACTGTAATAAAATACTATGGTCAACAGTATTAAACTTACCCAGTTTTGTACCACCGGTCTTTAGTGATGCACTCATCTGTTTTTGCTTTGTCGTTCCAGTATTCCAGCATCACACAGTATCCTCTGATCATAATCTCCCCTGAGGCACCCACAGGTACGATCATCCCGGTTGTAGGGTCCACTATTTTAGCCTGTGGAGCAGGTGACTAATGATTCAAACTTTTATTCACCAAACATTTTTTGGTGTATTGCACAGAGCTAAAGAAGTGACGTTTTGAGTCACTCAGACTAGTACAAGCTTTCTTTGAAACCATTACTTTGTTTTTTTGCCCTATATTCCCCCAATATTCACCCTCACCGATAACTGTTTGTCACAATAAAAGTTTTCTTCCCTGCTGATTTTTATTCAAGTGTTCAGCCCTCCCCAAATTGTTGTGTTTGGATGAGTTTTTGCACTCAAAATAAATCTTATTTTAATGCATTTCAGTATTTATATTGAGAAGCATGCCAAATTACCTCCAGGTGATCTGTAATGTAGCCAACAGTCTCAGTCTTTCTCTCCATGTTGTCCAGTGGGGAGGCGAGGAACGTCACGGGGCTGTTCTCCGTGGTGCCATATCCAATCTGTCAAACAAACAATGATACGAGCAGGTGGGACTGAAACACAGTGAAGTCCAAATAATACTTAAAAAAAAAAAACCCGAACAAACACAAGCTAAAACTCCCCACAATAAAAACCAAATTGTTCTGATGCATCCTGTAGATAAACAAAGAAAGTGCCAGTGTCAGACACTAGGGGGCGCCTCCAGAGGTCCCAGTGGCTCAGAGGGGTTTTTGGCAGCACACAGTGGACCAACACGGCTGATCTGACCAATCACATAATACTATGATACTATGACGACACGCATGACTGCATCATAGTATCATACCGTATATGAATGAAACACACAAAAAGAGAACAGTTTGTAATGAATGTTAAGGAAAAATAAAACTAGACACCACCACAGTTAAACAATAAAGATATACAAACTAAAATAATAAACCACTCAGTTCTCAGTGCTATATAAAAGGAGAAAAAGGCTTAAACTTTTCAGAGGCAAAGTTGGAAATGGAAAATATCTGATGTTATTACTTAAAAATGAATTAATAAAAATAATTTAGCAGTAATAAATTCTTACCATAGTCAGTGTTTTATTTTCTATTGCATGTTACACAGCTAATGTACTTCATTATTCAACATTTCAAAATAAAATATCCATCATGGCAGAAAAATAAAGTCAAACTAATGGAGTCATTTTTCTACTTTACCTACACATGTGAGCTCTTAGCTCTTTTTATATTCACTCAATTACTGCCATGCACTACATCCATTTCTGACCATGTTACCCTCTAAAATTTGGTTTATGGTATATAAATAAATTAGAAATATCCTGTCTCAGAGTGACGCTGAAAAACTAGTTCATGCATTTATTATTTCCAGGCTGGACGACTGCAATTCATTATTATCAGGATGTCCAAAAAACTCACTGAAAAGCCTTCAGTTAATCCAAAATGCTGCAGCAAGAGTCCTGACAGGGACTAGAAAGAGAGAGCATATTTCTCCTGTTTTGGCTTCCCTTCATTGGCTTCCTGTTAAATCCAGAATTGAATTCAAAATCCTGCTCCTCACATACAAGGTCTTAAATAATCAGGCCCCATCTTATCTTAATGACCTTGTAGTACCATATCACCCTATTAGAGCACTTCGCTCCCGCTCTGCAGGTCTACTTGTTGTTCCTAGAGTATTTAAAAGTAGAATGGGAGGCAGAGCCTTCAGTTTTCAGGCCCCTCTTCTGTGGAACCAGCTTCCAGTTTGGATTCGGGAGACAGACACTATCTCTACTTTTAAGATTAGACTTAAAACTTTCCTTTTTGCTAAAGCATATAGTTAGGGCTGGACCAGGTGACCCTGAATCCTCCCTTAGTTATGCTGCAATAGATGTAGGCTGCCGGGGGATTCCCATGATGCATTGAGTTTTTCCTTTCCAGTCACCTTTCTCACTCACTATGTGTTAACAGACCTCTCTGTATTGAATCATATCTGTTATTAACCTCTGTCTCTCTTCCACAGCATGTCTTTTATCCTGTCTTCCTTCTCTCACCCCAACCAATCACAGCAGATGGCCCCGCCCCTCCCTGAGCCTGGTTCTGCTGGAGGTTTCTTCCTGTTAAAAGGGAGTTTTTCCTTCCCACTGTCGCCAAAGTGCTTGCTCATAGGGGGTCATATGATTGTTGGGTTTTTCTCTGTATCTATGAAGCACCTTGAGGCGACTTTTGTTGTGATTTGGCGCTATATAAATAAAATTGAATTGAATTGAATATATCATGTATTTAACTTTCTTTACTACGTTTATAAGAAGCGGGAGGTGCACTAGAAAAAGGTCCAACTTTGCTGGAGACGGGACTTTTAGGGAAATCTACAGGAGCTACAGTGAGAACGTTCACCTGGAAAGTCACATAGGAAACAATATCGCCAATAAAATGTTAGATTTGTTAAGTAAACTCTACATTCCGTTTATCCTGGGTGGGTTCATTCATCTCATAAACGCACGCACCTGAAGCCAAACCATCCACTAACCTGAGCCAATCATATTCATTAAAAAAAAGAAAAGAAAAGTTAAGCCACTCCATCATTTGCACAGAGGTCTGGAAAAATACCACTGCATGATACCACAAAACAAAGGAATGCACACAGGAATGTAAAGTGGCATCTAAAACTTTCACTGCTGTGATGATGGAAATATATTTTTTTGCAATAGGACTTAAAAGCCATCTGGAGACTATTATAGGTTATAAAACAGCTACACAGGAGTGGCTCCTTTTCCTGCCACCGCAGACTGAAAAAACAATAGCGATGTCTGGGAGCGAGCACAGAGCCAAGCTGACCTCGTGCCACGTTGTCTAACACGCACCTGGAAGTTAATCAAACGTTACAAACTCTTATCAACTGTCTGAAGGTGTGCATCCTGCAGCAAGCTCATTGCAAATCCTGCAAAAACGAAGCCAGCTGCAAAGAAAAAGACTAGTTGAGCTTCACCTTTCTGCTCATTTAGGGTTAAACTCTCAGACAGTTGACTTCCTCCTGCAGATCTCTCACTCCAACACCCTGGCAGGCCCTCCTCAGTATTTTTCCTCAAGTAAATGTTATAAATAGTGCTGTGTGCTCTGTCCATCCTCCTCTCAAAGTGTCTCTCAGCTCTGCCCACCTCCTCTCTCCTCCTCTGTCCGTCTGTTTCTCAGCACAAACAAACAGGATCAAGCGTTCGTCTTTCCTCTTCACATTTCTCTGCAGACACTTTTGCAGGATTTTTCTAACTGACCCGAGCTACATTTACAAGCTTTTCAGGATGCGCTGTGTGAGCTGGTTGTTGCTGTGGACCTGCCTCCTGATGCTGGGCATCGTAGCGCGGGGCGCCCCGGCCCAGTGCCCGAGCCCGTGCCACTGCCACGGTGACCTTCAGCACGTCATCTGTGACAACGTGGGGCTGAAGAAGATCCCTCGGGTGTCGGAGGCCACCCGTTTGCTGAACCTGCAGAGGAACAACCTGGGCAGCATACCCACGGGAGCCTTCAGCGAAAGCAAGGGACTCATCTCTCTGCACATGCAACACTGCCACCTCCGAGAGATCGGATCCCAGGCCTTCAAGGGGCTGAACAAGCTCGTCTACCTCTACCTGTCCAACAATGACATCGGCACCATCAAGCCCGGCGCCTTTGAGGATCTCACCGAGCTCACCTACCTCCACCTAGACGGGAACCAGATCAGCGACCTGCCAAAGGGCATCTTCTCCCCAATGATCAACCTCTTTGTTCTGCAGCTCAGCGACAACAAGCTGCGGGAGCTGCGTCAGGGGACCTTCTCGGGCGCCAAAGACCTGCGCTGGCTGCACATTAGCAACAACGAGCTGACAACGCTGCATGCGAGCTCTCTGGACGACGTAGAGAACCTCGCCATACTTCACCTGGACGGCAACAAGATGTCCACTTATCCCAGCGTGGCAATGAGCAAACTGCGGGTGGTGGAGGAGCTCACGCTGGGGAAGAACCCCATGAAGACTATCCCTGACAACGCCTTCCAGAGCTTTGGGCGCTACATGGAGAAACTACACCTGGACAACATGGGTCTGGAGAAGGTCAGTCTGTGGTTTTACTGGGCTTATTACTGGCAAAGCATCAAGCCTGGCAAACGCCACTGCTAGAAGTTTTGGCTTGAAATTTAAACAACCTGTTGAAATTAGGTCTTTTTCAAACTGCTTGTAGACTCTTAAATATCTTCAGGTTATTTAGAAGAAACGTACAAGACAGCCTTTGTAAAGGTCTTTTGAATTAATTGGCTCAGCTTTAAGAAAACATTGTGCCGAAGTAAAACAGTTATGTCATAATAAGGTCTCTGCATGTCTGACTTAATATTTGCTTCCCTAAAAAAGTACAAATTTACATGAGTGAAGTTTCCAAATGATCCTCCTTGTAACAGGTAAGAACAAAAGTGCCCCCACAATAGTCTTCTCTCATTAATCCCATGATTACAGCTTACATAAAGAGTGAGATTAAAGCCAGTCTTGTGTTCTTGGGCGTTCCCACTTCCTCCACATGTGTCTCAGTTCACGCTTATAATGCAAAGCTGCTGCTGCAGTTTTCCATCTCTCGAAAACAGATGTTTGATGCTCAAGGGTACACATGTGCTTAAACTAACGGGATCTTTCTCCGGATGCAGATCAGAGCAGGAGTTTAGCAAAAAGCTGTGAAGTTCTAAGAGTTGATCTACTGAGAAGCGTGTGCATATTAAACCTAACTGTACTACATTTCAATTTGTAGGGTCTTAAAACATTCTACAAGTATGTGCTTGAGCTTTAGTTTGATGTGAATTAGCAAATGCAGACAGATGCATAAGTGAACTTATTATAAAGCTGCACAGGTGTCAGGGTAAACGAACGAGATTTGATTTGTGGCGATCAAAACTGTGATTCAACAGGTCTTTTCAAAGACAAGGAGCACAACAGTTTGCATAATCAGGGGATTTTGAGATGCTTAGTTTAATCTGAGGAGTCACAAATCAGAAGTTTGTGACATGCAGGCGTGTAAAGAATGATTTTTCTGGGGTGTGCATTAAAGCTTCAACCAGGCCCTTAGTTTTCATTTATTTATTTCTTCACGCTGTAACCAGGTACTGAGAAACTGTTTTGGATAAATAATTCAGGGTCATCCATTAAGCACAAACTCAGTATTTTGGCACCTGGCAACCAATTACAGATTTAATTAAAGGGTGGAACAAGCCAATCCTGTCAGTCAGCGAGGAGTAAGACTTTAACCTCTTTGTAGCTTTTAAGTGGAAATTACTGGTTATTCCAGCTGGACTTTACATTTATGGTCTCAACGGTGCCTTTAAAACACGCTCCAATCAGCCTCTTCAATGACGGCAGGTCAAAAGTACAACCCAAACATGTCAGAGGAAGTGACTCCAACTGCGGATCCTCCCTTGCGCCCTGGAGTGCAGTTTTACTCATCACTGCTGTATTTAAATTGGAACATGTCCAGAAATTAGATTAAAACAAACCATTTTAATGCCCCATATGAGAAAGTGAGTTGAACCTAATGAGACAGATGTTTTCACAGCAGCCTGTGGGACGCCCATCTGTTCCTCCACATCAGCTGCAGCAGGAGCGCGTACAGTTTAGGCTCTTCGAGAGCATGTTTGCCTCACACTCCAGGGTTAATCCAATATTTGAGTGTACCTGTGCCAAAATATGGAGGCATCCCAGAAAGGTAAACTGTAAAATAACAAGCTTCTCACGCTGAGGCTGCGCGCGAGCCAGGTGGAAGCAGCAGGAGGCGCCGACTCTGGCACACACGGCCGGGGCAGATTAAGCAGATTTCCAGCCAAATGCTGGTATTTTTGGTTTGTTTTTGTTTGCTGGAGTATGGCCAAGCGTGGCCGAGTCTAATTATTGCACAAGTGTTATTTTCAGCGAGGCGTTTTCTGCTTTGGCTGTGAGGGTCCTGTAAACAGGTCAGGAGGGTTGAGGAGACAGGTAAATAGAGGCAGGGTGTTCCACGGTGCATGAAAGAGGAGTATTTTTAGCCCGCCATTGGCCCAGCTGAATGGACAATTGGGGCCTTTGCGAGCCTTCATGGCAGCGTCCCGAAGACGGAGACGACAGGAGTGAACACACCTCGACCAGGCTGGAAGTCATCCATCTTTCACTCCTTCAAAACACCAGCGCCTCAGCGACTTCTCGCTCTGCAGTGGAAATTTCCCAAACGGCCTCTTCTCCTCCAGTCTTACATAAAACAAGCAAAGCTCTGCTCCCCTCTCATCCGCCCGTGTCCTCCTGCTGGTGGAGACGACACTTGATGTACGTCAGCTCATGTAGCACCTCTCTGAAGCTTTTAGCACCCGTGAAGCAAAGGAAGAGTTCACAGACTGTCAGTGTTTGGGATGAAAGCCTCCTCTCATCCTTCCTCCTGCACCAACACTTATCCAAAGAGGAAAAACGCTGGCACGACTCCCTCGCTCTGCCCCCGCCCTTACCCCACACACCCTGGACAGATATGGAGGATATCCCGAGATTTTTACCAGCATTTCACACAAGTTTCAGGTAGATTTCCACTCCCTTAAAAAAAACAGAAATAAAATACAGCTCATGTGCTGCTCTGCATTTTTCTAGTTATCCGACGGCGCGTTTACCGGTGTGACGACGGTCAAGGTGCTTCACCTGGAAAACAACAGGCTAAAGTCGATTCCCAAAAGCCTCCAGTTCAACACCATCACCAACCTCACCCTCTTCAACAACCCGTGGAACTGCAGCTGCCAGATAGCTCCACTGCGCAAGTAAGACTCAAAGCTGATCTTCAACTAACGATCGAGTAGGATTCCTGGAATGAGGGGATCTTTAAATATTTTGACTTTTGATATTTTTCCATTCAAAAATAAAAAAAATTTAGAAAAAAAGAATAAAAGCCACAAAATAATTCATGCATATTGTAACTGTAAAGAGCTCAGATTATAAAGCAGCAATGTCATCATATGCACGTGATGATAACTGTGATATATTTAAATATTATAAACACAAACTGTGGCACAATTGCACATTTATGTTGTAAATAAATCCAACTATTCTTCTGATTTCAGAATTTTCACTTCTTTATAAAAAGAACACAAAAAGCACATTTATACTGTGCTTCAAACAACCATTACATTAATTCACATCTCACATCTGTTTTTTACTCTACACGAGCCAATCGGTTACAAAGTGAACATCATGCTGGGTTGAATAAGATTTCTGTAATACAATAAACTCATTAGGAAATTATTTTTCCCCCCCTGAGGTCATAAAATCAAGAAATGTTTCTCAGATTTCTTCAACCTTCAGTCAGTTGCCCCCTAGTGGCCACTAGAAAGAATGCAAGGTTTCTTTTGCATAAAATAACTGCATTAAAAAATTACTTTAATATTACCTAAATATTAGGGGTGCAACAATACTCGTATCGATATTGAACCGTTCGATACAGTGCTTTCGGTTCGTTACGCATATGTATCGAACAATACAACATTTTTAATTTATTTTATCAACTTTCCTTCTGACGATGCTGTCTGTGTTGAGCGCTCAGTGGATCTGCGCTCGACAGTGCAGCCTAGGCGGAGTAGTCGAACACAGATTCACTGAGCGCAGGGCAAGCTAGCAAGACAGAAGATAAGCTCTCCTTGCAACATGGCAAATTGAACCTCCCCCACCCTCATTCAGATCTGGCGTTTGGAACTATTTTGGTTTTCATGTGACGTATGACCCTGAAGGTAAGCGCGTCATGGACAAAAGTAAAACAGTATGTTGGATGTGCCAGCAATGCTCAATTACATTGGTGGGAACTAGTGCGTTAGCTTGTTAACGGAGATTTGCCGTGTTGTGGCGTTAACGTCATTTCAGATTAAAGCTGACAGCACTAGTGGGAACACAACGAATATGACTGCACATTTACGTTGACATCATCCTCGTGCAAAGACAAGGGGAAGCAGACAAAAACAACAAGCACGCATGGTACAAACTTTACCCGAGTCATTTAGACAGCCGTTAGCACATGATTGTCCTTATGGGGACCTGATATGTTTAATATGCTGCTGAGAATATAGCCCAGAAGAAGCGTATAGTGTAGCTTTTATTTTGGAAAGAGCCATTTCTCTGTAATAAACTCTCTTTTCCAAAGATGAGTGATTTCTCGATCAGATTAATTTTTTTATTACTTTGTTGTTTCAGCAACATTAAATTTAAAAACTGTACTTCTGAGTTAAAATATATATTTATAATTTTAATAAATGACAAATTAAAAAGGCATGAAAATTTTTTTGTACCGAAAAAATATCGAACGGTGACACCAAAGTACCGAACCGAACCCTGAATTTTGTGTATCGTTGCACCCCTACTAAATATGGTCCCTTCAAAAAAATAAATAAAAACCTTGATGTCCCAAAAAGCTAAATCTTTTATAATGATAACGATGCTATGGTGGATACATCCGTTCCTCACATGAAGTCTTTGTGCTACTTTAATAACGTTACTTCTCTTCATCCTGATTGCCATGAAATTTGTAACATACAATCCATTCGTATCATTCATGTAATTTTACGCTAAACTCTGCTGGTAGCGCCACTGACTTTAAAGTCACTATGATTCCTCCTCTGGGAACTTTCTGCGCGACGTTTTTTGCTAAATCATCCAACATTTGTCGAGGCTAAAGAATCAGTCTGTTCAACCAACCAGCAAACTCCTGCAGCATCACTGACAGCTACAAACACAGGAGCAGCTTCACGGTTATCGGACAGTAATGCCCGATAAGTGTCTATTCAGGTTCACACATTGTATTAAATAAGAAAGATGCTCCATCATGCTTCTCATCTTTTGGCTTCTTGCAGGTGGATGGACTCGATCCCAAGCCTGAACCGTCCAGATGCACTGTGCGCATCTCCGAATCAGCATAAGGGCAAGCAGGTCAGAGACGTCACTGGCTTCAAGCGCTGCAGACCGAAGACAGCGAGGGCCAAAAAGGGCATGCGCCAATGAACTCACAGCCCACAGGTACCGAACAAGCAATGACGAGAAGAGGAAATGTAGATTACTACTCAGAATATGAAGGTGCAGCCAGGAAGTGGTGCATGAAGACCGGAAACCTGGGCTTGGAGCATCAGCACCTCTAAAGCTCACCGATTAAAATATCAAAAAAAGTTCTAAAGAAAACAATTTTTGGTTTTTAGGTGTTAATATTCTGACTTTTTGGGAGAGTTTGGGATCACTGACTTCCAGGGGCTTTTTTTTATTTTTATTTTTTTTTAAATTGCCTCCACAATACAGCAGTTGATAAATTAAATGATCATGTCATCAATTTTAAGTAGTTTTGAAGACAGTTTTGTTGGTTTTCTTTTTTGTTTCTTTTGTCTTTTTCCTGTTGCCAAGTAAAAATAAGATTGGGCTTCAGGGAATACCAGGGAGCTTTTTCTGTAATTATCTGATTGTTTTCTTGTGTTGACTGTTTAGCAGATGAGGCAGGGAGCGCAGCCGCCACTTTAAGTTGAGCTTTTCTGATGTAAATTATAACAAGTCAGGTCTCAAAGCCTTCTATAAGACCAGAATAAGAGAAAAAGATAACAAATCAGTGATGATGTTGTTGCTCTAGTCCAGAAAACACAAGTTTTTACTACTATGTGAGGACAAATTTAACTTAGACATAAACGCTAACATTTTTATTTGCAAAACAAAATTAATTATATTTTGCAGACAAAAACTCAGCAGAAAATTCAACCAGTGACACATTAAATTGTGTCGTCCTTTATTTTAACAATTATCCCAAGATCAGAGCATGCAAAACTGCAGAAGAGCTAGACCTCAGACGCTACAGTTAGAAAGACTGAACAATAACGGCTCGTTTGCAAAGGTTGCCAGGAGCTGGGTCAGGTTTGCAAAGTTGCAGCTGAAGAAAGATTTCCTGCAACAAAGTGGAGATGTTTGGCTATAATGCACAGATTGGAGAACATCAGCACATACACCTCCTACCAACTGTCAGCACAGTGGTTGAGAAGTGGCGATTTGGGCACCTTGCAGTCCTCGAGTCGACCATAAACTCATCTGAACGCAAAAGTATTCTAGAGTCAAATGTGAGGACCTCTGTAAGCCAAGCTTTAGCTGTGGGACATGAAACAGGACGACGATCCAAAGCACAGCAGCAAATCTACAACAGAATCAAGACGCTGCAATGAACCCGACCTCAAACTGATTAAAATACGTTGGTGGGAACCGAAGCAACACAGCAATCTGAGAGTCTGATCAAGTCACTTCTACAAGTTAATCTGTCATGTGTGGCTCTTTTGAGGTTGTATTTAAATCATTTTAGAGAATGCAAAGTATGCAAAGCAGCTTCTGAGTGTCTGATGCCAAGCTGATCATAACTTTAACATGTGATCAGTGTCAAATTTCCCATCTTTAAAAGCTCCTAAAGACAAGACATCTAAAGAGGAATCTGCTTCCCGCACAGGCTGTGAAACGATGCTTATTTTAAAACAGAAGAGCTCTCTGACATGGAGAACTTTAATGAGTTCTTTCTTTGTCTCCGCTCCACCTCTCCAAGTTTCATAACAGTCAGCCCTGTAGTTTTTCTACAGCCTTACTGACAGATAAACAAATAGCTGTGAAAACATCTCTGAAAGAGCGATAATTAACTGGAAACTGTAGACCGTTAAATGACAGTTAAACGCTCGCTGGCCTTTACAAACGCCTGATGTGCAGTTTTGTGCAAGTATAAAGTCTCATCTCGGCTGTGATGGAAGGTTTTCAGCTGGACTTTGGTGCATTGTGACAGCGGATTCCCAAATAAGGTTTAAGGTGGTTTTGGAGTAGCTCAGATTTGGCGTTGCACTGTTATGATTTTCTCTTTTTGACCACAGAACTCCGTGTGCTCCCCCTCTATCCCAGACTGAACGTTTCCATCTTGGCCTTGGGGTCCAGCACACCGAGTCCAGGTCGCGGGGTCTCTGGTTGGAGGGCCGACTGTTTGACTTGGCTGCTGAGTTTGTGTCTTTTCTCCCACAGGAGACGCCGAGCAGGAGCCCGTCCAGGTGACCGGCTACAATGAAAGCAATGCTAACTGTTTCTACTTAAAGACTCTCCATCTATTCATCTGCCAGAGGCTGTCAGCAGCATAAACACAGACACACACGTCGCCCTTGGTCTGCTTCAGTTACACACAAACACGCATCGACTTGATTTAAATATAATTCTCATTCATTTATATCAAAGACGAAGTCTTCAGCATGAAGTGGAAGCAGGCGGGATGGAAAAAAGGGATGCTTTTAAGTAAATGAGGAAAACGTTGAGGAGAGATTCGCCATCCTGTCCCTGTGCATTCAATTTTTCAGCACAATGGACAAACCGCGAATCAGTCTAAGCAAAACAAAACACATGAGCTTAAAATAAGCTCATGTGTCAAGGAGATTGTTTCCATTCTTGTCTTTAAAGCTTCAAAAAGAAAGACTGGAAACACCCGTCATCCATTAACCAAAAATCACCTAATCCATTGTGCGTGGTTGCTTGCTTGTCTGTTTTTCTTCCTGTTCAGCTCTTGGTAAAAGTGTCTTCTTCAACATGTTAAACCACGTTTTTAAAGAGCCTCGAGTTCAGCCCCAACAGAGGAGCTGATATCCTCAATGTGGGAAGCCCCGCTCAGCTCCTGTTTCCACCTTCTGTTTGCAAGACACAGCCAATCAGGCAAAAGTTGGCTTAAAAGGTGGAGGAGCTGAAAACAGCTCAGTTCAAACAGAGGATAACGTGAAGAGCTGCACAAACAACGACACTTTATCTATCCTCGTTTCTGCATGCACACCTTCACTGACATTTAGAGTGGCCAAAAAGACTGAAAGTGAGGAGAAGATCAGTGAATCGCCATCTTTTTTCTACCCTGGTCAATAAGAAGACGAATGCAGGATCATTGTAGCAAATTCTTTGTGAGACATTGTCACTTTTTCACTTTTTTAAACAAGCATCTAACAGCAAATCAGAGGGTTTCCTCAAACATAGCTCATGTATATTCAGCCTGGACTTTTGGAAGTGCTAACATCCAATAAACTTTTTACAGATTCCTTCCTACAAGACGCCTACTGTTGTGTCTCTACCTTAAAAATCAGAATTCACTCCATTATGTCGTTTTTCTGAGGATTTGTCTCCCCCTAGTGAGCAAAGGTTAAACTGCACCATTAAATCACTCATAAATCAAACATTGAGCTGGGGGGGGGAACAAAAAAAGACTCACTGTTATTTCCTTCACTTTCAAGTCAAACACAACTTTCTTCACAAGTTCTTGAGGGCATGGTGAACCAGCCATGATGCCTAAAGTTCAAAGATGTAAACAAACAGAAGCAAATGAATGCAAAAAAAAAAAAAAATATATATATATATATATATATATATATATATATATATATATATATATATATATATATATATATATATATATATATATATATATATATATATATCAGAAAATGAACTTTAAAAATCATTTTCTTTTCTCACCTCCCTCCACTGATGACAAGTCATATTTAGTGAGGTCCGGCTGGTTGAGCATGTCGACATACATGGTGGGCGTGCCATAGATGAAAGTGCACCTGAGAAGAGAACATTTGGACAGTGTTTAAAATATTCAGTAACAAAAAACACTTTTTGTTACCGATTACGCATTTATAAAATGTAATATCTGCATATGATAACAACTGGACAAAAACCCCCCAAACAAAACTGTGTGAAGATAGGAAATGACCCCAAAACCAAAAGTGCAAATTAGCTGTATCCAAGGTTATGATGCACTTTTGTTATCAAACAGGTGACTACAGGAGTCTGAGAAGAACTCAACAACTGCAGAGAAAGCAGAACTGTAACCACAGATGAGACTGTATATAAATGATGTATACAGACGCCGTGATGTCACACATTCAGCTCTATCTTTGAGGCCTCAAACTCAAAGTCCATTTGTGCATAAAAGCAGTCAAGGCACACTGGAATTCTTGTGCAGAACTCTCCCAGTCATAGTAAGCACGATAGAAAAAAATAGACAAAAATAAACAAGACAATACTATACTAATATAAATTATAAATTCTACTCCCTTTACAAGAGGGGTGGCAGTGTATACACAGGACTGAGCATTTCTGTAAACCATCTCTAAGGTTTATAGAGAATTATCAAAAAAAAAAAAAAGGAATGCTGCTACTCCCGTCACCTAATATCAGGAAACTGAAGCTACATTTTAATTAGCAGTTATCAAACTTCACATCTCTCCTCTTTTCTTCCACACCCAACCGGTCACAGCCAGTGTTGGGAAGGTTACTTTTAAAATGTATTCCATTACAGATTACAGAATACATGCCCTAAAATGTATTCTGTAATGTATTCCGTTACGTTACTCAATGAGAGTAACGTATTCTGAATACTTTGGATTACTTAATATATTATCATGCTGTTTACAACTACATGAATGTACTATTGCTGTGATTTATTACTGTTACTGAAGGTCCGCGGCTCCGAACCGTAGTAAAGGGACCTCTGGCTAATACGGTGGGTTCTGTGTCGGCTCGTAGCCGAAAACTAGCTTTACTTTGTTGTCTGGGTCAACTTTGCTAGCAGAGACAGAGAGAGGCGTTGAACGGCTACTCCAAAGGAACTTATTGTTTCAGAGGAAAACACGAACACGGTGTACAGTCGAGTCTTAATAGCTTACTTACAACTGGGCTCGTCAGGCTCTCTTCTTGGCTGCAGTGGTTATTATTATATTTACATGCTTCCAGCTCCCGTTTTTGCTCAATGACAGCTCGTACTTTTCCTTTTTCTCCCTCCCTCGCTCACAGACACATAACGGGTATGTCAGTCCATTCTCCCTGCAGCACGGACTACACTGCCTATGATGCTACATTCTTTAGAGCTATACCGGTAGCATTCTGCCTATTAGCTTAGCACAACAACAACAAAAAGGCCTCTCCCACCCAGGAAACAGGCAGAGAGAGAGCGTCACCCTGTAACCATGGCAACCGTAACGCTGCCGCCTGGAACAACAGAACAAACAAAACCCAAACAGTCCTGACCCGCAACAATATGAAACAGGGAAGTACCGCCATGTAATCCATTTATTTCAACAAAGTAACTGTATTCTAAATACCACCTTTTTAAACGGTAACTGTAACTGAATACAGTTACTCATATTTTGTATTTTAAATACGTAACGGCGGTACATGTATTCCGTTACTCCCCAACACTGGTCACAGCAGATGGCCCCGCCCCTCCCTGAGCTTGGTTCTGCTGGAGGTTTCTTCCTGCTATCCCCAAGCGCTGCTCATAGGTACGGTGTACGTCATCTCATTGTTGTGGTTCTTTCTAATATTGTAGGGTCTTCACTTTACAATATAAAGCACCTTGAGGTGACTGTTGTTTTGAATTTGTATTCTATAAATATATAATTAAATTTCATTTCACATTCGCTCACTGCAGAAATTGAGAGTCAGACGAGACAACATTTGTTAAATTTTCAGAATTTGCTGTAAACAACATGAAAACATGGATCCATTGCGCTTTGGCAAGCGTGGGAGACATTTTATTCACACACACACACACGGTTTATGTTATCTTAATGGGGCAGTTTACAAGGCCACAGGAAGTGCTTTTGGGAAATATCTGATCTCATTCATGAAGGATCTGAGACTAATGCTCACCAGCCTCATGCAGTAAAACAATATTTGACTTTCTGAGATCAACACTCAGATGAACACAAAGTTTTTAAATGGTGCCTAAAGCTCATTTCTTTAATCAGCAGACATGCCACAAATACACAAGACAATCTCCATTATTCCGTAAGAAAAGATCAGACACAGACCTCTGTGTTAGTAATGAGATGCACTCAGATTACAGTTACAAAAGGTTTTTAAAAAAAAAAAAAAAAAAAAAAATCATCGTTAAGCAGGAAAACATGAGACGTGTGGAAACCAGTTTGTGTTGCTTTAATTTGATGGTGTCCTGGAGCCCAAAGGTACAACACTGCTCCAGATTTAAAGGCGATTATAGTCTCAGCCCTTTTGTTCAAGCGTATTAAAGATCAAATATCTTTCTGTTAACTCGCACAACAACAGGCTTAGAGGTCTCCTATTTTTTAAATCCTAGCCTGAACTTCTGACATTACCTTTCACTCTCGATAGCTGCCAAGTTTGCCTTTCCATCGTATCCCCTGGAAGGATAGACGGTGGAGATGCCGTGCATGGCCATGCAGATCCCGCCACCCACAGAGCCGAAGCAGTGGTACAGAGGCACTGGCACACAGACTCGAGTGTGAGGCTGGAAAACGAGGAAATAAAGGAGTCAAAATTAGGAAAAAAAAACAACCTTTGCAATAAAAGACTTTAAGCAAAAACACAGTAGTTTATAACATAATCAGTTCTTCGTTAGTTTGAATCCTTTCGTGGATTTTTGAAATAAAATAAAGCCCAAACTTTAACAAAGACATTAATAAAAAATCAGTAAATTATTTAAAAAGGTCTTAATGGTGTGAATTCCTGATTAATTCACTTACTCTCCAGTGGTATCCCATTCTTCTTCCAATAAAGTAGGCGTTGTTGATGATGTTGTGATGTGACAACGTGGCACCCTTTGGAGCTCCAGTTGTACCCTGGTAAAATATTATTCTCACATTACTGCACTTATAAAGCCATAAAGTAGGACTTAATCTGTTTGTGTTTGCAGACGTTTATCAGACAGCATGATACCTTATTAACAGATAACGCTGAAGAAAATAATAACACATTAAAATTATGCGATGAGTTGAGGATTGTAAGATTAGATATTCACAATTTCTGACTAGCAAAACAGAAAGAAACAGTCAAATAGATATGATTGATTTTGTCTTCATTATGGCTGCAGGTGTTTCGCTGTGTTGTTTAGCAGGTTGTTAATCTGTTTCAGCTGCTTTGGTGTTAATGAAATTACCAACATGTGCACTAGAGGCTCAACAATGAGACAAACCTGTAAAACAGGAATGGTTTTACACCTGCACGCCATGGACATTTTTTACCTCCTCATCTTTTCTAATGGTTTTCACTAGTTTTGCATTTGGCAAGGGTCGGTGTAGTTTAGATCCTCCAGGATTGCACATCAAAACATGTCAATGCAAGAAGGTTTGGTGCGTCTCCCAGCACAGTCTCAGGAGCATATGGGAGGTTCCATGAGATAGTAACACTATAAGAGCTGGACAGGGCCGTAGAAGGCCTTTAACCTCAGCAGCACCAGTATCTGCTCCTTTGTGCAAGAAGGAACAGGATGAGACCTGCCAGAGCTGCAAAATGACCTCCAGCAGGACACTGGTGTGACTGTGCATGACCAAACAATCAGAAACACGCTTCATGAGGGTGACCTGAGGACCTCTAGTGGGCCCTGTGCTCACTTCCCAGCACTGTGGAGCACAATTGACATTTTCCATAGAATACCAGAGTTAGCAGGTCCACTAATGGTTCCCTGTGCTTTTCACAGATGAGAACTGGTTCACCTTGAGCACATGTGACAGACGTGAAAGGCTCTGGAGAAGCCGTGGAGAACATTAGGCTCCTGCAACACTGTTCAGCATGACTGGTGTGGTGGTGGGTCAGTGATGGTCTGCAGAAGCATATCCATGGAGGGACTCGTCCCTGGGAGATTACAACACTACGGATTATTTGCAGCGTCCTTGTGGGTGGGATCTGGTCAACAAGAATCTCAGCTCCATTCTTCAGGAGGTTGCTTCTTGGTCAGGCACCACACACGTGAATGTTAAAGCACCAAACTTTGGACATGAAACAAAATTATTTACCACCTCTGACAAAAACAGTTTGTTCTCTGTGGATAGTTTCCCCCTTCATTACAGCTGTACAGTGTGTGAATCTTTAACTCACCAGTTTAAACTTTACTAACATTAAAAGTTTTAATGAACTTGCAGCAGATCGTTTAAGGTCTTATAACAATTATTGTTGAACTCTGAAATATCTTTTGCATGCCAAAAATAAATAAACCATCCAGCCACGGTGGGAAGAGAACAGTGACTGTGCATCGCTTACCGAAGTGAACTGGATGTTTATGGGGTCATCGAACGAGATCTTCTTTTGCAGATCCTGAAGCTGCTGCATGTGCTGACTGCCGCCGGCCTGCATCACATCCTCAAAGTGAAGCATGCCCGGCTGTCGGCTGTCCAAAACAATCACGGAGCGGAGTTCAGGGAGTCTGGTGGAAGGAAAGCAAACAATCAGAAGGTCAAGGCTGTGATGTTTAACCGCTGGAAATCTGTTGGTTGGCAAAGCTGTAAGTAAAGACTATCAGTCAGGTAAACAGACAATAGCAACGAGTTCTGAAGAAATCAGTTAACTTTAAAGGAACTGAACCAACCAAATGATTAACAGCAAGCCTTGCAATGTCCAATGTAAAGAAGCTATCAGCATATGAAGCGTGTATGTTTTTGCACTAGTTTTAATGCAAAACCTTCTGTTTTAAAAGCCTCCAACCACCACGTCTCTCCACAGTCGAATTTGAAAAGCTCGTCTTTGGTTCTTCCAAGGACACAAATCAGCCTCATGGCCAGTGTTTGCGTCACAATAATCTTTAAACCGTTAAACCTGCCGCCTTCATGCTTGGAGGGAACATCACGTTTCGACCTGTGGGGCTGACGGGTGATCTGTACCTGCTGCTCTTGATGTCTCCTGGGCTGGACGTCTCGATTTCTGGACAAATCTTCCTCAGCATGTCGCAGTAATTCAGGGTTTTAAACTGCGTAGGGCACACTACAGCTTTGCACCCAACCTGCGAGAAAAAAAAAAAAAGGAGCAGAGAAGTTAAACTTTCACGTGTCACACATATGCGTGTGTCTCTGTGTCCAAGAATTAATAAAAAGAAAACATAATCAGGCTGAAAAAAAACTGCTCACCTTCTGCAAGGCAAGCTCCACCTCCTGCACCTGGTATGCTGGGTTCACAGCCACCTGTGGAAGGTAAACATTAGGAAGGAGACGAAACTAGAGCTTTCAAGAAACTAAGTTTCATCTTTATCATCTTCAGTAGGCATCTCTGTGAAGCATGGCAGACAGAAAGCATTGATCTGCAGTCCAGTGTCCTCGTCAATAACTTCCTGAGGGTCAGGCTGGCCGACCACGCCACCTCTTGGCGTCTGGCTCACACAGCGGGACTTTTGCAGAGCTGGATATCCATCTAGTTTCCTGCTTATCGGGGTCCACAACTTAGACCCACTGAACAGGATTTCCTTAACACATAAGTGACATTTGTGAGGTATCTGAAGGCATCTACACGACTTTAGCCAGTCACCTGCCCCCTACTTAGTTTTCACCCTTACCAAATCTCAATACTGCAACATGCCCAGCTTTAACTCACCAGTATAATCCCAGCTTTGGCTGTTGCAAACTGGAACAGGACCCACTCATAAGTGTTTGGTCCCCACATGCCGAGCCGGTCTCCTTTCTTCATTCCGAGCGCCAGCAGCCCGGCTGCAGCCTGGTCCACCTGCAGAGACACAAACAACTCTGTGCAGTGAGCCCATCAAACATCCAGGGGATGCTGCAGGTCCAAAGATTACTGTGCTTTACATTACGCCAGCAACAGAGCAGTCTGCCATGTTTCACACACGTCACAATGAAAAGCTACAGAGAAAGCATCGATAGTGTTAGCAAAGCAACATTTCCATGTGACAACTACAGTTTTCTTCCCTTTCAAATAAAGAAAACAGCTGTTTAAAGTAATTTATGGAAAGTCAGGTTTTGAGGACGCTGTAGGCAGCTCAGCTCTGAAATAGGATATGTCCTCATTTCCTCTAATAGCAGCAGCAGACTCAGCACGACTGAAAGAGACACAGCCAACTCCTGATTGGCTGAAACATACAGGAACTACCCTCACTTTTCATACATTAAAGAGTGTTTTTCTTTTTTAAATGGATAATGTTCCTCATGAGTCATTTAAGATCCTGTCACGAGGATATTAACTTAACAAAACCGTTTTCTAGCTTTGCTATAAAGCACTCAGGCAGAGCCAGGCATAGGAAGATATCAGAAACTCAAACACATTCTCTCTTATGTTATGAAGGGAGAGCGTTGGAGAGCTGCCAAGTAGAGCAGAGGTATCGCCAAAAGGCATACTGGGATTGTACTGTGTGCCAAGTTAATGCAAACAGTCTGTGGTGCTGCTGACTTTGACAAGTTACTTTTAGACTTGCATGTTTACACTAAACATGATGAACATGTGAGGGCATCAGTGGCAGAGGTGCTTTTCAGGCAGGAGTCAAAGTTTGCTGTGAAGTGTCAGTTTAAAGCTCCTGTTATGTCTTATGTAGCTAGTGATGACTCAGCAATCAAATGTGCCTGTTTAAATTTCCCCTTGTGGGGAATTAAAGGATTATTCTATTCTAAATCTAAAGATGTAGTCTGTAAAAGAAGAAAAAAATCAAAGAGCAAATATGCAGATTTTCTAAACAAGAAAATGAATCTCTGCATTAACCATATGTGCCCCTTGCTCCAGCACATTTCACAGAATCCACTTGAGACCTGATTTGATGGTCACCTCGATCATGTGGATGAACAGTAAACCTCACAACACCATGAAAATCTTCATGAGGTCACGAGGGACCTTTTAGATCGATGTGATCAAGGGTCCAGATTTGGTTTTAGAAGAAAAGAGCTATGGTCCCATTTAACAACTAGTACATGCTCGGGCAACAGTACTGTTTGAACTCTTATTTCTCTCCTCGTGACCTGAGGGAAGAGTGAACAGATCACGAGGGGGTCCGGTTCTTCTGGATAGCTTTCAGTAAATTCCCCAATTTATCAATGCAATGGATTTCTGTTTTCTTCTTTGCAACAATGTTTCAAATATTCTGGTCGACTACTTTGACTCATTAAAAAAATGATATTGTCAAGGTGTTGTGGTTTTCCATAGTAAAGGCCATTTTAGTAAACAACACATGCAATGATAGTCTATAAAAGGCAGAAAGGGGCTGTTCTAGTTCAGCGGTCTCCAACCCCCGGGCCTCGAACCGGTACCGGTCCGTGAGTCGTTTGGTACCGGGCCGCAAGAGTTGAGGCTCAGGTGTGAAATATATGGTTTTCAGGGTTTTTATCGGTTTTCCGCATTATTTTGTTATCGTTTTTATCGTTTACTCGGTTTTCCTGGGTCTTTTCACGTGTGTTATGAATAAATTTTCTTTTTTTCAGTACCGGTACTAGTTTTATTTTGTTGTATTTATCCGCGACACCTTAAAGACCGGTCCATGAAATATTGTCGGGAATAAACCGGTCCGTGGTGCAAAAAAGGTTGGAGACCGCTGTTCTAGTTCATTAAATAAGAAAAACAATTTAACAGGAAATGACATCTCGAGTTTCCGGGTAGAACAGGGATGTCTGTCACCTGACTGGCCCAGATAGTAGTCAGAGGTTTTTTTTAATAATTGAAAATTAAATAATTAAGCAGCTGATTACTATTCCATCAACCTTGAGCTCAAACTGGTCTTTATGCGAGCCATCATCTAAAATAAGTTCGACACACTTGCTCTACGTGCTTTAAAGTAAAAGACTCACATCTTGTTGGAACTGTGCGAAGGTCTTGCGGACTCCATCTTGTAGGAAAGCCAGGGCCTCTCTGTCGGGCCAGCGCTCCACCGACCTCTGCAGGCTCTCTGCTACCGTCATGTGGAGCAGCGAAGTGGAAGACGTGCCGTGGACGTAGCTGGTGGTGAGAGTCGGGATGATGGGCGGACCGTCCACATGGAGGCCGCTGTGAAGCAAAGAGTAAGATTTTCAGACACTGGAAGCTTTGCGAGAAAATTTAGAGGACATGATAAGATGGGGCCTGATCATTCGAAACCTTGTATGTGAGCAGCAGGATTTGAATTCAATTATGGATTTAACAGGGAGCCAATGAAGAGAAGCCAGTATAGAATTTCTGGTCCCGGTCAATACTCTTACTGCAGCATTTTGGATCAACTGATGGCTTCCATTGAGGACATACCCTGGTCAAAAATGACTCCAAGGTTCCTCAGTGTTACTGCAGGCCTAAGCAACACCATCCAGAGTAAACATCTGGTTCGATACCATATTTCTAAGATTTTTTAGAGCCAAGAACAATAACCTCAGTTTTATCTGAATTTGGAAGCAGAAAGTTAAAGACAAAGACCTGGATGACCTCTAAGACTAATTGGTCTCCATCATCAGATTTATTATTTCTTCTTCTGGATTTTTCCTTTATTATTATCTACATGCATTAATAAAAACCAAAAGCCAACTGACCCATGAAATGAGTTAGACATTTAATCTTCTTAGTTCTCATCTGACATTATTAGCTCGGACGCTTCGAAACACTTGAAACCTACAACTAAGGATAAGCTTTATTTGTCAGGTGCCTGCAGCTGAAATGACAGACCTAGTCAACCATACAGACAATACATACAATATAAAAACTTACATTGGGGAGACAGGTCAGGCTAGGCAGCAAAAAAAAAAAAAAAGAAAAAAAAAAGGGATAGACAGTAAAATATGTAACATAGGGACAAACTACAGCAGGAAGTTCACGAGTCTGTGTACAGCTTTTAGTCTGGAACAAGCAGAAACCTGCAGGGCTGAAAAATGAAACCAATGCTGAAATACTTGAAGCCGCAACTCCTCTAGTCCCAACAGAGACCCAGTGTTAAAATGTACAACTTTACAGCAGAAATACACGTTTTGTGCTGAGTAATTGCATTTGAGAGCATGAGGGTGGGAATGGCTATTTGTATCTGTGCGTGCACCTGTTTGTTTGTGTCTATATGTCAGGTCGGGTATCAGACGCCACCTCTCTAGGGACATCTCAGGCCCTCCAAGGTATGGAGGCCCATTTACGGGTGAAGTAAATCCGTTGGACATCTTTCTTTGCCTTTAGACAATAATTCTGATGACAAAAGAACCAAACGGAACAGAAAAAAAGAAAGAAAGAAAAAAAAGAAACACGTTTTAAGCACACAACAGGTTTAAAGAGATGTCACTGAGCTCGACTTCATGACCATGTATGAGCCGATGGTCCCTTTTGAGTATTTAAATGACAAAGAATAAGATTTCTTGTGCCACACCAAGTGTCCAAGAAGTTTTTGCTGTGTTGAGTGAAATTCTGGTCAGTTATTCATCTGTTGCTTGCCACTGGTTAGCAGATCTCTCCTTATTACCATCTGCTTATTACCATCTTTACCAGAGTCACAAAATGAGTTCAGTCAGTGATCTGAAAACTAAGTAACAGTTTATGTGTCTCACCAGTCCCCACAGAGCCCTGCATGCTGATTACATGTTAGTTAACCTCGGGGGTTGTTAAATCCCAGTTCAACCAATTAAAAATTAAAAAACAAAAACAAAAACAAAAGTGTACAGAGACAGAGAAGGGGACAAAAACTAAAAAGACTAAAGGTCAACAAACAAATCCACACTGGTCTGGGGCCCAGAGCTCCAGTATTCTCCCCCCAAAAAACAAACACTTTTAGGAATAAACACAAGACTGAAATCAAACATGCAAAGTAATTCATTGCCTGATTTTATACAAATAAAGGTGCATGTAGCAGCCCTTGGCATCAAGAACGACAGAAGAGTCTCTAACGGGTGCAGCCATTTATTTCCTCACCACATACGACTCATTCTCTGGACATTGAGCACCGTGAAAATTATAAAATAAGAAAAAATTGATAACCGTACAGTCCTTTTGAACTATAACAATGAGCAATAACAACAATGAGCTTAAGTTAATTCAGGTAAGTTCAAACAAGTAATCCTGAGATATACAGTCACTATGGAAGAAATATAGTATCATCAGAATTCAAGTATTTTTAGACATTGAATTTATAACACTGAATTTTTATCCTCCAAAATTCACCTGCAAAAATTCACCTGCAAAAAATTCACCTGCAAAAGTGATGAACTTTTGACCCAAGCCAGAGCAATCAGCACTAGATCGAGTCGAGCGGCTCTCAGCCAATTAAATTACGCTGTTTGATCACATGACACCGTTAGCCAGCAGTGTGTCTCCTAAAAGAGAGCTGTTTAAAGGTGAGTGATTAAGTTTTTCTCCTAAATAGAGATCATTACAGAACGCCTAGTCCTACTTAAAATCCCATTTATTTTTATTTTATTTTATCATCTACTCGAACTAAGGAAAACGTTTGACTAACTCAAAGACAATTTCCACGCTTCCCCTGCCTGTCTGCAGAGGCAGTTTTGAATTTAGGAGCAGCAAGATGGAAGCGGCAAACCCTGGCGGTCCTCCGGTAAGTATATTGTTTTTTTTATCTTCAAGTTTGTCTTTTGAAACGTTAATTTTATTTCAATCCGTTGCTCACGTATAAAGTACACAGACGGGGTCTTTGCTCAACTCGTCTGAGGCGTGTCTCACTAAGCGCTACATGCTAGCTTCCTGCTAACCGAGCTACCCTTTACATGCTGTGCTTTAGAAAATAGGATACTCGTTAAAAAAATACTCCGCAGATATTGATAGATAGACGAACACTGCAGATATAATGTTGGAAACGAGAACGGCCATAGAGTGAATGGCTGCCATGGTTGCAGAACGGCCTGATTTAATGACAAGAATGGGGAAGAGTGAGGTGAAGTGAACCAAAGCCACAAAACACGGTCAGACAAGGCGGCAAAAGGGCAGTGATCTGTCCGTCAGTATGAAGTTGGTGTGTGCTTTGGTGAACAAAAACTCGATGGCAGCCATTCACTCTATGGCCGTTCTCGTTTCCAACATTATATCTGCAGTGTTCGTCTATCTATCAATATCTGCAGAGTATTTTTTTTTAACGAGTATCCTATTTTCTAAAGCACAGCATGTAAAGGTTAGCTCGGTTAGCAGGAAGCTAGCATGTAGCGCTTAGTGAGACACGCCTCAGACGAGTTGAGCAAAGACCCCGTCTGTGTACTTTATACGTGAGCAACGGATTGAAATAAAATTAACGTTTCAAAAGACAAACTTGAAGATAAAAAAAACAATATACTTACCGGAGGACCGCCAGGGTTTGCCGCTTCCATCTTGCTGCTCCTAAATTCAAAACTGCCTCTGCAGACCAGTGTTGCCAACTCCTCAGTAAGGAAAATCGCTATTGGCTGTCCTAAAAGTCGCTAGAAGTCGCTAAATCACCTAATTTGCATAATTGGTCATGCTAATGTAATTGTAATCTATGTTGTTGGAGAGAGAAATAACATCGTGAAAGACACATAAAGTGAGTAAAAAACGTCCTAAATGCATTTAGAATTTATTTAGAACTACAAATTAAATTTATTTTAGCAATTATTGTTTTTTTTAATGTCACAATTCCAACCCTGCTCCTTTACCCGGGCTTGGACCGGCAAAAGTGACCCGAAATAGGCACTCTGGTGGAGTTACTTTGTATGTGTGTTTATAAGTAGTTTTAAACCTTGTGATCCACAAAACAGCATGAGAGTAAAAGAATAAAAGAAGAACTGACTGCGTTACAGCACCCGCTGCTTCTTGAGAGTAAAAGCCATATGCGCTTTCACGTCTTTTTATTTAGCGACTTTTTGTAGAAAAAAAGTCGCTAGGGGGTCTGAAAACTTGCTAAATATAGCGACAAAGTCGCTAAGTTGGCAACATTGCTGCAGACAGGCAGGGGAGGCGTGGAAATTGTCTTTGAGTTAGTCAAACGTTTTCCTTAGTTCGAGTAGATGATAAAATAAAATAAAAATGAATGGGATTTTAAGTAGGACTAGGCGTTCTGTAATGATCTCTATTTAGGAGAAAAACTTAATCACTCACCTTTAAACAGCTCTCTTTTAGGAGACACACTGCTGGCTAACAGTGTCATGTGATCAAACAGCGTAATTTAATTGGCTGAGAGCCGCTCGACTCGATCTAGTGCTTATTGACTATGTGCACGTTAGCATATGCTACTTCCAGTGCGGAAACTCCTGTGGGGAGCTTTGTTTCCGGTGTCCTATTCGCGCCCTGTTTACGGTCCAAAACAAGTTAAGCAAATAAATAAATAAAGCGGCGATTTACATTTCTATAGATGTCTCGGGCATTTACCCAATATATCTGTAAATGATGTTCATCGACTTGTCGATATTTTCCCCCCACGCCTCAGGGGAAAAGAGAAAATGGATTCAAATGTTATATTTCTCAGCTGTCCCTCGTTTATGCGGGTGTTATGTTCTAAAAATAACCAGTGATAGGTGAAATCAAGTAGCCAATTTTATTTTTTGACGGTGCAAAACGTTTCGTGTACATCGTGGACATACAGTACTGCACTTCAGAGTCACACTGCTAGCGATAGATGCAGCGATTCTGTACTGTACAGGAGAGACGGAGGAGATCGTCTGCAGCGATCAGGACGCAGGACGTAAAAAAGCATGCAAACTTGCACTAAAAAATCTGCGAAACAGCGAGGTGAAAGGTGAACCGCGTTATAGCGAGGGACCGCTGTAATTTTGAGGGTAAGTCACAACATACCCTTCGTAAATACTAATGTATAGAAACCGTTACCAGCAATCATTAATTTTTTGTTGTGGCTTTTTTCACGGTTTGTTAACATGCTGTGTAGGTGTGTACTTGACTAGCTGATATCGACATAACGGGGAAAACATCTGGTTTGACTATTGTTCACCTGTAGTTTGAATGCTGAACATTTGCCTGTTTAAATCATAAGACCAGTCACTATACAGAGATGTGCTTCTGAATGTGGACGATGTGTCTTCTGCATGGGGTGATGCAGTTCTGCTTGTGTTTAATGATGTAAACAACTGATCGATCTAAACTCTTTAAACGTCAAAATTGATCATTAGATTTTTATGACACAACAGTGGTGAGTGTTCCCACCTTCTCCTCTTTGTAACTTAACGCGATCGTTCCGTTTTCGAGTTTTGGACATCAATTTTGGAGTATATCTTCGCAGTAGCGATTGACCGCAAAGTAAAGCTACCGGAAATGTACAACCCCACATCCGGTCTCAAACCAGGAAGTTAGCATTTTCTCGTGCACAGGGTCAATTGCTCTGGCTTGGGTCAAAAGTTCATCACTTTTGCAGGTGAACTTTTTGCAGGTGAATTTTTTGCAGGTGAATCTTGGAGGATAAAAATTCAGTGTTATAAATTCAATGTCTAAAAATACTTGAATTCTGATGATACTATATTTCTTCCATAAGTCACAGATTAAATAAAACAAAAGGGGTTACACAGTTCGGTTAAATAAAATATAACAACAGATCACCTCTCATCACATACCTCAGTCCGCTTGCCAAGGGTGCGAACTCCGGTAAACACTTAAACACTTCGGCCCGTTTCTCATGGGGTGCTGCTAGCTTGCATGACCCACATGTCTAAGCTAAAAAATAGCACATGGATGTAAGTAACGTAAGTAAAGAATAAAAGGTTTTCAGATAGCTCACAATACAAACGCAGCAACATACCTTAGATTAGAAACACACTTATCATACTTATCAAAGTATTATCGTAACTTAAATGGACTTTGTACAACTTATTCCTGTCGCGACAGACCGCTCCATACACGTTACGGGGCATGCCTCTGAGCACATCTGTCCTAGTGCGACTGCGCATATAGTTCCGACAACCCCGGCAAGGATGACTTATGGTACAGATAATCGGTTCATTAAAGTGCATGTTCTTTGTGAAACTATTAATAATCGACCGAGGAACCACAGCAGGATTTATAACTCTTGTAAAATGTGTGTAAAAAAACAAACTGCCTGAAATCTTACAGCCGTGTTTTAAACGCCTCAACAACATGAACCTTCATCTTTTCTGTTTCTGATTTACTGGCACTAGATTACTGCAAACTAGCTGACACACAGAGAACTTTTCGGGGGCCTCACATCCTGGAGAGCTCCAGAGCAGCTGTTTTTGTCAGCTTTAGGAAACTTGAGAGATTTTCCCCCTCTTTTGTACCGATTTGATTCAGACTGTAGATCAGGGGTGGGGGAACTCCAGGCCTCAAAGGCCGGTGTCCTGCAGGTTTTAGATGTGTCCTTTATCCAACACAGCTGATTTAAATGGCTAAATGACTTCCTTAACATGTCTTGAAGTTCTCCAGAGGCCTGGTAATGAATGAATCATTGGATTCCCCATCCCTGCTCTAGACCTTTGTCCTCCCTGGCTGCCTTTGCACACTGTGTTTGCTTATAAGTGCTTAAATGAAGGCACGATACCAAAAGACAAAATTTACTGGCAAGCAGAGATGGAACAAGCTCAGGCAGAAGAATTAAAACCAAACTAAATGAGTGCCAAAGCATGCGGTTAGTGTGGCGAGTTTTTACTGACAGAGTGACGGGATCAACCGGTCTGAAGCATCATAAGACGATAAGATGGGAATTTTGTTTTGCTCCCCCCTTATATCTATATATTGTATTTCTCACTTCTGGTTTATGTTAAATATTAAACAATTTCACATGAAAATCTTATTTGTTAAACAATTTGAAGAGTTCGGAGGGAAAGGGCAAAACTGGTGAAAGACTGACTGAAATGTGGCCTCAAATAACAAAGCTGGATGTGTCACAACCCAAAAAGTTAGAGATCTGATAGTTTTACATCATGTTTTTCATGGATTTAATCAATTCTGGATGTAACATAACAGCTAACTGTACAAGTTAAGCAGAGCCGGACAGTACAAGGTACATCCTTTTAACTTTTATCTGTTACACAATATACACAATTATAAGAGTATTTGTTGTACAGTGTCCTTGGGTGCTCTGAAAGGCGCTATTTTTAACTAAAATGTATTATTATTATTATTATTATTATAATCACAACAACGCAGGTTTGGTTTTGTTTTATTTAAAAACTGCCTTTGACTTGATTTTTATGAATCTACTGCATTACATACTTTCTGACTGCATGCAGAGATGAGGTGCAGGAAGGTTCAGGGCTGCTGAGCATGGGTGAAAATTCCAAAAAGAGGAAGAAATACTAAACACCATCAGGTTTCCACGGGCTGGAGGTTCCCAGGTGGTCTGCCTGATCCTCCTCCTTAGCCAATGAAGGCTAGAGGACTTCCAAAACTGTGGGAGCACATGAGTAGTAATACACCTGCACTTTTTTTGCCCCCCCCCCCCCCCCACCACCCCCCCCCCCGCCCCCTCACCCCCCTCACCCCCTCACCCCACCCCACACCTCCCACCCCACACCTCCCAGACATTGAGGAAACAGGACCTCCAGACTAGGTGTCTTTTGTCTCTTCGAGAACTCTGGGAAGTAGCTTGGGGAGTGTGAACCTTAAGGTGTGAAGCAGTTGTGTACTGAGGCTAGACTAATTTTATAAATCTGACAATATCTCAGCTTGCTGCGATGCATGCAATTTATTTTGAAAACGGCACAAGTGGGAATTTTCTTCCGAATGGGTAATGTCGGCATGTTCACAAGCGTTTTATTTAATTTAACTAGTTTTCTTTCCAGGGTTGATGCGATCATTTTATTTAAAAATCGGGATTTCGCAATGTTGAACTAAGGCAAACCTGTCTAGACAAATGGTAGGGGGGTGGGGTGTAGTAAGGTTGATGGTGGGAAACAGGACCTCCAGACTAGGTGTCTTTTGTCTCTTCGAGAACTCTGGGAAGTAGCTTGGGGAGTGTGAACCTTAAGGTGTGAAGCAGTTGTGTACTGAGGCTAGACTAATTTTATAAACCTGACAATATCTCAGCTTGCTGCGATACATGCAATTTATTTTGAAAACGGCACAAGTGGGAATTTCTTCCGAATGGGTAATGTCGGCATGTTCACAAGCGTTTTATTTAATTTAACTAGTTTTCTTTCCAGGGTTGATGCGATCATTTTATTTAAAAATCGGGATTTCGCAATGTTGAACTAAGGCAAACCTGTCTAGACAAATGGTAGGGGGGAGGGTGGGGTGTAGTAAGGTTGATGGTGGGAAACAGGACCTCCAGACTAGGTGTCTTTTGTCTCTTCGAGAACTCTGGGAAGTAGCATGGGAGTGTGAGCCTTAAGGTGTGAAGCAGTTGTGTACTGGCATTGTTCCTGGAGAAGGTATTTAACCGAGACCTATGCGAAGCTCAGGGTGAACTCAGCATTCGTCGCGACAACATCACTTTCTTTGAGACCATCAAAACTATCATCGTTCTTTATAACATGGACATCTTAAGCGGTAAGTAAAACAAAACCTATTATTGTATTTTTAAAAGTGTTATGTTAACATATTATAGGATATTCAAACTATCTTTTTTCCTAAAACAAAAGCTTAATTTTCAGGAGTTCGGGAGAACGGCACAGCACCCTTTTCTTTAGAAACGGGGGATTTTAAAGATGGAACAACATCTCTAACAGGCACAAGGTGTGTACAGAATTACGCGATTTTTAATCGTATGTATGTTTTAAGCTTGCGATTGTTTTAAATTATATAATAACAGAGTTTTTCTTTGATTTGTTCCAGGGTTAACAAACTGAGCAGGAAAACATTCAGACACCGCGACCACAGAGCCCATCCTTACAAAAGGTATGTATACAACGGGGTGTATAATTGTGTATTTAAAAACAGCAAATGGGTTTAAACAATTCCAATGTTCTAAAACCGACCGTTTTACACATACAGAGCCACGCCAGAGAACCTTATGTGCGGAGAACCAGGGCCGTCAGGAATAACGCACACTACAAGGTATATATATAAATTAGATAAAAAGAGATAGAGAGGGAGACACGCTTATTCTGTTTGAAATGGGTGCTTGTATAAATGTTTTAACACATATCTATCTTCACAGACTGCAGCACAGTACCCCTCCACATAATGATCAGGACACCGTACTCCAGACGTTTTTGGAATGTTTAAGCAGTATCGACCTCCCAGAACAACAAAAACCTGGAGCTTTGTGCAACAGTGGAGAATCAGAAGCGATCTTCATCAGCGGTCCTGCAACACCCCCGAGTGAGTGCTTGCCTCGTGATTTCTCTGATGTTTTTGAATACAGTATATCAGATTTCGATCTTGTTCATATACCCACCCCACCAGAATGTGTCAGAAATAGCATTGATTCACACGTAGATTTTGAAGACGACGGTATAACAGACTCTCAAATATCAGCGGCGTATGATGCTTACATGAAGGTTTCAGACGCTCAACCTGTTGAACAGAGTCATATAGCTTCATTAGTTGATAAATTATGTTTGATTGAAGCTAGACTCAATCAATACCACCAAGAAGCACAGATACAAAACCAACAGTTTATCAAATTCATAAAAAAAGTGTGTAGTACATTAGACATCATCTGCAGCAAAATTTCAAGTCCCTGACTTTTAAAATCCAGACCATGGACCCTCCAAATAAATTATTTAAACATAATAACGGAACCTCCAGTCCTGTTAGATGTTTTGACTTAGAGGCTTTTATGCAGTGGGCTGAAGAAACAGATAACAAATTAGACAATATTATAGCTAGACTTAATAGTGTGCCTGCATCAGCCTCATCTGATACACATCCTCGTCAGACTGTTCCTACGCCTGCTATTGCTGATGGGTCTATTGTTGTTGTTAATAATAGTGGTAGTACATCAGGTGATGCTCGGACCACTGTTGTTACTGATGCTAACCGTATTGCTGCTGCTGCTGCTGCTGTTATTGAGTCTGTTACCGCTTCTACTAGTACTACAGACGCACATGCGTGTCCGGGCACCGCTGCAACACCACACACCCCCCTCAGTCATTGTAAATTTCTCACAAAGTGATACTATCGTGATTGAGCCCGTTGTGCAATCTGGATCTGGCAGGCGCTCCCAGCCACACATTAGAGAGATACCTAATTTTAATGCTCGCGAATTGCGTGAGCGCCTTGATTTTAGGGGTATAAGTCTTGATCATCCAGAACAAGTACCTGCGCGAGTGCGCGAGTGCTTAGCCAATGTGGTAGACCGAGCTGTGGCTGGATCTCAACAGGGCAGCGTTCTAAACGTAGTCCTGCGTGGCCCCTCGCTGGCTTCAGATGTTCAGGTTGTTTTAAACGCTGATGATCGGTATGATCCGGAGCTGTTTCTCGATCGAATTGCACAAGTTATGCAGAGTAATGATGAATCTATCGGTGATGATGAATTAGAGTTTATTGTCACGGTAGCTCAGAACAGTAGTGGTGGGGCTCGCTTAAGACTGGCACAAATCCCTTATGATGAGATTCTCTCAAAGAAAGGCAGACATTTATACACACCAAACAACACACACAACAATTTGTGCTTCTCCCTATGTATAGCACATTCATTAAACTCATCAGCCTCTGAGCTAGAAAAACTCGCTACAGCTAAACGGATGCATGCTGAAGTAGGTCTATGCGACAAGCAGCAAGTATCATTCACAGATGTCAGTAAATTTGAGAAGCACTTCAACATTAAGATTGTAATCTATTACCACACAGAAGGGCGTAAACGCCTGGAATGTTTTTTCACACATGAAGAGCCAAACACAAACACGTTGATGATGTATC
This sequence comes from Neolamprologus multifasciatus, assembly GCF_963576455.1. NCBI lineage: Eukaryota > Metazoa > Chordata > Actinopteri > Cichliformes > Cichlidae > Neolamprologus > Neolamprologus multifasciatus. The sequence continues at coordinate 4,591,909 of NC_140446.1, read as the reverse complement.
TCCATAATCAACATTACCACATGATTTTAAACCCAACCGCTTTTCTTGGTGCATCCTATGTGTGTAATTTCTGTTACAGTACATATAATTCACCATTACATCATTCCTGTAAACATAGATGTAACACATGTTATACACTCTGTCAACACCACAGGGGTCCCACAGTGAAATGCAGCGACTGTAACCGCATCTGCAAATCACAACACTGTTACCAGCAACACAAATTACCAGAATTAAAACACAACATGATCCCCTGTGATAATATGAAACATTGCATGCACTGTGGCACCACATATAAAGAATCCAAGAAATCGCCACACAGATGTGCCCAGCCTAGATGCGAGCACTGCCGCGAGCCTAAATTAACCGGAGACTCCGACCATCAGTGTTTCATACAGCCTGTTGAAAAACAGAAGCCTACCGATAAATACATTTATATGATTTCGAGACTAGGTACCACAACGGTAAACACGAGGCTAACTTTGTGTGTGCGTCTGATCTGAAGGGCAATAAGTTCACATTTAACACATTAAAGTGTGTGGAGGCGTTTGTGCAACATTACAGACGCCCAAGGTTTCGTGGGTACACTTTCATAGCACATAATGCATCTGGCTTTGACAACTACATACTCCTCGAGTACTTTGTCAGACAGTGCATAACACCTAGTGTCATAATGAGCGGCAGCCGTGTGATTTTGATGTATGACAGGGACTATGACCAGCGATGGATTGATTCGTTCAGCTTTTTGCCCATGGGCCTTGCCAAAATACCCTCTGCTTTAGGTTTTCAAGATCTGCAGAAGGGCCATTTCCCACACAGGTTTAATACGAGGGATAATGAGCATTATGTGGGCCCGTACCCAGACCCCTCCTTCTACGGCTATGAGTACATGTCTGAAAGCGATAAGGTGCGATTCATGGAATGGTACCAGGTTGCCTCACAGAATCCCTTTGATTTTCAGGCTGAACTCAGGCGTTACTGTGTTAACGATGTTGATGTCCTGCGTAAAGCATGCAGCATTTATCGTGACACGTTACTGGGTTGTACACAAGTTGATCCATTCATGTATACCACCTTGGCTGCATTTAGTATGGGTGTGTATAAAACGCTGTTTCTGCCTAGAGACACGCTCGCTCTCACGTATGACGGGGCATACGTTGAGCAGAATAAGACGTTTTCTAACGTCTCTATCGAATGGCTTCAATACGTGTCCCACACCACCAACAAAGTGGTAAAACATGCTCTCAGAGGAGGCGAACAGAGGGTTGGACCGTATTTTGTGGACGGTTTTGACCCCACAAGTAATACAGCTTATGAATTTGCAGGATGTTTTCACCACGGCTGTGTTAAATGTTACCCCGAGAGCGAAGTTAATCCTGTCAGCAAAGCATCCTATGGACTGCTGCATCGCATGTTTTGTGACAAAGTTGATGCACTGAGATCACAACACAGTGTGAACGTAATAGTGATGTGGGAATGTGAATGGGCTGCCTTGAAGCAGACAGACCCTACAGTTGTGGCTTTCATGCACACATACAGAAAGCCAGAACGCATGAATCCCCGAGACGCTCTTTTTGGAGGTCGCACAAATGCTATAAAGCTGTACCACAAGACTGGTTGTGATGAAAAAATATTTTACTACGACTTCACCAGTCTCTATCCCACAGTGCAGTCTAAAAAAGACTATCCTGTAGGACACCCTCAAGTCATTTACACCAACTTTGACAAGCTAGAAAATTATTTCGGCTTTGTTAAATGCACAGTGCTCCCCCCTAAGGGTCTTTTTCACCCCGTCCTTCCCTACAGGTGCCACGGAAAACTGATGTTTCCACTCTGCAGCATGTGTGCTGAAGACCAAAACCAGCATACTGCATGTGGACACAGGGACAGTGAGCGGGTATTGAAAGGCACTTGGGTCTCATTTGAGCTTGAAAAAGCTGTTGAGAAGGGATACAGGGTTCTTGCTATTGATGAGGTGTGGCATTTCCCCAATAAGACCGACACATTGTTTAAAGACTATGTGAAAGCCTTCCTAAAACTCAAACAGGAGGCCTCGGGGTATCCTGAACACGTCAAGACACCTGACGAACAGAAGAAGTACATAGACGAGTATTATGAGAAGGAGGGAATAATGCTAGACCCATCCAAGATTTGTGTAAATAAAGCTGTTCGTAACTGTAACAAGCTGTTGCTAAACTCGTTATGGGGTCGTTTCAGCATGAGGTCAAATATGGCATCATCTGAGCTCATTACAGACCCTTCCAGATTTAGCCAGCTAATGTTTAGCGACCAGTACGACGTGCGTCAGTTTTGTTTCATCTCTGACGACGTCGCAATGGTGCAGTGGCGGCATGCTGATGGTAGAGCTTCCCGTGTTAAGGACGTTAATGTTTTTGTCGGGGCCATGACCACTGCACACGCCAGACTCATGCTGTATGATTTGCTAGACAACTTGCAGCAGCGCGTGCTGTATTGTGACACGGACAGTGTCATTTTCACGGCACGCCCTGGCGAGTGGATGCCTCCTCTAGGTCCGTTTCTGGGGGATCTCACAAGCGAATTAGACTGTGGAGAGGGTGGTGTGGAGGATTACATAGCGGAATTTGTTTCCGGTGGGCCAAAATGCTACGCGTATCACACATCGTTGGGCAAGACCCAGGTCAAATGTAAAGGCGTGACACTGAACGCACTAAACTCAAAAGTTGTCACCCATGAATCCTTGAAAGGTTTAGTCCACAAGTTTGTAACCAATCAGACATCAGACGCACACCTAGTTGCCGTGTCTGATAGCATCAGACGCGATAAAAAGAAGCTTCATTTGAAGAATAAAACCATTGTGAAAAAAGTTAAAGTTGTTTACAATAAGCGCCGTGTGCTCCCAGACTATACAACTGTACCTTATGGATTTTAAATTAGAACAGGGGTTTGACGCCCGGTTGCAGCACCCGTTCAGTATGGTGGTCAGCGGTCCCAGTAACTGCGGCAAGACTTTTTTTGTTAAAAGCATAATTGAAAATTCTTCCCGGATTATATCATGCAGCATTGACAATATTGTATATATATACTCATGCTGGCAGCCATTATATGACCAGCTTCTTAAGATAAGAGACATAAACTTTGTTAACGGTATACCCGAATCTCTTGCTGATGACACCCTTCTTCCTGCAGAAAAGAACAATTTGTTAATTATAGACGATGTAATGAACGATGCAGCTAACAATTTAGAAGTTCAAAATGTGTTCACAAAGTATGTGCATCATAGGAATTTGAGTTGTATATATCTAGTTCAGAATTTGTTTATTCAAGGAAAATCCAGTAGAACCATTTCCTTGAACACTAACTATCTAATATTGTTTAAAAATCCGAGAGATAAATATCAGGTTATGCTTTTAGGTAGGCAAATGTTTCCGGGTAATACTAAATATTTTATAGAAGCGTTTAATGATGCCACATCCACAACATACGGGTATCTTTTAATAGACTATAAAGCTAAGACCCCGGACTATTTAAGACTCAGAACAAATTTACTATCAGAGCGTCCGGTTGTTTACATTCCAAAACAAAAATCAGCAAAGAGGTGAAAGGATGTCATCACGCATGCGGAGGAATCTGTCTCTGTTGGAGATGATATACAGGGCTCCTCCTACTCTACGCAGAGTTATTATTAGTAATTCAAACTTAGATTTTATCAATGCGCTGTGTGAGATAGCCTTTAATGTATTGCATGGTAACATACCACTGACCAATCAGCAGTACAAACAGCTGAAAAAGAAAAAATCAATAATCAGACTGATTGCAGACAAAAAAATAAAAACTTTGAAAAAGAGAAAGACAATCAACCAATCTGGAGGGTTTTTACTGCCGCTATTAGGGGCTGCAATCCCTTTCATAACCAGTCTGATAGCAAACAGGTGAAAATGGAACATGTGCAAAAGATGTTTTTGGTACCCCAACACCAGTTGGACTTAATAAAGCAACACCAGCAGCAGCAGCAGCAGCAAACAGACAGCATCAGACAACAGTCTCAGAACGAGTTGGACAAGGAGATGTTACAAGTGTTACAAGATTCTGACATAGATGTGTATGAGAAGGCTAAAAAATACAGCGATATTCTCCAAAGATACCTTACCCTTGTGAGACAAGGTGCCCGTGAAAAGAATGTATTGTCTTTATCATTACCTGAACAATTTAACAGGGATGTGCAACCCCAGTCGACGGACACATCGCCTGTTCATGGTGATGCAGGGGTGAGGGATCTTGTTGCGGAGAATGTTTTAACATACATACCTAAAAGGTGTAGGAGGAATGCAGAACTTATTCTATCAGCGGTGAGCCGTTCGCCACACTTGATCTCTTACAACGACAAAGGCGAAATTGTTGTTGATAAACACACCATCCCTGGTTCACACATTTATGATCTAATTAAAGGCGTCACAACCACACACACACCCTCTGAGGGTTTGAGACCTATCGGCTGGACAGAGTTTTTAAAAGCTGTCTCAGATTTAAACGTACCGTTATCAGCCATATCTAACACAGGCATACGTAAGACCGTCGCCATGTATAAAACCGATCACACACTGTCTGAAGACCCTGGTTTTTTAAAACACACACCAAAAAAGATCACCCCTGGTGGACCGCTGCGACATAGTACACTAAAAAAATAAAGAATAAAAAAAACAAATTAAAGGGGGGTCCTGTAGAGTGGTTGGATTTTTGAATTCAGGTTTTTTCTTATTGCACCTGAAATTGTTTTTTCTGCTAAAAATATTTGCTGTTTGGTGTTTTTCTACTGTAATGTTTTTTTCACTTATTGCTGCTAAATTGTTTTGTTTTGTTTTATTTTATTACTGTTAAATATATTATGTCTTTATTACTGTTAAATATATGTTTTTCTTTTTTATACTGGTTAATGTTTGATTTCTTTTATTTATGTTTAAACAATGTATGTTGTAAATCTATATATTTATATACGAGATTTGATAATAAATACCATTGACTCGATTATCATGCTCTCATGTTGTTTTTATTATTCTCATTAGTACATGTCAGTATCCGCATTGCACACACACGTAATCACTGCATACAGCAACAGGTTGTATGTTGTTGACAAATCGACACACCATAGCATCATTACAAATTAAATCAGACCCATACATGTTAAGCACACGCTCATAAGATACACCATTTTGCACATGATATAAAAAAAATACACAGTGTTGACCGCATGTGATGGAGAAGTCGTTCTGCACTTGTTTTCCTGAATATAAAACAGTGGAACAGTTTTTTAGAAGAAACATCTTTATTGCTGGGGGAAAACTGTCTAACGAGTGACCAAAACTATCAAAAAAATAACCGCGTCTGTCTCTCGAAATATAAACAGCAAGCCAATGTTCCCCGGGCATCGTAGAAGGGTGGGTGTTTACAATACTCATAGCAGGGAGTCTTTGAAGCCGTTCAGTGGTTAGCTGATCATAGGCTAACACGCCTAGGAAATGTGTGTTTTTATTGATAATGCTGCCGATCACGGCTGATAGTTCTATAGTGTTCATGACCGTTTTTGTCTCAATAGTAGTCCAAGAGCACCTGTCTCATGTTAGATATTTCAATGACTGAATCAAATACCGAATAACACAAGAGGTTCACTGTACGGGGTAGTGGATTTCTGAAACGGGTTTCCAATCTCACGTTCCCTGTTTTAATTAACGACACATTCCCTGAATGTCCTTCGTCAGCTTCCAGATTGAAACAGAATAAAGTGTAGCCGTTACCAAAGTCCGCACGCGTAATAGCTAAAGATCTATCCTTTAAATGTCTTCCTGTGGTTTGTATCAGCTGGTAAAATTCTCTGGTATAGTGTTTTCTCTGGAAATTGGGCTGGAATGGTTTAGCAGGATAAGCCTGACTATCAGCATATAAAGACATAAATTCTATATCGCAGTTTTCAAAATGAAATGGATTACGCTGGTAGGAGCCAGTGTATGCTTCATTGTCTATAAATGCAATGATCACAAATTTAGGTATCCTACCCATAAATAAATTGTCATTTGTTGATATTCTAGCCCCTGCAGGTATGGAGAAGGTCTTTAAAGACACTCTGTCTACCGTGTATTTTGCGTTTGCATGGTGCAATGCCTTGCTGTGTGCAAGTCTGACGGTCGGTGATACACTAACTTTCTTGACAAAGAGACTGGCTGAGACAATTTTAACTCTGTATGCATTGGCATCCGCTGTCATGAGAGCAAATTCGTCTTTAGAGCGCACAAATTTCAGTGACAGGTCGATTCCATTAAGTAACAGTTTTTCTTGAAAAAACAGGTCTGCATGTACTGGTGCAATCAATTCAACAATACTGCTATTTGCTGTGTAGCCACCTCTGGTCACCAGGCCCTGGTTCTCTCCTTCTATAGATGTGTCATTCATGTGTGATGATGTATCCTTACAGAATAACCCGGTGCTGAACTGTGTGTCTAAAGTGTCCTTATTATAATTGATAAGACATTCTATCACACCTCTGTATGGATATGTGTTGGATGATTGACTAATGAGGCGGTCTCCCAAATTAACATCAACTTGACTAAATATGCTGCATCCAGGATAATTAATAAATCCTACATTAGCGTCCCTAGCCAGGTTTGAGCCATCAGCGTTTGTGATTCTCACACGTGTGTAGATATATGAGTCATTTAGATCCAGGTAATCTTCACCGGACGATGAGATGTAAAACTCGATCGGCCCTCCATCAGTGATTGCAGATACAGGTGGGATTTCGATAAATGTACTTTTCTCAATGCTAGTCTGTGTGTAGGGAACAGTAAACAGGTCCAGCTCTGTTTTTACACATTCTCCAGAATGACTGTGTAACAGTGCCATTTAGAATATGTCAAACTCTGCAGTTTTAGAACGACTGGTTCTGGGTCTTTTCACTCTGCGTGACGGTGTCCGTTTGCTAGCTCTCCTGCTAGGTTTTGTGGTTTTACGCTTTTTAGACAACGGTTGCCCTGGGGGTGGGGTCTTAGATGGTCTGGGCGTATACACATACAATCCGCTACCGTCCTGCTTAGTGGTTGAGGGTCTGGTTATGTTGGTTATGACATCAGACACTATGCCCGATGCGGCTGTTTTTAGGTGTGGTTTGACTATGCTAACTCCTTTTTTAAACAGTGGTACAGCAAATCTAAACAAGCTGCGGAACAAACCACCCAGCCCTGACCCATATTGCGTACTGGTCCCAACATACCCTCCGAGCTCTCCACCAGCCTGTGATAAGTAGTATTTTACATATTTTGAGTCATCAGTGTTGTAGACGGCCATCCTTTTTTTCAAAAATGGTGGGTTATCGGTCGGAAGTGTAACTTGACAAACACCTTGCCGTATAAAAAGGGTATGTGTTGATTTCGATCGTCTTTCAAATCAATTTCTATGTCGTCGATCAATGTCTTTGACACAGGTGTGTAGTGTGGGCTGTCAAATTGTAGAATAGGCAAGCGGCGGTCATCGTCCGTGATATTTATAGCTCTTAATAGCCTCGCGTGGGCGTCACCCACAAGCTGGTAATCAACGATATCTGCATAAATAAAGATGTTATATTTTCCCCCGTATATGTCTGCGGGGTGCGGGGCATATGTGTTTTTATAATGAAGTACAAACGGCTCTCCTGTTTCGAATCCTAGGATTTCCGCCAGTCTCCCTCTAAATGTGAGAATAGTGCCCCTAGGTCCCATAACACAGGCATGGTTAGTAACTGTGTTGTATTGCATTTTAAGGTCTCCAGTGGTTTGGTACTGCTGACATTTAAATTAAATTCTTTTATTATCTGTTCCACAGATGCATAATGACCCACAGACAGTTCGATCATGGTTACGGCGATGGTTCCATCTTTGACTGGGTCATGAATTTCCACTTGCGAATCTGATTGTGGAAAAGACATCCATATGCGTGGGTACTGTATCTCTATAACAGCAACCTCATACGGCTGATCCAAAACGATAGGTTTTGCTAGCTTTGTTCTAAAATTAGATATCTTATTACCCGGGTAAACATGCGCCGAAGCATTCGAGAAGAGGCTTACATAGAAGCCTGCATTGTTGTTGTTCTTTTTATTCATGCTTTCTCCGTCTATGCTCAGTGTTGAATGAATGTGTGTAGAGCTGCGTCATCTGAGTTAATTACGCCTCAACGATGTCTTTTTCTGGAATCCACGAATTAAAGCTGTCGGGCCATCCTAGCCATTTCACTAGCACATGCTTTTTCCGACCCACTTTTTTTCTAGCCAATATGTTTTCAATTTTAAATGTTTTGTTTTCATCAACAACCACACGTTGTATCTCAGGCTCATAAAATGACCCTTTCAATACCTCTCCAGCTAGATCCGCTAGTCTGTACACTGGGGGCTGTCTCCCTATACGTTCCTTGACTGTGAAAATCTCATCGGTGTAGGTCTGCTCGTATCCTTTTCGAAACTTTCCTCTCAGTTTTGATATTCGTACAGTGTCGCCAATATTAAATTTAAAGCACAGTTCCCTCTGAGGCCTCGTTTTGTACAGCGCGTTAAACACCGACTTCTCATTATCCTTATTCACCTCTGCCGGAGCCATTTGGATAGATCTGTGATAAGCATTGTTATATGCTTGTGTGAGATCTGGTATGACATCTACATATCTCCGGGAGTTGGCTGATGTTAAGTACTTCCACATTCTACCCTTGAAGCTACGATTGAATCTCTCGACAATACTGCATTTAACCTCGCTAGCTGTTGAGAAATGTTTGATATTATATCGCTTCATTAGCTGTTTAAAGGTTGTATTATAAAACTCTTTGCCTTCATCTGTTTGTAGTTTCACAGGGATCCTACCCTCACTAAGTATATCCTCAAAAGCAGCTGATACAACATTCGCTGTCTTGTTTGTTAGGCATCTAACCCATGCGTATTTTGAGAATACATCTATACATGTTAGCAGATATCTCACATTATCATTATCTGACACATATTCACACATGTCAACCAGATCGGCTTGAAACTGTTTGTCGATCCCTGTCACCAATACTCTATTTCTGGGGAAATGGATCCTCACAGGTTTATGGAGTGTGTAAGTGTCGTCTTGTTCTAAATAATGTTTGACCTGAGATATTGGAGGTGTTACACCTGATGCCTCCCCTGCCGCTATACGTAGCTTATTTAAACTGGCCAACCCCGCAGGATGGGCTGGATCATGATATATTTTATGCAATGTGCTTTCCATGACTGTGCAAACCACAAATGACTAAGAAGTTGGTGTTAACACGTCTTTTTATTTAATTTTCACACAGACACAATCACAGACAATGGATACTTGAACAGCACACATTAAACCAGGTGTCTCCCACCCCAGTAGTTTCCAATCATGCGGAGCATGGCTGGTTTAACACGTCGGGCGCAAGTACTTGCTTCTAGCAGGTCCACAATGTTGTCATTAATGGCGCATACTATATTTCGCTCTGATCTCAGTTCACACATGAGGTGTTCTGCAACTCTGCGGATTTGTGTTCCAGTCCCATCTGTGGTGTTTGAGCGTACAAACAGCTGGATGGCTGGGATGAATCGGTCAGTCTTGAGCCTTATCATCACATCGTCATAGTAGGTGTCGAAGAAATACTCAGACAATTCCTGCAAGCAGCTGTGTTGCACCTGACTGGGGTGGCCTGTTTGGCATCCGTAACATGTCTCTTGTAGAAACTCATTCAGCGCCAACATCAACAGGTGGAGAGTTGCGAGTTTGATGTCGATTACAGTTTCCTCCCACAGGTCTGATATGAGGGGGTCCTGCGAGCATGATGGTGAGGGTGGTGGAGTCTGGGGGGTCGGGATTAGCAGCCCTATTGATGGTGACTCTGACAGGTCCCACGACGGCGAGTCATTCTCTGTAAAATGAAAACCACAAGCTCTTAATTTGTCACATAGATACACACGCAACCCCACACACACCCCTCACATTAAACCTACCAGTTTATTGTTTAGTTGTCGGAAGGTCTTATGATTTTAGGTTTGCACAGGGTAGCAGGCAAACCAGTCTTCGGACAACTCGCCAGATCGTCAAAAACAAGGCGTTTTCTAATACTCTCGTACGCAGTGTTGAGTCTGTCCCTCTTGATCGCGTCGTCAATCTGGCTAAACAGACGCGACAAACCTCTCCAGTCGCACCACTGTATAAAAAACAAGTCCTTAAACCATCTTGTGCGCTCTTCAAGGTTTAGAGGGTAAGGATTTAACCTCCAGTTTTCAAGCCCTCTGGAAGCAATAAGACTATCCCTGTCATCACATGCACTGAGAAAAATAAAGTCTTCAGGGTTGCGATTGAAACGATCAGCCTCAACCCTGTAAAGCTCAGGGCCTGATGCACTGTTCCACTGGGAAACATACAGCACCTCTGGGAAGCCCACATTGTCCAGGTCCGCACACACTACGGTCCGGAAGAGCTTCCAGTTTTTGGTAGAGATGCTTTGGGGTTCCCCCCAAAACAATCCCTCGCCACAATCTACACTAAGCACAACTGTCCCTTCGGTATATTTAATGGTATACACATACCCTTCAGCGCCGCGATATTCTAACTTAAATACAGTCCCATCTACGGCATTTTCACAGCGTTGCTTTTTACGTTGAGGACCCCGGCTGCATACTCCTGTAGACATACCTAGAGCGGCTGTGGCGTGGGCGATGTCCTGGCTGGGTGTCATGGTTGATACAGATGGTATTCTGTGCTCCTTAGGTCGGTGAGTCGTTGGGGTCCTTAGCGCGATGTGTCTGTGCTCCTTAGGCCGTGGCGGTGATGGTCTTAGAATGTGAAAGGATCACTTTTATACCTATATAACCTAAGCCATCCCACTAGGAGGAGTCGATACCGCCCAGAGGGTGTGTTTTCACACCTGAACGCGCATGCGCCGAGCACATCTGAACGCGCATGCGCACACGCACGAATCCGACCAAACGGGGTGGGAGGTGTGGGGTGGGGGGTGAGGGGGGTGGGGGTGGGGGGGGGGGGGGGGGGCAAAAAAAGTGCAGGTGTATTACTACTCACATGGAACAGACCTCGGTAAATCAATCGTTCTGTTCCATCCTGCTCAGATAAAGAAAAGAACTTTCTGCACACTGATTAAATTAATGTTTACTGTGTCTGTTCAAAGTATCACATCGATGCAAGAGGTGGACACGGTCATCTGCATCTTTACACAATGGAAATACTTGGAAATAATGTTGATATCCGTGATTGTGAAAACAGATTTTCTTCAGTTTCTTTGATCTCCATGACCTGCTGCACCACCTAACCCAGTGGTTCCCAAACCTTTTTCGCTGGGCCCCCCTTTGTTTTACAGAAAAATGTTCGCGCCCCCCTCGCGCGCGCGCACACACACGCACGCACGCACTAACACATCCTCCAACCACACACACACATATTTTGCTCAATTGCGGTTTATTTCACACCTCAAACATTTAGTAAACAATTAAGCAAATACAAGTAATCTGCACTAAATTACAGGTAGTAAGAAAATAAACTACTAACTCTTTTACACTACGTCCACACTTTTGAAAACGCAGCTGTTTCGTCCACGCGTAAACGGCGTTTGGAATCACCGAAAACTGAGATTTTTTAAAACTCATTTTTTGCGTGTATGTGTGGACGAGGAATACAGATTCGTACAGTTCGTCAGGCAACGTCAAAGGTATGTGGCTTTTTTCACGTCACGCCGTGCGCACGTTATTGCTTACATGAGAGGAATTGCAGAATGGCAGATAGTCAGATTAACAGTATTTTGTCTCTATCTTCAGGTTTTACACGCTTACATATAAACAAGCAGTTACTGTCCCTCCATTTACAAAGTCAGAGGCGTCACGGCGTAATTATTTTTACATGTAGTTGTTTTTTTCCTGTGTAATTATATTCAACATTTTTTTTTAAAAATGCCTCTCTGTGCAAAATGGGTTTAAAGACATAAACAGCTGTGGGATACTGTTTGTCCGTGATTTGAACCGGGGAACAAATCGTGGCAGGATCAGCCTGATATTATTTGTATCCCACTGTAACTTTACTGTGTAAAGAGCAAACATCTCCAAAATTTCAGGAGTAGTTAGTCATTACAAGAAGTGTTGGTGAACTAAAAATCAAGAATGTGGGATCCTGTTTGTCCGTGATTTGCTCCCGACGCAGGGAAAACCAATTTTGCAGGGGAGACCAACCTCGGCACTTGTGCAGGTGAAGCCAAAGGAAGATATGCTTCACCATATTTTCTAGTCTTTGGCTTAGAATAAAGTTGGTTTGGAAGCATATTCAGCGATGCTTCATCTCCTGCTTTGCGTTTGTCTAGGCGCCCCGTGCTAGCAGTGTCCAAGCGTTGTTTTGTTTTTCCCTTTTCATGCCGCGCCCCCCCTGCAATGGCTCTGCGCCCCCCCTAGGGGGCGGGCCCCACACTTTGGGAAGGTCTGACCTAACCACAGGAAAACATTCCTGCCTGTTGATCTCTCCACACAACTTCTCCATCTAAAGCAACAACAACACACACTGCAATAATGCACACTTTGCTATGGGTTGCATTATCGCCGTTTCCAAAATCCTGGACTGTGACCACAGAATTTCCTCAGGGATTCGTGAAGTTTTCTGATTTGCTTCTGATTTTTAATAGTTTTAGCTGCAAAATCTGCGCTCAAAATAGCCGAGCTTGAGACTGCTCAACGCTAGACCCCAGACCACTAATCCTGAGGGTGAGTTCTGCAGACGGAAAAGCAACTTTTAAGTCGATACAAACGGATGTTATTTAACATACCACCGAGCGCATTAGTTTTTCTGCGGTTGATGCTATTTTTAGGGGCGTTTACTCGCTTCCAATTCCAAGACCCCCGCCCAGGAGCTTTGCTTTGAAGCGAAGGCGTTTTCTCTTATTTTACCTCTCACGGCTCACTCACCGAGTGGATGCAGTTAGTCCAGGCTGGCGTGTCCATGGCCTCTGAAAAAGCTTTAAACCTCGGAAAAAAGCGCAATTGCGCATAGTTGAAGTGCAGAAGGCGATGGGGATCATTGTGTGCAGCTGGCCGCGTCCGGGACACAAAGCTTGAGCTGAGAGTTCGTTCGTCTCCAGCACAGAACTGAGCGACAGGCTGTTAACCCTTCTTCTGATAAGGCTCAACCCTCTTACACTCTCTCACTCGGACGTTGAATCCCTGCGGAAGTGGGTGGATCAATCCGAATATTGATAGTGTCATAGTGTAACAGGGTCATAAATCATTTTTTGGTATCTTATTCCACTTATTTGGTCTCTACAGCTTTGTTTTCTTTCCATCTTCCAGTAAAAGTTTGCAGGCAAAAATCACCTTGTCAGTGATCATCCATGGATAGAAAAGGAGGCAGCAGCAGGAGGAGATATTAACATTTAAGTGGACTCCTGCCATAACAGTTGTGTCTCCCCTGCACTGTGGAGCTCATAAGGAACAAAATCCAGTTTTTGCTTTACATAAAAACACATTCTCTAAGTCAGACCTTCCCAAAGTGTGGGGCCCGCCCCCTAGGGGGGGCGCAGAGCCATTGCAGGGGGGGCGCGGCATGAAAAGGGAAAAACAAAACAACGCTTGGACACTGCTAGCACGGGGCGCCTAGACAAACGCAAAGCAGGAGATGAAGCATCGCTGAATATGCTTCCAAACCAACTTTATTCTAAGCCAAAGACTAGAAAATATGGTGAAGCATATCTTCCTTTGGCTTCACCTGCACAAGTGCCGAGGTTGGTCTCCCCTGCAAAATTGGTTTTCCCTGCGTCGGGAGCAAATCACGGACAAACAGGATCCCACATTCTTGATTTTTAGTTCACCAACACTTCTTGTAATGACTAACTACTCCTGAAATTTTGGAGATGTTTGCTCTTTACACAGTAAAGTTACAGTGGGATACAAATAATATCAGGCTGATCCTGCCACGATTTGTTCCCCGGTTCAAATCACGGACAAACAGTATCCCACAGCTGTTTATGTCTTTAAACCCATTTTGCACAGAGAGGCATTTTTTTAAAAAAAATGTTGAATATAATTACACAGGAAAAAAACAACTACATGTAAAAATAATTACGCCGTGACGCCTCTGACTTTGTAAATGGAGGGACAGTAACTGCTTGTTTATATGTAAGCGTGTAAAACCTGAAGATAGAGACAAAATACTGTTAATCTGACTATCTGCCATTCTGCAATTCCTCTCATGTAAGCAATAACGTGCGCACGGCGTGACGTGAAAAAAGCCACATACCTTTGACGTTGCCTGACGAACTGTACGAATCTGTATTCCTCGTCCACACATACACGCAAAAAATGAGTTTTAAAAAATCTCAGTTTTCGGTGATTCCAAACGCCGTTTACGCGTGGACGAAACAGCTGCGTTTTCAAAAGTGTGGACGTAGTGTAAAAGAGTTAGTAGTTTATTTTCTTACTACCTGTAATTTAGTGCAGATTACTTGTATTTGCTTAATTGTTTACTAAATGTTTGAGGTGTGAAATAAACCGCAATTGAGCAAAATATGTGTGTGTGTGGTTGGAGGATGTGTTAGTGCGTGCGTGTGTGTGCGCGCGCGCGAGGGGGGCGCGAACATTTTTCTGTAAAACAAAGGGGGGCCCAGCGAAAAAGGTTTGGGAACCACTGCTCTAAGTGACCCTTCTACGGAGCCCCGCAAGGGACATGGGAGAAAAAAAAATTAAGACGGACTTTTGCGAGATCTCGCAAAACTAACTCGGGATCTCGCAAAACAAACTCGGGATCTCGCAAAACAAACTTGGGATCTCGCAAAACAAACTCGGGATCTCGCAAAGCCGCAGTTTTAGCTCGAAGCTAACGGGAGGTCGAGACCTACTGCAGCCGGGAGAAACACCGCTTTCCCGGCACATCGTGCCTCGACCTCCCGGTCGGCTTCGAGCCAGCGTCCGAAGAATGCGGCTAAAACGTTTCCGAGTTGGTTTTGCGAGATCCCGAGTTTGTTTTGCGAGATCTCGCAAAAGTCCGTCTTAATTTTTTTTTCTCCCATGTCCCCTGCGGGGCTCCGTACCCTTCAGTATACATGATGTTTCAACATTAAATGAAGCTGACCTCCAATGATGAAGTCTTAATAAGGAAGAGAAACGACCGAAGTAAAAAACTGGAACGGATCAGGACTCAAAAATTTCCATCAATTTTTCTTCAAAAGCAATTTTAATAAGTATAGTTTAAAAAAAAGTACATCAAACAAAATCCTCTAAAAATAATATTTCTGGAGTTTCAGGAAAAGACACCATGATTCATGGTGGAAACCACCGGTGATGAGAACTCTGACAGGAGGAGTGACAAATGTCAGTGACAAAGTCTCACCTTAACAGGAGCTTCTGTTAGAGCGAGGGCTTCTTTAGGAGTTTAACATGTGATTCACAGCAAAGCTTTAACACATGGAGCACAAAAGGCAGTGAGAAAAACAGTCACATTCAGAGCACACCAACACTGAAGCCCTCCATCATTTTAAAGCAAATAAAGAGACGACAGAATCAGAAAACAACCTCTAAATCTGAGTCACTTTATTTCATGACCGTTCTGCTGCCATGTGGAGTAATATTCATATTTATTTACACTGTTTACTGGCAGGAAACCCCACATTTTTCCTCTAATACTGCCAATAAATTGCATATATGAACTATACTCTCGAAATGTAGTTACTCATGGTAGCTAAAGGTCATGATTATAATATTCTCTCCACTTCAAACGTTTCCTCCCAGATAAATAAACAAGGATGGACGATTTGAGCTCCTCTGACCGACCAAACATTGCAGTAACACTTCTGCCGTTTGAAGTTTTCTGATGATGAACAGTTCATTTCTCATGATACAAACATGTAAACAACATAACTTCTTCTTTGTCTAGAAACGAAAGTATTTGTGCGACAAAAGCACGAGCAGGTCATTGGCTGTCCTGAGAGAACAGCTCCTCCTTCAGACGATAGTAACGCCCTCCTTTGTCCATCAGCTCACTGTGCGTCCCCTCCTCTACGACCTCGCCGTTCTCCAAGAAGATGATGTGATCGGCCTGCTCCACAGTCTTCAGCTGATGAGCCACGACCAGCACCGTCCGGCCACGAGCAAAAATCTCCTTCAGCACCTGAACACAGAAATATGAGGCCACTTCACAAACACAATTCTTTTGTGGACCTCTTCCCCTCTTTGGCTGCAGGTAGTGGTTGTGTTTATTATCAGTTTATCAGCTAAATACTTTCTGGATTAACTAGTTAGTCTTAAAAAAAATCAACTTTACAATAATACTAAACTCATAAAACCCTAAAAATTCCAAAAAGCTTTAGGTTTCCCTTCGACCTGCCTCTGATTCAGGTGTGCAGAGATATCTTTGGGCTATTGTTTTCCATGTCAAGACTGGGGATGTTGCTGCTTTAAGCTTCTGTGTTATTTCTATTCTAATTTATAGTTACAATTTTAGCCCCTTCATCTGATTGGTTGCCATTCAAAAACAGATGGGTGGGGCTTCTGCACTCTCAGCCAGAGCTCTGTTCATTCAAGTTCCAGCAACAGGCCCATAAAATTAGAAAACTGTCTTATTTTAAATGTGGCTCGCTCATCTTCTCCTGCAGCTCAGGAGAGATGCTTTGAGCACAGCCCCAAGTTTATGTTTAGATCACTTCCTGTAACTCCTATTTTGACCACGTGCACTATGAGCTCTGTCATTTCTTAACAAACCTCACACCTACAGAGCAAACACCAACTGATACGACTCTGGAGCGAAGGACGCGAGCTGACAAGTTTCCAAACCTGAAGGCAGTGGATCGGGTGATGAGTGAGACCAGGGTGAGACTGTCCTGAGTCATCTGGGGTGAACATACTCACATCAGGTGTGGGCCACTGTGTGGATTAATGGATTTGCAACCCCGTGACTTTGTCCACTTCCAAAACAAAATAACTTTGAAGGATCTCCATTTTGACACATACTAGAGGTACAAGTTCAGGTGCACTTCATCAAAGAGATTAAAAATCATGATGGAAGCGGTCCAGACTTGCCTGAGATTAACAGGAGACCAGCCAAATCTGAATCAAGAGAGGTTTGCTTTTTCTTTTTGTGTTGTTGGCCCACTGCCCAAACTTTCTCATCGCCAGATGTGTAAGAGCAGCTGCTTGACTCACACCCACACACAGAGAAAACCCATTCACGCTTCTTGCATGCAGGATTTCCTTGTTTGGTCACCGTGAGGAAAGCTGAGGGTCGTATGGAAGTTTCTGAGCTTTAGTTTTATATACGTACTGAATGCTGCGCCTCGACATCCAGTTTACTGGTTGCTTCATCCAGAATGATGACCTGCGGGTCTCGAACCAGAGCTCTGATCACGGCGATGCACTGCTTCTGTCCTCCTGCAAGACGACCCCCACCTTCTCCTACATCTGAGAGGACAGTGGAAAACATGCACCTGCTTCAGGTTTTTCCATCACAACTTTACAGTTAATCATTACTGAAACATAGCTCGTGGTTTACCTGGCTACCAGCTTCCAGATGGATATTTTACAACTGTAAAATCTGACTTTCCTTTCTTCACATCTGTCAGAAAAAGTTGATATTAACCTTCATAAACCTATCTGCAGCTCATCATGATCTATTTTACACATGTGCCTCTGTACTTGATTATTTTGTTAACTGACTTGAGCATTTTCTCCTTGTTAGATCACCTCTGTAGCTATCATATATTTTTATTTCCTGATGTAATGAAAAGAAAAAACACACACAAGGGGCTTATAAGAGAAATATCTCACTGCAATATGCAGTATGAGTAGATAGAGAAGTCATGTAAAGAAAGGCAATCAAAGCAAAAGTAAACAACATGAATCTGAATTTCTCCATGTTGTAGGTATGTACTCATTAATAACACTCTTCAAATTTCAGTGATTATTTTCACCGCTGTGGGCAAAGTTAATATGCAGAAGCGTGCTGGTCTTTCAGGGGTGGGATTTCGTTTCCCCAAGGGGTCACATGATAAACTGGGACTGCTGTGGACCAATAAGCTGAACTCAGTTCGTCTCAATGTTAATTTTATCTCTTTAAAAGCTACTGTTATTACTTTTCTGCTCTACTCCACATTCCTGGAAACTGAGGACATTTGTCTTCAAAATAAAAGTTGTGTATTAATGACACATTTCAAAAGGAGCAACAGACAATTATGTCATATAGAAAAGGCAAGCAACCTCCTCGAGGTTCACAGTGCCAGCGTTTACCAGGGGCTCACTGACCGCTCTTTAGGCTTGTGATTAGCTTTAGCAACAACTCGGAACTGGTCAGGTAATGCTCATTTTTCCACTGTAACCAGTGGTTGGCAGGGTGTTGCCAAAGTGGTCTCTAGTCCCGTGTGATTGAGGTGAGGCACAATACCACAGATGGCTCTGTACCTGTGTCGTACTCGTTCTCCATTTCAGAGATGAAGTCGTGTGCGTTGACATTATTTGCAGTTTCTTTCACCTTCTCGATGCCGCAATCCTGCAGGCCGTATTCAATGTTGTATCTCAGGGAGCCAGAGAACAGCACGGGATTCTGGGAAACCAGGGTTACCTGCACGAAGAAAGGATTAATGTGGTTTCACCATTTAAACAATTCAAGCAAATAAGCTGACGCGTCTCACAAGAACAAAACCTGAGAGTCAAAGTTTTGTTGGGGTACGTGTGGAAAGAAGGAGGTTCACTGTCCACGTGCTATTTTAAGATCTAGACCTACTAGTAAATCAAATACACTTACACCCTCGTCCCCAGAACTGGTCTCCAGCAGCTCCAGTCAAACAAAAATTTTCCAGCCTCAAAACTCTGAAGAGTGTTTGAGCTGAAGAGAAGACTAGACACGACAGCTTTCCAAACAAGAAATGCCTTTAAAGAAACTTTCTGACGACCTCTTTGTGTCATTCATTTGAGTAACTGAGGACTGTTATCTGAAGTTGATGTTAGAATAGACCCACTGTTTTAACCATCAACTGCATCTATATCTAACATACGATTACATGTTTGCCTCAATTAAAGACACATTGAGTACTGAGATCATATGTACCAGGAGCATCCCTACATTATTTGATTTAGTACAATGATTTAAACCGGCTGAGCCGTCTGTACCTTTTGATGGAAATATTTGTGTTTGTAAAGGTGGAGCGGCTTTCCATCCAGCAGGATCTCACCCTCCTGGGGCTCATACAGCCTCTTCAGGAGGCTGACACAGGTGGTCTTTCCACCGCCGGAGGGACCCACCAACGCCGTCATCTTCCCTGGCTGCAGCTCCATCGACACTGACTGGAGAGAAGACGTCAGTGCAGCATTTATAAATCTGTCCAACTCTCACAAATGAATGATTAACACCATTCCAACAGTGACACTGTAGGACGAACACAACCATCACTGTAACACTAGGAAACTGTTACCTTCAGGGCAAGTTTCTCTTGATATTTGAAGGTGACGTTTTGGAAAACAATTCTTCCCTGCAGATTGTCGGGAGCTAAATCTCCCTCCTCCTTACACTTGGCTGTCCTGTCCAGGTAGCTGAAGACTTTGGAAATGACTCCAACTGTGGCCACCGTTTCACCATAGCAGTACAAAATCTCCTGCGACATAAATAACCCATTGAGTATCAAAAACAGGCGCTACATGTTAATAAATACCAAAAATGATTCGGCTTACCTTTAAATTGACTGACATGGGCTTCTGATACAAGAAGAAGGACACAAGACTGCCGATGCTGAGCTTTCCGGACGAGATGAGAGTGCGGGCCTGTAACAGCATCAGTATCTTTATCCCCAGAGACACCAGCTAAATAAAGAGTTTGGAGAGGAGAGTTACTTGGAAGGAGCTAAAAAACAAACAAAACAGGAACCATTATCATGTCAGCACCAAGGTTATTATCGTTAACGAAAACTAACGAAATAATGAAAACTAGAAGTGAAAAAACATTTTCGTTAACGGAAATAAAAATAAAAACAAAAAAAGGAAAACTAACTAAAACTATAATGAGTGTTCACAAAACTAACTAAAATTAACTGAATTTATAGCAAAAATGTGTTTAGTTTTCGTTGATGTGTGCGTGTCATACAATAGTCAAGGGTGAAAATGAAGTTTAGTTTACAGATTTTTTTTTCTTGCTGTGTCTCATTATGCCAGCAGGTGGCAGCACGTTAGTCGAGTCGTCTGTGTTGCTGCTCCGTCCACGCGCAGAATCATGTCAGGAAAAGTCGGGAGCCAGAGTCCAATTTGGGATTACTTTGAATATGACTGTGTTTTGGATAAAGCAAGTGTCTTGTAGTGGAAACAGACAAATTATGAGGGACATTTCTAAAGGGGAAAAATCCCACAAACCTTAAAGTGCACTTGAAAAGCTCACACAAGAAGGCTAACCTAGCTTACCTAAAACAGAAGCTAACCCCAGGCAAGGCAGCGTGATGCATCCCGAGACAACAGGACGGGGATATCTACACAACTGTGTGAGTCAATTGCCTTCAAAAAGTTTATCAATTCACTTGAACCAAAATTACGAACACCCGGTGCTGCAAGAGTTAATAGTCTCATTGGGGCCAAGATATACATTTTATAGTTGCCTGGTATCAATGGTTGTTCATCTGCCTTTATTTATTTATTTAAAGAACCCATAGGTGGGAATGTGAGTTGTCTGTCTCTGCGTGTTAGCCCTGCGACAGACAGGCGACCTGTCCAGGGTGCAGTATGGTAGCTGGAATAGCAACATACTAAAGGATGAGCAGAATGACTGATATGATGAAACTGGGATTTTGTTACACTTAATTATTGCAAACACAACTAAAACTAAACTGAAACTAATCAAAACTAAACTGAAACTAAGGATTTTCAAAAAATAAAAACTAAACTAAACTAGCAAACAATTGGTAAAAACGAATTAAAACTGATATAAAATTGAAAATCTGAAGTCAAAACTAAATAAAAATAAAAACTAATGAAAATTGCAAAACTATTAAAACCCTGGTCAGCACATATCAAATACTGGGGAAATACTAAAATGCTTTGAGAAACCAGGGTACAGTTTCTTCTTGGTGCTTAAATATTAGCACATGTGCAGTTAGAGCTGAGAATGAAACATGTTCCCTTGCTTGTAACATGACTGTCGCCTTACCCTCCGCACTAGGAGAAAGACTGAACTGTAGATTCCTGAACGTCTCTTGACTACGCGCATCTGCTCCAGAGCCTCCTGATATCTCTTGATTTCGTTTTCCTCGGCCTTGAAGCTGCGGACGGTTTGAATCCCGCTGACCGTTTGGGAAGCCAGGTCTGCATTCTGAGCTTGGCAGTCCTGAATCTGCTCTTTCAGCTCCTGTCAACAAATCAGGATCAACAAATAAAGTTTAATATCCTTGATTCTTTCCAGCTGCAAACATTTTTCTTCCTCTCATCAAAAAAAGATAAAGAAAAGTCTGGCTGTTTTTTCGTCCTTTTACACCTACCTTATACAAGGTGCTGTATTTGTTTTGCACTACAGCTAAGAGTGGCATCTCTATGCAGGTGAGCACAGTGAGCTCCCAGGACAGGCGTAACATCACTACCAACATGAGGAAGGTTTTTACTGTGCTGCGAACCACGGCGTTAGCATTCAGCGCTACCGTGCGGCCCATCCTGTCCACGTCAGAGTGCAGGCGGGAGGAAAGACGACCTGGATGGTGAAACAGAGAAAAGGACAGAGTTCAGTAACCGCTTAAATCTGCACAGCTTCAATGTTTGTTTTAGATTATGAGGTTTTTTAGACACTAGTTGCATTTTAAGATGGTGCTCAATTTACCGAGGGTTAAATCAGCGTTAATATTTTCATTAGGGGAACCTTTGGCATTGTTGACCCTGCAAATTCATGCAGTCCCTAAATATCTTAATAGACATGTCATGCTCCTCTCACCGGGGTTGTTCTCATCAAAGAACTGCACTTCCTGCTTCAGGAGGGTGTGAAACAGCAAATGCTTCAGCCTCTTGTTCAGTCTGGCCAAGGTGCACATAAATATACCACCTCTCATGCCAGAGAAGAGGGCGCTGTTAAGATGGAAAGACAAAAAAATCAGAGAGATGCCAAGTAAATAAATGCTCTTCCTACGAATATCTGAGAGACAAAGAAATGATGGGAACAGTTTTGGTTCATCACCTTCCGAGAGAAATGAGAACCAGCTCTCCGAGCGCATAACCAAAGCCGGCTTCAAGTACTTTACCACTCAGCATATCAATGACCTTCCCCTGATACAACGGCATAAACGTATCACCTGTGAGGAAAGATGAATGACAGGTATAAAGGTAAACAGGGACAAAGTCAACAAACTTTTTAAAAACTTATTTCGAAAGCAGTGTTAAACCGTAGTGAGTATTTAAGGACATGTAGTGTGTGGTGGGAATCACATTTGTTACTGACTATGTTATGAGTGCTGATGATAGACTGTATATAAAAAACAGACTGTGCATTTTTAAGCCAGCCCCCTCTTTGTAGGAGTTTCTTAGCAGAAGTGACTAATCTTGGATGAGCAGGTGCCAGGACATGCTGCAGGCACGAAAAGTGCTGTCATGGTGAAATCATCTTGCCCAGCCTATTTTTTTAAAACGCCAAAACCTGCACGTGGACCTTAAAACATGCTTAAGTTGACATAACTTGTCTCTCATATTGATTTGTCCTTTGTGGACATAATCGAATGGTTCAAATCTGTGCTGGTCTTTGGAACAAATATTCCAACCTGGCTAATTCTGCCATCCCAGCACACAGACTCAGCAGCAGGAATCGATGGTTTTACTCTATCAGCAAACAATGATAGGAGAAAATCTGCTCTCTCTGTCTAATTTTTTACTTATATACTGTGTTTTAGAGAGGATTTATAGACTCAAAGGTTCCTTCTCTTCAAGCTGAATAGAAAAAAACCTTAAACAGAGTAAAAGAGAAGTTTTGTTTACTTCTCTGAATGAAGTAACATGCAGGACCTTTCAGGTCTAACAGGATTTGGATTCCAGGAAGAAGAAGACAAATAGATACATTCAAGGCCTCCTAACCTATAAACAAACTTCTGCAGCTTCTGTTTCCACTCTGATGCACACAGAACAGCAAGTCCGGTCTTTTAGAAATATTTTATGAGGTTTTTAACCAAAATCGGTCAGTTGACAATTTATATTATCATAGTTAGTCATTCAAAGCAGTGAATTACGTCTTGCAATTTGAATCCATGCCTTTTTTCCTAATGTTGCTTTTATTCTTTAATTCTTTTTACAAATACTTGTGATTGTTGACTCTCTGTTTCAAGTAATTTCCTGTTTTATCTGCTGTGGTCACTTTGCACTCCCGTCTTTGTCACTTTTCCCTACTTTGCAATATTCCACGCTGCCATCATTAGCATTACCAATAAACAGTATAAAAGATGAATGTAGACACAATCATTCCACTCACTGGTTAGTGAAGTCCTGCTGTGAGATTTTCACAATCACCATATTGGTGTTTTGAAACTTGACATTTTAATCACCTTTGTGATTAAAAGCTACTTTCAGCTGTTGTCATGTTCACAAGGTTGAGGATTGTTACGCAACAAAAATTCCTCTATGAAGAAAAAAATGGGGTGCTTGCTAACAAGCTTGCCCTCCACCCTCTGATCCTAACACGGCTACTTCTGCCTGCATGTTTCTGATCCATATGTCTTACACTGTAATAAACACATGTGCTCTATCTAACACACTATAAAATGGGAATGTTTTATACTTACAGATGACTCCTAAGATGAGGAAACCGAACGCTGCAATCAGGTAGAGAGTGTCTGGTTTGAAATATTTGAGTGTCCTCATAAGCAGCCCACTGGTATCCAGTTTGACGCTGTCCGTTTTTGTTTTTCCATTCCCACTGAGGCCCTTTTCCCAAATTAAACAGGCCAGAGATGAGGCCATCGGGCCCAAGAGGAGCATGCTGAGGTTGGGAGATGGGCCCGAGTAAGGCTCAGATGGAGACGCTTTAAGGAAGCGTCCACTTTCAAACACGGGAGGAAGAAGGCAAAGGAGCGCCACCAACCTGCGCAGGACAGGCTGGGGCTTTCCATCAGTCAGCACAGAGATGAAAACATGGAGGAAAACCCATTTTACAGCTCCAAAGGCCCACACGCCTTCCAGTCCACCACAGCTGGAGCAGTCGAGCAGCAGCAGCCCGGTCCACAGCGATGAACCCAGAACTGCATCGAAAACAAGGACGAAAAATCCTGAGGCTGCCACGTCCGTCATTTTACCCTCGGTTGGCGGTGAAAACGCAGGAGGCTCAATCGGATCCTACAACAGCAAGTATTACAGTCACTCAGAAAAGATGTCTTAAAATCTAGATTTACTTTATCAGGAAAACAATTATATTTCCCAAACGTGTGTCTTTTTGTAAAATATTTAACTATTAATCCCAATCATCTCAATGCCTGAGGGGGAAAATCGGGTGAACAGGAGTTAAGGTTCAGAGTTAACTATTGCAGGTGTGAGCAGCTCATAGTGGGAAGCTGATTCTTTTGAACTTCACCGTTCTGATTGGTTGATTTGAGTATCTTCTTTTTCTCTTTCACAGGAAAATAGTTAAATCAGATTGAAAAGCTTCTACTTCAACCAAAAACCGTTCATACAGGAAGCAAACGGCCATTACCTTCAAGGTGAGCGACTAACAATGAGTGCACAGGAAACCACTGACTGGCGTATGACCTGGTAGTAAATACTACATGGAGCCCGGACTGTCCACTAGTGGCCAACCATCATCTGCAAAACAATGCATGATGAGTTAATTGGTCCCTGTGTAAATGGTCCTTAACGTTTTTCCTTCCACAAGAAGATGAAAATAGAAACTTAAACACTAAATAGACATTTTCTTTATTAATTTCTATCTGGTTTAGTTTAGTTTCATTTAATTTCTAGAGTTTGCTTGATTTGTTTCATCTTCTTATTTACATTTTTTAAATTAATTATTGTAGTATGAAGGGTATTTGTCAGCACTGAAGCTGTTACAGTTAACTAAAACAAACTAAAAAATTGCAACTAGTAGTGAAAAAAAACATTTTAGTTAGTGGAATAAAAATAATAACTAGAATTTGGAAAACGAGAACTTTATGCATTTAAAAATGTAAATGTGATCACATTTCCAACAAGCAGCAGGACGTTTTGGTGCAACTAGCTCATGTGCATGAGATGTTTACATGATATTTAGTGTTTCTAGCTCCTCTACAGTCTTTAGTACTCAGAACCTGCCAGTTATCAGCTGCCTCCTCTGGTACTTCGATACAAGTGGCTGATGAGGACATATCTAATCTGTTAATCTTCATCACAAACGTTTAAATAAAAAAAGGAACCATTCTCCGCAAATGAAGTTTCCGTATCAGTGGTCATGCATCGGTCTGACACACACACAGAAGCTGGAAACTAGATCTCGTAGGTGTACGTTTAAATTCACATCTCTCCATGTAATTCTGTTATAAAATATTCTATTTCATTGGTACATAATTTGCGCAAGTTTAATGTGTTTATGTATGACTGTGTGTGTGCCTGAATGACTTTTGGTTAATTTAGGACCTTTGCTACTGTGGCCCAACTTTCATTTAAGTGGTTTTATAAGAACATAATTAATAAATATAGAAAATATCAGAGAAAATAAAAAGTAAAACTGAACTGAAACTAAACCTTTCCTATTCCAAAATGCAAGGATCAAATCTGACAACAAAGTGAAACTAGCGTAAACTGAAACTAAAAATTTAAAATTAATAAAAAGGTAAAGTAATATGAAATTTTATACTGTAATAACACTAGTCAGGAGCCTAATTTTTCATGACTTCAGAGGAGAGATTACAGAACAAACACAGCGCTTTGTGAAGCATTTGGCTCACGATCATGAGGTCATCCTCAAGCCGCAAACATCTGGACCAAAACCTCACCTGACACGGTGTAATAACAAACTGGACCAAACAATAAAAGGCTAAAAATAACCACATTTCCTCTCTATTTATTATACTTTGTGTCGTTTTTTGGTTTCAGTTTTTGTTTATTTACACCCACTCTCGCAGTCTTAGGGTTACTCTCAACAAATATATCTTAATCACTGAATAAAATATGCAAAAAAGTAAAAATATAGGTCCTGCATTTTTAATTTAATCTACTCTAAGTACCACAGAGACACATTTTCTGACTCCGGGGATAAAACGATGCTGTTTTTCAAACTGTCTACATCACACTTATGGAAAATATGAGCAAAACGTTAACACTAATACCTGTTATAGTTATATTAACAAAGCCTTACAGCTATTTAATGCAACTCTGGAGCATAAATCATATCTGCAGCTGCTGGTTCTCATTGTAGCTTTCTTAATTGAGGTGGTAACTTCAGTAATAGGCCGTTTAGGTTTGTTGCCGTTTCACATTTACCTGTGTATACACCTGTGACGCATTAAAATGTATTTTAAATTGAGTTAATCGGGATTAATTTAGATTACCTACCGTATATCTTTCTCCTCCACAGAGCACAGCTAGCTGAAGTGTCTGCAGCACCCGCTTCACTTTTACTTTCACTTTCATTTAGCTGACACCTGCGCGGCTCAGAGGACGTTAAAAAAAAGAGCGACATTACACAAAATATCAAACTCTGTCATCATGTCTGTTCAACTATCGTTTTTGTACCACGAATCAACGTTTGTGGGACAGCTGTGGAAAGTTTTACACTAAGAAAACGGCTCATTTCACACATTGGCCACAAGATGGCGGCAGTTAGCGTCGTTGCTTATGTTGCTGGAAACTACTTCCTCCCTTCCACAATAAAGGCACGGCGGTTTGTTTAATTGTCTGTGTAGGAAAGATTTACACCCTTTTGACACTGTGACACCAATTTTGGCTAAAGCTCTTAAAAAAATGTTTTTACATGAAAGTTAGGTTTTATATATTTCATATGACAGTTTACTGGTGAAACAGAAACACAGCGCTTTGTGAAGCATTTCACAAAGCGCCATTTTTGCATTTTCTAAAAATAGTATAATACATAAAAGTATAATAATAACATTACACATGATTCTTGTAGCATAACAGGGGACACTTGGATGTCATTTTCTTACCATATTGCCTCCCCTTTACAGCACAAGTCAGATCCCATTTTTTTTATATTAATTTAGACAGACAGACAGACACCAGTGCAATGTTACCAGCATCAGCAGAGACCGATCAACCATTTTTGAACAGTTGAGCATAAAATGTTGACACCAAACTTTTTGACCATGAAAAAAAAATATTTGGAATTTATTAATTCTTATAAGAAAATATAAAATCAGTGTCAACGCTTTCATACTATAAGAAAAAATAAACAGAGTATACAGGCTTATATTTGATAATAAAGCCTTGTATTACATCCATGTTGATAATTTTTATTTTTGTTCTAGTTTTTAAACAAGCACTTATAAAAACAAGTTTGAAGAGAACACATATAATATAGTTTTACTTTCTCCTCAGCATGACAATGATTCTTGCACATAGAGGACCAAGTTCAGCAGGTATCATATGATTATTTGATTATCATTTTTATAATTTTATTAGGTATAAAATCAAATGGTCTTTTTTCCTAGTAAGATCAAACTTTGACTGTTTCCACTAATTTATTGGGTACTTACCAACAACTGCTGGGCTTCAGGAGATAGAGATTAAATCCCACTCACAAACCTTTTTCAGTATACTTCAAATAAATACACACCAATATTATGTGTACTAATCAAAAATAAGAAGAACATTAGTTCTCAATCTGAGAGGCTGTGTTTTATTCTCCAATAATAACCGGGGCACGCAAAAATACATAAAATTTAAAAAAAATTTTTTTTAAAAATCCCAAGAGACATCTCTGATATTCAAACATTTATTTTCCAGAATCATAATATATAAATAAAGAATTTATAATAAAGTTATTTGAATTAAAGCAAGACAAGCATCTAAAAATTACTAATAAATCCTCTGTTGGTGCTTACATCTTTGTTTACTGCAATACAGTTTATACCTGAAAAGTGTATTCAATACTCTGTTATAATAGCTTGTACTTGTAGTGTGAGCTGTGATCAGCGCCTTTGAAATCTTCCTTCTAAGAAATGTTTCAAATGTCTGACGTGAAACGCGAAACCATCTGCTTCTTTGTTTCTGAAAGCACGTGAAATTATCAGTGTGGGTCATTTTTACGAAACACGGCAGCTATGTAAAAAGGCACTGTTGCATTGAGGAATGAAAAGCAAGCGCAAGAAAAGAAAAACATCATTAATTCACTGCTATTACAGTACATGTTAAATTGCTATATATGACACTGAAGTGCAGGCAACAATTTTCTAGGTCCGTGTTGAGTGAACCAAACAGCTCAGCAAGGTGGGCAGAAAATGTATGATTCTTCTTTAAAGAAGTCAAAAATAATAAAGTAATATATCGTTTACTACACCTTGTTAAAATTCCCTCTGAGGTCTAAGCACCTCTAAACACAAAGCTCCTGTTTATTCCTCAAATGCAGAATCAGGGACATTTCTCACCATCGATGATGACTTAGGCCTCACAGGGCTATCAGTCTGCTTTCCTTTTCATTTCATCTTTATCATTCCTGAAATGAACCGACCGCTAACCTCTAACAAGATTAAAAGCAGCAATAAATTCATGCTACAAGTCTGATATAGCTCCACTGTTTTACAGTTCCTTCATTGCCACGAGTATGTATTCATCCGCAGCTGAAAGTAGACCCAAACAAATACGGTACTTACTCACGCTAAAAAAAAAAAAAAAAATTCATTAAAAACAAAAACAAAACGTCAGCAGTGATTCGGCGCTTTCTACGAACAAAACCGGACTTGTAAAGTATAGTTGTGGTTTATTTTAAAAGATATAAATTTTGAGTTTCGCTCAGACCGCTCCTGGTAATTAGCTTTTAAACAAGCTGAACATAATCGGTATGGCTGTTCTCCAGGTTGGCAATGCCGGTGTTGTGCCAAAAAGTGATTGTCTGCCAAAAACTGATTTCCAATGTTTGCCTGTATTTTTTATGTGTAATATCTTTACGTATGTTGGTAAATAGACTTCGGTGAACAGCGTTTACAAAGGGGCTATTATATGGAATTAAAAAATTAGCTGTTTTTTTATTGTGTTATTGTACTTACATTATAACCAATCCGGTCCTTTATCCCCACTTTAAAGATTTTTACAGAACTATTGTAATATTTGAGCCATTTCTGCTGTCCAACTTACTCTTACAAAAGACATTTTTAATGTTAATTCGATTTTTTTAACGACATAAATAAAGGTTATATAAAAGTCACTGCCAAAGACTGATTGCGGCTTCTACCTTGTTACACTAATGTTGTTTGTAGCTCAATATGACTTTATGTCATCCATGAGGGATGCATTTGACATATCTTTCACATATTATAGCCCAACAAGTTACTTATAGCAATTTAAATACGAGCAATCAGTTTTTGGCAAATACCAGAAATCAGTTTTTGGCAGACAATCACTTTTTGGCACAACACCGGCATGTGATGCTGCAGTAAGTAATCAGTTGTTATCAAACACGAGACTGAGTAGGGGATGCACTGAACTTAAATTTAATAAGGCAGAGGCTTTAATGTTGGGAACTGTGTGTTCATCAGTGTTTTTGTGCTGTACTGACATAAATCAGGTGAGCACTGACCAACAGGTGCGGCTTCTCAGGAGTTATTTTGGCGCACAGCCAACACCAACAAATGGTGTTAGATGAATGAAAGGCTGGAGTTACAGCAGGACACATGAACACCATGTCAGGCACTGCACATCATGTACTGCACATCATGTACTGCACATCATGTACTGCACATCATGTACTGCACATCATGTACTGCACATCATGTACACTGAGTAACTGCACATAAATTTCAAAAATTCTTAAACTTCACATGCTGTGGAAATGTCCTGACTTCCTGCCTTTCCTGTGATAGTTTCCAGTGAATAAGTGAAGGAGAATAGATGAATGGAGTTTTTCAATACAGCTGAACTATAGCTAAAGTAGCAACTGATAAAACAGTTGCGTGCTCAAACCAATAACGCATTAAACTGAGGTGTTGTTGAAATTTTCATCCATTCATTTATTTTCTTAATCACTTATCAAAGTACACCTTCTACAGGTCACCACAAACTCACATTCAGAGCTACAGCCTTTTTTTATTTAGCACCAGTCATGTTTAAAAGTATTCAAACCCCTGAAATTATCTGCCTTAAACCACAAAAGTGTCACGACACTCTGCTGTGCAGCTTTCGCTTAGTTTCACTGACACGGAAGGGCATTAAAGCGTTTCACACCCCTGTTTACTCTGGATTAGGTATCAGTGATAAAAATGTGTGAGCAACAGGTCCGACTGTTCTGTTCACATTGCCATTAAAGTACACGGTGTTCAGTAATCTGTGGGTACTTTACGAAAAAACATGAAGTCCAAATGTGAAAAGCTTTTCTATGATTGTTAACATCAATGTGTATAGTGCAGTCTGCTGGCTTAATCCTCAGGTTATAACAAATTGTTGGTTTTGGTCTTTTAAGATGTCTTTATAATGTTATAAGTACAAAATAAAAACAACCCTGATCCATTAAAGGGGACCTATTCTGCTCATTTCTGGCTCCATATTTTTATTCTTTTACTCTCCCAGAGTAGCTTTGCATGATTCACAATTCAAAATAATCCTCATTTATCTTAGTGGGCTTTTCTGCTGCCCCTCAGCTCATCCTCTGTCTCAAACCAGGTTTTTTAATTCCTCTCCTGGTAAGCCAACTTTCTACTGATTGGCTGGAAACTGAAGTGGGTGGGGCTTCTATGCTCAAAACCACAACTCTGTGCTTGAGACTACTTTCAGGCTATCCCCTCTAACATCATACATAAAGTAAAAATGGTGTTTCCCACAGAATAAAAATCTATTCTTGGTTTTGGTGAGAAAGAGGTGAAAGGACGCTGTCCTAAACTGATAACTAAATGATATCAATCACACTTTTGAGACATTAAATACCGAGCCATCACCTGGCTCTCAAGAAAGATCCTCATCCCACGGAGGGATGGTCTACAAAGAGGCGCCCACACAGAAAGCAGAGACTGAGAAATTGAGTGACGTTGAGCGACTTCTTGTGAAGACAAGAGAAATAACTGCAGGCGAATCAGAAGTTTAACTTTGCGGTCAACGATTAAAGCAACTTCTGAGACAAGAGCGAGAATGCAGAATAGACTGATATGAGAGGTGATAGACGCAGTACGTGGACAGAAGTGCTGAGCCACCTACACATTACACCTACAGGAGCTGCTAGGTGCCGTGAAGCTCCTGGTGCACAGCTGTTGTGCTGATGTTAATGCCAAAGAAGGTTTGGAGCTCGCAGTATACGCCTCAGCACCCAGCAACTCCATTCTGTAACTGCATGTGGTCACATGGCTGAGCTGCTGTGGTTCCTAAAGTTTTCCACTTTGCAATTATATGGTAAATGGCCTGTACTTGTATAGCGCTTTTCTAGTCCTTAAGGACCCCAAAGCGCTTTACACTACATATATATCACCTAAACTTGATTGTGGAATAGTTAGGAAGGAATCTTGTTACAGGACAACTCTGGAGTGCACTGAGCTCATTCTTTCACAAATGTTTGTGAAAGCAGACTGCACGACTGGGTGCTTGATTTTATGCACCTGTGGCAAAGCAGGGCCCATAAACTCTACATTAGAGAGTTACCTAGGCAAACAGAGCGAATCTCCTCTAGTGACCAACTGTCGACTAGAGCTGCCCCCTCGGGGCTGTGAAAGAGCTCCAGAGCAGAACTAGTACCAACCTCCTGTCAGAATAATGCTTTGACCAGCTGGCCTGTAGAGAAAGGACCAGAGCTAGCTGTTTAATGGCGATTGAAATGTCAAAATAAGAGTGAGGGGCTTGATAGTCATGTTAGATGGCTGTAAAAATAAAAATTAATTGCAACATATACCTGTGTGGCACACCCAAGTGAAGTCTAGGTGTGGGAAACACTGTTCGAAAGATCTGGATGAAACTCAAATTTTTTGGTTATTGGTTTCGGCTGTATTTATTTGAAAGAGGAGTGAAAGAAGCCATCTATGTCCACTGTGAGCGGCCATCTTTGAACAGAGGCGGTGGTTTACGACACCAACTCTCTGCCATCTATAATCCAGTTTTGAGATCCCTCCCCAGACGCCTTAGCGCCCACTCACATCCTGGGCCAACTGACCTCAGGAATTCGCATGATAAGGTGTGGCCAGGTTTCACAATGAACTCACCCGAAACTCTGGCTGATTGGGACCCACACCCAGTTCCACACCTTGGCTCAGGCGATTAGAGGATCATCAGGGGGTCCTTTTGTCCCTCTGTGGGGGGACACTCCCACTAGGTTTATATCTGGGACTCTCCACCATTTGACCTTAGAACTGAAGAAGCTTCTCGGATGAAGGTGAAACGTCTTCAAGCAACTTAAAGAAGTCCAGACGCTTTTCTTTGCAAGCTCCTTTGACTACGATGACCTGGATGACTGAGAACCTTCACAGACATAGGCTGTATTTAACAACTATTCACCACTGTAACATGACAGGAAACGGAAAAAAACATAACATGTCCCTCTTGATAAGGCCTCACTAGGTTGCTGCTCCACAATGTTTCCCACTGATATTACTGCACCGTCCCCTTCCTTTCTGTTTCAAAGCTCAAGAGCATCTACTCTGTGTCTGTAAGCTCATCGTACACTAACACACCATTGAAAAACACTGTTCCAGCAAACATCTACTAAAGATTTGATTTCTCTAATGAGGGATTATGTACGTATCTTGGCTTATTAGAGTGATATACCTCATGTGTGATAGATTGTGTAGATAAAATCAGCAGCATTTTACAATAAACAGTACAATCACGTCGTGGTTTTTAAGTGCACATCTCCTGATTTTGGTATGCAACCTCGGTCAAACAGTGCAAACTCTTCGTACTATTTGTTCTGACTTTTATGGCGCTCCAGATGCGTGGCGTCTTTCAGAGAAATAAACCTCGACACATCTGACGCACCAGGCAAGCGGCCGCAAATATTAGGAATCGTTTGCAGAACAGTCTGACCGAGGGTGTGACGTGTGCTAAAAGGTGACACACAGTGTAAGCAGGTTCAGACGCTGGTGATATGCTCCGCCCCGTTAGCTGAGGCCTTGTCTTTATCTCCCTCTGTGGACACGCTGCTGTATTGGCAACCAGGAACGATGTCAATCGCGGGTGCCGCCGGCTCGGGCGCCGTGGGTGGCTTCACCTGATTCAGCGCCTTCCTCTCCTTTTTATCCAGCCAGCAAAACGACACCATAAGGAACACGGCGGCTGAGGCAACAACGGCACTGCAGGCAAAAAAAACATGGAAATAGTGGCCCGTTCTGTCAACCAGGATTCCTGGAAATAAAGAAAACATCAACAGTGTCAGCATTTTGACTCATGTTAGCTTCTCGTCAGAGACGTCCAGAAATCCTTGGCGGTTTTTCTTGGCTAAATCTGTTGTACTAATCTTGCTTCACAGTGCAGTCCTCATAAGCACAAACCTGTGGAAAATCACTGACCCAGAGCTTACATTAGTCGCTTCTGTCAGTCTGCCTCAGGGCAGCTATGGCTACAACTGTAGCCTCCACCAGTGTGTGAATGTGAGAGTGAATGAATAGTGGTATTGTAAAGCGCTTTGAGGGCCCCGCTATATAAATGCAATCCATTATTATTATTATTAGAGGTCAGTGTGATATTTGTTCACAGGCAAGTTCTCTATTGAAATCAGCATAATATATTCTGATTCTACCAAAAAAAAAAAAAAAAAGACATCTTTTCAAACTGTGTTTATCTTCCATAACCGTGACCTCGGAAAATCCTTTTCCTGTTATATTCAGCAGCACATCAGGTCAGATGCACAAGCAACATAATCCTGCCGTGACTTGTCTCTGTGGTTATGTCACTGTTCAGCTGGAGAAACAGCCAAATAAACAGTCTAAGCATAACTGTCATCTGAGAGGGAGAGGAAGCCTCTGCCCTTTTCTCACTCTGCTGCAGCTCGAGCTCGCTTCTCCACTGAGAAGAACAAACTGTTTTTCTCTCTGTGTACTAGCTAAACGGCCTCAACGCTCTGCAGTGCCGCCTCCTCCTTCATTTCAGCCGTTCGCATAACACACATGTGAAAACATGTGCACTGAAGCGTATGCAATCACACATGAAGGCTTTACTTTTTTGTTTTTTCATAGGTTGGAGCAGATAAAAGGCAAAGATGAGTATGGAGCAGGGATTTAGATGGAGCTGGATTAATATTGACTTGCTGGCTTTTAAACTGACTTATCTACAGCTACAAAGCTCTGCCACTGATCAATAGAGGTCAGTGCACTGTAACTTGAGAAGAAACATGAGGATAGATGAAAAAATAACAATAAAGAAACAACCTGGTGCAAAAAACGGATGAAAATTCAGCAAAGACTCACAAACTATCATAAGTTTGAGTTTGCGATCTTTTGGCCTCCACTTTTATTTTGAAAGTATTTCTGGCGCGAGATTAAGTAATTAGAGAGGCAAGTTTTCAGTACAGTGCTCTTTTAGCCTGGCTTGATCTCAAGCTGAACTGTTAACCTGGTCTGGAGTTGTGGTTTAAAATCATCGGCAAACTACGAATCACTAATGCTTTTCCGCAGCATCACGCACCTGTGTTGCCCATCATATATTTTAGGTTTTTTACAGATCTTCATCCTCTGATAATTTCTCTGACTGTCCATTTAGTGAAAGAAAACAGCTAAATGATGCCTGAATTACAAACTTTTATGTGAATATAGAGAGTGAAGCAGTCGGTATGATAATCGCTCGTTCTTACGGGAGTTTTATTTTTTTGTCAAATCAGCTTCTGCCAGGAAAGCCTGGCTATGTTGAATTTGCTTCACCCCTCAGATCGGGCGTGTTTGTGGTGTTTTTGGATCTTGTGTCTGGTTTCTCCACCTTTTCTAATCTGAGTGTGCTTATCTAATCTTATGTTACCTTTGTTAGAGTTTCTCTTTATGCTTCTGCCGTTACCCAGCCTCATTGTGATGCTTGGGTCATTTCACGTTTGGATTGTTTCCATGCCTGTATTGAGCAACACGTTTACTTCAAACACACCTTTTGTCGTTACACCTGCCCTGTCTGAACTATGATACTGGTTACCGGGAAATAACTGAGCCTGCTTAACCTCCTAGGACCTGACGTCCACATATGTGGACATCACATTTTGGGTTATTTAGACCAAAATACTCAATTTTGCTGTACAAGGGCCTGATATCCACTTACGAGGACATTATACTGCTACTGTTCTATCGAAATTTTAAACGAATATCCTCATATGTGGATCTCATTTTTCATAAAAACAAAAATAAGGTAAAAAAAAAAAATAAATAAAAAAAAATCTGGTAATTCTTTGTTTTTACATTCGTCGGGCCCAAAAAAGCCAAAATATCAAAGAGAAATTAAAAATGCATGCCGTGGAAGAGTTCAGGTCTTAGGAAGTTAAGACCAACTGATTTTTATACCACATTTTCCAGACAGACCAGATTCAGATTTTGTCATGTGCAGTGTTGGGGAGTAATGGAATACATGAACCGCCGTTACGTATTTAAAATACAAAATATGAGTAACTGTATTCCGTTACAGTTACCGTTTAAAAAGGTGGTATTTAGAATACAGTTACTTTGTTGAAATAAATGGATTACACGGCGGTACTTCCCTGTTTTATATTGTGGCGGGTCAGGACTGTTTGGGTTTTGTTTGACAGCTACGTTCTGTTGTTCCAGGCGGCAGCGTTACGGTTGCCATGGTTACAGGTTGACGCTCTCTCTCTGCATGTTTCCTGGGTGAGAGAGGCCTTTTTGTTGTTGTTGTGCTAAGCTAATAAGCAGAATGCTACAGGTATAGCTCATAACAGTTTAATACAAGGAAGGTCACATTTAGGCCACTGTTGAGCGGCCCACTGTTGAGTGCTCAGTTTTAGAAAGATATGTTTGATTTTGTAGCCCTGTTGGTCTTTTTTTTTCTCGAAATCCATTTTAAACTAAGCAATAACTTTAAGTGACGTGAAGTCCTGCGAAAGGCCAAAGTGGGTATGAAAGGATAACTTTTAAGTCACTGAAGATAAACTTCTATAGAAAATATTTTTCCCCTTTGATGGCAACTTGTAAACAGTCATGCATTTTTGGCATTGCTCCATCACTCAGACTCTTACTGGTAAAGGTCTCAAGTTGTTATGAGGCTCCAGCAGCCAAACAAAAAGGTTAATTGTAGTGTCAGAGTCCTTCCTTTTGTTTGTCTGGAATATATACTACACAAAGTTCACAGTAACACAAAGAGGAAATACTTTCTGTCTACCTGAGTCCATAAATTAGCTTCAGTCCGAAGGTTTAATTGTATTAAGAGGGCTTTGGATTTTCTCCCCATCCCTTACACTATGGTGCTCTTAGATGGAATCTCCTTAGGGCCAGTATAAACCTGAGCAAACCTGTTCCAGAGTTCATGAGGTTGCCTTGAAGTCCCTGAAAAAATTTAAACCAATCCTTTAAGCAGCTCTTTAGCTGTTCCCCCAGTCCCATACATCATGCAGAATCTAAGCCAGTGATGCAGAAAACATGAAGAGAGACTACAGGCAAAAATTATTTTGCATATTTATACCTCCAGGGTTTTTACTGGCTTTGTGGTTATGGTTTCATGGGATAAAAAAGTGTGACCTACATTCTCTTCGCATCTCTCACTCATGATAATATCTATATTTCCTTTACCTGCCAGTGGAGGCCCAATGAGCAGCGTGACACTTTCCATGACAGCAAGGAGGCCAAGGGCTGAGGGAAAGCAGCTCATCTCCACTACATCCATGAGGACAGTAAACATCAGGGAGCCCACCACGCTCATGGAAAGCCCGTAGATCACCACGTAAGCCAGCAGTACATGGAAGCTGGGCCCGATGCAGCAGATGCTGTTACTGAGCCCATTGACAAGCAAAGCTGCAGAAAACACGTAAACGTGTCGCCCTTTGAACCATGGCAAGTTAAAGACGATGCCAAACGGTGGCCGCACCACGATGTTGACGATCCCCAGGATGGACAGCAGGTACGCCGCCTGACTCGGC
This sequence comes from Neolamprologus multifasciatus, assembly GCF_963576455.1. NCBI lineage: Eukaryota > Metazoa > Chordata > Actinopteri > Cichliformes > Cichlidae > Neolamprologus > Neolamprologus multifasciatus. The sequence continues at coordinate 4,554,785 of NC_140446.1, read as the reverse complement.
TCCATGTCATTTGCTGTGGCGTAGGGAACCAGATACACCAGAGGTACCACAAACCCGAGCATCGTCCACGTGATGCCGATGGAGTACACGCGGTAGCGCAAGTTATTGCAGAACTGATTGAAGGCCATGTGTTTGCTCAGGAAAGCCAACATGGAGCTCCAAATCGTCCTCACCCTCCCTTTTTTCTTGCTGTCACTATTCTCATCTGGCGGAGGAGGTCCGTGGTTCATCAGCGGCTGGCCACGATGCCTTTTGGGCTGGAGGGGCCTCATCACAGCTCCACACACACAGCAGTTCAGCAGGACGGCCCCCAGAATGAGAAAACTTCCCCTCCAACCGTACTCTATGTGGAGGTAGTTTCCCAGGACAGGCAGAGTGCACAGACCCAAGGCGGTGCCCGTGGAGGACATGGCGTTGGCAAATACACGGCGACGCACAAAGTAGTGTCCCAGGATTGTCACAGCTGGTTGGAAGCTGAAGCAGAAACCAAGACCTGAAACAATGAAAGACGAGTGACATTTTTATTATCAGCGATAGTGCTAATGGATTATAAAGTATAAATGTAGAAAAGTTCTATTATGTGTAATCTATCCTGAGTAACACTACTTTAAATGTTTTTTGCTAATGCTTTTATTTTTATTCTATTATTTTTTATTATTCTAAATTTGTCAGACCTCCCTTCAAGGTAACCTCCTTGTGCACCTCTGGACAACAGCTGGTAGAGGTCATGTACTGACTGAGTTCATTAGGACAGAAACATGACCAGGAACATGGTTACATGGGTAACCTCGGTTCTATGAAACCATATTCCACTATGGAAAGCATGTTTTATCTTAGACCATCTATTTAGTTTAAGACAAATACTTTCAGAGATGGTCCACCAACTTCTTATATCATATTCTGGCCCCAGACAAGTCACTCAACATCTGTGCTACTATACAGATCTGACTTACTGCGAATTCGTCCACTCCCAGAAAATTAAATCATGACGAAAGGTTTATATTTTGAAACACTTGCAGATGCATAAGTCAAAGAGGAAAGACATGGAAGTAGTCCAGAGGTACCTTGGGTAAGGGTTCTCCTTTTATGCGGGGAGTACCAATGATAACATTTTAAAAAATAAGAGAAAGCAGTAAAGTTTTTGTATCTGTATCTTTATGAGTTTACCACAAAAATGAACAGCCACAACTATGAAAATTAGACCAAGGCTGTTATGAAGTGAAATGAGAGTTTTAACTTTTTTTGAATGACTGTATGTCAAATTTAAGTGATATAAAAAGATGTAATGATGCATTTACAGTTGTCCAAAATCTGTCTGCTTTGGTCTACAACAACCAAACAAATATTCGGCACAGCTGAACTCTACCTGTGCCTGCCCTTTGATGCTTGGCAGGTAGCTGTGTGTACCCATGGCAATGAAATGTGTGCTGGGATAATAAATCTACTGAGTGCTTGCTGACCTGTAATGACCCCGGTGGTGATGTAAAGCTCAGTGATTGACTGGGTAAATGAGCTGGCAGCCATTCCAAGCCCGCTCAGGACCCCTCCCAACATGATTGTCGCTCGGCAGCCAAGTTTCTCCACCAACATGCTACAAAAGGGACCTGTGGATCAAATTTAATGCTCTTAGTTTAATACCAGAGCCCGAGTGGGCAAAGGCCTTAATCCTCCAGCACATTTCACATAACTTGTAATCTGCACCGGCTGGATGACCTTCAAAAGAACCGAACATATGACTGAAAATATGTCTGCTCTTTCATTTACCCTGTGCACAAGATGTTTGACTGACACATCTGTTTCTTACTCATCCCACTCCCAGTGAGATTAGATTTCATCTTACACTACCTTTTGTGTGTAGATTTCTCCACCTCTAACACATCATCCTGAGTCACCTGCCTGCCATGAAAAAAATCTCACTGTGTGTACTTGAAAGCTTGAGTAAATACAGCAGTGTAGACTGTTTAAAGGTCACTAACAGGGGTGTCAAATTTAACACGGCCTATCTCTGTTGTTAAACAGCAGATCTGCTAGATATTAATGGGGGAAAATCACTGAACTAACATGTTTAAAGCTTCAGTTTTTGCGCCATTAAAAAAAATTAAATCACGCTATTCTTTTAGACTGTGTTTATTCTAAAGTTACAGTTTTAATAACTCATGAATCACTTCTTAAGCTCACAAATCAGGCCTGGGACAAGGCTCCCTAGTGCGATTAACTGGAGATAAACCTAAGATTATTGTCATATTTGTGTCAGATCATGATAATTTCTAAGATTAAAGCATTCCTGTCTCCAAAGTTCATAAGAACTGTGTCCAAAACTGACTGTAACGGCCTATACTCCTGTCTCCGAGCCTGATGGTGGCCTCCTTTACTTGCGCAACACCTCTCTGGACCTCACACTGAGCATTTCAGTAAAAAGCTACCGAACCTTTGAACTTTCAGATCTTTCAGGCCTGTCACTACTTGTCAACCAACTGTCCAATTAGTCTGAGCCTCTAAAAAAGCTACAAGTCTGCACAAGTCACATCTTGACTGTTTGAATAGAAATGGATGCGAAACTACAAAACAACTATTATTGTCTACATCTACCAAAACATACATTTACCTCTGGTTTGTTCAGAGCAGCATTAAAGGATGAGTCTGACATTACTGCATAACATCCTCATCGTAAACCTTAAAAAATAAACTTAAAGTGCTGCTGTGTTAAAGCTTTCCCAAGCCCATATTTTTCTGATGTGATTCAAATGGCATTTCTATGCTCTAATTGTGCTTTTACCTTTCATAAATAACATAAAAACAAATTTCCTCTTCATCAAAAGCTCCTGTATTGTTGATCTCATTGTTATCGGTCAATCTAATATTGCCACATACAACAATTATCAATATCTGTATGGGTTTTTTTAAGATTCATTATAAATCCTGATTATTTTGACTGTCTTATATATTATGTTCATTTTACTATCCCCCCGTGAAAGGGATGTTACGTTCTGTGTCTGCGTTTTGTTCAATGCATGTCGCCTGTTCATACTTAACAGTCATCGTGACGCAATGTTGTTCGAGTAAACAGTAAACATGTGAGGACTTTAAATGGCTATTATGAAGGGTTTTTGCTAATAGTGTGCTGTATTTTCAGAAAATGGAAGAAGAAGTTTGAAGGAGAGGAACTTAAGTTGCATAGGAGTGCACTTAAACAGGCAGTCACCAGTTGTTCAGGTGTTGTAGGCCACAGGCTGCTTCTGATCAAACGCTCACATATAATTGCATTTTATACTAAATGTGTGAACTCTTCCCCCATCTCAAATAAAAACTATGATGCTTATTACTTTTTTTTGATAAATGTTGTTGAAATTTATTTGGGAGTGAAGAAATTGTAAAGAGGAGGAACTTTATCCAACTATTGCGATAACACTGAGATAAACCATGGGCTGATTTCCACTATTGTTTTATTCTAGCATTTTAAATATTGACAGTTCAAAACTTATAAGACAGATAAGAAGTTGCACTATGTGCACCCGCTCATCACATAAAACTTGTTTCTAATCTTTCTAATAAAGAAAGGACTCTTGGACATAGATAAAGGACCATAATCCTTCCAACTTGTGTTTCCAGGGGTTAAATCTCCAAACTAATCTGTGTTTTTGGATGGATTTAAAAGGAAGCCAAGAGAATAAGAATGATAGTGTGACGCCTTCTTGTCATAAATCTACAATCTGCGGATATGAAGATGATGAAGATATGAAGATCAGAAATAAAAAAAGAGTGCTATAATTTGGTCCCTGATTTTAGTCTCTGTCTCTGAGTTTTGGCCCCTGTGGATGGATTCCTCCACCTAACAGCTGTGGGTTGATTTGTTTTATACCCAATCCATCTGTATACGGGATTAAGGATGATATATACCGACTTCTACAGTTTTACAATGTCGTACTCATAGTAAGTCTACTTTGGATGGATACAACATTATGGCTTATTACCAACATCCCTATGGAGAATATGACTGAGATTTATACTTCTAGTACTTCACTGTTGAGTTTTTGTTGGACCTCTCTGACCCGTTTGGCCTGGGGGTGCAAAAAGAATGTAAAATGTGGGTGATGTCACCGTGGCTATATTCATAATTTATATACAGTACATTTTATTCTTGGTAACTAGTGTCTATCATGACCCTACACAGTACAGAGAGGATCGCGGTAAATAATAAGTCAACAGTAATATCTTCTGAAAGTCAGGAAACATTAGACCTTAGATAATCATGCCAGACTAAGTACGTCAGTTTAGTTTCGTTTAACTGCTATTAAAAGTGACAATTTATTGCTAAATCAACTATTTTAAACGAATCTAATAAATCTGAAAGTTTTGATTTATGATAGGATGAGCTTCTTTTGAGTTTTACTTTTCATCAGCACAGGAATGAAGACTTCAGAAGGAAAATAGCCGCTCTAAGGTTGGCATTATTTCTTCTGTGAATGAAACACTTAAGGCTGTGGGAAATGACAGGACTGCAGCTTCTCATGGAATAACCTTCTTTAAATCAACATCACACAGCAAGACAGGTTAAATCATCCTCAGTTTCTCTCTCTATCTGATTTCATACTTTCCCTGAACAATAACAGCAGCTGCAAACTAAAACTACCCTCAGGCCAGGGGGCATTAAAGGGCAACTTCAGTAGTATGGTAAATTCTAGTTATTATTCTCTTAAATTAAATTTGGGTCTGGTTTATTTCCTGGTCTTCTAGCTTTACCTCCTGCATGAAGCGCTGACGTCATGATGGAGGGCACCCAGGAGGTTTCGCTGTTGGTTGCGTGGAACTCATTCTGCAAGTCAGTGTAGAAGATTCCCACGCAGGAGGGAAATGCCAGTGTCAAAGCCAGGACAAGTATGGTGGCAACCAGCACCATCCAGCCCCAGCCGCCATCTGGAGCTTCGACTGCTCCTGTTACAGCCACGGATGCTCGGCGCCCTTCTTCCTGTCCCCTCTCCTCCAATTCACAATCATTGGCCTCCTGGATTTTCTCATGGTCCATACCGTTGGCCTGCTGGAAAACATTGGAGGCCTCCGAGTGGAGGATGCGATCACTCGTCCCGCTGATTCCATTTCTCTGAGTCATTTTCTGCTTGGCAGTTCAGGCAAGGCTTCTGTGTTAGTTCTGGAGGGTGTGTGATTGCGCTTGCTGTCCATGTCACTGAAACTGCTGTAACCTTTATAGACCCTATAATCCAAAAAAGCAAACAACATGTCAGGTATAATCGTGAGTGGTTTTCATTAGAAGTAATGTTAAACTTTGGCACTGGTTGGACTATCTAAATAACCGACAGACATACTGTGCTGATTTACATGTGTTTTAAACCAGAGCCCAACTGATATATAATTTTCAAGCTCGATACCTATATTTGGTGTTTTATAAATCTGATATCTGTAATTTTTTTTTATCTTACTAAAATAATGTGATAATGCATTTAATAATCAATTAATTTTACTATCACAACAAGTTGTGGATTACACCTTTATGTTTAGCCTAACTTGACTCGGCTGATTTCTTAAACACCTTAACAGGGAGATGCTCATATTTCTTACTTTTAAAATTTTCATTTATCAGCCAACAAACAAAAATTATTTGCCGATACTGATTTATTGGTGTCAAAAATATCTATTAGGCTTTGATTTAAATGATTTTAACAAACAGCACCTTTTACACCTTGCTAACTAAGCTAGCTAACATTATCTGATAACTTCAGCACTCCACCCTAGAGCTTAATTGCGTCACTTTGGTTAATAACAAAAAACAATAAAAATGCAGTCCACACTTTATAGTGGCTCCAACCATGTTTTAAACAAAGTCTTAAGAGTTTAAAGTGAAATGACAGGAAAGATTAAGAAATATGGCATTTATGTTCACCTCAGGATAAAGTCCAAGCAATATTAATACATGTTAGCATGCTAACAAGCTAAACAAAAAATAAAACATTCAAACATTAAACAGGTCTAATATTGAATATCATTCTGCAAAATGCTATACTGTACTATACTTAAGAGATAAAGCTATTTAATTAGATGACAAGTCAAAACCTGAAACAGTAGTCAAAATAAATAAATGAAGTCTTGTTTGTTAATAGCCTCTCAGCTAAATAGCTAAGCATCTTTACTGACTTTGTTCTAACAAGCTAACCCTCCTTGTTATGTTTGTATTAGCATGCTGACGAGCATCCTAGCAAGCTAAGGTGCTTCTTTCAGTTGGTGGTTTAAACATACTGAATTTAATTAATAGCCCTATTATCATGGTAACCACCATGCTAGCAGGCTAAGCGGCTTCATTAAGGTCCCTTTATAAAGTTAAACTTCATTACAGGACACATGGGCATGTTTACAAACATCAAACAAACAACTTTAGCCTTGGTAATGTTTTAACAAAGGGTTTTGAGGTTGTTCTTGTTCATCGCATTTTAACTGAACACTGTTCCAGAGGTTTTTAAAGTTCAGCCAAGTCATCTTTATTTCTAAAGCAGCAACACTGACCAAAGTGGGGAACATAGAAATAAAGATACATGAGAAAAAAAAAGAAAATATTAAAAACAGAATTAAAATGCCAACACAAAATAAAAACAAAATGCCAATTAAATCTCATCAATATTAGTGCTTTTAAGACTTAATTGAACCCATATTTACTTCAAACCACTGTTGAAAAGGTACGAAGCCCCGCAGGGGACATGGGAGAAAAAAAAAAAATTAAGACGGACTTTTGAACTTTTTCATACATCTCCGAAAAAGTGCTCCGATGTTTTCGGAGATGTATGAAACTTTTGCAAGATCTCGCAAAAGTTTTGCAAGATCACAAAACTGAGTAAAGAAAAAGGTTTTAATTTCAAGCTTTGAACAGAAAACCGACAGGGCTGTTCAACGGACCACTGGGCAAACAATTATTACATAAAGAAAAAACAGTCAAGAGTAAAAGCTAAAGGTTAACTAAGGGAAGCTGGCAGCACACAAAATAAAAGCTAGGGGTTAACTAAGGCAAGCCAGCATCACAAAACTCTAATGAAACTAAGTTCAGCTGGTTTAGCAAACAAAGAGCAACACAGCAAACAGTTTCAACAAACAACGTTCAAGTGTGAGGCAACGAGGAGGACACTGCATGTCACTTCAGAGCAACAGTTCCCCATAGTGTGAAGGATCTTCAGCCTTTTATACTTCCAGGTGCAGACAATCAGCCAGTCAATTGGTCTGGGAGTGGTCATGGGATCTCCAGGCAGCCAATCGTCCGCGAGGTCTGGCACACTGTGATCTGCATAAAAGAAGGCTGGCACAGGACTCCCAGCAGCCAATCCTCCACGAGTCCTAGCACACTTGGATTTGCATAAACAAAAAGGCAGTCTCACTCCCTCCAAGGCCCCGGGCGAGATCTCGCAAAACAAACTCGGGATCTCGCAAAAGTTTTGCGAGATCTTGCAAAAGTTTCATACATCTCTGAAAACGTCGGAGCACTTTTACAAATATGTGATGTCTTGTAGACCGAGCAGATATCTGACGTTTACACAACTACATTCACGCCTCAAAATATCTTAAAAGTGTATGTTGTGACCCAGAAAGAGTAATATTACAACTAAGTAGCTGCCGCCATTGTTGGAATTCAACTTTTGCGAGATCTCGCAAAACTTTTGCGAGATCCCGAGTTTGTTTTGCGAGATCTCGCAAAAGTTTTGCAAGATCCTGAGTTTGTTTTGCAAGATCTCGCAAAAGTCCGTCTTAACTTTTTTTCCCTCCCATGTCCCCTGCGGGGCTCCGTAAAAAGGTAAACTGTCTGCTGTAATTTTACTCGCTTTGCTCTGACCCTGAAGGACTCACAAAATGCCAGCAGAGCCAAGGTTATAAACACAAGGAAATCAGACAATGACTCTTTATTAAAACAGATAATCGGTTACGGAAAACCAGGGGAATGTCCAAGTTATAATAATCTCACTGGCTGGAATCAAGGTCTGTACATCCTGAAATAAAGGAAATTAAACCTGGCAACGCATACCAGCCGACAGACGGGTGACTGTTGTGTTGCCACAATCATTAGGAATGATTTAGCTGCAGTCATGAATCATCCCATGATTTCTCCTGTGTGCAGGATGAAAGCCCCCTACATTTCCAGTTAAAGGCCTTCACTTATCAGCATTTCAAAATAAGTTTAGACTGTAAGCGCTCTGACAAAAGACGGGTCAAAAAGGTTGAGGGACAAACGTGGAAAGGGAGACTTAAGTTTACACTAACATGAACTCATGCAAACCTTTGAATGAATAGCCCTATTTTACTGTAAGTACCCTAGCAAAACATTTCCCAAAGATACAATTTCCAGATGTGTCAACTACAAAGCAGAGAAATATCTTCACTGATTGTATTCCCAACTCATGTGGACACAATTTTGCACATTTACAGTACAGCAACTATAACTTTAAGTTTTAAGTGGATGTTGTTACCTAAAGGCAGGGTGTCAATCATTAACTAAAATGAGTTTGACATCCCTGCATCAACGGCATCGAAAGTCATCACCCTCTAGTTCCACTCTCTTTAATAAGCCATGATAACTAGCCTAACCACCAGTGTGCTATGCAAACAGAAATTTGCACATTACAACCACTTACCATTGAAGCTGGTAACTAGGGGTAGGTTTTGGTAATCGATTTATCGATTAAAATCCTGAATCAATTTTTTAATATAAATTTATTTTGCCCGAAATGCCAGAATCTCAGGTGAAACCTCACAAAATTTTGACAACCACCAATCAGCTAAAACAGTAAATGAGAGCAGGTACTGCACAAAGACGTAAACACAAAGCGCAGAGCTGCAGATAAGAATCAGTGAGATGTCGCCTTTCTCACCCGACGGCAGGGACACGGTCGGGGCTGAAAGCCGACAGCTCGCTGATTCTGATGTTTCAGCAGCTCCGCGCTTTGTGTTTACGTCATTTTTTCGGTGATTCTAAAGCTGTTAGTTTTATCTCTCTCCAAACAATATTGACTGAACCAGCAGCAAAAGAAGATCCAAACTACGCTTCACATAAACATCTTCATGAATTCACTCTGACTTTTGCTGTTTTGCTTCTACCACGATAAAAATCACACTTCATGCACAGCTCTCTCTCTCTCACACACTCACACACACACACACAGTACACTTCAAGAACAGTTTCCCGTCTAAAAATTTGTTTTCTGCATTATTTGCTTGCTTGTTACGCACAAGTCTACCATAGTTTACAGCGCGGACGGCCGCTGTTTTTTTTCCTTTTACTTACTTCCGAAAAGAAAACCTAATTTCTGCTGGTCAATGGGCTACTGAACAAATTTAAATGCAAAACGCTTAGCCGTGTCTCTAATAAAACCGCTATAACTTCAGAGGTAATGTTCATAAGTTGATTAATGGGTTTCTTTCGTTTTTGATGTACTGCAGAATTTTTTTTATAAAATCCCAGGCCAGGAAAATCACCTTCATGTTTTTCTGTGTTTTATCTTCAGCTGCTATGACACAAAGACATCTGCTGTGATGCTCACACCTTTGATAAAGTCTTGCGAGTGTCAGCTTCCTTTTTATAGATACAAAAATATGTAAATGTACTGATCTGAATTATAATATTTCTGACTGTCTGAGGCAAAATTTCGCAGATTTAAATCGAATCAATTGAATTGAATTGTGGATCGAATCAATTCGGAACCTTGTGAATCAGAATTGAATCGATTCTAGAAATCAGTGATGATACCCAGCCCTACTGGTAACCCTGATCAGCTTGTTATAATGCCCAGACGACCCACCTAAGCATTATTCCAGACCTTGCACCCCTTAAGAATAACATTAAATGTTGCTTAGCCACCTTCTGTGAAGGTAAAGACTAAAGGGTTTGTTGAGGCCCTTCTAACCCCTTCACATAACTGTAAAACAACAGGACATTATACACTCATACAGTAGCAACTCAATCACAAGCCAGAAAAAGGTTTATTCTCCTTTGTCACTCTAATGTGGACAATGTTTTAAAAAGTGAACATTTTGTTTTATTCGGTGACACCTGAAATGTTTTTTCCATTGGGTAAATGATCACTCTGAAAGAAAGAATTGTAGCAAAATAGCTAAACTTAGCTGTATTCACATTAAAGCTAAGTTACAATGTTCAATTAATGTTACAATGGTCCATTAATGTAGATATCTAATCTGCCAATCAGTTAACAGTGTGTTTCTGGATAAGTCAGAAAATTTTAGTGGAGCATGCCCTCCACTCGAATTTTCCACTAGTAAAGAGACCAGCAGACCAACATATAGTTAGCACACATAGTTAGCATTCCAAGATGGCAGCACTGAACGTAAACAGTGTAAACAGTAACAAAACTGTTAACTCTGAATCTGTACAGCCATTGTTGTGTATTTTTGACTTACTAAACAAGCCATATGCAGAGCACTGACCAGGCTCTATCTGTGAATTTGATTTTTAAGTGCAAAAAAATAAGTATTATGCTATAATACTACGACTGATAACTGAATGGCTCTACTTTGCTTTGCTTTATCTGGAAGTTTCCTGAAACTTGGGAGTGGCGTCACTCCCAAGTTCCAATAACCAAGTTCTGAGGTATCTGGAATGTGGCAATAGGAATGTAGATAAGGTCAAGGCAAACCACTGAAGTTCAAACTGGGCATCAGAATGGCAAAGAAAGGTGATTTATGTGCTGGGATTTTCAAGAGGACCATCTGCAGGTTTACAGATAATTATCCCAAAAAGAGAAAATAGCCAGTGAGTGGTACTTCTGTGGGAGAGTTTGCCCTGTTGTCATGCTTGCTAGGGAAGAAAGTGAGGCTCAGTTTGAGGTCTCAAACTGGTTTCTTGAACATTACAAGGACTTCACTGCACTGCTCCCCATTGTCACCAGATCTCAATTGGAAAACGCACCTTTGGGATGTGGTGAAACAGGAAAGTTGCATCAGAGAGCCGACAAATCTGCAGCGACCGTGTGATGCTATCGAGTCAACATGAACAGACATCTCTGAGGAATGTTTGCAGCACCTTGTCAAATCTCGTGTCTGAGGTTAGAACGGGTTTAATAACAACTATTACTGATAAAGTTGCCACTGATTTACCTTAGTCAAAAATAACTTTGGCGGTAGCTTTCTGACTTCTCGACTATAACAAAACCTTAAACTAAATAACTGACTCTGACAGTTAGACATTTTATTTATTGTTATTATCACTTTCACGGTTAGCACACAGCAGTTCCTTTTTTTTTTAACCCAGGAAGCTACATCGCTCTTTTAGAGTTCAGTACTATTGTACTTTGGTTTTAGCTCTGTGACGCAGAGCTAGGCATGCTTTAAACAAAGCAGCTGAACAACTATGCAAAACCAGCGTCTGTGCAGCTTTTGTTTGAGTAGTGAGTAGTGAGGTCACCCACAGGGAAATTCAGAGCTTCTGTCACTTAATTTATGATGAAAATGTATGTCAAGAAAAACAAAAATCAGACCCCAGGGAACAATTTAACACACATATGTTGTTTGTTTTTATTATGAGGGAGACATGCTTCAGCTCCTTACATCTCCTGTGTTTTCCCCTATAAAGTGTACATGTCTCTCTTTCTGAGTGGGTGAAAATGAAAGGTCTGACATCCTGTTTCCCCATTTTCATTCTTTGCACAGCTGCCTGCAGATACTCTACACATCTCATGACTGTAGCTGGAGGTGTCTGAAAGGAGGGGAAGCAAATATTAGGAGAATAATCTGGAGTTTTTTCCCTTTTTTTTTTGAGCAGCTGATTAGAGATGCTGAGCAGCTGATCTTTCGTGTGGGACAGCCCACGGAGAGGATGGCAGCGCTACCTAACTGTCACTCAGTGCATTTACTATTAACGTATCTCTGTATATATACTCAGACTCAAATTGAATTTCCCCTCGCTCCACATTTCAGCTGCATTAAAATGCGTGCTTCCCCCCGACACACACACACACATTCACCCACGTGGCAGCTCGTCATTTTTCGTCTTATTTATGGCAGGAAAGCATTTCCAAAGCATATCTAGAGCTCAGACCCCATCGAAATGGCTCAAATGTGCCTTTAATGTGTTTTGTTCCCTTCTGTGTAACAGACAGCCGAATATTCCCAACATCCAGCACTTTCGCAGCAAGGAGGAAGCGATTTAAACATCAGCCTCTCCCGTGAATTTCTAAAAGCCGTTACTCGCCTTGTTTTTGAGCCGATTCTGGTCTTCCGTGTCCGGGTTTTCAAGCAGCTCCACGGGCGCCATCTCTCCACGGTGACTGTCCGAGGAGCAGCAGCAGTCCGCGGGTGTGCTCGTCACGGAGATCCTCAGTCCGTGGGCGGAGACAGCAGCAGGGTGGGATGCGAGCTGCGCAGGCCTGCTACACCGATGTTTGTGTGTTTGGGGTGTTTGTGCCAAAGTGATATCTGGTGTTTCTATGTGTAATGTCTTTATTTATATTGTTAATAGACTTTAGTGAACAGGGTTTACAAAGGGGCTAAAATAAAGAAGTTACTTGTTTTGGAATTATCTGCATGACCGCGTTATTGTACCCAAATTGTAATCAATGTAGTCCATGTTTGGACACTTAAAATATCTTCATAGAACGATTGTTATATTTGTTATATTCCTGCTACCCTCGTGGCCTCACACTTAAGGGGGGGGGGGGGGGGGGGGGGTTAATGTCAGTGAGATTTTTAAAATGGATAAATAGAGAAGTCAGTTTGCCAAAAACTGTGTGGTTTCTACCTGTCTCAGGGGATTTGCTGATATCACGTATGAGGGCTATATTAGACATATATTTCACATATTACAGGCCAAATGGTTTGATTGCTTTATAGCAGTTTAAAAAGCAGAAATCACTTTTTTTGGCAGATGATCACCTTTTGGCACAGGAGATTACTTACTCTGGCTGTGCTGCACCTTACTTATGATTTTCTGTTTCCTTTTTAAACCTTAAAAATTCTAACTGCACTACATCACCTAACTCTGGTTAATGCAATTGTATCACACCTTTTGCTCTTGCACGAATTGCTGATAATTGAAACATCCTTCAATGTTGAGCTCGAAGAGTTTTCTTCTTCTTCGGCCATGTTCTCTCAATAATGCACACACTTTGTTTGTTGTTTACTTTTCCCGTTTCTTTTATTGACAGCAACACCGGAGGGAAAACCATACATTCATTTTTAGCAGTTCGCGCGTCACAACATACGGAACAGGAAGTGAGGTCACCTATAATCACCAAAATAAAATCATTTCCAAAATAAAATGACAATCAGAAAACATCTTTCACAACATAAGATAAATTAATATATTTACTCGTGAGAACACAAATCTAACACCCCCCCTTGTTCTCATGCTGTTAACCCATAGCATCTTATGCATTTCCAAAGAACCATTTTTGAAACTTTCTGAGTCTCACTCTTGTAACTGGTTTTGTCAGTATATCTGCAGCCATTTCTTCTGATGGACAGTGTTCAATGCGGATTTTCCCTTCATTTACTGCTTCACGAATGAAGTGATATTTCACATCAATATGCTTCGACCTCTGTCTGTTCACTGGGTTTTTACTCAAAGCAATGGCCCCTTGGTTATCCCCAAACAGTTTAGTACATGTGTACCTTTTTCTGTCCATGCCATTTAACAGTTGGGTTAAATACATGCTTTCCTGAGTAGTGGTTGCAAGACCAATGTTCAAGTTCAAATTTTATTCGCCACATGCAGTGGCAGGTTGCCTTGCAGTGGAATGAACCCGCCCCCCGACCTTACACACACAACACAGACATCACATGGGGATACAAGTCAGAGAACGGTTGCATTACAGAAAAACCACTGAAATGTACACTACAATGGGAAAGTACAAGAGGAAAAAAAGAGACCTCTACTCATGCTGGGCTATAGGAGGACAGCATGAGAACAGGAAACAAAAAAACTCCTCTGCACAGAAAGCACATAAATGTCCACAGTACAACATTACCCAGATAGCAGGGAGACATTGAACAGATGTTGATTTTCCATCTGAACCATCAGAATCGTCAGGCTTGAAATGTCAACACAAAACCAATGTTGAAACAACATTGAAATACTGATGAAACCTGACACTGACATTGAAATAACATTGATTCACTGTTGTTCTGTCATCGTTGATTGTTGATCTATTTATAGTTGACAAGGTGACAACAATCACGTTGAAAAACCATTGATTTATGGTTGAGCGGAAAATTAAAGCTGCTACCACTTGGACTATTCCATAGCCCCCCCTCTCACAGTGGTACATCCCTTCAGGTAACCATTGTCTTGTACAGTAGAGCGGGACATTAGATTTACTCTCAGCGGAATTGACCGGAGAAGGCATCAGTTCATGCACTGCACTGGCCTGCACCACGATTAATATAAGGTAAGAATGAATGACTTTTGTTCTATTCGTTATTTCCACGGTTGCATTTGAATAACAGTAAAAAACAAACAAACTTGTTAATGTAAAGTTTCGGACAAAATGTGGGAGCCCGAAATTGTGTCTACTTTCATTACAATCCGGCAACAAATAAATTGCACTGCGAACAAAGTCAACAAAGAAAACATTTTCGTTTCATACTTTTCCGTTATATTCCCTTACAAAGCTAGCTAGCTAGCTTTAACGCTTCGAGGGTTCCTTTGTTCTTGCCGTCGCCTCGGCGCTTGACCCAGACTTTCGCTCTGTAGTTGCTTTTTAGCATAGTACTACAAAAAAATGTAAATCTGTGATATATGATTGATAAACGTAAAGGTAACTGTATAAATGTGTTCAATGACTTTGTTACTTTTAATGATTGGAGAGCACCCGCTTCGATTCGCACTCAGTTCAAACTTTACGTTGCACGCTCACCTAACTTTACGTTGCACGCTCACCTAACTTTACGTTGCACGCTCACCTAACTTTACGTTGCACGCTCACCTAACTTTACGTTGCACGCTCACCTAACTTTACGATGCACGCTCACCTACCTTGCGTTTGCACCTTTTGTCCACATGTAAACTGCGTTTTATTATTTATTTATTAGTTTTTCGCCTCTCACTGCTTAAGCCATTAATCTTTCTGGAATTGTTTTTTTAAACAGATGCGACCTCACAAAAGATATTAGCTATGCTGTCAGACCTGACGACAGCTGTTAACGAACTCCGTGAGGAGGTCAGAGCCATCCGCCATCCCTGCTGCAATGAATCGGTAGGTGCTGGGGTATTGCCTCTGGATTTGCCCTTGCACAACATTGAGGAGCTAAACAATGCAGAGGCAGCTTTTCAATCATAAGAGGCAAATAAGGCAATGGTAAGTATATAAAGGTTATGTACACTTTGTAACTATAAAGTGTAATAGCTGTCAGATGTGATTTAAATACATAACAACGGCCTGTTGATTAAACACACAAGCACTTGCATACACATTTAAGACATGAGACACGCTAATTCCATCTCTTAAAATGTGTCTATAGGTGAGACGCTTTGCCTTGATTGGAGGGACCACACTGGAGGTGCGAGTCCGCCGTGTAATGGCTTATGCCATTACAAACGAGCTGGCCTCGGTACTCAACTGGGCAGGGAAAAAAACCAGGACCAGACAAAGCAAAAAATGGCATTTAAAGATACAGCGCTCTGCAAATGCATATATGGTGGTAAGTTTTACAGTTTTTTTGCTATATTACTTTGTCTTTCTTAATAACAAGACTTTCATGTCCGGTTAATCTGGAGATGGAGTCTTTGGTCTTGTTTAGTCCTCGGGTTGTAGTTGTACAGCCCGAGGACCCCATGTTTATTTTGTTTTAAAGGATACACGGCACACCATGCTAAGACTTATCACTTTTTCCGCTCATAGCTCTTTGGGAATCAAATGCGGCAGTTTGCAGATTTACGCCTGGTGACTTTCATGTTTATCAGCCTAGGAGTTTACATACTTTCTCCCCGCTGAAGACAGTTAACAAGAGCTTATTCATGTGCTCTAATTCACTTTTTTTGTTTGTGTGTGTATTTTTTTCCTAGATGGCCTGACGCAGCAGTTAGGGGCAAACTCTATGTCCGAGTTTGTCTTTGCACAAGCAGTGCAGAAATGGCTCCGATACGCCCCAGATCGTATGGGTATGGGTGGTGCAGGACGCACATCATGCATCCCCATCCCAGAGTAAAAAATTACAAACTTCTGTGAAACATATAAATGTAAATAGGAAACTGTCTTTTAATAAAGTATTTAGCAAACGAAACATGCCTATTGACCTTTTTTTGTTTATTTTTTTTCTCTGTTACATCACATGCAATGCTTTCTTATTTTAGGATATTAATATTGACATGATACATTGTGAGACATTTGTTGTTGTTGTTTTTATAAAGGGTGTCCAATTTGAGGAATAAGTACAATTATGTGTTTAGGTGGTTTAAGTATTGATGGAAACATGCAGTAGTTTAGTATTGGTTAAAATACCTATAAAGAAAGGTAGATTTCCAGTCATGATTTAACTGTTTTAATAAAAAGCAACTGTGCGAAAGAGGTGGAAAATCAACACCATAGCTCAACAGTGTTTCAATATCAGAATCTGACATTGAATCAATGTCAGGTTTCAACATTGATTCAACATCAAAACCTGACGTTGTTTCAACATTAAAAAAGGGTGCAAGAGTGACGTTAGGTCAACGTCACACTTCAACGTTGATTCAATGATGTCGCCTGATATTGACTCAACGTTGTTTCAATGTTTCCTTGCTATCTGGGTATAGAGCACGTGACCAGCAACAGGGTTGGGTAGGGGATAAGGAGTAATCCCAGGCAACACAGCAGCCATCCTGCCACTGCGCCGACTCTCCAGCGCGGGCCCAGACCCGCCTCGTGTTCCCAGGAGGCAACAAGCATCGAAGGCATTGGAAGGGGAGGGGGGATGTGTGAGTGCTTATCAGTGTAAGTGTATGTGTGTGCGTGTCCATAGTTCAAGTGAGACAGTGTCCTCCGCCCTATCAGGCTAAGTAAAGAGTCTACCAGCCAACTCAGGTGGCCTTGCATAGAGTGGGAAGAACAGTCAACACAGAGTCGTTATCAGGGAGTTTTTGTTCGGCTCCAGCCTTGAGCCCACAGCTGGCGCCGAGGGGATATCCGCATTATGATGTTGATGTTGTTGATTTTTCTTTTATGCGAGCAGCTCATGAGAATTTCAAAGCTGTTCTTTAACACTCCGACACTGGTCTCTCCATCTCCCGTTGGAGAGCCGCGAGCTTCTCCATGATGTTATCAAACTTGCGCTCTGTGGTCTTGTCATTCTTGTGCTCAGAGACCCGATTCTGAGAACTCACGACTGCAGTGAGCTGTTCCACGATGCAATCCAACTTTCGCTCAGAGGTGTTATTCTGAGTATTCACGGCAGCCGTAAGCTTCTCCAAGGTCTTAACCATGCTGCACTCAGTGAGCCCGTTCTGAGAAGTCGCGCCTCGTCCCATCAACTCAATCCCAGCAGGCAACCTTGGGGGGTTTTGAACAGCCGGTTCCGCTTTCTTAATTCTCCGATAAGCCAGGGCCAAGCCAGCTCCGATCAGCAAGAACCCTGTTGTCATGGTTCCGAATAGGTAGATATCTTCAGCGTCCTCGATTGACAGTCCCGCCAGGCACACGACCCTCCATTTCTGCCACCCGTCCATCGTGTATCCGGCAGGGAAAGTCCCTCCAGGGCACTCGGGCTCTCCCGAGCCCAGACTTCTCGTTGAGAAAAGGGTGTCAATAGCATTCAGAGACCAGTTGATCAAATCCATAATTCTCTTTTAGGTTTTAGAGAACAGACTGTGAGAGACTGTTCCAGGGAAAGTAATACACACGAGACAAGACAAGGACACAAGAGGCTAAGCAGGGAAGATAAGGGGAAGGAGGAGAGGAGAAAAGTGCGACTGCCTTCGCCGAGAGCCAAACGAGAAGCGCTTTTCCGCTTTTCCTTTGTTATCAAATTGTTGCTTACTTTTCCTGTTTCTTTTATTGACAGCAACACCAGAGGGAAAACCATACATTCATTTTTAGCAGTTTGCGCTTCACAACATACGGAACAGGAAGTGAGGTCACCTATAATCACCAAAATAAAATCATTTCCAAAATAAAATGACAATCAGAAAACATCTTTCACAACATAAGATAAATTTATATATTTACTCGTGAAAACACAAATCTAACATTCAATAAATATTCCTTTGACAAACTTTAAGGGGATTTTTTTTAATGTATACCATTTATTTTTCAGATAGAGACATCCATAAGTTTAGAAATGAACACCACCTAATAGCATGAATTTGAACCAGTGATTATTATTATGAATGAAAGGTTTTAATAATATAGGCTTTGTTAAAGCCACAACAACAACTGGGAATAAATTTCCACATTCCATTACTGTGTTTTGATTTGATGCATCACTGACATCATCAAAAAAGCCTTGAAGTTTGCTTTATATCTTTTAAAACACAAGTAACTTGTTAACTAGCAACAAGTAAATCATTGTAAACATGTGAGAAGAAAAATGAACTCTATGGACTCCAAACTGCTCTTCATTTTAAGGGTGAGGGGAGGAAGACGGGACAAAAGACACACTGTAGAAGAGAGCCAGAGATTACGAATAAGTATGATTCAATGCAGAGAGGTCTGTTAACACAGTGCATCATGGGAATCCCCCAGCAGCCTAGGCCACTTGCAGCATAACTAATGGAGTGTTCAGGGTCACCTGATCAGCACTATATGCTTTAGCAAAAAGAAAAGTTTTAAGGCTAATCTTAAAAGTAGAGATAGTATCTGTGTCCTGAATCCAAATTGGAAGCTGGTTCCACAAAAAAGGAGCCTGAAAACAGGGATGTCCAACTCCAGTCCTTGAGAGCTACTGTATTGCAGCTTTTACGCGCATCCTTGTTCTGACACACCTCAATCAAATGAATACTTGTTATTAGGCCTTTGCCAAACTTGATGGCATGTTGAAGAGGTAATCCAACCATTTTATTCAGCTGTGTTGGAGTAGGGAGGCATCTAAAAATGCAGGACAGTAGCTCTCCAGGACTGGAGTTGGACATTCCTGCTCTAGGAACTACAAGTAAGCCCACAGTGTGAGAGCAAATAGCTCTAAAGGGGTGATACGATTCTATAAGTTTATTAAAATAAGATGGGGCCTGATTATTCAAGACCTTATATGTGAGGATCAGGATTTTGAATTTGATTCTAGATTTAAGAGGGAGCCAATGAAGGGAAGCCAATATAGAATAAATCTGCTCTGGATCAACTGAAGGTTTTCCAGGGAGTTTTTAGGACATCCTGATAATAACAAATTACAGTAGTCCAGCCTAAAAATACATCCATGAACTAGTTTTTTGGAATGACTCTGAGAAAGGATATTGTAGGGTTAGGGGTTTTAAAGATATTAGAGATATTGGGCAAATGGAAGTAGGCAATCCTCCATATTTGTTTAATATGTGCATTTAAAAGACGTATCCTGGTCAAAAATGTCTCAAAGGTTCACAGTGTGAGAAACCATATCTCCAAGATGTATAGGGCTGACTACAATAACCTCAGTTTTATCTGAATTTAGAAGCAGACAATTAGAGGCTGTCCAGATCTTTATATCTTTAAAACATTCCTGCAGTTTAACCGATTGGTGTGTTTATCTGACTTCGTGGATAGATAAAGTTGGGTGTCATCTGCATAGCAATTAAAATGTAAGCTATGCCTTCTAATATTAATGCCTAAAGAAAGTGTATATATTGTAAACAAAATTGGTCCTAGCATAGAACCCTGTGGAACTCCAATATTAACCTTAATGTGTGAAGAGAACTCTCCATTTACATTAACAAATTGGAGTCTATCAGATAGATATGATTCAAACTACTGCATTGCAGTACCTTTAATACCATTAAAATGTTATAATCTAATCTCTGCTCTAATAAAATGTTATAGTTGAAGGTAATGAACACTGCACTGAGGTCAAGCAGGAAAAGCACAGAGATATGTCCACTGTAAGAAGCCATATGACGATCATTTTTAACCTTCACTAAAGCTGTTTCTGTGCTGTGATGAGCTCTGAAACCTGACTGAAACTCTCCAATTAAGCCATTCCTCTGCAGATGATGAGTTGGCTAAGACAGCTGGGTCAGTGATGGCTTTTTAAGTCTAAGAATTGAAATTCACTTCTTTAAGATATAAGCACAGCATTGCAATCTTTAGCTCTAAAGAAAAAAAAAATCAAATCAGGATTTCTAAATTTGTTAAAAACTAATAAGGCACCATTTAAACGTTGCTGATAGATTTCAGTGACAGGGATATTGCTTGAACCAAGGTCTCTTGTCACAGTCCTATGTTTTGACCCTCCAACATTTACATGCTGTTCTATTGCAATGCATTAAAACAGCAGAAGCCAACATGGGGCTAAGAAATTCACAGTTGCAGGAACCCAAAGTTCAATTATTTCAAAATAAGAAAAACTGAGGATAAAATCTGAAAATGCTTTCAGTTCATCCTATTTTGTATATTGACACTTCTTAGAACAATTACACATCACGCTCTGATGTTTTTTGTTTTGGGTTTAGTGTCATTAAATCCAGCATTTTCATTTATGTGCATGTTTTCACAGTTTCTGTTATTCTAAGCTTTAAAATAATCTATTAGACTTGCAAGGTTAGATTGGCCCCCCAGTGTCTACTCCCAGTCTCAGTCACATTTCCCACCTCAGCACAGTCATGCAGCTCATGTACTTTGGAGGTCATTCCAGCTGCCATGTTGATCCCTTCTGTTCCATAGATGATGTTTAGCTGCGTCAAAATGCTGGAGACTTTGGTTTTTCTGGAATGTTGCTGATTTTTTTCCATGTTGTCCCGTCTTGAAATGTACTTCATCAGTACATGTTGTCCTCCCTCCTTTTTTCTGAAAAAGGACAGACTCCATAACACCACCTTTTTCAGAAACATCTAACTAAAATAATTCAGCATATTCAGGAGAGGCAAGAGCTGCAGCTTGAGCTGGGCTTTGTTGGTGGTTGTGAAGGAATCTTCATCGTATAGGCTATACAGTACATAAAATCAACCCCATCTGATTTCAATGCCACCCTAGAAAATGTATCTAGATCTGCCCCTGGTTTGCTATACAATGTAGCAATGAGCTGATACAACCTTGAGTTCTGGCATTCCAACTTTGCTACCCACCTAAACATTGTTGCAGACCAAAGTGTTCACACTTCTAGTTGAGGTTGTGGCTTCACTCACCAAACAACTACTCACACCGGCTCTCAAGTGGGTGATCTTTGAACACCCATTTGTTTGAATTGAATTGATATACCTTTATTAGTCCCACAAGGGGAACTTTCATATGGCTGCCGACCTATTGCACTATTGTTTGCTGTTAAGGTTTAATGTTAGGGGAATACCTGCTTTCATTGCAAGGGATAAAGCAGTGCTAATTGGAGTCACTGAACTGAATCTCACCACAGTATTGGCGCTGCTTTGGATAAATATATAATGGCTTCCTGTGTGGTACATAGCATCTAAGAAGTACGTCCAGTATTACAGCACGAATTAGCAGTTATCATATCCACTTATAGTTTATGGATGGAGCTTGATAACCAAACTTCCTAGGCTCAGATGCCACCACAATGATACCACCCATAGGTGAGTGAAGTCCTGTTGTGAAGTCTTAAGGTAACATTTTTGATCCTGACATCTTGAGCTTTTGGAAGGCTGTGAAACCACAAGCTCATTGACTAACAACTTGATTGGCTAGTTGTTAGACTGGACAATCCTACTTTTTCACACCTGTGATGACCATAATTTGCTAATGAGAAGCTCAATATGACCCGAAACTGGAGACTAACACATGGAAATCATTACAAGGGTATTTACTGAGGTAACAGAGAGGGAGCTGAGGGCAGTTTTCCTGCAACTACAAGGGTCCCTGCTGGTCATTAAATAGAATGCAGATTTAAGGCACTTCTGTATTGGCTTCATCCATCTTTTGTGCTATATATGGCAGTGATGAGTGAAAATCTAAGCCCGAGGCTTCAACATGCAGACTCCACATATCAAAGGACTGTTGTTAGAGTGTCAGGGAAACTCACCACCACGGGACCACTGACCGTGGTTCCACGTCCATGCCCAGACTGATTAAAGTGTTTTTAAAGGCACAAAGACCTAGATAATGCTAGTCAGATGGTTTTAATATTGTGGTAGGTCTTAAAGCTTTGTCTCTAACATTCAAATTTGGCTGCAAACAGACATTTCCAAAACATATATTTTGTTATGAACTTCACTTTGTTTATTTTTTTTTAATCAACACTCAAAGGAACCAACAAATAGTCAGTGAGCCACAATTTAAAACACAGACACATTTTATGAATAAAAACCAGACTGGGTTTTTGTTAAAATTGTTACATGGTAGACAAAATTCAGAAAATATAAAATAAATAAAAGTGAAACAAACAATCAGACAAAATGTTTTGTCGGCTTCCAGACGTTTCTCCACAGTCTCAGTTGACAATATTCACATTTGACATCAATACTGTTGATAAATGAACACAAAGTAAGTTAATAGGTGACATTATCAATACGTCTAAATGAGTATACAAGTGTGCATGTCCACAAACGCATGCAGGTGTTTACAGGTTAACTGGCAAAATGATCAATCAATTAAAAAAAACTTTTTTTTTAGTTTTGTGTTGACCTGCAGGTCACATAAATGCTATATAAACCAAGGTTATGGGGGTGAAAACGTCTGCAATATCATCAGTAGGGTAATATGTGATTAAAGCTAGCTCTTGTTTCTACTTTTAAGATCAATTGACGTGACAAAGATACAAAAACGACAAAGAAACAGAAGTTGTGAGTAGGAGAATACGTCGACTTGTAGACCAACTGTTCCACTTAAGAAATCTACACCTACAAACCACAGAGCCATGCCGTCCCTCTGCTTCCCAACACCATGCATCACATTTAGTTTGCACTAACACAGAGGTCAGACAAAATCCAGTACACGACATCTCTAGTACAATGCATGCTCTCATGTTTTCACGAGTAATTTTTTGCAGATTTGTTAACATTGCATGTTATTTGTTGAGTAACTAGCACAGGTGAACGTAAAAAAAACAAACAAACAAAAAAACACCCCCTTAAAATACCCCACCCCCCAAAAA
This sequence comes from Neolamprologus multifasciatus, assembly GCF_963576455.1. Classification (NCBI taxonomy): domain Eukaryota; kingdom Metazoa; phylum Chordata; class Actinopteri; order Cichliformes; family Cichlidae; genus Neolamprologus; species Neolamprologus multifasciatus. The sequence goes on along the minus strand of NC_140446.1, from coordinate 4,531,649 downwards.
CAAAACAACAAAAAACAAAAACAGGTCAAAAGTTGTTTCTCTGTTTAAAGAAAATATGGTTTGAAGAAAATATTGAGATAAACACACTGCCAAGTTTAGCTCGGTCAGAGGTTCCCAACTTTTTTGGTTGCATATTTCTACTTTTTAAAAACATTTTAGCTTGTCTGAACAGTTTATTTAATTCCTCAAGAAATAAAACAAAGAGTTAACATCAACACGCTAACACTCTCGCAGTGGCTAAACAAAACGCTGACGTTATTATTGTAGAGCAGGACAATTTAAAAAATAAATTATTGTATAACATTCTGTTTCATGATGATCGGGTGGTTTTGTTTATTTTCAGCTAAATTATATTTAAATTTAGGGGGAAAAAATGAATCTAAAGCTTAAAGCTAAAGCTACATGAAGATAGTGTGGCTAGCTCGATGCTAACAAGAACTTAAAAGCTAATTAGCTTAACACAGAGGTGGCAGTTAACAGTAAAATTGATATTTCCAAAAGAATCTTCTGACACATTTTTATTTTTTAAATAAAAATGTGTTAAACCCATTACACTAAATAATTAGAATTCTAATTTTGGCTTTAAAATGCTAATATCTACTAAACAAACTTTAAATTGGCAGTTTTATCATTAAAAATGTTTCTTCTTGTTTTATAAATCCCATATATCTTTTTCCTTTATAGCAGTAGCTAGCCCAAACTCCCACCCTACCAGTCTGTGATATATTTAGTTCTATTTACAATATTTTTATATTTTAACTTAGCTGAATTAAAAAATTAAATGAATTAAAAGATAAAATTTTGTTGTATTAATGGGAAGCTAACGACACCAGCAAAATATCTGCGATGATGCTTTTTTTCAGGTTTCTGTACTTGAACGTTTGCCATGTAATCACCTCTTTTGTCATTTTAAATACCAACATTTCCAGTCTATAAACTGACTGATACTCCTAAGCTCTTGGGCTAAAAGCAACATTGAAAGAAAGTTAAAAAAAAAAAAAACTCAAGTTGGGAACCACCAAACTCTGCAACCATGGTGAGACCAAACCGGGGTTCACGAGGGTACATTAAGTGCTTTAAATATTGGTTACACACACTTAAAAGTGGGGCCATTGTAGGTAGCTTCAGCATGCAGGTCAAGGAGAAAAGAAGCTGCCACAATACAATAAGTTTGACATCAAATTAATTGCCAAGTGCATTTTTGGAGTTTTACTAAGATACGAGCAAAAATTAAAAAAGGGAAACCAGCTTGGACTGGACTTCCTGTCGTCCACTCCACCAACAATGCCAACAAACCACCACAACAGAAATGTCAAACCTCCAGGAGTGTGAGGGATTGTGGTTGGATTGAGCTGGAACGCAATGGCACAAAGAAAGCAGCAATTTGTAAAATTTACATATAATAAAATAACGCCAAGGGTAGTGTTTCCGTTTGGTTCGCCTCTTACGGAAACACCAACGATAAAAACCAGGATAAAAAGACCACAGTATACATGATACCTCAGATACGTGCCTCCTGGCTTTTTTAAGGTATGAGAGGCACATTATGATAAGAGGGGAGTACAACTGTGCACAACACAGGTCAAAGGCACAACACTGGACAAAAACGAAGGGAATCAACACCCAAGGTGCTTTGAATGGGCCAAGAAAACCACAAGGGAGGAAACAAAAGTGCTTCTGAATGACATGTTTGGGCATTTTTAGCAGTATTTTTAGCAAGTCTGCTCATGACTCTGGTCTGTTGAAGAAAACAGCACAACACACTCAATAGATGCAGAATATATATATATATAAAAAAAACCTCAACAACAAAGAGGAAGTCACATCAAAGTTTGAGCTCCGAATCCTGACCGAACATGGTCAGGGAGCGTAACAACAGCAGGTAAGGTACCATTTTTCCCCAATAAAATGCATTATTTTTCCCCATGCTTGGTACAACATAATTGCATCAAATAAATTCTTTATACAAAGGATGGATTACCAAAGGGGTCAATGCCAGTAATAGGTGTCTGCGATAATGACTGAGCGCTCCTCAGCTTTGATTAAAATGTGAACAACGTGATTCTCGGTTTTCCTTCTGATATGTGCAAATATGGCTCGAACTTTGCATCAAGTTGCTCACACGAACGAGCTGCATTTACCCCAGATGGTGAAATGATTAGTCACTGACAGAATAAATAAAATATAATAATTAATTAACAAATGTGAGTCACTGATGGAGCAGAAATAGAATATCGCTTTTCAGTGTGAGGATTAGGTGCATTTCTTCATCATCTGTTAGTAAAATTGATTTTCTTGCTCATAAGCAAATAAATGAATACTGGCTGAACAGTTACTGATTATTTGAGTAAAAATGATTGAAAATAGGCTCAAAGGTGAGAGGTGGGCCATCTGAAGCCAAGATGTAAGAAGTGAGATGTGTGACTAAGAAGTACAAAAAGGTATTTTGCTATTTTATTGGATTTTTCTTTTTAAAATAAATGTGACTAATTACCCAATTTTGATAAGGCCCATAAACCCATTTTAAACCATCTGGACTCCAGAAATGTTTTAAAATTTTCATTATGTGATAAACTACAAATTAGGGAAGCACCGATCCAGTTCCAAACCAAACTATATTCAATTTACATAAATATGAAAAAGCAGAAAACTGAAAGATCAGTTGTCCTTTCTGCTTGATAAGTGACTTGATATCCAATTGTGGCAGATTAAAGGGGACCTACTGTGCTGCAGTGGTGGGTTCTATCATCAAGCTGAGTTAAAGTTTCATGTAATGAGGTGAGCTTATGTACAAGTAATCTCAGGGAGCCAAAAGTTCAGTTTGTCTTTACGAGGGGCAGCCAATCAGACTAGAGTCCAGGATCCGGGAGCTAAAGGAGCTTGTTTCAGTTCAAGGATGAGCTAAGCGGCCCAAATGTAGGACAAATAAGGATTAGCCTGAAATGTGACTCATGCAAAGCTCAAGAATAAAACTCTAGAGCTAAAATGGCCAGAACAGATCCCCGTTTATTTTCTGTCAACTGACAAATCACCGTTTTCACTTTAGTACGAGCCAGTTCACTTGCACACATGTGCACAGATTAAGGCTTGACTTATACTTCTGCATTACAATTTTGCTAAGCTGTTGTTAGCATTCACAGCTAGTGTGGTTTCTTTCTATGCCACTAACAGTTTACTAAAAAAAAAACAAAAAAAAACAAAAAAAGCAGGCAGCTGACACTGAATTATTCAGGCAGGTTACTTGCTCCTAGATTAGCCCAGTAACCCCCATAACCCCATTATATGCATTACGTTTGCAAAAGTAATATACTCCATTATTCACCACCAAGCATCTGTTACAGTGTGGAAGTATAAATCAAGCTCACATCCTGGCCTGTGTACAGAAGATTTCTATGTTGTTGCAGTGTTTTTGAAAGCGTCAAAAACAGCACAATAACATATCAACATAATGTTAAGCACAAGAACAACATACTTTAGCCAAACTACTAAGGCTTCGCTCTCGAGCTCACGAAAACTGAACTCACTTCCCGGCTGGCAGCGTTGTTTACACAGCGTATAAAACTCAGGTATCTCAGGGCTTTAAGCAGTGAGCGGTACAGTTTAGCTTGCGCCACGGTTGCTACAAGTGCTGCAGAGTGTAAGACAACACAGTCATTTTGGTGTGGCAACAAGAGGCAGCTGCAAAGTGAGCGAATATTGGCAAAGAGAATAGCACGAGGCCCGAGAGGAGAGGGGTGCTTCAGGGTTTTGAGGCAGCATACAGTCTGGCCACAGTCCAACCTCCGCCACGCTTTACTTGGACAAATGACAATGACAGTAGTTTTCCTTATCCCTAATTACAATTTTAAGATATGCAATAGTTTAAAGTCGGATATTTAAGAGAAAACTTACCGGTGTCATCTTCTTTTTTTCTTTGAGGAACACTACAGAAAACGTGCAGCTGAAAAACTGGTGATATTTCAGGATGAACAGAAAGCAGAGAGGCACTGCATACACAAATTCACACCCGTGTTAGCGGGCGGGAAAACTGATATTTTCTCCATTGTTTAAATAGACTCAACCACCAGAATATGTAAATATATCACAACTATGATACAGAAATCAATAATTACACCATTTGCATTCAATTTTTCATATAATTTCATCATGTAGCCTATATAGATTTATATAGATTCCTCACATGCCTTGACAAATAGTACTCTAGTGTAGGTAAGTCCATTTTTTTAGTCATGTATGTTCTTTTCTTACAGATCAAAAGGAGCCACTGGAGACGTCTTGGTTCGCGGAAAAGATGCCGCTCCAGGTTAGCTCGTAATGAGTGATCGGTCCGTGCACCATCCGCCTGCGACTGCTCCATCTCGGGCTCCACCTGCAGAGGAGTCGATGCTCTCTCGGTCAGTAAGTGGAGTGTTTTCATTCCTTTATGTCCTTTGAGAGTCCTGAGGAGGTTTCTGCTAAATCAACAGAGCCAGATGTGTAAGACAAGAGGAAATATCCCGTCTGATAACGATGATGGAGATCCAGAATCGAGGTGGAGATGGAGACGATGATTTCTGGTAGCTCTGTCCGTCCAACTGAGAACAACAAGAGGCTAATATCCGCGCCGTAGCCTGCGCTCCTGTCACATTGTCCAACAAAAAGCTGCAACGAGGAAAAGCCCTGAACCTGTCGTCTCTCTTCCAAAGTGAAGAAGGAGAGACGAGACGACAAGCCAGGGTCACGTTGCAGCACTGAAGGATTGTGGGGGACGCCAACAGCGCCCGCTGTGGAAAGGCACACCAGAGGAGAAGGGAAGGGGCGGATGATCATGATGATGATGATGATGGTACAAGGTGGAAGGGGGTTTATGAAAAGTGAAGAAAATGTTCGACAACAACGTGGTTGTTGCTGATAAACTGTTGTTAAGCTCAGGATCTCTTCACATCCGCGAGCCTCGCTCCTGAAGGATCTGCGAAAGGCAGACAGGAAAAAACAAATTTTCAAAAAGCAAGAAAAAACAACACTTTGAATTTTGAGGGGTTTTTGCAATAAAAAAAGAAGTGTTGGATTAAACTGATATAAAAAAGCGGTGGTGTTCAGGTTCCTGCACAGACAGCATTCTCAAATCGTTGCTTTTTCCCTTCACAGACTATGTGTCACATTTGCTGAGACATTTAGGAGGACAAAGAGAGGGTCAGACAGACTGAAATGTTGTAATCCAGTAAATATTTCAGCAGTCAGTGTGCTGTACTCCACTTTTTACTACTTTCCACTCTCTATGCCATCACTTTATCCAGTACACTCTATAGTATTTTTACTGATATATTTAACATATTTTTAAAATAATTTAATCCTCTGTTGAATCAGTTGTAACAAAATTTCATTCCTTGTATACTTTTTCATAATGAATGCAGATGCAGAATAACCGCTTGGGGTTTTCGTCCAGCTGAAATCTGTCCAAAACAAACAATCAGTCAAAGCAATATGGGTTTCCTTTTAGCATTAGCTTCCCTTTTTCAGCCAGAGCATAGGAAATTATTTAAATTGTTATTCGCTGAGGGAAAAGCCAGGACACCATAATTATGGATGTGAAACTGACGATGCAGCACGCCAGTATCCTGATAGATTTGTAAATCTGAGTCATACCTGCTTTATCACCTAGTTTTCTCTAAAACAGGAACTAATTTTCAAAACAAGCAGCATGTTGGATTTGATAAAATATGAAACTAATGATTAACAGAATTAGATTATTCAGAAAGTTAGTGGATCAAGTGAGAAGTAGAAATCGTTTCCCGAAAGACTTGTATACAACATAGACTACAGGAGTGGCCCCCTGCTGGTCATTTGCAAGAATGCATGTTATAAAAAAAAAAAAGTTTATAATGAATACTTGGTCGATAAATGCTTTATACTTGAGAAAACATGCTTTCATTGATAAATAACATCTGGTAAACCAACTCAGTTCCATAAAAATAGGAACGAATGAAATCCGAGTCTTTGCATTGATTTCATGGATATGATCGCATACATGAAAATAATCTTGCAGATCTTGTTAACTCACTGTTAAGCAGGTAAGAACTACGAAGATAAACGCTAACAAATTATTTGAACACAGCAGCAGTGGCTCAGTAAAGTTCAGAAGGTTCTTGACTTTTGTGGCATCCTGGCTGCCAGCACACAGACTATTTCTAGCTGAGCTCATCCATACGGTTATATTTAGCTCCTGTATTTGTTGTAGTTTAAGCTTCAGCATTAAGTATTTAATACAGCACAATAAACTGAGCTACGGTAAAAGTATAACATGAACTTTCCACCAACTGAAGGTCTCAAACTTCAGAAAATGCATTTTTCATACAGATGCATTTTGACTTTCAGAGAGGCTGCTTGTAAAAACGCCCAAATGAGATGGTGAGGTCCACTCTACCCAGTCTTATCCAGCATGGACTGGTTTATGGTCCAACAGTCAAATATTTTCATTGGGAAGGTTCCTCACTGAGTCAAGTGAAATGGAAGTAAAATTAAATTCTACAAACACTAAGGAAGGTGCTTCAGTGCTACCTTTATTACCCATGTTGTATCTACTGTAGTTTGGGTTAAGCACTTGAATTGAGAGGGGGAGGATTACACAATTCAGTTGACCAAACTGAAAAATATGAGATTTTACACACTGAACCTAAAATAAAGGCAGAAGTTATACTGGCGCGTCTCTTCAGCAGGAAGTGAAAATAAACTATTCAAGTTTTATGTCATGAAACATGTCTAGAATGGATGTTTTAAATTACGTTCCCAGCACATAACTTTAATCTCTTAGACAACACTGTGAGTAGCTTTTGTCTCTGGGTTTTAGTCAAGGATGGTTTCAGGCCTGAAGAGAAAACTGTGGATGTAAAGCGCTACAGACCAAGGTGGAGCAGTGTGGACGTTGTATGTAAACAAGATAATAATTATAAAAATATGTTTCTTATTATTTTGCTGTAGCCAGCTTTTAAAAAAAATAATTTCTGTTAGTTCTTAGTTCTGTTACCACAGGATGGGCTAAGAATCTTGCCCTGGTATTGAAAATGGCATCGATTTTGGATCATTTCCCAGGGTATCGGAATTAAATTTGAAATTCAAGTATGGACCCTAAACCATCAGGTCACCGTGCTGAGACTGACTGATGTTGACCGAGCCCAGGTTGTTGGCATGCTGGCAGCATGCTGGAGAGAAAAGAATCAACAGCACATCCTGACACTTGTGTTGCTGTATCTCGCATTAAGTGTCTTGCATACAGCTTTACTGCACTGTCGGTCGTTAACATCCATTTAAAAACACAAACTTATTGTGGGATGCATTTAATTCCACTTAATAAGCTGTTTCACTCCCTGTTCTTTAAGATTACAAACTAGATAATGAAGTAATAATTTTCCACCAGTGATCCTCTTTTATATGAAACATTTCATGGGGTGACGTATCCACGATGCGCTCATTTTTTGCCCATCTTTGGGGCACTGTGGTTTTAACACAGCAGACTCACATCAACAACATCTGGCCACATTATTAAGGAGTCTAGCGTCAGAGCAGTTAGCTTGTCTGAGCTCATTAAAACCTCTTCAGATCTTTTAGTGACCTTGTGACATTTTCTATTGAGTCAAGGGAAACTTATGGGCAAAAGGAAGTAGGATTTAGTGTTTTGGACGATTCAAGTGCAGCTTTGGTTCCTACACATGGATCCTGTAGCTTCTGTGGCTTATAAACTGGGTTTTAATACACAAATACGGTCCTTTGCTGCAGTTTGCAGGAGGTGTTCAGACAGCCTGAACAACGGTATGAAATGTCGACTTACCTTGGCCTTCTCGGTGGGCTCAATGACGATGCCATTAGTGGAGTTGTTGAGTTCCCGGGAAACTACACATAGAAATTCAGCCTGGTCCTCATTGCCATAGTTATATGAGGAGCCGATGCTTATAAGCTGAGGGTGGAGATGGGCAAAGAAACAAAAGATCCGGAGTTAGAAGAGAGCCTACATTTCCAAGACGTTTCACACTCTGCACCTTTTCAGTCAATAACTTGTGTTTTTTCCATTTAATTTAGTTCTACCATGCTATTTACTTTTAGTTGTTGTTGTTTTAGAGAAACTGTTGAAAATGTCTGAAAAACAACAACAACATCAAAAAAACCAACCCCTAATCAAACAAAGAAATATTCATTATATAAAAAAACAACTGAATGATTTTAAGTTTTCCTATTTTGAATACTGAGCCTGAAAAAAAGGGATTTGATACAATTAATAAATGACATTTTATTTGCCAATATAGACTTACAGCGATATTTCAGCACATATATCACTGCATTTCTGTAGTCTGTTCATGACCTCTCTTTCTTTGCCCGACAGCAAAGATGGCCACCCTGCAACTCAACTCCTGTGGCTCACTCTCGCTTTGACAAATCAATATCATTTTGGAATTTTAACTTTTTATTTATTTAACTTACCCTAGCTACGGTTTCCAAAGACGTTAAAATCACTGGGGAAACTCAAAAACAAAATAAATCAGCAGTCGGTGGACAAACAGGTGTGCCTTCACAGCCAAAGCCGCTGGCTTATGCTTTGTTTATGGTGACCACATTGGCTTTGTTGAGCACCAACTGTGACATGCCGGTGCTTGAGGGTGGTTGAAGATTAAACATTTTCCCCTAGCAACTGGAGGATGCCAAGGGTTTGCCAATCGGTCTCTAGACGACTGTGACTGAGACCGGTCAGGTTATTTTTCACAAACATGGATGGAGCTCAAAGTTTCCTGCAGAGCTTTATAGCAACTGTAGGCCTAAAAGTGCTACTAGTTCTGTCATGTTTGTTGGTAATTTAAAAAAGACAAATGAGTTGTGTTATTTTAGCTCTTTAAATTTAATAAATGCAACAAATGTGGTATTTTCTATTAAAGTTAAAAATACCAAATAGTCATAATCAGACCTTTGCGGAGTAGTCACATGTGGCAATGACTATAATTATTTACAGCTATTACTAATGTCAGGGGTTTAATTCATACTTACCTTCATTATAAGGTTCAAAGATCTTTTTTATCTTTTGAAGATCAAAAAATTGATACAGGTTCATATTGATAATACATGATTACTAATATAGAGGAAACTACAAGGTGACAGAGTCCGACTGCATACAGATTCAGGTCAAGACCAAATGAAGTACTTTTAGTATCCATTCCTGCTCATGATTAAAACATTTTGTGCCCCAGTCTTTCCTGTGTGGAAATAAATACCTGACAATGTGCTGGCATACATCTCAGGGCAAGCGGAGCTTAAAACTGCGGCGTCGAATCAACTAAAGCGTGAACTAAAAGATGACATATTTTAAAAGCTGCGTTTTCTGCACCTGCTCAAACTTCCAACCGTCCGACATAGTTGAGACCATCTGCGTGAGTTCCTCCTCTTGGCACTGTAGTACTCGATACACATGCTTCACAGGGCCCTGAGGGACACAGCAAAGGCACGCAGAGCATTACTGAAAAAGCATCAACAATCTGCAGGCAGGCACACATTTTGTTTGAACACTTTACAAGCTACCTGGGTTATATTTGCACTGGAAGAAAGTCAGCCACTAAGACTTATTTTGGTTTAGTTTTGTTTACCTGAGATGTCCGGTTCTCGTTGTCCCGTATCCTCTCTTTCACCAGCCTCACCAGGGAAGCAATGTTGTAGAACTCGGCTTCCTCCAGAACGCCTGAAACACAAATCGAATGAATGTGTTATTTGGTGTCTGAGATGCTGCTCACTGACAGCTCTGCATTATGCTTTTGCTTTTTACCTTCTTCTGCCAGATTCTTATCCATAATCAGTTTTCCATGCCGAAGGTAATTCAGGATAGGGCCAAAGTACGTGGGGTCTCTGTCGATTAGATATGCTCCTGTCTCGTCCTGCAAGAATTAACAGGATCCAAGGAGCAAGTTCCATGTTAACAGAGGAGCAAGTTCCATGTTTTTTTTTTTATTGTTTGTTTGTTTGTTTTTTAAATTGGAAAGATTGTTTATGTATATTTATAGTTTTTTTTCTTGTAAATTTGACAAGTTTTCTTACAAATTTTATGGGGTTTTTATTGTAAATGTTCAGGCTTGTTGACCTATATTTGCTATTATTTCTATTAAATTTCTCAGTTTTTTTCTCATAAATTTTCAGATATTTTTTTTTCTTTAACGTTGAAGTTCGTTAATGTAAAATTTGCCATTTTTCGTGTAATTTTTTTCTTGCAAATGTGGGACTAATTTAGAAAATTCAAATTTTTAAAACTGAAGTGTATCGTCCTACCTGCAGTAGTCTATAAACATGTTGTACAGGGCAGATGGGTACCACTGTGGAAATTGATTTTTCACTTTTTAATTTGTGCTCTTACAGTTTAGTGTTCATTTTTTTGTGTTCTTTGCGTCCCTTTGCTGTGTGAACCTGTGTTGTATGTATATGTGTTTTTCTGGCGTCCCACTCACCTTGTCAGAGTCCAGGTCCGGGTCTTCCTGACACAGGCGGAACAGGAAAGATTTGGGGTCCCTGCACAGCGTCTGTTTGGTGGTAATGAAGTAGGTACCACCGACGTTAAGCCGGACCCAGCGGGAGCCCGGCTTGTCCACTGGCTCGGACGGGGAGCTGGGATTGCTCTTCACCGGGAACCCAAACACCGACCTTCCGCCGCCGCCGCTGCAGCCTGACACCCCACCCGGGCTGAGCTGGCTGCTCCGCGGCGGAACAATGAGGGTGGGCGACGCCAGGCGCACCGAGCCCCGGATGTCGCGGTGCTCGGGCTGCTCTATGGTGCCAGCACCGCTGGGTTCCACAACATGCAGCTCAGCCATGTTTCCTCTCCGTCTGAAGAACCAGTCGCACAGCCGCACGGTGAGCTAACGACACACTGCGGGGAAACAGCCTCCCTGAACCGCCTGGTAAACACACCGAAGATATTTTTCTCCTTCTGACGGGCTGCCTGCTCTCATCGGGGCGTTGCTGCTCGTAGTCGACCGCCTCCACCTCCAGACCCAGAGATTAGGACACAAAAACGACTATGAGAGGCTGCACAACAGGAGCAGCATCGCGTTTAACCGTTTCTCCAAAAGCTAAATTGGTCATTCTCATCTATTCAAATGTTAACCAGAGAAAAGGCATTTTTTCCGGGTTGTAACGTGATTACTGTTTACTTCCGCCGTGTCACAGCTTTTCAAAATAAAAGCGAATTCAGCATGCAGAATTATTTATTATTATAGAATTATTAGGCAAATTATTTATTTTCCTTGAACGGGCATAAACAACAGAATATCGCTTTAAATTCTGTTATGTAAAGGAAGAAGACCTTAGCCGTAATTATATACAAACCAATCATACTTATGTGCAAGAATGGGGCTTTTATGAACATTGTTTTGCTGCTTTAAAAAGGAGCAATATGAAATACGAAATCTAAGGTTAAACTCGGAAAATATATTTAAATAGTTATGAAACAATCACAAAGTACAAATGAAAGCCCTAAAGAGTTCAATTTTTAACTTGAATTGCTTAATTGCTATGGAAGCACTAAAGGTGTACTTAGTAAGGTGGAAATAATTAGGGTGGGGTGGACAAAAACAATATGGGAAACTGGAAACAAATACAAATCTTAACATGACATGACTATATACACTTACGTGTTATATGTACTTTTTTCATTTTATGAATGTTTTTTTCTGTAATGATAAGTGGAGTATTTCTGATTCATAGAAGACCAAGGTTTCTTTGTGTAAACACGATGTCAAATTAAACTTGGAGCGCAACTAGAGTCCAAGTCTGTCAAACAACTGAGAGAAAAGGAACTGAAATGGAAAAACCACATGAACCACACAGGATTTGTAATGACCTTTAAGCAACCATTCGGGACTTTTTCTTTCTTTCTTTCTTTTTTACAGTAAAACAAAGACATGGCTTGTTTTTTTTCTGCTGGGAGTGCTTTTACTGCTCACTTAGCAAACTAGCTTTCATGGGAAAAAAGGAATTGAGATTATGAGATATGGATGAAGAAGTCCATGGGAGTGAGGGAGAAAGAGGTTCTCATAGTGTTGATGATGGTATTAACTTCGGCTAATCTTGAATGGTATGGGACAAGGGGTGAAATGACTCCTCAACACACTGTTACTACCAGCAAGGCACATATCACAAAAACTCCTTTCACATGTAGCTAAAGGCATTTCCTGGAGGTCAAGGAGTGATGTGTCCTCGTCGGGGAATCGAACCCCGATGTCCCGCGTGACAAACGGGGAGAGTCATCACTATACATTTATATAATAGCGCCACAAGACCATAGTGGACAAAAATATATTGCACCCGTAGTGGTTTAGGACTCCCATAGAGAATGGATATGAAACAGTTGAGGGCCGTTTAGTAAATCTAGTGTTAAGTAAACAATTCAAGAGAATATGTCCTAAAGTATACGTGATGCAGTAACAAAAAGAACAGCGTCACGTTCATTTGCAGCGGTCCTCGTTAGTATAGTGGTGAGTATCCCCGCCTGTCACGGTTCGATTCCCCGACGGGGAGGCATTACGTTTTTCATTGTTCTGTTTGTTAACGTTTTTCGATCATGTAAACAATACACAGGTATATTTAACTAATTCATCATTTGCCCTTTCTTTATAGTTCAAGAAGGTCATATCTTTATAACTCTTTGTGAACTGCTTTATGTTTGGACATTGCTTCAATTCCATATTCAAACTGTTCCACAGTTTCGCTCCATGCACAGAAACACAAAAGCTTTTTCTGGTAGAGAACTCTACGTTGAGGTATCTAGTCATTCTAGTCTCTCTGCCCGCTGTTTACACGTTTGATACCCATAAACAGCCGTGCACAACTTAAGGTATCAAAACGGGAAAACAGCGATACTATCCCATAGTGGATATTATTGTGGCCAGGATCGATACTGCAACATGAAGGGTATCGTGCACCTTCCTCGTTAGTATAGTGGTGAGTATCCCCGCCTGTCACGCGGGAGACCGGGGTTCGATTCCCCGACGGGGAGGCACGTCCTTTTCGTTCTTGGAAGTGTTAAAAGTTAGACTGCACGTGATGGGAAAGTCCCATATACACTGCTCAAAAAATAAAGGGAACACAAAAATAAGACATCCAACATCCTCTGAAGGGGAGGCATTGCGTTTTCATTCTTAGAAATGTTAGTCAGACTGGACACCACTGGAAAGGTCCTCAACTATTTTAATGTTTCAGGGTTTCCTTTAACAGACTTATATTATTTTAATAAAATAATATTAACACTCATGACAGTTAGTGATGTTTTCTAAACTGTAGCCTCAAAACTCCTCCTGGACAACGCTTGGAGTGCTCAGGTAGGATAGAAAATTGCTAAGTGCTAACGAGTCAAAGTAACAGAGCATAAAACACAGAAAAACATGGAGGAGACTTTCCTGTCCTGGTCGTTTTATAGCAGATAATCTTAAAAATAATCTGCAGTAGAACAAAAACAGAAGAAAACCATGAATCAACATATAAACATTATGCTGCTGAAGTGAAGCAGAGCAAAGTTACAGAGGTTTCATTAGAGACACAGCTAAGCATTCTGCAATTTCGCATAATTTTAAAAAGTTTAAATTTCTTCAGTACTGAACAGCAGAACTGAGACTTTCTTGTGGGAAGTCAGTTAAATTAAAAACAAAAACACAGCGGCGGACAGCGCTGTACATAACGGTAGACTTGTGCGTAATAAGCAAGCGAATAATGCAGAAAACAGATTTTTAGATGGGGAAACTGTTCTTGAAGTACACTGAGAAAGGAAGAGAGCTGTGCATGAAGCTCATTTTACCGTGGTGGAAGCAAAACAGCAAAGAAGGAATTCATGACGATGTCTATGTGAAGCGAAATATGAAGCGTAGTTTGGATCTTCTTTTGCTGCTGGTTCAGTCAAATTTGGTTGGAGAGAGACAAAGCCTACAGCTGCAGAATCTAGCACAAAAAAGATAAACACAAAGCGCGGACCGCCAAAGCAACAGAATCTGTGAGCTGTCGGCTTTCAGCCATGACGGCGTTCAGGTGAGGAAGCCGACGTCTCGCTGATTCCGATGCGTAGGCGGTCTGCACTTTGTGTTTGTGTCTTTGTGCAGAATCCGTGTACCTGCTCTCATTTCCGTTTTCAGCTGTTTGGTGGTTGTTGAAATTTTGTGAGGTTTAACCTGAGATTCTGGCATTGCGGGCAAAATAAATTTATATTTAAAAATCTATTCAAGATTTTAATGAATCAATATCACAGTATTCAAGTTAGAATAGATTTTAATCTGAAAATTGATAATCAAAACAGGGCCTGTAATTGTAGTCTCTCTGCCCACTGTTATTTACACGTTAAAGTTGATACACAGAAACAAGCGTGCACAACTTAAAACGTATAGTGGACATTATTGTGGCCACTATTTTATTATTATTATTACCATTATTATTTCTGTCTGGAAATAGACCAGTTTGAAATGATGAATTACAGATGAGTGTAAATGGTTTTATAATGCCCTCAATGACTCTTTTAACCACTATCATATCAATATCATTACAATCCAACGATTTCTTTTTTGGGTTTTTTTGTTTGTTTTATTTGCTTTTTTCGTTGATGGTAGAGAACTCTACGTTGAGGTATCTAGTCATTCTAGTCTCTTTGCCCGCTGTTTACACGTTTGATACACAACTTAAGGTATCGAAACGGGGAAACAGCGACACTATCCCATAGTGGACATTATTGTGGCCAGGATCGGTACTGCAACATGAAAGTCGCTGAGCACCTTCCTCGTTAGTATAGTGGTGAGTATCCCCGCCTGTCACGCGGGAGACCGGGGTTCGATTCCCCGACGGGGAGGCATTTCATTTTCGTTCTTGGAAATGTTAAAAGTTAGACTGCACGAGATGGGAAAGTCCCATATACACTGCTCAAAAAATAAAGGGAACACAAAAATAAGACATCCTACATCTGAATGAATGAATAAAATGATCTTACTAAATACTTAAATACTACGTTATTTACATAGTTGAATGTGCTGACACCAAAATCACACAAAAATTATCAATGAAGATCAAATTTAGCAACCCATGGAGGTCTGGATTAGGAGTAACACTCAAAATTAAAGTGGAAAAACACACTACAGGCTGGTCCAACTTTGATGTAATGTCCTTAAAACAAGTGAGGCTCAGTAGTGTGTGTGTGGCCTACACGTGCCTGTATAGAATTATGTTTGTTTTGGAGGGTTTTTTGCTTCTTTCGTTGATGGCAGAGAACTCTACGTCGAGGCCTCAATTTAATACACATAAATAGGTCTGCACAATCTAACGTATCAAAACGGGGAAACAGCGACACTATCCCATAGTGGACATTATTGTGGCCAGGATCGGTACTGCAACATAAAAGTCATTGAACACCTTCCTCGTTAGTATAGTGGTGAGTATCCCCGCCTGTCACGCGGGAGACCGGGGTTCGATTCCCCGACGGGGAGGCATTACGTTTTTCATTGTTCTGTTTATATATTCAAACTGTTCCACAGTTTCGCTCCATGCACAGAAACACGAAAGCTTTTTCTGGTAGAGAACTCTACGTTGAGGTATCTAGTCATTCTAGTCTCTCTGCCCGCTGTTTACACGTTTGATACCCATAAACAGCCGTGCACAACTTAAGGTATCAAAACGGGAAAACAGCAACACTATCCCATAGTGGATATTATTGTGGCCAGGATCGATACTGCAACATAAAGGGTATCGTGCACCTTCCTCGTTAGTATAGTGGTGAGTATCCCCGCCTGTCACGCGGGAGACCGGGGTTCGATTCCCCGACGGGGAGGCATTACGTTTTCGTTCTTGGAAAAGTTGGACTGCACATGATGGGAAAGCCCCATAAACACGACTCAAAAAACGTAAAGGGAACACATAAACAAGAACAGAACTCATCTTGTTGTTCTTTCTGCTCGCTTTATGACTATGGACCACAGAGGTTTCAGTTGCTCTGCTCCTCGGCTCTGGAGTTCACTTCCTTCGGCCTTAAGAAATATAGATTCCCTTCCCGTATTTAAGTCAAAACCTACTTCTTTAAACTGACTTACTCGCTTTAATACAGATTTTACTGTCAAATCGTGTTTTTTTTTTGTTTTTTTGTTTTTTAAAATTTGTTGTTTGTGGTTGTATTTTCCTGTTTTTTGTATTTTATTTTATTAGAATCTATTTTAATCTAGTGTTTTATTGATGTCTTTTTCTCTTTGTAAGGTGACCTTGGGTTTTAGAAAGGCACCCTCAAATAAAATGTATTGTTATTATTATTATTATTATTATTATTATTATTATTATTATTATTATTATAAGACATCCTAGATCTGAATGAATGAAATATTCTTATTAAATACTATGTTCTTTATATAGTTGAATGTGCTGACAACAAAATCACACAAAAAACTGCAATGGAAATCAAATTTAGCAACCCATGGAGGTCTTGATTTGGAGTCACACTCAAAATTAAAGTGGAAAAACACACTACAGGCTGATCCAACTTTGATGTAATGTCCTTAAAACAAGTCAAAATGAGGCTCAGTGATGTGTGTGTGTAGCTTCCACGTGCCTGTATGACCTCCCTACAACACCTGGGCATGCTCCTGATGAGGTGGCGGATGGTCTCCTGAAGAGATCTCCTCCCAGACCTACCTAATGGCAGTCAGGCTACCTCTGGCGTGCACACCATGGGAAAGTCCTCAACTACCTTCATGTTTTTAGGTTTTTTTTCACAGACTCAAAACTTTTCCAAGAACAGAGCTTTGAGTTTTCAAGTAGAATAGAAAAGTGCTATATAAGAATTAGTCCATTACCATTTACCTTACCCTTTACCATAAACTGTTTCCCATTCATTCTCTATGGGAGTGCTATATTTTTGTCCACTTTAGTCTTCTGGCGCTGTTGTGACTAATAAATGATACGTTAAATATGTTTGGTTTGGAGGGGGGGTTGCCTCTTTCGTTGATGGCAGAGAACTCTACGTTGAGGCGTCAATTTAATACACATAAATAGGTCTGCACAACCTAAGGTATCAAAACGGGGAAACAGCGACAACATCCCATAGTGGACATTATTGTGGCCAGTATTGGTACTGCAACATAAAACTCGTTTGGCACCTTCCTCGTTAGTATAGTGGTGAGTATCCCCGCCTGTCACGCGGGAGACCGGGGTTCGATTCCCCGACGGGGAGGCATTACGTTTTCATTTTCACAAATGTTAGTCAGACTGGACACCATTGAGAAGGTCCTCAACTACCTTGAAAAAGAAGACAATGTTTGTATCCATCTTTCTGTTCAGTATCAATAGTCCTAAACCATTTATGCTGCACTGACCCCTTTCCAGGGTTGGCTCTAGGATTTGGTGGTCCTAAACAAGATTTTATATGTAGCCCCAGAGCTCTTCACGCACAGCACTTTGAGTGCTCTAGTCCATTTACCATTTAGATCCACCAAATCACGCACACTGCTTTCAACTAGATGAAGACAAACACATACAAACAAACTAGAAACAGCAAAGACCCCAGTACATACCTCTGAAGTTATGTCGGAGAAGCCTGTGGTGCCTCAGTATAGTCCTCAGCTATGTTCGGGGAGGGAGCAGATGACTCTGAAGTTTTGGATGATGTCAGCAGTCATGTCAGCTGTGGTAGATGTGCTTGTTGTATCAGAAGAAGCTCCAAAATACTCCAGTAATGACCCTGAGAATTTTATATATTAGATTATTATTTTTATACATAGGGTGGATGAAATTAATTAGGTACATTATATGAATTAGGTCTATACTTTAACCACAAAACAAATGTATTTTTAATATGCAAAGGATCCATGAATATTAGTATGTTCAAATAGGATCTAAAATTAAATATAGTTAGAAAGTTAATGTTTACCTGGAAGAATTTGTGACAATTTGAACATTTCATAGGTTTATATAAAATGTAAATGTAATTCTAGGTAACAAACAAAAGCTAGCTATTATAAATTATAAATGATGTTGCACTTCTACTTAAGTTGGCAGTAAAATAGCAAGTAAAGCTTGTTCTAATAAAAACACATTATGAATGAATAATAAACATATAATAAATTCATGACTTTCTAGCCACTGCTTGCAGTTGAAAATTACTGTGGCTATATTTAATTTCATTTGTTCAAAATTAATAGCTAACTCTAAGTTGTAAAACAACACAAACAACAAACGAACAAACATATACACGCACAGACACACATACAAAATAGCTAAGTAAGTAAGTAGCTTACAACTAAAACTAGCCATACAATCAAACAGGTTATTTGGTTATTAATTATGTTTACAATTCCTCTTGGGTAAGCTAACAAGCTGACAAAAACAAGCATGTTCTCAGAAACAAATGATTCAGACTCATCAATGATTACGTCAGCAGACCAGGTTCATATTAACTGTGGCTGTTAAATATGTTCAAACATAACTTTGACGTAGGAAACAAAACTGTCAAATTCATTCAGGTAGACTCAAAAATAAATCCATACATACATTTTTGTCTATCTCGGAAAAAAAAAAGAAAAAAAGATATATAGTGTTTTTTCGTCCTTGAGGCCCACTCCTAATTTTTTAGGAGCCATCTATGAAACTCTAGGCTAATCTGTATCGAGATGTAGAGTTATGATGGCGCTGTTCTGATCTTGCTCAACTACGTAGACGCTAGAGCTAACCGGAAGTTAGCTTCCCAACCCGCTGAAGTACTGCAAAGTCGGGAGATACTTGGGATTTAAAATCTCCCCATGTAAACTACACAGATATTTAACAGGTGCTGATAGGCTTATTTAGCGTTGTGTGAACTCATCTGACAAGGGCTTAAATGTAACAGAACTTTTATTTACATGTAAAAGCGCTTCAACCACAGTGCGTGCTAGCAACACAGGAAATCATGCCCCCACCTCCTAGTGGTCGTGACCTTAAACTACTACATAGACTGCCTTGATGCATGCGCAATTGTCCAGGTAAAGAAATCTCAAAAAACTTGGTTCTGTTCCTATTTGGTTATGACGGTTTGCATATTAATGATCAGGAGACTGACCTCACAGCCCATTGTTCGTCAGTGGTGCTTGTTTCAGTCATTATGCAAATGTATTGTTTATAACTAAGGTTGGGGAAACCTGCATCCAGCTGATACTGACGAAGTCCCTTGGGTGAGTGACGAAACGTTTCTCCCACTGAAAACAAAACGTGCAGATGAACAGAACCAACTTTTTGGGTTTCTATCAGTAAGTCTCAGAAAATCAGTTTGGTTTCAGGAGAGGTTTCATGTTTCCTTTTTCTGTCATAGACTACATTTTCCGGAAGAGGCCAAATCAAACAGAAAAACAGGAAACTACTGAATCCATGTGCGTGGTTAAAATTTTCTTTGGGACCATAATCCTTTCTTATGAGGGCATACATACGGTCATATCATTCAGCAGAGATCTGTACAGGATTTTGGCGGATTTGAGGATTAGCATTGCCTTGTTAACTTGTACTTCACGTTATCAGTTTATGGTAACTTTACGTTATCAATCCGTTTATCATTTTTTTTTTTTTGCTCCTCATCCACTTCAACGTCATGTTTAACGATTAACTGATACTGTGAATGTAAGCGACAGCGATTTACAGCCCGAAAAGTTACATAAATAAAAAATAATTCAGAATCATGTGATCTTTGCTTAAAGTGGTGATTATTAAGTGATTATTAAAGGGGACGTGTTGCATTTTTCCTCGAGTTTGATTGAGGAGAAATCATCCTTTCAGGACGGCCAGGTGGTGATGAAGGAATATCTGATTCTGGTCACACAGCTGGAGCACCTCCAGTGACAGAAGCTCTGGTTCTACATTCAGCCCACAATGCCCATGGTGGAGGAAGTCTCTTTGGTCGTGGATCTCCGCTTCTGCGTGAAAGAAGTACACACGACCCCATGATATCTTAGTGAACTAGAGACCCTAATATTTGATTTACTTCCATTAGTTAAAGAATTAAATTGTTAGTGCATTTATTAAAATAAATTATGTTTTCTGCTGTTTTCACATTATCATAAACAGTAGGTTGATATATATTAATTTCCAATAACAGATACTAAAACTAAGGCGAATTCCTCTTATTTTATTTTAATTAGTTTCTAGTTCACAATTTTTTTTCAATTAGTTTTAATTTTTTATCAGAAGTTTATCTTTATTTGTATTTTAGTTAACTAAAATTGTTTGGGTTCTTTTTTACATCTAATTGTAGTTTTTTGTTTAGTTTTAGTTAACTATAACAACCTTAGTCAGCATCATAGTAGCTGCAGTTAATCTACAAACTTATACATAAGCAGACATCTACCCGGGTTCAAGTACAGTAACAAAAGCAGTATTGTGATTTTAGAGAAAATGCCTGTTTTATGATTGATAGATTTTTGCCAAATAGATTTTTAAAAGTAGTTATTATATTCCTATTTGTATTACAATTCGACTTTCAGCCCCAGCATTAAGATATTATTAACCTATTAACCTAATCTTATTTGAAATATTATTTTTGTGAGATTTTGAAACTTCTGCATTATCAGTGTGATTTTTTTTCTTCCTGACAAACATGAATAAATTGCACAATACATTTCACAAGCAATACTTTTACAATTTTTAACTAATATATGTGAAATTATGTTTTATTTATTTTTTTATTTGTCAGAATATTCAATATACACTCCGGTTTAAATAAATAAATACATAGTTTTCTAGCTATTTTTGTATGGTCAGGCGTCACAAGGTCACTGACCTGTAGGGGTCAGTGTGGCGCCGTCACTGCGCTGCTGGAGAAGAAGAAGAATTTGATAGTAGTGGGCGCGTTTGCTATCTGCCCCGGTGATCGCTGCAGAAAGGCGAGTGCCAGGTAGAGTGATGACTTTAGACTCTAGTTAAACCTGTAACGGGACTTTATGTTACTGAGTTACGTTATTGTTTGCTTTTATGGCATTTCATGTTTCATTTGGCTCAGAGAGCTACTAGAGAGCATCCCCCTGCTGTAGCAGGCTAACTAGCCAGCTAGCGTAAACAACTGTTAGCTCTGCATCACCACTGAAAGACAGGATGTCATAAACATACAGCCGTTAAACCCTCAACTAAGCTTCAGCTGATGTTTGTCAGTGTGAGCCGGCAGCTCTGATGTTCATATCCATTGTGACCGCCTGAGCTAAATTCTTTCTCTTTCCTTCTGCCCTGTCCTACAAAATAAAACCTCTTTGTCGTTTTAGCCGCTGCTGGAGCCATGAGCGAGTTCAGGATCCACCACGACGTGAACGAACTGCTCAGCCTCCTTCATGTGCGAGGCGGCGACGGAGCAGAGGGCTACATAGACCTGCTCCAGAAACACAGGACCCCCTATGTCACCACCACAGTGTCCGCGCACAGTGCCAAGGTGGGCTATACTGTACTGCACTGTGTTTCACTGCAGTGCTTTTCATGGCTCATCAGTTGATAATTTAGTTTTTAATTTGCATCTGTCCTCTTGTCAGACACGCAGTCAGACTACAGCAGACAAAGGCTCTCAGAAGGAGTGTTTTTCTGCACTTGGCACCATAGTAATGTTTGTTAACTCCTCCCAGAGACATTCATCTCGCAATTAACTTTAGCAAAATTTCCAAATGCATCATTATGACTGGCAATCCTTCCAGATTTCACATATATTAATGAGTACAGGGAATTTGGTGAGGAGGCAGAAGGAGTACTTTAAGATTCTTATGAATGAAGAAAATGAGGAGAGAGGATGATGGGATAGATGGGGGACAGGTAGGAAATCAGGAAGTGCAGAGGATTAGTAAGGAGTAAGTGAAGGCGACAATGGATGGATTAAGAGTGAAAAGGCTCTTGGTTCAGATGACATACCTGACATACCAATGACAGAGTATTGAAGTTAATCTTGTAGCGTGAAAGGATGCTTGGGGAATGGAACGTATGGCTTCATACCAAGAAAGAGCAGTACAGACGGGATGCTTGTTTTGAGAATGTTAATGGAGAAGTTCAGAAAGAACTGAACTGTGTGTTTTTGTAGATCTAGAGAAAGTATATGATAAGGTACTAGGAGAGAATTTGTGGTAATGCATGAGGAAGTCAGGATTGGTTGAGAAGTCTGTCAGGGATGTAATCCCACCAGCACCTTGAGCCCCTTTCTTGTTTGCAGTGGCGATCACTTCATCACTTCCCTAACGCTAAAGTTTTATAACTTACTTTATAACTTAGTTAAATCCCCAATGTTCATAACAGATATGGTTCTTTGCATATTTTCTTCATATTGCATGTTGTGTCACTTTCAGGTCAAGTTAGCAGAGTTTTCTAAAACCCCGGAGGATTTCTTGAGGAAATATGAGGAGCTTAAGTCCAAAAATGTTCGGAACCTCGACCCTTTGGTGTATCTGCTCTCCAAACTCTGTGAGGACAAAGAGGTAATGCCTCATTTACATGCTGCTTTTCATCCGGTTCTTTTTGTCATAGAGTCCAAATATTTCTATACTTCCTGATCTAAAATCACAATTATTTCCTTATTATTAATGTTGAAAAGTAGTTTAAAAAATGTAATCTACTCTATGAAGTAAGAAACTTGCTGATTTATGTCCCTCCATCAGAGAGTTGGTTGATAAAATACTTGAATCTAATTTTGCATCCCTGCCTTGATATTTTTTTGCAGACCCTCCAGTTTCTGCAGCAGAATGCTAAAGAGAGGTCGGAGTCTTCAGCAAACACCACCTCAACCACAACAACCAGTTACTCTCTGCCTCAAACCAGCACCAAGATGTCCATGCAGGAGCTGGACGAGCTGCGTAAGAAGCTTGGCAATGTAACAGCGAGCTCCAACGCTCCTCTGGTGAGCATCTCTTACCTTCAGATCATGTTACTGGTCTGAAGGTTAGATTAGCCTGTGAAACTCTACAGGACAGGTTGGAGCTAAAATAAGTTCAGCTAGAAACTTAATCAAGATAGGATGTATTTATTGGTTTATTTTATATGTGGAAACAGATTCAGACAATTTTTGTTCTTTTGGCTCTGTGTGATGTCAAAGAGAGCACAAAGTTCCAACCACCTGCTTGTCAAATAATTTATGAGGGGCAATCACTCAGAGGAAAGTGGGTGTGAAGATGGAGGAGCTAAAACAGTTTGGTTCAAACAGTTAATGAGCTGTAAAGCTGCACAAAGGCCCAGTATAAGATAAAGAAGGCTTATTTTGGACTGTGAGTCATACAAAGCTACTCTCTGGAGTCCTACAATGAAGATGAGTTGGAGGTTCACAGAGATGGTCCTTTTTAAGTTTCAGAATTTTTGTTCATAGAGCTATTCAGGTTTCTTCTTCTTAAAGTAGATCAGATCAGAGATGGTGAATCTCTGGTTAATAAGGGAGATAAAGAGGTTAAAAGAAGCTCTCATTCACCTTAGATTTGCAGTGTATTTCACATAGGAGTGATTAGACATGCACAAGATTTGTTTTTGGCCACTTGGACTCAGCAGAAAGAACCTAACATCACAGCTAGCTAACCTGAATTTGCCTCATTGCATGTACTTTATTTGTAATGAAAAACTTCATTTCAGGCTTGGTGTGATGTGATGTGACAGGGAACAAAAACTAAACAGTGAGCAAACATCGTGAAGCTGTAGATCAGGTATAATAATAACATGTTATCATATAAAGGTTACCTGCAGTATGTCACTGTTTACAGAAACATCTGCTGGCATTTTTTGTGAATAAAAGGCTGCTTTGATCAATAGTTTAATCTGAAGATTAGAAGGGCCAGTCTATTGCTATTGATACAAATTACATTAAATTTCACTCCGTTTACCATCTGCTGCTTTTAAATCCTGAGTTTCTTTGTTTTTGGAATTCGCCTGCAGCCGGCTGAAGTCACACGGAAGATGCTGAGGGACAAACACAACAAGAAGAACCCCACCCAGCCCAACCCCGTCTTCCCCAATTGGGTGTATGATCGTCCAGCTCTCATCGGAGACTTCATCACCAGCCCCACCCCTCAAGGAGAACCAGCCGTTCCTGTTGGTAAGTTGGTAAATTTACACATTCACCTGTGCAGCATGGAGTCTGAATATAGTCCCCCTGTGCGTATTGATGTGGTTACTGTCCGTGGTCAGGTACGCTGCCTCTGGGGACGCAGGAACAAGCTCTGGTGGAGGATCTGCTGTTTGTGCTGATTGGAGTCGACGGGCGAGACATCACCGCTCAGCCGGTGCTGGGGCGGCAGAACCGCTCCTTCATCATCGATCCAACACTGGACATGTCTGTCAAAGAGCTGGTCAACAGAATATTACCGGTCGCGTCGTACTACTCGACTATAACACGGTAAAAGCGTAGACTGTGCCCGGTATGAGCTACTGCTAACAGGCTTAAGTTCACAAATGCACATAAACACTAATGAGTTTTCCAGATGAACTACTGGGACCCTCAAGGTTGATGCAATGCAAAAGAAAAACCCAGCAGCATTTCTTGTAACTAAAATGTTTATTTCACATCAGCTTTGAGTGGAAGTTTCAGTTACGTGACTGCAAAGCTGAGTGACTCAGCTGGCACTCACATAATCCACACCCCTGAAGCTTTATTAAACTATAAATGGATATACAAAGAAAAGAGAAGAAAATCATACTGTAAAGTTTTTAGGTTATTACATGAGGAAATTTGCTTTAGAGGTCAAACAGTTTTTGTAGCTGTAAAGTTGGAAATTTTAACATTAAAGTCTTTTTTCAGCCCTCCAGATTTCTGCAAAGAGGCAAATATCAGAGTACCTCCAGTCCTGAATATCTGTTCACAAAACAGTTTTTAAATGCATTAAAAGTTCTAACTTTAATTTCCAAATGTCTTAAAATGTGCTGCAGACACAGGATAATGCAGATTTTTTGCATTATCTTTGAAGGGTTTATTTATATATATTATTTAGATGTCTGATTTATATGTGCGCCTTAAACACAAAGTATATATTTTAATTGTTTATCTATTGAATCCTTTTATCTATTTTCTGTTGCTCTTTCGCATTAATTTCATATTTAATAATCGATATCAATGAGTCACAGTGATTTAGAGCTTGAAAAAAGTGACATAAATATCAAATAATTCAGAATCATATGATCTTTGCTTAAAGGGTCTAAAAGAGATTAAATGTTATAAGATTATTAAAGGTGACGTGTTGCATTTGCCCTCCAGGTTCATTGAGGAGAAATCATCCTTCGAGTACGGCCAGGTGAACCACGCCCTGACAGCGGCGATGAGGACGCTGATGAAGGAATATCTCATCCTGGTCACTCAGCTGGAGCATCTCCAGCGGCAGGGCCTGCTGTCCCTGCAGAAGCTCTGGTTCTACATCCAGCCCACCATGCGCACCATGGAGATACTGTCGTCAATCGGTAAGAAACTGAAGATAACATGGTCGTTGTTTGCAGCCATGATGAATTAAAAGTTGGCAAAGAAACATGGAAAGAAGGATGAGTTAGGGGCGCAGTGATCAGGAGTTGCTGGAGTTCTGGCACCATCCTGGTGCAAAAGGAGGACAAGATGCAAAGCAGAGGGTGGAGAAAGTCTCTTGAGAATAGAGTGCTACTTCTCCTTTGCCAGAGTGGACTTGATTTAGATTTCTAACTTAAAGTTGTTTATCTCTGCTTCTGCATACCAGCACAGTTTATTGAATTACAAGCCCTAAAATTTCATCTGTTTCTAAACTGTCTTCAGATGTTGTTTAAAATAAGCTTAAAAATGTTTAAACATATGTTTAACAAAGCAAATATTAAGAAAAAATGTTGATCTGTTGTAGAGATATAGAGCTGAATTTGCAGATTAGTGGTGAGGAGGAGTTCTGAATGTTTTCACTTTGTAAACGTTAGTTTGTGGGTCACAGATCGTAGAAGACCTGCAGTCTAAGCTTCTTTAAATGAGCACCAGAGAGTTAATTTGACTGGAAGGTGATCTGACCCACTTTATAAGAGAACTTGGCACATCAAACTGGGTCTAGATTCACCAACGCTGAACACAAACAACACGTAACACTTTGAAAATGCCTGATTAGTGTGGAATCTCACCTATTATAAAACAGATATTTAGTTAAATGATGCTTTCTGTTGTGTTCACAGCGTCCTCCGTGGACAAAGGAGAGTGTATGGGAGGGTCCACGTTGAGCCTTCTCCATGACAGAACCTTCAATTACACCGGTGACAGCCAGGCTCAGGAGCTGTGTCTGTACCTCACCAAAGCAGCCAGCGTCCCGTACTTTGAGATCCTGGAGAAGTGGATCTACAGGGGCATCATCAAGGATCCGTACAGGTTCAGCTGCTCCCAGAGTTTCAACTCTGAATAATGTGTGTTGTAAAATGTAAAGCTCATATTTTGTGACTCCACAGTGAGTTCATGGTGGAGGAGCACGAGCTGCAAAAGGAGAAGATTCAGGAAGACTACAACGACAAGTACTGGGATCAGAGATACACCATCGTGCAGCATCGGATTCCCTCCTTTCTACAGAAGATGGCAGACAAAATACTAAGCACAGGTAAAAACAGAACATTTAAGACTTGTTGAACATAAAATGGGAATGCTTTAGGCGATGTTGAGACGTGCTATCGTGCAGGGAAATATCTCAACGTGGTGCGGGAGTGCGGCCGGGACGTGACGTGTCCTGATGCTAAGGAGGTGTTGTACACCCTGAAGGAGAGGGCCTACGTGGAGCAGATAGAGAAAGCCTACAATTACGCCAGCAAAGTGCTTCTGGACTTCCTCATGGAAGAGAAGGAGCTGGTCTCACGTCTGAGGTGAATATTTAATGCTTATTGGATATTTTGTGGTGAGAAGATAGGATGAGATGCTGTGTGACCAGTTTGTTCTGTTATATTTGACAGACACACAACTAAATTATTGTCAAGATTAAAACGGTAAATTTTGAAGTCAGCGTCTAGTGTTAGGGCTGGGCTATTTCTGTAGCTTCCAGTGATTATGAAAACAAGATAACTGGGATGAGGCGGTTACCTTTTGCATCCACTTTTGTTTCAAATCGCTTGTTTTGTCTTGTTATAATAACTCAAATATACCTTTTGCCTTCGCCGTGGTGCATTTTCAGCCCAGATTTAGTCACAGTTTAGTTCAGCTTATGCTAAGATGACTAAAACTGATACTTTGGTCAAAAAAGATCCCTCTAGAAAACACAAGAGGTTCTGCTGGGTCTCTATTGTTCTTTGTGTGGTTACTGCAAAGGTTTCTATAGATGCTTAAGTTTTAATGACTTAAAATACAAGTGGTTAGATTTGATCTTAATCTAAATGTAAATAAATTTTCGACTGATTCCTGCTTGCTGCGGATATCACTGCTATAGCAGATGACTATTATATGCTGCTACTCTCTTTTATTCAATTGCACAATACTATGTCACTTTTTCACTTGTTTTTCACTTTCACTAGTTACTTCATATTCTGCACTGTCCTACTGTATATTACTGTATACTACTATTCTTATTAGGGATGCACCGATACCGATACTGGTATCGGGTATCGGGGCCGATACTGTAAAATGTGTGTGTACTCATACTCGTAAAAGTTAACCGATACCATGAACCGATACCAACTTATTTCATTAATCAGAGGGTGGCTTGTCATTTCTGTTGTAGTTTTTTAGATTGGCCACTAGGGGGCCAATTATTATTTTATTTATTATTTATTTTATAATTTTTTTATATTTTTATAATTTATTTAATAATAATTATTTTGTTGAAAGCTCGAGACAGTGCCAATAGTTCTGTGATATTTTGTAAAATTACAATGTGGAGACTCTGCAATAATTTAACAAAAGTGCTTATTTTTCACTTGAAATTTTTTTGTGGTCATTTTTATTAAGATTTTATTTTTTATCAGCAGGGAACATAATAAAACCTGTCTTCCAATTAATTGTGTGTGTGTGTGCGTGTGTGTGTGTTAGAAGTATCGTTTTTTTGTACTCTGTATCGGCAAGCACTCAGATCCAAGTATCGGTATCGTATCGGTTTGAAAAAATTGGTATCGTTGCATCCCTAATTCTTATTGTATATCTTATTCCTCTGTTCCTCTTGCTGCATTGAGCATGTGTATGACAAAAGAATTTCCCTCGGGATAAATAAAGATCTTATCTTTTTATACTGTATGTAATTTCAGTCATTTTTACAAATGTACGAGATTTAAGTGTAAACAATTTAAATCTGTCACATTTGTAAAAATGTAAACAAGCAGTTAAAACGGCTTTAATTTAAACCTGCTCTGTAAAACCAACCAGCAGGTGAAAAGCTCACTTTTCTTTATGTTTAAGCTTAAACCGTCTGATGAAGGATTTCTTCCTTCATCATTCACGCGTTTTCTTTACTTGTGGTACCAAGACAAAATTACCGTAGTGACATTAACGTTAGTCTGTTTGCTTTTGATGTGAAGTCAAAGCCAGTCGAACTTCCTGATGCACTTTTGTTTTGTGTTTTTTATTTTATGCTATGTGTAAGCCTATGATTATTTTATGAAGTGGTTTGATCATTTTGTGTCTGTTCTCTCTTGTGTCAGATCAATCAAACACTACTTCCTGATGGACAAAGGAGATTTCTTTGTGCACTTCATGGACCTGACGGAGGAGGAGATGAAGAAGCCGGTGGACGACATCGTTCCTCCCAGACTGGAGGCTCTCCTGGAGCTGGCTCTGAGGATGAGCACGGCCAACACGGACCCTTTCAAGGATGACCTGAAGGTGGGGGAAGGCGTGTGTGTTTAGTTTGTTTTTAGCAGTTTGGATTGTAAAATGTGAACAATTAGCCGGTCTGACCTTCCTCGCCTGTCTCCACAGATCGACTTAATGCCTCACGATGTCATCACTCAGCTGCTGCGAGTGCTGGCCATCGAGACCAAACAAGAGAAGGCCATCATCAACGCCGATCCGCCAGACGTGGCCCTCAGCGGGCTCGAGGCCTTCTCCTTCGACTACATCGTCAAATGGCCGCTCTCGCTCATCATCAACAGGTTCAGAGCTCCAGTGGATCTTACTCTAGATAAATACATCTGAAGATATTTATTAATCTGGGAATTGTGACAAAAAAATTTAAAATACAAGCTGTAAAATAAACAAAAAAAATGAGACGGTTAAAACAAAAAAAGGCAGAAAAATATTGGTTTTAGTTTGACTGAATTAAATTTGTAAAAAGGGGGAAATCACAAAACCAACCTGTTTATTTAGAAGCGCTAATGTTTGCATTATTTATCCAGGAAAGCACTGACGAGGTACCAGATGTTGTTCAGACACATGTTTTCCTGCAAACATGTTGAGCGGCTGCTGTGCAACGTTTGGATCAGCAACAAAGACTTCAGGCAGTACTCCTTACACTCTGCCAAATGGTGAGCCGCCACGAATCTGAGGTGACTTCCTGTAAAAGTTTCAACCAGTAGAACGTTCTTACTTTTGTTCTTACCACCTGTGTGCAGGTTCGCTGCCGCGTTCGCGCTCCGACAGCGAATGCTCAACTTTGTGCAGAACATTCAGTACTACATGATGTTTGAGGTGATGGAGCCCACCTGGCACGTCATGGAGACCAACCTGAAAATGGTGAGTGATTGAAGAAGGACCCCCGAGGAGCACTGAGAAGGAGACGTGCTGGTTTCAGGGAAAATGTGATCTTAAGTTATTTTTCTTTTCTTCTTTCTGCAGGCTTCAAACATCGATGATGTGCTTTGTCATCACACCAGCTTCCTGGACAACTGCCTAAAGGACTGCATGCTGACCAACCCCGAGCTGCTCAGGATCTTCTCCAAGCTCATGTCTGTCTGCGTCATGTTCACAAACTGCATGCAGGTATTTCCACGACTGCATAAAACCAGAGATAATGAAGTCACAGCCTCAATAATGTAGTATTTGATTACAGCACTCTTTAATTTACTTTAGTTTCATGAATCAATGTATTTAAGCTTAAACTCTGCAAAAAACTGCTGCACACACATTTTTAAATTGAAGCGCTCATAGTTTGAATTTCTGTTTAGACATGGTGGATAAGAAAGTCTGCAGACTTCTGTTAAAACGTGAAGTTTTTGTGTGGGTAAATAGGAGAAGAGATCACTCTTGATCTCGTCAGACTATAACAAATATTCCCACATGCTTTTTGGAGACTTGATGAAACCCAGACATGTGAAGAATATGAGATGGCTTTTTGCAAGTCTAGTTTGGGCGCCTGCAACTTTTCTGTGACCATCGACTCACAGCCTAAAAATCTGGATGCAGAATTGCACAAAAGCCTCAGCAGGCATGTTGCGTTGATAAAAATGTTGTGGTTATTGTGCAGCATTTACGGGACCTACACTGTACTCAGATTGTTGTTCGTTTTCACAGTCGGATAAATGTTCATTTTTCCTTTTATTTGAACATCGTTTTACAGCTCTGCTATAAGTAAACACAAACATGTGTTTTTGCCCTTTTTTCCCTCCTGTGCTGATGAAGCGTTTCACACAGAGCATGAGGCTGGAGCGCCTCTCCATGGAGCAGGGGACGATGGATGAGCCCTCCGCTCAGAGCGAGCAGGCCGACGAGCCAGAGAAAAAGAGGCTGACCACGAAGGTACAAAGCATCCATCACCACAGCCTCCCCTCTGAGAAACACGTACTGGAATAGAGAGGCTGTAAACCTTACTAAAACCTCCTAAAATTTTCATTATATGATTGTTTGTCGTCCTTTCCTCTTGGCTGCTGCTTCAGTTTTTAGCCGATCACGCAGACTCCCTCCAGACCGACGCCAGCTTCGAAGCCACCATCAGCAAGTTTGACAGCAACTTCAGCATGCTGCTGCTGGACCTGCTGGACAAGCTGAGCATCTACAGCACCAACGACTGCGAGCACAGCATGATCAGCATCATTTACAGGTACGCCTGTCAGCATTACAGAGGACGTTTGTAATAGGCTTTAAATTTTTTTCTTCATGCCATCACACAGGCTCAAAGCAGTTGCTGCACTATTCATTTGCATGGAAATGAAGCTGAATGTCAATTTTCTCTTTGCACTCACTAACAGTTGTTAACATTTAATAACCAGAACAGTTTTGTAGGTGGCTTTTGTTAAGATAGCATTTTTTAGACTCCTATCCTGCTCCAATGGGGATTAAAAAAAATATCCTGCCCATTTAAAAACAAAGGTTCTGGGTCATGTGATCACCTTAAAGGTACTTATCATAATTTTCTTTAAAAATAGTTAAAAAAAATCTTGTATGAACTAAACCTAACTACAGAGTTTGAAAAGACATCTACTCTGGGTTTATGTCTGTATTGTGTTGAAGAGACATCAGCTGATGTTGCGCTTTCTTGTAATACCACTTTGCACCACAAGATGGTGCAGTGTGTCACCGTTGCCTAGCGTAATTCTTCGGACACATACAACTATAATTTGATCTTCAGTGG
Organism: Neolamprologus multifasciatus; assembly: GCF_963576455.1. NCBI lineage: Eukaryota > Metazoa > Chordata > Actinopteri > Cichliformes > Cichlidae > Neolamprologus > Neolamprologus multifasciatus. The sequence continues at coordinate 4,500,261 of NC_140446.1, read as the reverse complement.
GCCGGACGACTGAACCTTCCCCTCAGTGCAGAAAAGTTTAAATTTATTTTGAAAGCATGAATTAAACAGAGCTGCTGAGCATAAAACTCAGGTTTCATCTTCCTGCAGAAAAGCTGCTGTTTTAAATCAGTCAGTAAAGGTCCTGGGGTTAACTCTCAAATATATGTGTAATATTACAGGAAGCAGCTCATTAACTGGCTTTTTAACAAGAATTAAAAACTTAATTTACTGTGTTTATTTAACTTTTTATTGATTTATTTACTCTGGAAAATGCTAAAGACGGAGTAAAAACAGGATGTTTTCTGTTATTCGATTGAAATACTACCAGTAAAAACACCTCTTTTTCTTTTGTTTAATTTTGTGGTATGGTACATATTGTTGGTAGATATTGTTTATTGGCTTTATATTTGTGAGTAACTGCAAATTTGAGATCTTTTAAAGCCGCTGGGCTGACTAGACAAGGCTGACCCTTGGGCCTCTCGTTTGACATCGCTGAGATCGGTCATTTAGAGCACACGCTTATTTAAAAAAATGCAGAATATTGAAAGCTAACAGCAGCACACATCTGAATGCTCTACAATAATTACAGAAGGCACCTTAAATTTATACTTAAGCTTTCACCAGCAGGGGGCGGCGTTTACAAATCATAAGATTTGCTTTCTCTGGATCTCGGCTGTAAATATGAAATCTGGTTTAAAAAAAAGTTTTTCCTCACTGCAACATCTTCTGATATAAAATCATATTACACAAAAGTTCAGCCCAACACTAGTTCAACTTCAGGTCATGTCTCTTTAACACGATGCGTAGGGCTTATGAACTTAAAGGCAAAATAGTTATTTCTTTGCATCTTGTTGATATCATCAGTTAAGTTTTTAAAAAACAGAAATGTACCTTAAAGTACCATTTAAACACTTTTAAGTGATAACATCTGCTTTTTTGAGGAATAGCAAATTTGTTGGACTGTAATAAAATGAATTTTATTTGAAACAAAGGGTGCATGATTACATTTACTCTGATGACTCCTCAGGCTGGACTTTAACGGCTTCTACACTGAGCGGCTGGAGAGGATGGCCATCGAGCGCAGTCAGAAGGCAGCAGCGTAGCCTGTCGTCGCTTCGTGTGAATATGCAAAAATAAAAGTTTCATCATACCTGCTCATCAGTCCAACCGCCCAGATAGTCACGATTCAAAGAGCTAAGACGTGTATGTTTGTTCAGATATATATATGACATTTCTGTATGACCTGTAGAGTCATTCATGTCTGCAGTGTCGTTTTAGTGCTTCAGCTCTGAAAATGTGAGTCGTCACTATTTATGGGTAACTTATTGTACCTGTAAATTTATGAAAATGTATGTTTGTATTGAACTTAAATAAAACAAAAATGTACTGAATAATTTTGGTCTCTTCACCCCTGACTTAACTGGTTTTTATCAGCAGTGAGCAACAAAGAAACCAGTATGAACACTCCTTGATGATGAAGCATGAGTCATACAGGAAGTGTGATAACTTCACGATAAAACCTTCTGTGGAAATTTCTGTTACAAATCTAGAATAGATTTAAAATGTCTGAATAACTCATAATTCAGGGTTTCAAAAAGTCAAAAAAGTAAAACAAAAAACAAAGCAGACAATTTTTTTTCTGATCAACTTTGTGGATCAGAAAAAACATCCTTCAGATGTTTTTGAGCTAAAACCTTTCTTCAGTCAGCTCAACATGTTTTCTTACTCTTGGTACGTTATTTGAACTTTTTAATATGTCATACATTAAAAGGTAAAAAATAAATAAATCAGGTGATGTTTAGATTTATGATTGTTGAAGATTTTCTAAGGTTTACTTAAAAAATTTAACCACCTTTGCGAAAGCCAGGACCAAAACACTATCTCTATATATATATATATATATATATATATATATATATATATATATATATATATATATATATATATATATACTTTTAAAACAGTCCTAACTGCATGGGGATTAACAGAAATGTCTGTGAATACAGAGAATATACTGTAAATTTAGAGAATTTTCCATATTGGGGTCGACAGAAATGACTAAGGGAAATAATCTCAATTCACTGGTGTCACTTTTTGAAAAGCTTTGATTATTCTGTTTATGCTGACCCAAGTTATTTATCATAGCTTAAAGGTCTCATAGTTTTTATGATAATAAGATTAACATTTTTAGTTTAAATCTTAAGGTGTTGTTTCCACGTATACATGACTCCCACGTGTCATACTACAGTACGATGTATGATTTCTATATTCACATATTTTGGGTGTTCCCACTGTTGCCAAAGTGCTTGCTCATAGGGAGTTGTCTGGGAATTTCTTACCTTACACCTTAAAGCCACCTGAGGCAACTGTGTGATTTGGCGACACATAAATAAAATTTGACTTTATTTTGTAAAGCTTTATTACACCGGAAGTGTAACCACAGTTGGCTTAACGCTGGGTATCCGGTAAGTCTGCGGGGCGGAGATAAGAACGAAGCTCGGTGGAGTCGCTGCCTGGAAGCGGCTGATTCACGACGGAGTAACGGGAGGTGATCGGCTGGGCCCGAGCAAAGCGCATCATGATGGGAGAGGACTTGTTCTTACTGTGGCTCACATGCGGTAAGACTTTTAACTCCAACAAAGTTTCACGAAGAGCAACAGGCTGCCGCTAAATCAGCAGAAAAGTGAATGAAGTCTGGCAGAGAAGCTTCGAACTATTAATAGGCGAGCAGAAGTTTATGTGGTTTAAAAAGGGCTTAAAGTCCCTGTAGTTCTGAAAAGAAAACGTATGGTTCAGTTTATAACAGTATTTCCCTCTTTTCTATAATTCATCTTTAACCAATTTACTGTTTTATTTACAAGTTATTTTTGCTTTACTAATAAATATTAACGCTCTTAAAAGATCTGATGTGCTTTTAAAATACAGTATTTGATTATAAATCTAACTTCTCAGCAGCACAGAGGAGGAAACATGAAACAATTAGATTATCTGAGGTGATGGATAGGTAGACACGTGTGGTCTTAGATATGTTTACCCTTTTATTTAAGAAGAAAAAGGACATTTGAGATTTAAAATCTATTAGTAAGAAAGTCATGACCAAGAAAAACTATTTGATCAGGCTGAGGCAGGTTTAGTAAAACAACTGCATTAATAAAAACCCCTCGCTAATGTTTCCCTTTCTTTAAGTGTAAAAACAAGTATATTATAAAATGTTCAACAGGTGATATTATTTCAATTTAAATTATTATTATAAAAAAAATCACATAATTATCCTGGCATAAGAAAAAATGCATTTTAAAAAGATCAAGTGAAGTCAGTTTAAAATACCGGGAGGTCTTCAAAATAAAACACACAGATATGATAAAAATCAGCACAAAGCAAAAAAAAAAAAAAAAAAATCTAAATAATTCTTAAAATATGATCATTAAATAAAATAAGATTAAAAAAAATTGATTAAGCCAAAAATATAAATACGTAGGACCTGGAAATTAAATCAAATAAAGGAAATAAAATATGCTCAATTTTTAGTTGAGAAAAGTTTTTTTGCCATCAGTCGCTGTGAGGTGAGGCAGGTAGATGATACTAAATGTAAATATCGTGCTTCTGAAATGCAAAGACGACAATAGAAGAGGATCTAAAATCGATCCTTGAGGGATGCCACATTTAATGCAACAGTTTCTGTCACAGCTGTGGATTCAAACAGCTCGTCTAGATCTGGAAACTATTTTAGCTTTCTATACTTTTTCACTCTTTTGCAGTAAAGCTGGCATCACAACATCAGCTTTTAATGATCTCACTGCAGTTTACACACTTTTAAAGACCAATCAGGTCTGGCCCCCAGTTACACATGTATGTGTAATTACATTAAAAACAAACAAACAGTCAAATCAAAAATGTCTGATTTGGAAGAAGTGCAACTCATCCACTTAACACACTGTACTGCAATAGCTACACCATTTTTGCACACGCTCTTCTTCTTATTCAGCTATTTATCAATAAGTGACCTATATGTACATAAGTCATGTATATATTGTATATATTGTGTCTATTTCTTACTTAGTGTATTGTCTGTCTATGTTACTGTTTATACTGGAGCACTGTAACCAAAATAATTTCCCCGAGGGATCAATAAAGGATTCTGAAATAAGTTTTACACCCAGTCCAAGTGTCACAATCTGAAGCCAAAGTCATAGTTTCACTAAACAGAAACCTGGATGTTTGATCTGTTTTCAGAATATTCACTGGAGAAAACTTTTAAAAAGGGCACGTTAGGCAATATTTAAAGGGTCCATTTCTGGGTCATTTCCAACTTTTGGACAGATGGCCTCATATTAAATATAAGCACTGTTACAGATTTTACTAAAAGCTGCAAAGCAACCCCACGCCAGAACATTTCTGCCACCATGATTGTCTTCTCCTGTATGCTCTAGATTTTGTTATGGGGTGACTCCCACAGAGCTCAAATGAGTGAAACCTAGATGCATGCACTGATGCAATCAGATGTGAGCAGATGTTGCAGACTCTGTATTCTTGAATGCTTCTTTTTACATCAGACAGTCTGTTTTTGGGCTGAATTTGCCTAAATTTGCTTTAGCATCTGCACTACTCCATGATCATATACAGACAGTGACTCGGTGTTTGTGGTGTGTAGTTTGTATCGTGCACAGCTCGGGGACGTTGTCTCACGTGGAGCGTTACGAGGTGGTCCGACCTCAGAGACTCCAGGAGAGACACAGGAGGAGCCTTCAGGACGACCCGCAGGTACTGATGCCTCAGCTGCACATCACCGGTGCTCTCTCTAAAATATTTCTCATGTGATTCATTATTAAAATAGTGGAATCTGCATACGTTACTGAGTATCGTTGTGCTGGTTTTTCCATGTCAGATAGGAATATTCTTCCTATAGTTCTCTGACATGAAGCTGATCTTTATTGTGTTAATGCATATTGTGAGTATCCTTTAATTTTGTGTTTTTAAGTCATTTTGGATGAGATTAGCGACACCCGGGACTGAAAAACCAACCTTCTCTGTGTTCTCAGCATTTCAATATGTTTTTCTAATAACAGCTAATTTATCAGTGCAGTTTCACCAGCTGCTTTGCAGATTAAAAATGTGCAAACTATGTGTTATCATAAATCAGAAGCACATGTTTGGGTGCAGGACTTTTACCTGCACAGGTATTTTCCTTCCTTGCCTTTTTTCCCACAAGTGAAAGATGTTCAGGAGGTTAAACGCCGCCCTGTGACTTGTGCATGTTTCTCTGCAGCTTTATCCTGATACTGTTCAGTACGAGTTGGCCATCGAAGGGAGAAATCACACAATTCTTCTGGAAAAAAACAGGTGAGTTTCATTTCTGCTCAGCAAATGCAAATATTATATATATGTTATTATATATAAATACATGAAAAATGAATTTCAATGTTATAGGAACCTTATTGGGAGAGACTACACTGAAACACACTATAGTGAAGATGGCAAACGGGTGACAACATCACCAAAACAAGTGCGTTTTAACTTTATTTAAATGATATCTTGTAGTAAAATCTTGTTTGTTCAAACTCAAATGATGTTTTTCACTTTTTGCAACATAAAAAATGTTAAAAAAATCGGAGTTATTTATATAAAATAGCCTCGAGTCCTGTTTCAGAGGAGAAAGAGCTGTTTCAAAAACGTTTTATTGCCCCAGAAATGATAAAAATCTAACATTTTAGACTTCTAATCTAAATCTAATGATTTTATGGAAGCAAAAACAAAGAATCTCTGCGTGAGCGATGTCTGTACCAGCCGGCCTCACTGACCGATCCGTGTTTTTAGGTTCACTGCTACTATCACGGTCACATCGAAGGCGTGGACGACTCCTCGGTGAGCGTGGGGATTTGTTCTGGCATGAGGTAAGAGAGCAGCAATAGATATTTTTACAACATAGGACTTCTTGTTTTACCACTTACATCATCTGTAGAGAAAGTTCCTCAGGTTCTTGAGAAACGCCTTGCTTCATATTTAGCAACCTGGTTGTTTTTCTGCTCTGTGCCCGGCTACCGTTTCACCCTTAATGCCCCTTAACAACCCATTACGTCTGTTTGAATGCTTTTATATTTTTATAAGGATCAAAGTCGCATCTCTTCTGTTCTTGGCGGACGAATAAAGTTATTTCTTTAATGTTGATGTGCAGTGGCTTCCTGAGAGCGCGGCAGCAGGTTTACCTGATCGAGCCTCTGGGGCAGACGGACGATGGCGATCATGCCGTTTACAGACAGGAGCATCTGAAAATCAGCGGCAGGCCCAGCTGTGGCTCTTCATCCAACACCACCCTACTCTACGACCAGGACCAGGGCCCTCAGGTCGCTGGACTCTTCAGGTCCAGATCATGGGTATGCTCTAGTGCCAGTGTAGTTTTCTTTCACCTTCATATAATACAAAAGTTTTTATAACACTGAAGGAATCACAGCTAGAAGATAGGCAAGTTTTCCTCAGTGAATTATCAGAAAGCAGATCAAACATCCATCCCATGAATGATACTGATGTTCAGAGCGGCTGTAAAATCGAAACTTGACCCCGAGGAGGTCATCTGGGACCTTTCCTTTACTTAGTTTGTTTCTCACCCCAACCGGTCGCAGCAGATGGCCCCGCCCCTCCCTGAGCCTGGTTCTGCCGGAGGTTTCTTCCTGTTAAAAGGGAGTTTTTCCTTCCCACTGTCGCCAAAGTGCTTGCTCATAGGGGGTCATATGATTGTTGGGTTTTTCTCTGTATCTATGAAGCGCCTTGAGGCGACTTTTGTTGTGATTTGGCGCTATATAAATAAAATTGAATTGAATTGAATTGAATCTCGAGGATCTTATCTCGCACAGAGCTTTGCAAACCCTACTTTAAAGTCTGCTCTGCGGATAAGGAAACACGGTCCGTCTCTGCACCGTCAGCTAGCAGCTCAGCTCTGCCTGAGCTCTGCCTGAGCTCCACCGGGTAGCAGAAACACCATTAATAGTTAGATTTCTCCAAATAGGAGGGGTCACGCCGATGAAGTCAGTTAGAACCTCTGTGTAAATATATTTGGAATGCAGGACTTGAATTTATTCGCTCACATTTTTATTTGCAGAGTTGTCGTCCTCTTTTATTGTCCCCTTGTTCCATTTTAATGTGTGTAGATGTGTAGTAAAAGCACACAAGTGAGTAAATAATCAATAAATAATGAGGTTGATGTGTCATGTTGGCGTGTATTTCATTTTTTTTGTGTTTCCTTTCAGAAATCGAATCCCACGCCGGGTCCTCAGAGGTTTGTCGAGCTGTATGTTGTGGTGGACAACGCTGAGGTAATAACGTCGCACTTTAAATAAAACTTCACCCTCATCGCTGAGTAAATCTGACACATTTGCCTCCTTTTCTCCTGCAGTATAAAAAATATGGAAGCAATACTGAATCCCGTATCCTCGGAGTCGTGAATCACATCGATAAGGTGCGTTTGCGTCCAGCTGTTTAAGATGTTTGATGTGTCTTAGCACATCTGTTCCTGACGGTCTCCTCCTCCGCCCGCAGCTGTATCGGCGTCTGAACATCCGCGTCCTGCTGGTGGGGTTGGAGATTTGGTCGAACAAAGACCTCATCGACGTCAGCCACAGTTCAGAAGCCACGCTGGACAAGTTCCTGGCGTGGCGTCAGGACGACCTCCTGCTGAGGGTCAAGCACGACAACGCCCAGTTTGTGACGTGAGGATTGACATTTGTGCAGATGTTTTAACCGCAGTGATGCCGCCGGCTTGACCTGACGGTGCGTTTTTGTCTTTAACAGCTGGAGAGATTTTGACGGAGACACAGTCGGACTGGCAAATAAGTTCGCCATGTGCACCGGAACCTCAGGAGGCGTGAATCAGGTGGGAGTAATGGCGTCTGACTCTCGTTCATCAGGATGGACGATGGAGGTGATACTGATTCATTTTTCTCCCTCAGGATCACAACGAAAACCCAATAGGCCTCGCCTCCACTATCGCCCATGAGATGGGACATAACTTTGGCCTTTCCCACGACGCTCCAGACTGCACGTGCGGTTCCACTTCCAGCAGGACAGATTGTGTCATGGCAGAAAAGCTCAGGTAAAAATGCAGCCCAGAGCAGATGTAGAATTTTTTGCATCTGCAAACATTTTCCCAATCAGAGCAGGGGTGCGCTGAACCTTAAGCTGAGCCCAGATCTCCTTGTTCCTCCCACAGGGCAGGAAACCAAATGTTCCCGGAGTTGTTCAGCAGCTGCAGTCTTTCTCAGCTCGCTGAATTCCTGGAGCGAGCTCAGCCCAGCTGCCTGCAAAAGCCCACCTCCTCCAGGATCATCGCCGTGGGCCCCCGCTGCGGCAACGCCATGGTGGACCCCGGAGAGGAGTGCGACTGTGGCACGGTGGAGGTAACCCCAGCTACGTTTAAATATGTCCTTTGCTGAAGGGAGATGCTATTTAGGTTCTTCCATTTTATCCCACTGCTGTGGTTTCCTGTCTGAGGTTAGGGCAGGTAGCGTGTGCACAGCTGCAGCCTTAAAGAGTTCAAATTCAAAATAGCTTTCTAGTGTGCTCACACCCTCATCAGAAGGGGGAGAATTCCTGGGTGAGGTCACTGCCTTCATCGCTGCAGCCATGTTTGAGGATCAAGTGTGTGCACAGAAACAAACGTTGTGTGTCTTTGTGTTTTTTGCAGGAATGCAACAATCCCTGCTGCGATGCCTCGACTTGTCGGTTGACTGCAGGATCCCAGTGTGCTCACGGACAGTGCTGTGAGAAGTGTCAGGTACTGAAGCTCTGCTCCCTTCTAATCTGGCTTTATATTAATCCGTACCTAAGCAGTATAAGACGCCTCATTCCAAAGCACGTTGCATCTAAACAAAGGTGCAGAAAACAACCTAAATTTGAATGTAGATTCAGAGCGTCAGCGTGCTGCGAGGACATAAATACTAATCACAAGTCCAGCTGTGATTAATCGAGATCTCGATGAAGTTTAAAACTCTCTGGAGACAAAAATACATCCAGCATGTGTTTTAAATTATTCCCTGACACATTTTTGGAATCTGGCGCTGAAGCCGGTCTGTGATTTGATAACTAACAGAGCTCACATTCACAAAAACATCCGAGTCTCAAATTTAGCGACGTGTTGGCTGAAAACGTGAAACCCCAAACTCTCTTTTCTCCTCGGAGTAATTCCCAAATAAAGCCGTCGGAGATGCTTTTCACTCAGCAATTTCTTGGGCTTTCTCCAGAATTTTAAGAACATTATGTATACAGTTTATCCCAAATATCAATGCAACACACAGCTGTGTGTGTGTGTGTGTGTGTGTGTGTGTGTGTGCTGCTAATCTCTGCACACATCAGTTGGATTCTGAACGAAGCTGCTATGTTTTTCTCAACTCCAGCTCTGCTTAATGCAATGACACATTTTGTAAAGCACACCAGAATAAATAATGATAATTCGGGGCCATATGTGCAGCTTCTCTGCTGTGTCTCAGGTAGTGAAAGTTGTCAATGATTTGAACTTCCAGAATCGGTAAAACATGCAGTGCATGGAGCAGCTCAGCCACGGAAACCCACGAAGCTCCCAGCACACCTCTTTTGTGCTGATGTAGAGGCAGACTGCATGGCTTGGTTTTATACAACTGTGACAACCGGACTGAAAACACCTGAATTAAAGGATTAAGACACTGTATGTGAATTGTTCTAATGACAGCTGTAGTGGCGGCACTCCGTCTCTATTTCACTCTTCTGTACCACCTTTAGGAGTCAGTCCGGCAACATGCATTTGAAACACGAGCAAGTCCAGGTACTTTTCTTGCAAAAAATATGTTTATTGAAACTTTTAATTTACATGGCAAGACTCGGTCAAAAAACTGTGTTGCTTCCAGCTTATCCAACTCCCCAACTACGTAATTACAGTGTGCCGGAAGCCCAAAATACTAAAAAGCGCATTAGAATGTCGCACTTCTATATTCTATACCTTTAACAAAACAGTATTTTGAAATTAACTAGAAATTATATTCTTAACATCAAACATGTATATTTCTCCTCTAATCATTTTACCAGTACCAATAAAATGAACCTTTAATTACATCAGCATTTATTTCCAGTCAAATTTAGATGAGGCTGTGCAAGCTGGGCAAATAGTAAAACGTCAATTCTTTTAAGCCTTTATTATGACAGGACAGCTGGGACACAGGAAACAGCTCGGGGCGGGTTCAAACTCAGGCTTCTAACCTTACAGAGTACGAGTCACCTGTTCAACCCGGTGAGCTGAGCTGGCTCCCACCGGGACGTTTTATGGAAAAACAGTTATTAATGTCACTGTGTCACTGTGTTAATCCTCTTATCTACATTGAGTAGATACTGAAATATTTTTTTATATAACTGAGAAATATTGATGTGCTATATATATATATATATATATATATATATATAAGAAAAAGTCAGGCACTATCAAAGTATGGCATGTTTTGCAAAAATATTTCAAAAGATATCTTCATGAAGGCCTTGGAGGAGGATCAGAGGCTCGTCTTCTGGTAACTGCTGAGATATTTTACTGAAAATTTGCAGGAAAATCAGCGGGTCACTAAAATAGATCAAGATTAATACTCAGGATTATGAATATTTCAGAATCTTTTGACAATCTGTCCAGTAAATGAAATGAATGCCGATTTTCTGTTGTAGCTGTTGGGATATAACAATCCCCATTCTCTGTGAAGTTCAGGACCTTTCCTAAAGACACACCCCGCCTCTGGCTAACAAATGTAAGGTTACTCTTACACCCGCTGTTCAGCACTAACAGGAAAGGGAGGATAACACCCTGCTGTTTCAGTTTTTTATAACTCACCACATCCTTCCTCAACTGACAGTTTCAAGGCCTGGAACAGTGCCACAAAAACCTACGAGCGAATTATTGTCCAGACCTGGTACATACAGAAGGTCAAAACACTAAAATATTATTTTTGTTCAGTTGAAGTCATCACGGAGCGTGTGCAGGCAGTCAGCCGGGAACTGCGACCTGCCCGAGTTCTGCACCGGACTATCGTCGGATTGTCCCGAAGACAGCTTCGAGATGAACGGCAAGCCCTGCTACAAAACGCTCCAGGGCAGCGGCACTGTCCAGGGATACTGCTACAACGGCCAGTGTCCCACCCGGGAGCATCACTGCTGGAGGCTTTTTGGACCAGGTACGCTCAGCATGCTGCTATCGAAGACATCAGCTGCTGGTTTGGGAAGTCCCAGTTTGAGGCTCTTTTGCTTTCTTGGCTGATATCTGCACGCTCAGTTAGAAAGGTGCACCTCAGGGTTTGCATATAAAAATGTGACTTTTAGTTTTTGGCTGTGCATTTTGAAGCCTCGCTGACCATATCCAGACGCGAGGATGGAGCACGAGGTTATCACCTGGTGGTTAGCGAGCTACATGGTTAAACTGTACAAAAAGGCCCGAAAAGCTCCAACAGCACAGACACAGAGAACAGGTTGAGCTCAGTGGCTCGGGTTAGCGTAGTTGAGCTCTAACAGGCTGCCTGTGAACCAAAGCACCACACCGCTGACTCTGAGGCTTAACAGCATCCTAATAAATGAGTTATTTAAAAATAATCATCCAGCCTGCAGCTGTTACACCGAAACATGCAAAAATGCTCCAGTAAAGTTGGACATTTTAACAAGGGAAGTCTTTGGGAACTGACTGGCTTTTGGAGCCTCAAGTGGCCACGAGGGGAACTGCAGGCCTTAGCTTGTCCCCCACCCTCCGGGTTACTTCTTGGTTCATTTAGAGGGATAAATCAGCACTGTTTTGAGTAGATGAGATAAGCCTCAAGGAGCTTTTAGCCATTGGTCTACAAACATTTAGATTTTACTGTCATGTGGTGGAAATAACTTTAAGAAATCTGTCCAAATAAATATTTCATACATTTTGTTATGTAAGCGACTGCAAAGAAAGTCTCATAAGAGGTCTGTAAATACAGTCCATTGATAAAAGGCAAGACTAACACATTAAATCAGTACTTTTCTGGCCATTTTGATGAGTTCAGCAGCGTCTATCCCACTCTGGCATCTGTGGACGCTTAAAATTTAAAAATGCTGCTGAACTCATGTGCTCGGAGGTGCATTAGTATAGCAGATGTAAGGATGTAGAGTCTCAGACCTACACTAAATGACAGATTAACACGAAGCTTTCCTTCTGTGCCTTCTTTTAGGGGCCCAGGTGGCACCAGATTTATGTTTCAACCTGAACCAGCGTGGCGAGGAAGGCGCTAACTGTGGGAAGAACAAATTCGGCTTCATTCGTTGTGCTCCACAGTACGTGTCACCATCCGTCATTCACCCTGAATTCAGAGTGATGAAGAAGCACCACAAAGCTCTGGATTAATGCTTTTGTTTTGTGTAGGGATGTTAAGTGCGGATCGATGTTTTGTGAGGAAGGAGGCGAGTCTATCACAGGGAAACGGGCGAGCTACAACACAATGTACGTCAAAGAGTGCAAACTCGCCGTGGATGACGATAAGATGAGAAACCTGGACATGGTGCCGAGTGGCACGAAATGTGCGCCGGATAAGGTAAAACTGTCACAGGGAGACGCATCGCAGGACGATTAATTTTCTTTTCAATATTTTGGCCGTTTTACTCAGAATCAAAAGTTTGTGCTCAGGTTTGCCTCAATAACAGATGTGTGGATGTGTCAGCCTACGGGAAGAGGGAGGACTGTGCAAAGAAGTGCAACAACAACGGGGTAAGTTCAAAATCAGAGAACTAATCTGGACTTAACTGTAATTTTCACACCATTAAACATGAACCTTCACCTCACCCCCTCACCTGAAACAACATCTGGTGTTAAACTGAGCCCAAGCCCCATGTTTGCCCTGAGTTTAGTCTGTCAGGCGACATACAGGCAGCCATAAACTTTGATGTATTAATGAAGGATGTAGAAGAAACAGCAGAGAGCAGACGGGGCAGGAACAATAGCAGCATCAGAGCCAAAAATTATTAAAAAAGAGATGAAAAAGCAGCGAGAGAGAAAGAAAGAGCTGTTATTACCAAATAAGTCAAACTAAAAGTGGTGCTAGGTATGAGAAAAGAGATGAGGAATGCACTGTTTATGTTGTTGTAGCCATCACAGCAGACTAAAACTGGACAAATGCAGCTAGTCTCAAGGAATGTAACAGCCTCCTAACGACGGGGGAAGAAACTATAAATGACTTTAAACAATGACTGAATAAAATGAAGAAATGATCAGATAAAAAACGGCAAACGCCTTTCAAACCAGTCGCGTTGAACTTGAGCTCCACTTCCACGACTCGTGTTTTTAATCATCACTGCTTTTTATCCGCAGGTGTGTAATCACAGGAACGAGTGCCACTGTAATCCCGGCTGGGCTCCTCCCAAATGCAACGTCCAGTACGCGGATTTACCTCAAGGTACAGACGCTGCGGTGCATTTAACGTTCACGATAAACTATGAAGCACGACGTTCAGAGACGTTCAGCTGCTGTTGTAAAGACTTTCAGATGAAAACAGGTCACAGCTGCTTGTTGAATCATTTTTCCAGCGAATAAGAAACATGAGTGATTCATTATGAGAGCCTCCCAGCACTGACCCCGTTTGCTCTAATTTAGTTTCAACACTCTTTTGTAGAAGACTTGGTTGTCTCTGCTTCATGTGCAGAACTTAGAGTTGCACCTCATGATTGTGCAACTTTCTGTCCACATAGTACCAAAGAAAAGGGGAAGAAGAGACTCTAAAACACACTTTTCTTTGAACAAAACAAAGACTTTAGTGAAACTAAAGCTAATTAAGAAAATAAGAGGATGACATAACTTCCTCTGAACACTGCTCTTGTTGTTTGTGTGGAAAATTCCTTTTACATAACATTTTCATGTTGCTCTTAGAAAATAACATTTTCAGATTTGATGGTCTAATCATTCTGCAAAATCAGAAGCCGGTAAGTTGTTAAAACGGGGAAAAGATGCTTCCTATTGAGTTTTTAGCCACAGTTCAAGAGCTTCCTCACGATTTAATTGTAAAATTTAAACTAAAATCTTCATTTTTATTTGTTACTTAAAAGCTGTGATCAGAAAATTTTGCTCCTGAGGACAAAGAAAAAGCAAAAACCGCGACTGGTTTAAATTTAGCTTTTAGATCATCTTCAATCGCTTCTTCCAGCATGGCTGCGGTTTGTAAAACGCTCCGTGGAAATCCTGCTCCGACCACTTTTGTGATTTCGCCCTGGGCCACAAACTGTTCGTGTCGAGGATCATTGTTACTCAGGAGAGCTGGGAGCAAACAGCTGTTTTCAGAGAGCAAGTCAAAACCTGAAGGTCAGTACTGCGACTCAAGTGTGGTCGCTGTGGTCGTTCAACATGAAGTTCTGCAGTAATGAAATGAGGGGATTAGGATTCCTGCATCCTCATTCAACCATTCAAGCAACCGACATGAAGCCCAGACTAAATATTTACCTACTGAACGAGCCAAAGAAAAGCACGAGTTCAAGTGGAGAGATCAGGACTTAGACGGGGCAAAGACACACAACATAGTGCAGTGGTTTGGTGCAGACACCTAACTAGCGAAAGATCCATGGTTTGACCCCGGGAGCAGAAACGGATGCCTTTGGGAATCTATCTGCATTAGCATCCGGTGTAAAATCACACCAGATACCCACTGGTGAGGAAGGGAGCAGCCCAAAGTAGCTGGAGAAGTTGGTCCAGAGTGCACAAGGAGCCGACCTTGAAGGGAAGATCAGACAAATGTAAATCGGGTCTGGTTTTTGCTTTTAACGAGAGCTGTAGCAGAACTTTAAGACCCTTTGTTGAAGCTTAAATGAAAGTTAAACTGAACAAAATGAAAACGTGACCCAGTTTTATTGCTCAGAAGGTGACCAGATGTCATCATCTGACTCAATGACTCCAGGATTGGCTAACAGTTTACAGAGAGAGTCAATATGAGCCAAAGTCTCTGAGGGACGTTTCCAGCACCTTGTTGAACCTTGTTGAGTCCGAACCGGTGCTAGGAAAGTGTACCTAACAAAGCCTCCACTGAGGGAAGAGTGTTAATGTTGTTCAGAATTTAATTGCACTTAGACATAAAGAGTGCAAAAAAAGACGCATCAGTACTTAAGTGCAGTTTTACGTTTCCTCTGCCTGCAGATCAGGTTGGGCTGATAGCCGGTGTGTGCGCAGCAGTCTCCATCCTCCTGGTTGTCACTCTGCTGATTGCTGGGCTGATGTGCTGTAAGAAGGACGACATGGAGCGCTACATCGCTACAAGGTAGTTTTCCCCCTCTGCGGTCTGGACTCTTCATCTTTTCCTTCTTCTTCCGGGCTAAATAAATAAATGTTGTCTTCACAGGAAAGTGCATTCAGCTGGAGGGAAGCTGAACCCGTCGTTCCAAGAAGGAAGTGGTAAAGAAAGACCTCAGATCAGTCAGCCCACCTTCATGGAGACCACAGCGAAACAGGCCTGCACCCCTCTGATGGGTCGAGTGACCCCCTGCAGACCCGCCCCACAGGTACGCCGAGCAGCCAGGTGTATGCAGGTCTCAGTTTTACTGTGAAATGCTGACAAACCGCTTTTTGTTTTCCAGCCGCCGCTGAAACCGTCGTCATCGTCTGTCACGTCGGAAACTGAGCCGGTAAGACTTTAGTTTTTAAAGACATAATGATAAATGAAGATCGCAGCAACTTGAACGTCTATTAAAGCTTAAAAATGAAACTATCACCATCATTAAATAACATGCATAAAGGAGACCTTTCCTTACTTTCTGCCCTGTGTAATATTATAATGAGATCACCATGGTTACAAGCTAAAAGCTCAGGCTTCTTTTTTTTTTGTGACTCATTACCTCACTCAATCTTATCTTTATGAGTGGCAGCCAATCAGAAGAAACTGTCAGCTGTTTCTTTGCTGGTGTAGACTGAGCTCAGCTTTAAACTCATCTTTTTTGGACGTAGTTTAGTCTACAGTGCTGAGCTGTTTAATGAAAACAGCTTAGGATTGTTGATTTTTGCAGACTTTACTGGAACAGCCAGTCACAGAGGACTGATAAACATCAGTGTAGCTCTGTGGCTTTATGAAATAATGTCATTGTTGATTTTTGGTTTCCGTGTAATCAAACTTGGACTTAATGTTCATTAGGAGCCTGTAAAGTGTCAACATCTGCTCTAAATCTCAGTTAAATAACCGTCTTCTTCCTTTTCACCACAGATGAAACCTCTACCTCCATCTAAACCTTTACCGCCTCTGAATAAAACACAGGTGAGCGCCAAAGCTTTTCCCCAGGACTTTATATAAAGGTCACTCGTGTTTTATTTATTTTCATTGATTCATTCATGTTTAGATGTTCTTTCTTTGCTTTCTACCCATTTAAAGCATTTCCCTTCTGGGGATCAATAGGGATCAACTGGTCTGCCCAAACATTTAATGCTCATTTTCCAGCTCTACGTTTTATATTTTTGGACTTACTCAAGTAGCTTTGCATGATTCACAACTCAAAACAATCCTTATCCATGTCACACTGGGCCTTTGTGAAGCTAGAGCTCATCAGCTGTCTCAAACAAACCGACTGGGTGCCTCTTTAAAAACAGAGAGTTGGAGTACGTGACAATATAAGGGATCTCCATGACATCATGCAGAGCCATCATTATTTGAAACTTTAGTTTAACATGAGCATCCACCGCGATGACAGGAAGCAGTGTTGAGATGCAGAAGTTGCTAATTTACTTTCATAAATTCACCTAAAAATCATTTTTTGTTTTGTTTTCCAGAACAAAGCAGTGAAACCAACCCCTCCTCCCGTACCTCCGGTCAAGCCCAGCCCTTCGCCGGCAACCAGAATAAAGCCTTTCGCGCCTCCTCCGCCCCCAGCGAAGCCTCGCGTTCACAGACTCGCGTGAAATCCTCATCAAGAGTATCGACTTGTACCAAAGCAGAGACATCCAGGGTGTAGTTTTACTTTTTAAAAGCGAGTGGCCCGCAGCCGCATCAGTGTTTGAGACTCGCCGACGCTCGGCTCTGTGGAAAAGTTTACGCTTCAAAGCCGGTAAAGATGTCGTGCAGACCGAGACTCCACCAGCTGAGAGTATCTTTAATGACACGAGACCAACAGCTGCACAGCTGCTGTGGAAAATGATTTTTTTGTGGTTGTTTTCTGGTGGTGGGGTTTGTTTTAAATTAACTGCTGCTGCAGTTTTCCTCCTGTGTAACGAGTGTAAAGCACTTTTATAAGATATTGTTTTACAGTATTTATTTAATGAGTGTTTAAGGGACTGCATGAAAATGATTAGGCAGTTATCTTTTTCGTGAATGGTAATGTGTTCAGTTTGTAGCTTGTTTGGGATGCACACTCACACACTCTGTGCCTCTACAAGCAGCTATAATCAGTATTTTTTATAAGATAATGTGAAAAAGTGTCAAAGGCTCACTTGTCCTGATACCTGCACAGAACTGAGCTTGCAGCTCCACTGTGATATAAAGAGATCTGAATGTTGCTGGGACTCATTTAGGACGTAATTAAACAGGAGCAAAGCAAAACTAAGCAACTAGTCTGAACATAATAAGAAAGAAAATCCTAATTATATGTCAAAGGTCTCTAAATCACGGGCCACCCTGCATTGTTAAAATTGCACAGGCATAATGTCAGAGCACTTTTAACATTTTTTACAGCATTGGGGAAACTCAAAAAGCTTCTGAGGGGAACATTTATAAGACAGTTTGCCACTTTTTTCCAGTCTTTGTGCACAAATTTGCTTGTAGACTTTCTTTTTTGTAAAGTTAAAAATTTATTCTCTGAAATTTGGTACGTTTTCTAGAAATTTTTTATTTTTTTCTTGTTAATTTGACATTTTTTTCCAACAAATTTTAGTGGCCCTAATACGCCCTGTTAGGTTCATGTCCACGTGGCCATGCAGAATCAAAGAGGGCTGCTGTGTAACACCGTAAATCAGACAGTTGACTGATGGTGTATACTAATACAATACCTGATCACCAACAAATGGAAGTGGTCAACTTTCCTATTACTTATCCGATGGAGATTTGTGTGAGACAGCAAACGCCTGTTGCTTACTCAGCCGTAAAAACACAACAAACCAAAGAATCTGTAACTTCATAATGAATGTGAAAACAGCTGCAGGTGATACTCCAGTAAAAGAACAATGAGCAAGAGCTCGGGCAGCTCTCAGCCTAACTAGCCTGAGTATATTCAGCAGTGAAAACTCATCTCAAGCAGACTGCATGTGAGAAAAGAGCTGGAGGCATTTTAGGAGACACTCAGTCAGGAAATTTATGGGAGAATTCTTCAGCAGCAAATATCCGGCAATGTTTCACTTCCAGTTAAGATTTTTGAAAGTATATTTTAGGGAAAGTCTGCAAAGTTTTAAACTGTTTTTATCAAATTTGACCAGTCGTGTAATTTCTATGTCCTGGTGAGCAAAATGATGGTTTAGGGAGGAAATCTGAGTCCAGCAGCCTGAAAGAAAAACGAAATAACCTCCAAAATATCAGAAAGAGGTTGAAGAATCTAACTGCGAGTGACAACAGCCAGTCAGTAAACCTGTTACTAATCCCCACATGTTTCTAAGTGGTCTGAAATGTTGATTCGGGTGGTTTTGTAATGCCGTTATTCAAAATTTTAACGATGTGCTACCCTTTATTTTATTTAAATGCTGGACTCAAAACTTTTTAAACCAACCACGAGACAGCGTTCGTCTGCATCCTTAATTGTTCTTATTTAAATTCTTCTTTGGAGACCAGCTTGTAAAAATAGCCAAATAAACAGCTGAGACCAAAAACAGAGCGACTGGTGAGGTTTCACTAGTAGCTGCACGCAAACGCAGCCTCACGTGTTTTTAACTGTTGGTTTGTGATTGTTGTGCCTTTTTTTTTCTTTTAAATTAAACAAAGTTCCAGTTGATACTGATAGATCACTGGGAAACTGAATTTTTTCCTTCTTTTTTGGGATTTTTGACCTTCATGCAGTCCCTACAGTGCCTCCAACAAAGTGTTGTTGTTTTTTTTACATTACTTTGCACTGTACTTGAAGACTTAAACTGGTACGTCCGTTACGTGGCCTCTGTGTGTTACTGTGGTTCAGCTTTAAACCTTTTTAAGCTCCATTGTTTGTTCAGTCCCACAGAGGTGGGGAATGGGTGGATGTAATGGAGCCTTGAGGAGAAATTACTGTTTTGTTTGTTTTCTTTTAAACTGCACTGATATTTTTCTAGGAAGAGTTGTGAAGGTTTCTTATGTTGAACTGCAAAGTAGTCATTAATCCAAAACTACAGCGTATGATTTCACATGATAACAGTCCTCTTTCTTGTAATCAGTTGCGTATGATCAGATGTAAAAACTTGAAGCGCTTTCTGTTGCAATGAATAAAGTGCACTTTATTTCGACAGTGTGATCATGTTGCATCAGCTGACTGTGTAATTCATTGGTGTGGTCCAAAACATGAGAGGGAAATTACATCCGTTACATTGGATTTGTTTTCCTTGTGTAACATTTTATTAACTGGCCGAGCAGCCTTCTATTGTTCTTCCCCAGCAAACTGTGTCTTTACTGGTCTCTAATGAGCGGCTAAAGGAAGCAGGTCTGAGAGGCAGCTGCGAGGACTCAGACTTTATCGTCCGAGTTTCCTGTTTGGCATTCAGACATTGTTTTTTTTTTAATGTCTTCTGTTAACTGAAATGCTGCTCACTTTTCTTCTGAGAACCAAGAACTTTCACTGTGAATCAATAAAAGGCTCGAGTGACGTCTTACTGCAGCACAGAAAACACAAACATCCATGCTGGACCCCCTCTTCCTGTCTGAACTGCCCTAATTCTTGGAAGCCTTCCTCGGGTTCCATCACCTCCCGGAGGTGCTCTGCTGGACTGAGATCAGGCGACTGGAGGCCATTCGAGTCCGGTGAACTCAGCATCACGTTCGATAAACTGGTTTGAGACGATCTGAGGTTCAGGATGCTGCAGTAGCAATCGGAAGACACTGCGGTCAGTAAGCTGAGGGGTTTAAATGATGCTCACCATTACACCAGCAGCATCCTGAACTGTTCATACAAGGCTAGACTGCTATTTTCTGACCCTATATTTGAATATAGGGTTGAACAGAAATCCCATTATCCAATGAATATTATGCTGTTGTCTCATTACAGTGAGCCTGTGGGAACTGTAGCCTCAGTTTCCTGCTCTTAGCTGACAGGAGTGATGCTCGTGGGGTCTCCTGCTGCTGTAGCCCATCAGCTTCAAGGTCTGATGTGTGCATTCAGAGATGCTCTTCTGCATACATTGACTGTAATGAGTCGTTATTTGAGTTTCTGCCTCCTTCCTATCAGCTTGAAGAAGCCTGGCCATTCTCCACCGGCTTCTGACATCAGCGAGGCCTTTTCTCCCCATAGACCTCCCACACGCTGGACATTTTCCACTTTCAGACCAATTTCTGTAAACTCTGGGATGGTTGTGTGGGAAAATTGCAGCAGATCAGCAGTTTCTGAAATATTTAGGCCACAACGTTTGCCAGCAAGCACTCTTCCCCATTCAGATCCTCAGTTTGAACTTCAGCAAGTTGTCTTGACCATGTCTACATGCGATATGCGTGCGATTGGCTGATTGCAGGTTTACACGTACAAGCAGAGCAGGACTCAAAAACAAAAACGGAGGGGTAAGTGAGCAGTTCACCCTCTGTATTTTTGTTATGAAAGGGGAAGATATCCATAGAAGCAAACCTAAACATGCTTATTTCTGCTTTAAAGCATTTTAACATGGGAGTCGGCCTCAAGTGGCCATGAAAGGAGCTGGACTGCGTTTATTCTGTTGAGATCAAACACTGATGTTCTGTGATACCGGCTCTGGCAAAGGTGTTTGATGGGGTTGAGGTCAGGACTCTGACCTCAGGACCTCCATACCAAACCGGCAACCCTCTCGCTTTTGTCCAAACTATCAAAGTAGCTGAACGAAGACAAGATATGCATAAATATGACTCTCTGCTAGACAAACTCCCACAAATATTTAATGTCAGATGTGTAAATCTCACTGTAAAAAGGGGGAGAAATGTGATTTTAAGCTCCGCTGTAAATCAGACATGGGAGTCGAGCCTGGAGGAATGTGAGACTGAGTAGAGGGGGCGGGTGCTGGTGGTGGTTTCTCTCCGAGAGCTTGTCTGATTCACGGCTAATAAAACGACAGTTAACAATGAGCGTGGCTTGTTTGGCAGCAGAAAGTTTCGCCTGTGCTTGCTGCCCACTTAACGAGCGCATTCTGCACGAGTTGATACGCGATGACGAAGCCTTCTCTTCAAAGAGATCCGGGCGTCAACTCAACCCTGCAGCCAGCTGTGTGTTTACTCTGCTTTGAGCTCTTTTTACAGGACAAAACCACAAGACTTTCTAGGGTAACAGGCTTCAGAGTGACCTCCGTGTGGTCTCCCAAACCATGTTTAAGTTTCCTGGCTATAATTATTTTAAACTCGGGGTAAAATAACAGAATATTACTAATAACAGCGTATTAGTCCTAAACGTTTCAGTGTGCAGAGATAAGATTGTAATCTAAGCAGAGGGTTAGGGGGCCGACAGCAGTGACCTGGCATGACCTTTCGTGCTTGTAACACTTCTGACAAATCACTTCCTGACGTGTGCTAAAACAGTTGATGCTGAGCCAGAAACACTTAAACCAGGTCATGAGAAGAAGAGTGAATAAGATGATAATCTGCACTGACTCACTCTTAAAAGACTCAGATAAAATTATTGAGTACCTGAGTCAAGTTATCTCAAATGATACCAACTTCCCCTTTTTTGATACCGACCAAAAAAAAAAAAAAAAAAAAATACCCGTCCTCTATTGAGTCACGATTACAGAGCGGTAACCGCACTGAGTGCAATCAAACTGTTTGCATTAAGCTTGTTTGTTATGAAGTCCTGAGAAACACCGAGAGAACACTAACGTGTACAGGAAGTCCTGTCAGGACGTTTCCTTCCTTTTATCAGTGATGCTGCAATTAGAGAAATGGACAAGCAGTAAAAAGCAGCTCAACTCTCAATGAGTCAAATCTGAGGACAAATTTGTCAGCTTAAACGTAAAAGCGCAACATTACAGTTAGTGAGCTACATGCTGTCACAGTGTCACAGCCAATGACCCACTATGACTGATTACTGTGACCAGAGACTCAAGTTTCAGCACAAACAAATATGATCCGCCCTCCTCCTCGCTGAGGAGCAGCACATCTGGGAAGCATTTTCAGTCCGTGGTTACAAAAAGCAAATAATATGGACGCTGCTACGTCAGCGGGGACCACCAGAAGAATCCCAGCAGTACACAAAAGGGAAAGAAATTAGCAGGAAATTAAATCCGTACATGTAAAAACAAAAACAGAATAATACAATGGAACACAAAACTAATCAACTGATCCTAAGTCTGGCAGCCAAAGCCCTCAGAGGAAAAAGGCATTGTACATTTCTCATAAATTCCATTTTCACCTTTTAATATTTTTAAAGCTGATGAGTTTAAGCCTGTCTACAGTAGGGCTGCCACAAACGATTATTTTGATAGTTGACTAGTCACCGATTATTTTTGCAATTAGTCGACTAATCAGATCATCATCCATTGGACGTAAAACATACAGCTTATTGCACCAGCGGCATCTGCTCTTATCGTTAGCTTACAGCTTTAAGTGTTTAAGCTAAGTGCTAACTAAAAAGCCAAGCCAATTTACTCAGGAACAAATAAAATACTAAAAAAAAATCCAAACAATAACATTTTTAAGTTATCTAAGTGACTTATGTATGTTTAACCTGAGTAGCGAAAGACGGTGGGTTTGAAAACGATTTGCCGGGAGTCCGGTGTTCTCACGGGCTCTAGTGAGCCTAGCCCCCGGCTAGCTATCGAGCTAGTGGGTAACAGACGTCTCCGAAAACGTCGGAGCGCTTTTGAAAATATGTGGTGTCTTGATAAACTGAGCAGATATTTGAGGTTTACACAGTTACATTGTCGCCTGAAAATATGTTAAACGGTTATTTTGAGACCCAGAAAGAATAATAAGAGTAATATTAAAACTACCTACCTGCCGCCATTGTTGGAAACTGCGCTATGAATTCTGGGACAGAGCTACTTCTTCTTCTTCGAGGTTTAACGGCAGCTGGCATCCTTGTACATGCAGTGCTGCCATCTTCTGTTTCAGTCCGTTATTACACTCTTAAATCCTACTACTTATTCCTGCGTCTTTTGTGATCTTACAAAGCTTCAAACGACGCCTCGACTATTAAATCAATCGTCAGTCGTCGACGATTTTGTTAGTCGACATAATTGTGACTAGTCGACTAATCGTGGCAGCCCTAGTCTACAGTTTGGGACCACCTGCATCATGCTTCTGATTTAATCATGTGTCATGTCTGTCGTCACAGATGCACTTTAGTCTTTCTCCTCCTATCGAGGTGTACTCATCGGATTCCCAAAATCCAGCTCGTTTCACTGCTGTGATCGCTGCGTGATGTATTCGAGGGGCGGTTAAGTGAATCATGTCTTGGCTCAGTTGAAGAGGTTGGCTGCTCAAAGTGTCTTGAGAGCAGTGCTGTTGTGATTTGGCGCTATAAAGTTGAACTGAATTGATCAGATTAAACCACAAATTGGATGAAATTATAAATCTCTGCAAGAGTGCGAGGCAGAGGAGCTGAGACAAACCCAAACAAATATAAACTACCGCAGATGGAAATAACATGTTGGGTTCAGCCCGCAATCAAGTGTTTGGCCGGGCTCCAGCTTTTCCTCAGTGAGTAACTGAAAGAAGCATCGACACAGGAATCGTGCCAAAGTGATTTATTTTATTTCCAGGTAAACATTTGATCTTCATACAATTACATTTCTAAAAAGTGAACATACTTAAACCAGCAGACGGAAACAAAACTCAAATGGAAAGAAACAAACGGAGTTATTTAAATACAAAACAAAAAGAAAATATTATTTTAGCCATTGCACTTTAACTTCATAAATACAAGAAAGTTCATTTCTCTCTCTGGCCCAAAGAAACACGACGTTCAGCACATTCAACCCATCGCTCAGATTAGAGGAAACCAGACCGCGTTGCACCAACGTTGTTGCATTCTTGTCATTATGGGATGTCAGAGAGAAACGACTCGTGTTTGTGGTGAGAGCTGAAGTGATTAGCCGGCTAGTCTTTATTTGTTTTCCAAGCAAATTAGCCTGAGACGTTCTCAGCTTCCTGTTACTCAGATCTGAGAAACCGGAGAAACAGGAAGCGTTTCTTCAGCACCATCAATATACCGTGTAACATTATAATAATCACTGCTTTACTCCCACTCATGGATGAATCAATTCTGGACTTTTAAAACAATAAGGACAAAAACCCCTCATTTTTGACAGATTGATCGTTAATGAGGGGAAAACTCGAGCTGGAGACTTGCAGACAATCCAAACAAACTAAATGCATCCGATTTGTTTTTATTTGCTCATTTCCTGAATGACAGACTCTGGCAGATGACATTATTTGTTATCCCTGAAAGGCTCCAAATGTAACTTTCTCACTGTCAGTAACTTCAGTCGTGACCTCCTACAGGAACGAATGAAAGTAAGAGCAGCTCTGGGTCTGTTTACACCAGTTTTACCTTTTGGTTCTCAAACTGTGGAGTGGGTCCGACTGGTGGGACGCAGAGCATCAGACTATCCCACTGAGCCGACGGCTAATGAAATAAAATTGAACCTGGATCCTGTTTTCTTTACCTGATAAACGTGTTGAGGTGTGCGATGTGACTCAGTGAAGGTTTGAGCTTTACACATGCAATCATTTAAAAATAGAGGAAATGATTTCCACACTCACCCCCTGCAATCCTGAGCCGGATAAGAGGGTAAGATTACTCATTTGTTTTACATTTCCTCATTTTTTGAATGACAGACTCTGGTGGATGGCACATTTGTCATCACTGACTATCACTCATTTCTCTCTGATTTCAGAAAAAGTTGAGAATCCTTAAAATCTCTCTTAACAAAAAGTCTGAATATAAAACTGTTCAAAAACGGCACTGACATTTGAGATGGTTTTCTTTTTGGTCGTATTTGATAAAGAAAAAGATAAATTATCATCTCAGAGAGATCAGAAACACTTAACTTGATTTATTTTCTTTTGAATAAATAATTTGACTTTAATCTGTCAAAAATACACCAACAACGTTTTAGACTTTCAGATCTTTCACATCCATAAAAATAAGATGAGCAGAATTACCCAATAAATCATGATGTGCACGAAATATTTGTTTTCAGCTTCGACAGGGAGACAAAGATATCAGATCTGCAGTGAAAAAGATTTTTTATGTATTTGTTAACTGAGCTTTCACTGCAAAGATCAAGATCAACACAGACTTTGTGTTAGGACTCGAGAAAACCTAAACTCTCAGACAGACGGGCATCGCGGGGCTTTTGCAGAAAATTAAACGTGTTCACTGATTTGGTGGAATAACGGCAATTTCACTCAGAGATGCAAACACGGCCGCTGTGCTGAAGACGGCCCAGATCATCTTAAAGTGGGAGGTCGGCCAAATGTAAATCGTGTTATTTATTTTTAATCACCATGAATATGCAATTTATTTTCTGCAACGGTGACTAAAAGCGCAAAGGTTCCTGTGCGAACTTTACTGACATGCAGCTCAGCAGGTAACCTCGTCCCTCAGGTGAGGATATAAATTGCTCTTTGGAAACGTGCACTTTTAGATTTACATTTTAATCTGAAAATCTGAAAAGAACTTCCTCTGGAGCTGCATGCATGCAGCACAAAGCAAGCCTCGCCATCCTTCACCGTCCCATTAAATCTGCCTCCGCCCTGCAGCCCTCTGGTCTCCTAACCCCGTCCTCTTCTTCTGCAGTGCTTTTACGGCACAGTCTGAACACGAGCCCCACCACCTGCTCGTCTTGATGCAGAATTGATTACAGGATTCCTCAGATTTCTGTGGAAACTACGGACTGATCGTTTCAGCTCTGCACGACTATGAATTTAGCGTACATTATTTGCACCCGAACGAGACGAGAAAACCCCGCCTTACATCCATGACGGTTAAAAAGACACACAATATACACATCATATGAACATAATGGCCAGCCACGGGATTTCTGCCTGTAACACTTGTTTTTTAAAAACGTACATACAGAGAATTCAACACGCGCCCTCAAACGTTTCTAGTAAATCAATCAAACCGACGCTGACAGTTTCTGCTCGCTTTTAAATTCTGCAACATTTTTGGCAGCTGGGAACGTTTCACCTCTTCACAGAGAGGACACATGGGAGTATCAAAGTGCTCTTTGCTTGATTCTTATTTCCTCCCCACACCCGCCTTCCAGCGACCCCCGACACCTTCCTGCGTTTCCCTTTCATGCCACGGGGTCAAACGAGTTCCCACGTTCCCGTCGAACGCTCTCCCACCTGACTGATCCACCTCAAGCCCTCAAATGTGGTGCTATAGTTTGCTCCATTTTTGCAGTGATAGTAAAAACCAAAGTGTGATGAATATTGTGCAACATAAAGAAAAGAAGAGAGAGAGAGAGAGACAGCTTCATTGTTTTGTCATAAAAAACAAGCTCAATAATCAAACGTTCCACCATGTGAGACGATGGGAGGAGACGGACGCCGCTGAGCATGCGTGAACTCAGCTTTTTTTTTTTTCTTTAAAGATGAGCAGGAAAGTTGTTTTCACGAGAAAATCCCGAGTCCATGTACAAACTGTACTTCTGTACTGTTAGACGCCGCTCAGCCGCGTTATCAGCTCACAGTCCTTAGTGTTACTCAGGCGGGGGGTGGAGGGGGGACTTTACGAATTTCGCTTTTTTAGTTTTGTTGTTAAAGTTTCGTATTTCGTCCAGCTCCAGTCTTGGTCCTTGAAAGATGGAAATGGAGGCGTTAGTAAAAGACAACCGAGAATATGTAACGTGCTGAAGTGCAAATATATCTTAATTTCTGAGTTTTTAATACGTTTTGGATGCGAGTTGCAAACAGTCTCGTTTTACAGAGTTTTTGATAACGCTTCATAACAATCATCATTAATAAAAGATAAAATGACAGCTAACCCACCTTAGTTTACAGTTAAATATTATTATAATTAAAAATCTAATATTTGTTAACAATTAATGGTCTAACATTTTGACTTTACAACAATCATCTACAGTGTTTGATAAAACTTTACTAAAAATGGTTAAAAAAAAAAAATCACTGCTAACATAAGTTGGAAGTTGCAACTTTAAAGAGAGATGCACCATGTGGGGTGTGCTCTGTCCCAATTGTCGCATGGCTTCAGATCACACCTGGAGCATTTTAGAGTGAGGTCTTTTATTTTGAAAAGCTTTTCTTTGTGTGACCTGCTCTATTTCTTCAAACAACTTCTGTTGAGAAGCTGCCGCTGGAGTGTTTCTGAAACACGCGGCAGCACATTAGTGAGAATTGCCGGCATTAATGCAAGTTGGCGGGATAAGCTTCAGCGCCTGCGTCAGAGCTGAAATGCGACCCAGCGGCGCCCCGTGCGTTCCCACGGTTAGGCGTGAGCCCAGTCTGACTATAAACGCTACATGTGTTTCATGGAACTGACGCTAAAGGAAACCTGAAGCATAACTTGCAGTACTGTGTAGAGAGCGCCGTTTAGAGTGACCCCGTGAAATGCACGGCTCACTGCACGCATTCATGACCATGACCGGCTTCCACCTGGTGCACTGCGGTGCGTTTCAGAAGCAGCGTTCTGCACTGCATAACTGAAAACCACCTCAGATCTCAAGATGCATACAGAAACTACAGAGAGAATTTCAAAATAAAAGACCCCTGCTTCCAAAATGCTGCTGGTGTGACGTGAAGACCAGTGAAGAACAGAAGAACACCTGGTGGAGTGCATCATGTTGTGCTCAAACTGAGCTGTTTATGATGAGCTTGGAACAAAAGTGACTTTTACTGAAAGATGTTAATAAAGTATTGATCAAATTTCGGTGCCAAATGTCAGATTTACGAGTATAAATCGAGCATTATGGCTTCGAATGAACAGCAGTACTTGGTAATGAGAACAGCCTCAAATAATTGATTATCAGCTAGGATAACTCAATATATAACTAAAACATGAAGACATGAATAAATATGATTAATAGCATCCCTACCGTTTAAATAACTATCAATTTAACTATGATTTGTTTTTAAGTGTTGCTTATTATAAAGTGTTAGCTTGTCATCATCTTTAATAACTGATAAAAATATCATTCAAAATCTTAAATATATATTTATCACGCTAATAAATATGACTACAGGAAACTGAACACACTGTGTGATTCTGTTTTCTTATCGCATCTGCAAGCTTAAAAGAAACAAAAAGTTCCTTCCTTCATGATAAGACTAAAAAAGAACAGAGAGGTCCTGTCCTGTGCTCCTAAATGAGATTAAGGACACGCTGACAGGCCTCGGGTTCTTCACAGATGCAGATAGGAGACGCCTAGTGCGTCTAGTTTCCCAAAGGGAAAATAAAAATAAATTAAGACTTTATGGCTGATTTAAATGCAGCCCTCTCCGATAACAAACAAGCCTTAAAAGCAGCAGATAAAAAGCAGCAAACTCACCACTATGCTTTTGGCCTGTTCGTCAGCAGCTTCCTGCATCAGGCTGGTCAGCTGACTGAGGTACTTCTGGTTCTCCTGCAGGAGTCGTGGGGCAGCATCACTGAAGGAAACGCACACAGCTTGTAAGACACAATTCAGTCACATGACGCCTCCTTCATATTCACAATGTGTTTATTATCTTGCAACAGAAAGAAGAACGCCCACGGGCAAAACACAAAGTACTGACCTACAAATTATATATATGGCAATATGTTCATGCTTCAGTCATGTGCACAGTTATTATTATACCAAACCAACCATAGTTTCCTTAACTAACTTGTCTCATTCTGCCCCCACTCCTCCCCTCCCTGCCTTGAAGCCTTTTCTTTTTCCCGCCCTCCTTCCTTTGCCTTCAGTTCCATTTCAAAAAAGAGAAAACTTTTATTAACTAGCAGTTTAGCTAACACAGGCTGGAAATGTAATGAACAGAACAGGCTGAAATAATATTTAGAAAAAACAAAACTATTATGAATCAATTATTGTGCATATTCCAAGTCCAGCTTTTGCCTGCAGTCCAGCTTGTACAGCTCCCTGCTGGTGAGCTCTCCTCCCAGGTCTGGCAGGTGCTGCAGCTCTGTTTTTTGAGTCATGTGGGTCATTTGAATCATTCTTCATCTTTCTTTGAAGATTTTCTGGGAAAAGCCAGCTGGGTGGAGACCTCAGAGTAGAACATCTAATAAAGGTAGACCTAGGAATAACTCAGGATCCCCCCCCAGGTGGAATTGGAAAATGTTGCTGGGGAAAAGAACCTCTGGCAGGAATACATGCTTAGTCAGCTGCCAACAAACCCAAACTTTAAAAGCAGAAGGGAAAAAAAAGAAGGATGGAGTGATTTCATGACACATGAGTCATTCCTGGAACTGTGACAGACATATGACAGGAACAAAGATTGCCTGTGGTGTCTTAACTCCTGGGAATCTTCTGTTGCATTGCACAGCTAGTCACAACTTTTAGAGTGTCGCGTTTTTAGAGCTTTTCCAACGCTTCAAAATGGCCTGGTGTGCCAAATAAGTGCCAAGACAATCCATCAATAAACAGTTCATAGGGCTTAAAGACCTGAAACAACCATGACCCCAACCAGCCAGCAACTGGTAAGAGAGACTGAATAAAGCTTCAGTCTCTCTGGAACATCAACAGGGAGTTGATGCACAAGTTAGGAAGGATTCACACGTTCACTTTGGACATGGCGATCTGATCGACTGCATTGATTCGAGCTCCAGCACCACAGCTGGTTAGCTTCAGGTTACTTTAGCTGTACCCATGGGCAGATATGACCTGCACTCAGTGAGTCATCCATCCTCAAACACAGTTTAAAAAAAAGAAATCAGACAACAATATGAGACATAATGAGGAAAATGTACCAACATCATGTAGGAAATGAAAGATATGATTAATAGCTACTGGAACAAAGCTGTTTGTATCGTTCTCTTCTCAGTTTGAGACCGACCGAGTCCAGCTGTGGCTCAACAATTTGGCTGAGTGAGTCAGATCATGACCATTTGTCGAGAGAGGAAGATGTCTGTGAAGTCTTTTGTTTGATGTGAGATTTCCTGTATATGAACAGGAAATTACTAAGGTGTTTTTTATTCACATATACGCATCCACATTCACAAACAGGTACCTTACCGTGACGACACTTACTTAGTAATTTGGCACCAAGTGAAATAAACCACCAGCTGTTATCAATGCTGAAGGTGCTTCTGCTGAATTCTCTGTTAACCCTTTAAGACCTACCATAGAACCAAGTCCGCCAGAGCTTATATTATATTTTTACATGCTGTAGAGTAGGGATGGGTACCGGTGTCCGGTGCCATGATGGCACCGGTTCTGACATAAACGGTAGTAACCAGACCGAAAAGCAGCGCACATTTCGGTGCTTTATTTCGGTGCTTTTTTTTCCTGAGATGTGATACACTTCGAATTGTAGCCAATCATTTTACGTTTCCGGGGATAGTAGGCGGGTCCAGGTACGTACGTTCTTTTAGAGCAGAGCTACAGATTAAAAATGTCCAAGACGAAGCGGTCAAAAGTCTGGCTGTACTTCACAGCAAAATATGCAAA
Source organism: Neolamprologus multifasciatus (assembly GCF_963576455.1). Lineage (NCBI taxonomy): Eukaryota > Metazoa > Chordata > Actinopteri > Cichliformes > Cichlidae > Neolamprologus > Neolamprologus multifasciatus. The sequence continues at coordinate 4,469,615 of NC_140446.1, read as the reverse complement.
CTCAGCAGCCTGCAACAAGTGCTTTAAGCTGATACTGTGGAAAGGAGGTAACACCTGAAATCCGATGAAACACCTGGCGACGCATAGCGTCTTTTTTTAAAAGCCGAGAAATGCGCCGTATTTGATAGCTTGCTGCGAGACCTCACACCGAGCGCATCTACTGCAGGTGTGGTGCCTGTTATCGGACCCAGAGTTAGCAACATCCCCCAAAAAGCTGAAGAGTAGAGTCCTGGCCCCTAGCCCTGCCAGTGTAGCAGAAATGATGAGGATGATGATGGCAGCAGCAGCCGTTCTTCTCTGCGTGAGTAGCTTAATGTTGTTCGTGTTTAATTTACGTTGAGTAGGCTAACCACGTTATTACATTAATGCATGTAAGGTGAACTAGCAAACATCATCATAGCTACATGCGGCTGCCTTCTTGTTTGATGGCAGATACTCCCTTCACCCTGGCCAAAAAGGCTAAAATGACCAAAGAAAAAGTGGGAAACAGTTAAACATGAGAGGTTTTTGGACAAATTTGTGTTTTTTCCATTGTTTAAGCACTGCTTCCAGCCAAGAGTGATACCATATATGCCCTATAGCTGCAGAAAAGGCTAACATTGTTATCTTTTTACAAAAAAACAGCTGAACATGAGAGGTTTTTGGACAAAGCTTGTGTTCTCCATTCTTTAAGCACCGGTTCGAGCACCGTTTAAGCACCGGCACCGTTTCAAAAGTACCGGTTTGGCACCGGTATCAGATAAAACCTAAACGATACCCATCCCTACTGTAGAGCCATTTTTGGGAGCATTTCAAGTTGCTATACATCAATACAACCATTACAGCCTAAATTTTAATAATATGTATGCATTAAGTGTATAGTAATTACATAAATTGCAAAAAAGTGCAATAAACTACAAAAAAATTGAAAATCGTTTTTGTTTTTTTAACATATATTTCTAGTTAGAGAAATTTAAGAGGCTTATCCCTCAAAACTGTAAATACAAAAAAGTTGCACAAAATAGTTTCCCACCACAGGAAATTTATTTTAAGTGTCTTCATAGTTTTATTTTTGAAATACACCAATTTTTATATACTGCAGGAAAAACGGAATGCAAATGCAAATTTGCAAAAAAGCAGCATATGCATCAAAATAAACTATTTCCAGCAGTGCAATATGAGTCTTAAACATCCCAGAAACGACACAGAAAGTCATAAAGTCAAAGATAACTTTTAAAAACACCAGTATAGGCTCATGAGGCCCTGATGGTAAAAAAAACTACATTTCCGCGAAAATGACGTCACTTCCGGTTTCGGGCAGGTCATGGCGGACATGTGATAGTTCGTGCTGATGGACGTAGGAAGTGTTACAAACAGCTGATCGGATCGGCAAAGCGTGTTTCTGGAATATTATGTTTTTGTTGCTGCAAGTGCTTTTATGCAGTTTTTGCAAAACTATATGTGGAAGGAAACTGTGACCGAGGACAAGCTGATGGCATAAGATGTAAGTACAACTCCTCCGGTTTCATATGCAAAAAAAATTATTGTGCTAGCTTACGTGGTTACAGAGCTACCGGGATTTAAAAATAGTTACGCAAAACAGAGCGTGCCCGCTCTGACCAGTTTTAAAGGGTTAAAGAGTGTGAACATCTCACTTGTAAGGCTGACCCCAGTCCCTACACGGCTGAGTGGACGTTACCTGTCATTTGGCCCTGGTAGGGAGGTGAGGGGGTGCGGGGAGCTGACGGGCTGTGCCGACTGGGACCACTGAGAAACCTGCAGCAGGTTGGACGACTCGGGACTGGCTGCTATCGAGCTCCGTGACGAGTTCTGAGCCTGAAGGAGAGACAGAAACACACCGGTACAGGCAGCAGTAAAAAACACGCCTCCCCTCTCCTACAGCAGGAATGCAGGCGGCACACCCTACCGCTCACTCTGTGTTTGGTACTTTATAGCAGCTGAGTCTGAGGAGATCACAGAAAGTACAACAAAGCTCACCACCACTGGGCCTGACAACTGCAGAAAAGGGAATCAGAAAATGAATAAGTGAACTTAGCCTATTCCAGGATATTACCGAGATCCAGCTCCAGCAATTAGAAGACTTCCTTTTTTCTTTTCTTATACACCAGTACACTAAATTTATCTGAGCTGGATGCTGATCAGACAAAACTTCTGATATTCTGTAGAATCTGAGAAAAGCTGATGACATTTTATTCTTAGTTGTACATAAATAGTTTTATCCAGCAGTTACACAACTTCCCCCACTTCTTTGCATCATGCCCCATGATACATTTCAAAGACAAATGAAGTCACAAACTTGGAAAAAGTAGACCGGGCTGCTAACGACTGATGTAGATTTACTCACGCAGGCGATCTTAAGTAAGTGCCAGAACTCCCTCTGTCTCTTGATCTGCATCTGCATCACGGTGTTGTCAGCGTCCTTGATGCTCTCCAGAGTTTTGTCAATCCGGGGAAACAAGTCAATGATCTTCTGTTTGCTGATCAGGATTTTACTGTTGGGGTGAGACAAATCAGGGAAAACACAACATAAATGATGTTTTCCACAGTCACTGTGAACCTTTAGACAGACTCTGTAGACCTCACACCGAGGATGGATTCAAGTTCTGCAGTAATTTATGCTCCAAAGGTTTCCTCCTCAGCAGGGAGGGAGTAACTGAAAATTTAGGGGGTAAAGTCTGCAGCTTAAACTTTCCTTAACACCAGCAGACGTTTTATGTCTTTAAGAGCCGTCACTTCTTTATAAATCAGTGGGTTAATCTAGGCCCTGTCCTCACATACACGGGATTTTCATCTACACATAAACATTATTTCATGTCACTGAACTTTAGATAAACTCCTTCCAGGGTCAAGATTTCTATAATCTCCATTTCTGTGCTTACTTGTGGACGAGGAACATGAACTTTTCTTGCAATATCAAAGGTGTGCACCGTGTTGTTGTTTGCAGGCTTTTGACTGGTCAACATGAATCTATGAATTGGGGTTATAGTGTCACCTTTTGCTTTGGCGGCACTTGATACTGTTATTTGCATTTTCATGTGGATGGAGACGGGAGTGGGAAAACATCTTTCTTTACCTGTGGATTCAGCATTAACCTGCCCTGAGAGAACATAAGTTCCTCGAGAAAAAAAAAGTACTACAAATATGCATTACTAGTACTGTGGCACTTAAGAACAAAGAAAAGCGTATGAGACCACAGATAATTAACAGTAATCAGAGGTGTAAAACTCAGGGTGAAATCAAACTGTCGAGCATGGGTGGACCCTTACCTGAGGTGTGTGAACAGATCTTTGAGGACCTTGTCTTGGTTCTGGACTGTCTGGATGATGGCCTTCACCATCTCAGAGCTGTCACAGCTCACATCAGAGTCAGGTACTAACCAAAGAGGGGGGAAAAAAAGTTCAAACAACACCTCAGTTTAAAGAATGGATTCATTTCTCTTCTGATTTCAGAGTTTTAAATGATCCATTCAACGTTTCTTACCTTTGCATTTCATCTTCAGTTGCTTGTACAGCTCGATTGCCTTTTCTTCCCTGCAAAAAATTATTTTATCACATTAAAATGTTCTTCTTTGAATTCTGAAGCTAAGCTCATGATCAGATTACTCTCTGAAGCTGCAACATCACTGGTATCCTCTCCATATGTGTTGAAGACAGGCACCGGTCAGAACTTTCACAGCAGCACCGAGTGGCACGCTTTCAATCCAGTGCATGACGTGACAGCAATTCACAGGATTTACAAAAGAAAAAGAAGTGAACTTTTACCCAACAGCAAAACTAGTTTGATCGACTAAAATGTAGAGCAAAGTCTTGTCCCTGTGGAGTGAAGCAAGATACATCCAGGTGAGGTTACACCGGCACTTCAGCACCTCATTAAGCTGTATGAAACTTCAGCCACATCCCTTATCGTTACTGCGATTATATTTCTTTATTAACTTGGTGATATGTTGAGAAGGTCTGGCCTACATGGGGGTTTCTGCTGTATCGTTTACTGAAGGAGGACAGCGAGGCTGTGGTGAACAGGGTCTTTAGAAGCTATGTTACTAAAAAGAGGAAGAGCACCGAGCCCATCATTATGTCTCTACTGTCAACAGTCAAAACCAGGATCAGAAACTTTCCCACAGAGCCAAGGCTAACCTGGTCAAAACGCATTTTTTAAAGAAGGGGCACTTTAAGGTTTCACTGTGCACAGCTGCACATAACTGCAACGACCCCAGTTAGAGTTCAGCTGGGGCTCGTTACTGCATCTGGTACTTCCTAACGTGCGTTCAGACCAAATGTGTTCAAAACACACAAATATTTCCTTCCCACAGTCGACAGGAGAACAAGGAGGAGTACAACCAACGGCTGGAATCAAGTTACAGTCACATATTTTCAGCAGTTACCACAAAACGCAATAATTTCACTCACTTTTCTCCAAACCAAACTTTTTCCTTTTCCCTGCTTCTATCTAGTACAAAATTTGAATAAGACTGCTCTGTCTGTCCACAAATGGAGCCAACAAGCTTGGCCTTCGTTTATTAGGAGAATCTACAGACACTTTTACACTCATGTACAGAAGGAAAAGAAAATGAGATGGCTTGGAGGAAAATAAATGAAATCCTAGGACTTCATGCTTATTCCCACTGAGTCAGGAGAGTCCACTCTGTGAGAGATTCTGAGCTGGCAGGCTTTGATGACACAGCATGAAGTGGATTTTTCACTGAAGTTGGATATTTGAGCTGTGGATTGGGATTTGCCTCCATTTACATCACCTGGCATGTATTCTCATTAACTTTGCTACAGACTTTGTAGTCCTGCATAAACTTCACTTTATGTTTGGCTGAACATGGTTGAAATGATGATGTTATCTCCGGGTTAACCTGTTTTAATTAATAAATGAATGTGTTTATTTTTAGTATAAATAAAAGATTTTAAGCCAATTTTAAATACTGCCTCTCTGCTCCCGACCTCATCTTTATGAATTTTGATGTGACAAGCTTAGTGTCTTGGCATCAGCAAAGCTTTTATTTTGGAGGCATTTTTCCAACCGTAGAGAAACGTCCGCCAGCTGATGGTCAGTCAACATCGAACTATTTGCTGGACCTTTTCTCTGCGCCTGTTCTCAAAGTTGAACTTTTTTAATGACAAAAATCTGCCATCATCATGGTGGCGTGGTTAGTGGTCTAAAGTTGCCTCACAGCAAGAAGGTTCGTGACTCAAACTTCCTGGTCAGCTTCTCATTCTTCACCTTCTTGCCTTTTTAAGTGCTATTTACACACTTTCCCTGTGCCTGCATGCTTTTTCTCCACAGTCCAAGTTTATTAGTGTTTTCTTTTACTGGACTTTACTGGACTACCATGGAGCTCATGTGCCCCCTTTATATGGGTCAGCACAGGTTTTTTTACTGAGATAAAGTCTCACATCATGACTGGCTCTAAAACTCTGAAGTCTAAGGAGCTTGGAAAGAAAAGCGACTGGATTTATTTAAAGGAGAAATCAAAGAAGTCCTTAAATTACCATGGTGATGACTGAGAACTTACACAGTGATCTAAAGTCAAAACTTTAAGTTATACTGCTTTGAATCACTACAGAGTCTTTGTAATGTGATCCTTTGTCATTTCTGCATGTAGATGTGCATTTTCTCTCCTTAGAGATGCAACATGTGGTTACATCTCTACGAAGGTGGATGTAAGGTAAGGTTACAGTGTAAGTTATAGCACAGGACATCAGAACAGGTTGTGGTTACAATATAACTACAGTACAGATTTAATGCAGACGTACAAATTTGCTTGTAAATAGTCCGACTTTTAATACATTGCTGTTAGGAAATACTGTCATCATGGGGTTCGTGCAGATTAACACGTCACCGTCTTTTGCTGCCTATGAGGAAATTCCAAGCTAGTATAAAGTCAAGCTTTACACAAACTTTTATGGAATGACTAAAACTTCCTAAAACTAAATAAAAAGAATAAAAGTTGCCGCAATGATTAAGACCGGGAAACTTCCACTAACTTGATAAAGGTAATGAACGTATGCAGGGCTTTTGTTTTTTCCCAGTTATTTCGTCAGTTATAAGCGCACAGCTCAGAAACAAACGTGCATGTTGATAGAGGATTTTTAGAGACAAAAAATCTGAGTAAACACGTTAAAAAAGTTACTGGGGAAAAAGGAGAACACATAAAAATATGAAGATTTCTGTATAATTAAATATAGATGTCAGTTTCCTTTATGATCACTGTGGTAAGGCAATTGGGAGCATCACACTGAAATAAAAGATATTTGTCCTTCACGTGTTAAATGCCTTTCAGCATTAGTAATATGTCCCATTTTCTTTCACACAATTGTCCTCTTTGTCCCACATTTATTTGTTGCGATCTTGACCTCTTAGTCATGAAGGAAGGTTTTTTTCTTCCCTCAATGTTATATATCTGTTTGTTCGTCCAAACAGAGCTGGAAACCTTCTGGAAAAGTTCTCCATCATGACATTTATGCACACCACACAACCATCCTTACAAACTGCTGACTGAGTGGACTGTAAACAGGCAAGAAGCCGGGAGTCAAATTTAGATGTATTTCCATGTGCTCTGTACACAAGTCCAAAGCATGTTGCAAACATTCAAAGTACATCAGTATACAGTCAAAGTGTGTGTCATATTTGAAATATTTAGTGTGCATGTAAATATATTCATGATTCGGTCATTTCCTCAGGTGAAGCAGGGACAACCAAAAAGTGTCAAAATCATCTGTAGACACCATTATGCAAACCAACCAAAAAGAATCAAAGGCCAACAAGTGACAGTTACTTATGTCTTTTAAATTAGGTGAAAAGTGGGATTTAGATGGCTCTTGATAAATGTCTACAGATTAAATCATCTCAGGTTAAACCCTTTTAATACTCACAGCTGCTCCATCTTGTCTCCTTGGCGTCGGGCATATGGGCTCCTCTGTAGTTCTACTATCTCAGAGTGCAGAGCCATGATCTCATCATCCAAATGGCTCACCTCTGCCACCTGCAGGACAGACAATGGATCAACCAAAGGCTGCTATAGGAAGCCTTTGCACTGGTAAACATCACAGTGATTCCTACACGTGTTCTTTATTAAATTGAATTTAATACATTTATCCAGGCAAACGTTTTCATTAGCAAAGTGCTTCGAACTGAGCCTCCTCAGTGACTGTGATCCTGCAGATGAACATCAACTCCACCATCTTGGACTGCAGTAGATGAAGGTAGTTGTTCTGGTCTGCAGCCCTCACTGTAGGTCAGGGGATCACCTAAGAAGTGACTTTGAAACCAGAAGAGCTACTCTCACCAGCTGCAGTCCAAAATGAGAGCAACCTGGTAAACCTACTGCAGTAAACCAGTAGGAAAAAACAAAAAACATGAAAGAGCCTGGACTAGCTGGTTAGCAACTACCAGGCTGTACCTTATTTTTAAGAGATGAGTTACCTGAGCAAAAGCTGCAGCTCTTTCTTCGTTCTCCTGCCAGGCTTTCAGCATCTTTTCTGAGGCTTTGGACAAATCAGACAAATGTGAGCTCACCGAGCACCCTACAACACGTTTACTGAAACAAAGAGCAAACAGCTGCCAGCAAACACTCACATATGCCATAGTGCATCTGATCGCTGTATTTTTCCAAGTCATATTGGATGCTACTCTTGAAGAAATCCAGCTTAGCTTTGAGCTGCTGCGAGAAGCCGAACATGCTGTTTTTACACCTGGTCAGGTTGGTGTTGTAGCGGAGGAGGCTCAACCTTGAGGGGGAAGGAGGAGATGGTAAAATCAGAAAGCTCCAAGAGGAAGGCGGAGGACTGAAGAAGACAGGCTGACAGTCCAGCCACAGCTAAAGCTTCCAGAGGAGCAACAGTCACAAGGACCAGAGTGTGAGGAGCAACACAACAGAAAGTTGAATTCAAACTAGGACTCGGGAAGAATTACACTGGAAAATAAGCAGAGCTGAAGAGCGTGTACGACACTACAACTATATTCAGCCGACAACTAAATCATTGCTCTAAATATTCAACCAACAGTTAAATGTTGGAATAAAATTTACAGAAAATGTTTAGATGGGTTTCTTCAGGGCTCAACTTTAAGGCTTCGAGGTACAAATAATAAAACCTGGACCAACAAATGCAATTACTAAAACTATTAAATGTTTTTTTTTGTTTACAAAAACTCGCAGATAAATAAGGAGACGCTGGGATTTCTAGCTACTAAGCAGAAGTCGTGAGTGTAACAAAGAGAAATGATTTCAATAGCATAAACAGAATTGAGAACCGGTTTCAGTTTTGAACCCGTTTTAAGTGAGCCACCCTACTGAAACTCTGTGCCCAGCGCCTTATCACTTTCTTTCATAAATGTTGGTGTGTCACATTTCAAAACAATGATGTCAGCCTAATAACAGTTGGCTTTTTGTACACATGAGTCACCAGGAAGTTAATTTCTTTCCTGCTCCATTTCTACACTTTGTCCACACTCAGAAAATAATGCAGGTATCTAAAGCCTGTGTAAGTGTGCTGCTGGATAAGAGCAGAAATCATAATCTAGATTATTTTGGTTAATCCTGATTAGTAATCAGGATTACTTCATAACTTAGTCCACAAAAAAATATTTTTAAAGGAGATTTCCTGGAACTCAAATAATAAAAAAAAACCACCTCATAACAAGCAAAGATGAGGTTGAGGTGAAGTTCAAACCATAATTTTGACCGTGCGTCCCATCTTTTGAGGGCAACCACCGACAGATGGGAGCAACATGTGGCCCAAACGGCAGTAGGCTCACGTGCATTGAAAAACCAACATGGTAGCCACATTGAGGAAAAACAAGGAACCAAGAGTCAACCAATAACTCACAAAGCACGTACAGAAGTGGATTATGCAAGAGTAAAAGGAATCTGGATGCAACCATTAATGGTCCACTCACACGTTCACGCACAGTACCCTTTTACCACTTTCAGTTCTTCTGCTATGAGATTTTTTTGTTCTGGCTCGTGCTGAACATAATTGTTTAAAATTATGAACTAAAATTAAAGTCTAATATAATCAGAGCTACTGATGCTGGCACGTGGGATCGTAAAGCAATGAAGTATGGTGTCACAATCCTGGATCTTTTGACCCAGTGTTTTGAGTTTTAGTTTATGTTTAAGCCCTTCAGGTTTTCTAAGTTCATTTTTTATCATGCCCAGGTTGTTCTAGTTCTTTGTTATTAGATTCCCCTTGTGTCTTCCACCCCTGTTAAGTCTCCCTTGCCCTTCATGTGTTTCATGTCTGTGTCTTATGTTTCCTGTTTTATTTTGAAAGTCCAGTTTTCATGTCATTGTGTTTGAGATTACATTTCCTGTGCATCGTTATGTTCATCCTTGTCAGCTGTTTCCTCATGTGTCTCGACTTCCCCTGATCACCTCATGTGTGTATTTAAGTCCTCTGTTTTCTATGTTTCGTTGTCAGGTCGTCTGTTTGCATCCCCATAGTGTTTTCGTCATAGTTTACTCAGTGTTCATAGTTTGTCATAGCATTTTCACTGAGTTTCTTAGTCCTTTAGTTTTCTGAGTGTTCACAGTTTTCTTAGTTTTCCTAGCTTCATGCTTTTTCATGTGCCAACATCCAAATAAAGGATCGCCTTCTGTTCTGTTCTGCCTTTCAGTGTCTGCTTCTGGGTCCTGTAAACTAAACTTATCGGCGCACCCCGCCGTGACATATGGTGTCTTTTCATCCGCAGCAAACACAGAGTATTATCTCCTCCTCAGAAAAGAAAAACTAACATTATTAATTTAATATGAAACTAATATTGGTCGTTTTACTTCTGTGTTTGACAATAACCATTCTTCACCAAAACCACAACATCTGGTTGTACGCTGCTAGGATGTAACATAAAACACTCTTAATGAAAAAGCTCAACTTACACTGTTTAATATTTAAATAGCACAGACGCATAAAGCTGATGTTATTTCTTAATCCTGTCATGGATTCACATTGTAAACCATGATCTGGGCTAAAGCACATCACATACGACTGTTATGGGACTCACATGGCAGCTCTCTGCCCCTGGAAAAGTCTGCTGTAGTCGTCTTTCAGGCCACAGATGTAGCTCACAGCTTCACCCCACACCTTCTTCATCACCACCAAAGGCAGCTGCGTCTTGGCATCTTGCACTGGGAAAATAAAAACCATGAAAGTTTTTATAGAGAGCAGAAGAGAGCCAACACTGTCATGTAACAGTCCTTTTCATTTCAGAAACTGGAGTCACTTCATATGAACTCACCAATGGTGTTGACTTTCTCAGGCAGACGTCTGGCACTGAAGGGGCCGGTGTACTTGGTGCTGCTCTTATCAAACAGGTAGACAATGTAGCTGTCCCACCCTCTCTACACAGGAGGAAAGAAAACCATTACAAAGATCTCAAGTAGTCTTTTTACAACTCAAGAGAGTGACTTCAAGTCTCTCAGAATAGATGCAGTTAGAGGGAAATGAGTCATGATTATTGATAGATGTAAATTTTTCTAAACACCATTGCTTGATGTTGTATATGCTCCAATATCAAACCAAAACACAGCACAGGTCGATTTTTGCTTTTTTTTTTGCAGGTAACAGAACGTAATCATGCATGGGTAAAACAAACAATCAAGATTTTCAGCCCTGTGATTTGTGACAGATCGAACTGATTCATGGCTGTTTACAGGCGCTGAAGCAGACACTTATGGGTGTCATATAGTGACGTAAACAAAACCCTAGCAAACCCCACAGTGATTCAAGACTACATCATGTGATATTTATATATTCATGTTGCTGTGATCGTATGGATTATTTATTTATTTAATAAAAAAAAAATCTCTGGTAAAGCCACTGGTGTCACAGGCCTGAAATACTTTCCATTTAGTGACCCTCTACCACTGGTACTGCTGTTGGTGCACAGATAAAACGCAGCTACATAAAATTAAGTGAACAGATGGACAACACAGCCCTTTGTCACGGACACCCGATGTAGGAGAGACAGGATCAGGCCAATGGATGTATCCCAAAATATAAAGACAGCAGGGTCAGGGACAACAACCAGTGAGGAACAATAAGCTGCACCTTTAGCTCCTTGGATCACAAGATGAAGATGATGATGATTTTTTAATTCATCAAAAAACTCAAAGCTGTTATGTATGATTATTTTATTTGTATGATTATCCCGGGGGCGATTGTGGCTCAAGAGTTGGGAGTTCGCCTTGTAATCAGAAGGTTGCTAGTTCGAGCCCCGGCTTGGACAGTCTCGGTCGTTGTGTCCTTGGGCAAGACACTTCACCCGTTGCCTACTGGTGGTGGTCAGAGGGCCCGGTGGCGCCAGTGTCCGGCAGCCTCGCCTCTGTCAGTGCGCCCCAGGGTGGCTGTGGCTACAATGTAGCTGCCATCACCAGTGTGTGAATGTGTGGATGACTAGATGTGTAAAGCGCTTTGGGGTCCTTAGGGACTAGAAAGGGACTAGAAAAGCGCTATACAAATACAGCCATTTACCATTTATTTACCATTATTTTAATAATAAGTTATTGTACATCATGATGCCTGATTTTAGATTTAAAATCCTTTCATTCATCTAAACAGTGGTTAAATCAACGCACCACTCCATCCAGGACACACTGTGCAGCGGGCTTCCTGGGGTCCAGTGACACTCCCGTCTCCTGCAGCAGTTCCTGGTTCACCACCTCGATCTTGGTCTCAGCTTCGATGCGCTTCTGCAGACTGTGGAGACTCTCGTCAGGAGTCAGCTGGAAGGAGTGGACCTGCGCTGTGGTCATGTTCAGGATGTGGACGACCTGAAAACAGAAAACCCGTCAGTATAAACTAAACTACTTCATGATCTATCATTTTCTGCAGTATGTATCGCGGTACATGGGCCAGCAGAGGGCTGCAAGAATCTAATTATTCTTAATATTGATTAACTGCTGCCTCACCAAAGAGCTGGAAGTAATTTATTACTAAAAACTAGCAGATGGGGAGGGCTGTGACAGCCGAGGCCAGCCAGTTCATTTTTATAAAGACTTCAAGTTGTTAAATGTTATGTTTGGTGAAAGCTCTAATGTGTAGCATAAACTGGAAATACTGGAATTCTTATTAACAACCCTCACTCATCCCAACACACTTACACTACTTTTCCACAAGAAGACAAAAGAAACCCAAACATGGATTTGGAGAATTGCTACACAAACAGTACAATACATGTGTGTGCTTGTGTTTTGACAGCATTACTCCACTGAGACTTTTGACCTCTGTTATGTCACAGAGAAGATGCTTTTAAATGAGGTGGGATTACAGGATTGTGTCAGATATGGGGAAGAATATAAAATCTCCACAGCACTGAAACCAAACATTCGAGATTTTGTTGCAAAACCAAACTGAACAAGAACCCAGTGGTCACTGTGAATGAGGCCTGGAGCTCCTTTGTGTAGAAGCAGCCCATCACTAATCACATATTTACGGTAGAGTAGCGAGAAGGAAACCAGGACAAGTGAAATCCTCTGGTCTGGTTTATCTACCTGCACAGTTTATAATGACGTGTGTGAAGGACAATGTACAGACTCTGCATCACCTCATCAATACTATCCCGAAGTCAGTTTTTCCCTATTACAGGAACTGAGACACTAAGTGGGAGAAAGTAAAGGATGGGTATATAAAATATGGGTAATCCTGAGCTCAGAAAAACAAAAACAAACATTTCCCCATCGGCTAAAAAACAAAAAACAAACAAACAATCAAGGTTTCTATTTCAATATTTCTAACAAGACAACAGAAGTTTCCAGACCAAACTCCCTTAAAGGTTGGCACAGAGTTAATCCCAAGAAGATCCGAGTCCTCAAGTATGGGTCTAAATACTTACATCACAAGTTTACAAGCTTTACTATCAACATTTATCACCACAAATCTGTACAGACCTATAAAACATATTCGAATGACTAATTCTTTGAACATGACTTGTACTTCTATATCTGTAATATGTTTTTGTTGCATTTGCAACATCATCAATAATCAATATTGTTTAGTTTTAAAATTATTTCTGATACTAACAAAACAAAAAAATGTGACAGATTTTTAAAAAACACTGCGTATCTCTTAGCATGTTTAGGCCTCCTTTAAATGTCACTTTGGATTTTACCTGTGTTTGTGTAAACTGCAAAAACCTCCCATGTGGGTGGTGACTGTTAAGTTACGCACAGGTGACCCATGTTGAATGTGACGTGCAGAACAAATGCAAACAGAGAGCATAACAATAAAAAGAATTTTGATTTATAATAAATCTTAAAAAGAAAAATAGATGACAATAATTCCTGTATGAGAGACAATGATGGTGCAAAGCTTCTTTCAGATTTGCCCACCAAACATTCAAACGCTACAATCAGTCCAGTGAGATTAGCAGTAAAATGCCTAAAAGTAGTGAAAGCTTCGGTGGCAGCTTTAGTATTTCTTGTCTTTATAATTTTAAGATGAGAAAAATAAAACACTAAAACTTTCTAAGGCACCGCGTGTCATTGCAAATTACTGACTGAAGAGCCAGCTCTTCCAGTGCCTCACCTTCATAATCAGTATCTGATCAAGGAGTTCAAAGCACAGGGGTTTCTTGGTTTCATGGTTCACTTGGCCTCCTCTGTGCACTGGATCCCACTTTAACATCAGCTGAAGCAGCGCCTCCATCGGCTCCAACAGCGTCCTGTACAACACCGGTTAAAACATTTAAAACAGGTCTTCAGGGAGGGTAATTAGCAACAACCACAGTTCACATGCTCTGGGCTTACTATAGCACAACACCATGAAGAAACTAATTTGTCCTCACAGGAGACAAACAGCTCAATAAAATAAGGAAATGTCTCAGTAAAAATGATTTCAGCTGACCTGCTGAGATTGTTGGGGTAGGGGAGATGTGTAGAGAACCTGACTTCTCCGTTTAGTTCTTCTACTGCCATGATGTCTTTTGGACCTTTATTCCTCACTTTGCTGGCCCTGAAGACAAGATCAGAAAGGATCAATATCAAATTCTTTCAATACAAAGTACTAGAAGTACTTAGAAGATGCAGTTCTCAATGTACCTCAGTCGAATTAAAGCACAAACATGTGATGTAGAATAAAATCTGACGTGAGAACAGAGCTGGGCTCCTGCATACTCTACTCAGACATCTGACTCATCTAATTTCCAGTAGTTCATAAATTAGTGACACACACTAGGATCAACTTACCACTGCACAGGTTGCAGGTTGTGTAGGAATGGACGGAAACCGCAACTGCACTCGAAGATCATTGTTCCGAAGCTCCAATAGTCCACAGTCACAGTGTACGGTTTATTCTCAAAGAGCTCAGGAGCCTGGAGAGAGGAAAAAGAACAACAGTGTTTCGTATTTTCATAAAACACAAAGTGATCTCTTAAGACTTATTTGGCATTTCCATCCTTTATGTGACAGTAGAGAGTCGACAGGAAAGTAGAAAAGGGTGTACAGGAATGACCACAAGAAATGATCTCAACGGTGAATCCACGGCCCTGCAGCAGCTGTGGGTCACTAGAGGTGGGAATCACCATACATCCCTCGATACGATATTATCACAATACTTAACGCACGATACGATATTATTGCAATTTTTAAAAATATTTTGCGATATTCAGATTCTGTACATGAAGGTAAACTTTATCAATATTCATTTTATCTAATATCAAAGTCTCACACTCAGTCTTTCTCTCATTTCAGTTTTATTGTTGACAAACTGAACGGTTTGTATTACAGTCTAGTCCAACTTAACTGAATCAACCATCTGGTACAATTATAGCTATTCTGAACTATGCAGTTTATGAAAACTATGCAGCCCCTTCAACAACTGAAGAATTTGAAAGTAAATTAAAACAAAATATAATTTTACATTAAATAAAAAAGTTTTAAACTTAATTAAAATAAAACATGTTTATTGCTGCCAAAAAATAAAAAGTTAAACACATTTGGACAGTGAAGGAATGTCAGGATTCTTGCTCAGAAAAAGGAGCTGATCAACATGCCCTGAAGTCAGAGCATGTTCCAGTCCATGTTTTTTTGTAACAAAATATCGATTTCTGCTGTCCCTGTATCGATACATTATTAGCAAACAAAATATCACGATACTACACAGTATCGATTTTTTCCCCCACCCCTATGGGTCACCCACTCATCCAGGTAAACTGTAGTGGAGCCCAGAACCTGCAAATTGGCTATTTTTTTTAATATATATTAATACAGTAATTTTTGTGTATTTAATGAAGCCATCCAAAGTTTTATCTTTTGTATTTACACCCTCAATATTTTTTCAGAGTTACAGGCTGACTTTGTACGTAGGGGTGAGTTGAAATGTTACTATTTTTATTCGTTTTTACTTTTTGAGCCTTCATGATATCTTCATCTTTTTCAGAGATGGAAGAAACAAGATGTAAAAATATAAATAAAAAATAAAATAAATAAACTTCCACTATATCAGGTTAACATCTGATCCAAGTATCACAATCTATAATGCTACAATCTTGTTTTTTTTTCATAGCCACCTTTGAGCATCAGTATCATGAGATATGTCATCATATCTGTAAGAAAACTGCACCAATTCAATGTTTATGACACAGACAAGAGACGAGCATTGCCACCCTGGATGTATGTTATGTTTTCTGATAGTTCACCGGAGAAAAATTAGTTTTTAAGGGTCATATCACCATGTGGTTAGTCAACAAGTTACATCCTATGACAGGTCTGCTTTTTCACCTACATTGTGATACCAGGCTTGTCTTCTAGCCATGATGTGTTCTAAGTTAAGATAATTTTCTGATATAGTCGTATTCAATTATTTAACACTCCTGAATGTAGTCCGTGGCTATGAGCTGAAAAAACAATACGGGTGTTCACATATTTAATATAATAAAAACCTTTTGGTCCTAAAAAGGTTTTTCACAATTCTTTCAGCAAATCAAAGGGCCTAAATTATAGAGCTAGTGTCTTGAGATCAATATACTGATGTTATTATAGAAATCAAGCTGACTATAAAGAGGTGAGGTGGGAGGCACAGATTGATTTTTCAGAATGACCCTGTTCAATCATTTCTATAAAAGGTAGAAAGTAAAGTCAAGGATTTAAAATCTATAATTACTATAACACGCAGCACATAACATACACTATCTGAGGATAAATAAATGTTTGCTTTAAGTGTTTACCAGGTACTGAAGTGTGCCAACGAATGAAGTGCACAGACTCCCCTGGTCCAGGTCTTTAGCATAGCCCAAGTCGATAATCTTGTGAACCAACTGCAGAATAAAAAAAGAGTTTATTTCAGATGAGCAGTCAAACAGAGCGGGCTGTGAATGAGAGGGAGACGGGTCTAAATGTGGACATACAAGGAGCAAAGATAGTGAAGGTAGAGGAGTTTAAATACCTGGGGTCAACCATCCAGGAAAAAAACACAGTGCACAAGAGAGGTGAAGAAGAGAGTGGAGTGGGTGGAGATGAGTGTCAGGGTGGGTTTGTTTACAAGATGGTAGTGAGACCTGCTGTGATGTCTCAAGACTGTGACACTGACAAAAAGACAGGAGGGCGAGGCGAATATGTTAAGAGCGACCAGGATAGACAGGATTAGAAACAAGTACATCAGAGGACAGCTCAGAGTTTGAGAGGCAAGGCTGACAAGGGATAATAGATATATTGTATAAAGGATCCTGAAGGTGGAGCTGCCAGGCAGGAGGAAAAGAGGAGGACCTCAGACAAGATTCATGGATGTGGTGAAGGAGGACATGTAGAGGGTTGGTGTGACAGGAGAAGATGCTAAAGATGATATGGAGACAGATCTTCAGTGGTGACTCTTAAAGAGAGCAGCTGAAAGAAGAAGTAGTCAAACAGAGCAGTCAAAAAAAGGGAAGAGTAGCTGGTTTACCTTCCCGTTGATGTCTTGTAGCACAATGTTTTCCGGTTTAAGATCTCTGTGTATGATCTTGTTTTCATGGAGATACTGGATACCGGATCCTGGAGCAGAAGTCAGACTTAATCAAAGCCAATGACACATGTTAAAAGAAGAAATGTCTGAATGAATAAGCCAAACAATGCACATACCAACATCATTAAGTAATGAAAGCACTTCACTTTCTTTCAGACCGCAGCAGTTTTCAGGTTTGCTCAGCACCTGCAAATCAGGAAAAAGAAATCCTATCAGAGCTGCGGTATTTTTTAGAACATGGTAAATGGACTTGTTCTTATATAGCGCTTTTCTACTCTGTCTGAGCACTCAAAGCGCTTTATACAACTAATTCATTCACCCAATCACACCCATTCACACAAGCACTTTTTTCTGACCTAAGTGCTAAGTAGTCTACCATTCATACACATTCACACTCCGATGGATGCACCGGAGAGCAACGCGGGGTTAGTATCTTGCCCAAGAATATTTGGCATGCAGACTGGAGCAGCCTGGGATCGAACCACCGACCTTCTGGTTAGTGGCTGACCTGCTCTGCCACCTGAGCTACAGCCACCCGGGTGGCTGTGACCAAAGGGTGAGAAATTTCCTGAAATTAAGAAGTTTGATATGATGTGCTTATTTTCATCTTCTATTTATCTTTGTGTGTGTACTTAATGAAATGTCTGTCTTATATAACTCACTTTAAACAATCTTGTGCTATATAGATAACATCAGCTAACTTCACACTATCACTCCATATATCACCTTCTATATATTGCTCACTGTGTGTAGTGGCCTCTATATTTCACACTTCTGATTTTACTGGAGATAATTTATGTGAAATTCAGGAGCGGGACCACACTCCAAACACTACCTGCCTCACACACCTGTTTATCATCCTCTTTTATAGGTGCCAGGCTCTGGTCTTGCTCACTGTTTCTCATTAATCTGTTGCCTTTGTTATCTTTAAACTTTTTTTTTTCATTATATTTTGAGTTGTGGTCAGGGCTTGTGAAATATGACCCTGGTCAGTGACTTTAATCCACATACCGATAAAGGCTTCTGATCCTTACTTTTAGCCTGAATGTATTCACATTTTGTCACACTGGAGCCACAGAAAGCACGCTGAATTTCCTATTAAAAGCTTGTTCGCTGTGCACCCATGACTGCCCACAAAACTATCATTGGACAGAAAATATTACAGCTCTCAGGCAAAGTCTGCTGCATATTTTTCCTGATTTCTAAACTCTCCAAATAATATCAATCCCATCTAAATGACCCCCCCTCCCCCTCACCTTCCTCAGGTCTCCTCTGGAGCAGTACTCCATGGCCAGCAGTGGAAGATCATTTAAGGCTATGGGCTCCACCTCCTCTGGGACCTCCTGGGCTGTCACGATATTGATATGATTTAACCTGAGTGAGAGAGATGGAACCGCATTACTTTTTAAAGACATCCAGACAGACTTCTGCACAGTCATCCACTGTCTGCATAACAGTGCAACTCTTTCTTGCATCTGCAAGCCTGTGGGTTTCACAAATTGATTAATAACTACCAATAACTGTGAAGAAGATCACACTGTATAAAGCCAGAGTTCTCAGAAGGCCCACAACAAGGAACAAGGAAAGAAAGCTCTAGTGCACACTTTTTTATCTGTTCACACATTGTGTCATGCTGTCTGCTTGTTAAGTCTAACGTCATTCACCATTTTCTTGTGTAAAACTTCCTTCAGCTCCAGATTGCTCCAGCTGCAGATTAGTTAGGCTAATATAAGCACATTATCACCATGGAGATGTCAGATGAGGGTTGAATCACTTTTGTTTGTTGCCAGATCAAAGTGGACATCTCAAATGATTTAATATTCTTGGTAATAAATACCCTAAAAGCAGACTTATTAATTTTTCAATCTGCACTCTTCTTCTTTCGGCTGCTCCCATTAGGGATCGGCACAGCGGATCATCCGTCTCTATCTAAAACTATCCCTTTCATCTTTTTCTCTCACACCAACCGTCTGCACGTCTTCCGTCATTACATCCATATCTCTCTGTGATCTTGCTCTTTTCCTCCTGCCTGGCAGCTCCACCTTCAACATCCTTTTTTCCAATATATCCACTGTCCCTCCTCTGCACATGTCCAATCCATCTCAGCCTCGCCTCTAACTTTGTCTTCAAACTGCTCAACCTGAGCTGTCCCTCTGATGTGCTCTATTCTAATCCTGCCTTTAACATCTTCCCGTCTTTTGCTTTGTTAGCTGTAATTCCTTCAGTGTAAAACAGACTTGGAAGCAAATGAGGATCAGGCTACATCAACAACACAATTCATTTAAATTCCTTTGATGCACAGCTTGAGCTGCTGTAAATACTGCACACCTTCATCCTGCAGTGTTAACGAAAACCAGCTTAGCAGGTTTCATATCCAAAAGGTGATCCTCAGCAGAGAATCTGTATCACACTTGGAGCGTACTGCAATTACATGAATCAGACAAAATGTGGTGCTTAAAGTGAATTTTACACCAAAACTTTGAGCATAACCTGATATGGAAGCTAAAAAATTAGTCCAGCCAGCTTTGCAAGGTGTGTCGCGTTCACTGTCGCAAAGCTAGCTCTCTTTTTACCTGGTTAGATCACCATGGTAATGCTCACTATGGTTATAAGCTGAACATATACCCTTGAGTTTTGGTTTAAAACTCAGCTTACAGCACCACATTTTCACAGATTTTCCAATTTTCAATATGATGAGTATGATACAGATTAGTTTTAGAGTATTAGTGTGCAACTTGCTGAGCTGTATTTCATTGACACCACTGAAAAAAAAATAGCATGTATTATTTGATGATGCAGATAATGCATAAATATGTTTTTTTGCTTTATAAACATCTGCTCATACATCTGTTTTACAATTCAAGAACACAGATTATTCTATTTTACTTGACACAAAATAAAATGATTTCCACAACAGCCGTGACTGTTATGAACACCCTCATTTTGCAATAATGTGTTTTTAACCTTCTAAGAGCTAAAGTGCACGTTAGAAATATGTGCGCAAAGAAAGGCTCTTGCAGACACTCCACAGGTCAGGCTTGGTAGTCATGATTTGCATGTGACTTGGATTAAAGTAAGGATGTGAGCGCCTCACTGTCTCGGATGAGCCCCCCTGGATCCAGTGTAGGACATAGTCAGAACAACTGGAGATACACCAGAATGCAGGAGGGCCAAAACCCCATTCTAGATTTTCTGCCAGGGTTTACTTCCCTTGCCTCTTGGGAGCAGTGCCATTTATCCACAACTGGGGTAATGTATATTAACTTCTCTCTTGTCCTATTTGCACAACCAGTGATGCATTTTGCCACTTTATTTTTAGTATTCTTTCTAGATCTTTATCCCACACTCATCTAACAACATCTGACTTTAGTAGCCAGCGCTTCATTGGTCAAGAGGAATGAAATTTATTCTGGCAAAATCATCACTGCGATCTTCATTATCTCTGACTGGGGTTTCAGGTTTTGTCAAGCCAGGTAACAAGAAAGCTGAACTTGATTCAAATGGCACTTCTGTGTCATCTTTGTGACACTAAGAAGTGTTACATACAGATGTGACACATTTAAATAAAAGCCACTAAGGAAGGAAAATAACAAAAAATAAATACCAACTTTTTCATGATCTGGATCTCTCTGCCCCATCTGTCCCTATTCCTTGGTGTAAGCTCCAGGCGACACATTTTTATAGCCAGTTTTTCGTGTGTTTGCTGCAAAACAGACAGCAGACATCCCATTATTATACAAATACAGTCAAGGAAAAGCAGGTGGTGATTACTTCAAAACAGGCCATTTCAATTTCCAGCACCCATATCCTCCTTTCCTAAGTTACGTATAGGGTCAGGAACTCTCCTGGCTGGACACTCACCATATGCTGGTAGAGGTAAACATGGGCAAAGCCTCCCATGCCCAGCCTCTCTTTCAGTTCCCAGTCCCCCAAGTTCTGGTTCTGCCTGAAGGGAGGTCTCTCCATTGTTGTTCACGCAGCCTGTACCGGAGTGTGGGAATTATATTTGAGTCACGCGACAGAAACACAGCAGACCCTGTCAGTTTATTAAGTGACTGCGCTGTTTGGATTATCACATAAACCTATCAAACACAGGGGCAGGGCTACATACTGGAATGGCTGCTAGGCTAATGTCAGCTCGATGATATAGCAGAAAGAACGCTACCACTGACGTTTTGTGGCAGTGTGACACAAGTGGGCTGCCTACTCATAGACGAGACATACCCAACTCAATATAACAGACAACAAGATACACATTTGTTTTTCATATTTGTCAACAAACAAGCAGCTAGCTAACAGCATAGCCAGCCAGCCAGCCAACGGTAGCCCTACTAGGAAATAGACGGAGCCGGTTATTAGCTTCCTTGCGTTAGAAAATGAAAGCTTCTCGGTGCTTTTTGATACTTACCTGTGGTTTCTATGGAAGTGTCATGAGCCGTGTGCAGTATAAAGGTGTAACTGGAGTGTCTCTTGTTTTCAGGTCAACGCAGCACCGCGACACTGGACTTCCCCACATAAACGTCACCAGAAAGCCCGGCTGTGTCTCTTGAAAATGAAACGAGGGTGCGTTCAAAAAACACAACGCCCACTGCGTTCAAAACACTGTCAAGACTGTGTAAAAGCAGCATTTTGTGTTTATTTTAAGTCGTGTGTTTTATTCTGGGGTCCAATAGAGTTTTGTTGATTCATAGTTAAACAAAATACATATTTATACTGCCCCAGAGTCTGCTATGCAGCTCCCCCTGTCCAGCATCTTCCCGAACAGCTCCTGGCTCTTAAACCCCGCCCCATTAATACCCACTTTTTCCTGATTGGCAGATTTTGCGGAAGCCTACAGTGGAGTGCTTGTGAAATTACTTTTAAAATAATACTGCCATATTGGTTATTCATCCAGTTATATTAGCTGACTACTGATACATGTGCAAGGTGTTCATTAGTCTGATCTCAATTTATCTGTGACCAAAATCTCTGAGTAATGTTTTTAACACTAGAAATGTGTCTGGTAAGAATATACAACCAATGAAGGTTGGATGGACAGAAACATTGTGATTTAATAAATAATCCAGCTGTAAGTGAGACAGTTGTTTCATGAGGCTTATACCTGGTGCCAGAACTAAAACCTGACATAAACCCAGGCAGGTCCAGCTGTGGCTGTGTGACCAGTCTTATTCTACCAGCCGTTCTTTGGACACATTTTGCACACATGAAGGACGGTTTTCTTTATTTTGTTTTATTTTTGTGTATATGAGGATTTTTTGTTTGTTTGTTTGTTTGTTTTTGTGTATGTTACTGGGCCAGACCCAATCTGCTTTGTGAGTAAGCTGAGGACACTCAGATTCCTCAGCTGCAGAATTAAAACATTAATTTGAATCTTGTGCATTAGAGTGGAACTTGGACCAAAATGGCAAACTCCCCCAAGAGCCCCAAATGTGTATTTTGTGACCAGCTGATTTTAATAACACTTAAACCACTGTGAGAAGAGGGGTTGCATAGACTGTTAATAAAAGATGGCAACTGGCTAGATTTTTCAGTCTTTTTTCCCTGGAGATGTGTTAATAGAGGCAAAAGACAGTAAATTTTAGCTTATAACAGTATAATCAGCTCCTTGTGGACACCAGCGATGGATCTAATACCACAATGTAAGATAAAAAGTACATCAACATAAACTCTACTCATTGTGTAAAAGAATCACCTGTTTTAGTGCTATATTATATTAATGGGTCATTCAAACTCATATATTAACATGTAGGCTGCATTTTTAATACTGTAGCTGGTCAAGGTGGAGCAAATTTTTATACATTATAGTAGTTTAACTGGTGCTTAATAAAGCACTCTATTTTATAAGCACATTTTTTGAAGTCTCACATGTGAAATTTGTACAGAAGCATTCAACTAATGCACACGACTAAAGCGCTTAAGTACAGCACTTTACATTTCACGCAATGATGTTCACACATGCAGCAAACCTTTCAAAACACTTTTATTTTTATCTCCTATGCTTCTCAAAGTGAGAAGCTCACAAACAACATTTCCTTGGTGAGTTATAACAAGGCAGTGACACATGTAGCTCACTGTATGTATAGCATAAAATGAACATCGCCTTATCTGCACCAGTCTAAAAAACACTGAGACGGATCAGACCAGACCTCTACATGTAAAAAGATTCGTATGAGCTGGCTCAAGTCTCTAAAACACGACAGCATACAACAGCATTAAATATAGCCATTCCCTTCATTCACATTGATTAAAAACAAAAAGAGAGAAATGACCATGAGCTCACGGACAGGAAAAAATGCTGACCTACCTTATATATTAAGCCTTCTTTTAATACTCTAACCATAATATAAATGAAAGCAGGCCGTAATATCTCATGCTTTATTTACATTCAGAAATGAGGCTGTGATGTACAAGTGCACGCTGAAGAGACAGTTTGAGCTGCAGATATCCTACGTCTGTGAACGCGGTGCAACACCTTGACTTGAGTATCACGCAGGCGTCATCAAGGGGAACCAGGCATTTCTATGCTAACCAGTGCCATGGAGGACCAGCTGCTGCTCCGTGATGTATGTGAGTGGTGAAAACACATGGAGAGAGGCGGTGGGAAGGGGAAAACTTTGAGATACAGTGAAGACTCTAAACTGCTTTAAATCTGTACTGCATATAAAGCCACAGACGATTAGGTGACTGCTCTCGCTGTTGTTGGTTTGGCTTTGGCACTTTATGGATCGCACTTCAGTGCAGCTCTTTATATCCCCAAACAGTCGGTTAATAAATGGTGAAACTGGCCACAGAGTTGGCAATAGTATGGAGGCTAACTGCATTAAAGATAGCAAAACACAGCAGCTGATAGAGGAGTTCGACCTCAGTAAAGTAACATTGAGCTAACATGCGAGGTCAAAGCTGGCCTAGGACACTCTTGTGAAAGAGATTCTGAATTTTATGAGTTTAAGATTCACCACCAACCGGTTGCAGCAGATAGCCGCCCCTCCCTATGCTCTTCTCCCTGTAAGTTTCTTCCTGTTAAAAGGGAGTTTTTCCTTCCCACGTTTGCCAGTTTTTCCTTTCCCTGTTGATGTGATTTGGTACTATATAACTAACATTGAATCAAACTGAGTTTTATTCTTAGTTACCTTTCAACTATTAAACTCTTTTGAATGTCAGCACTGTTTTTGTTGATTGAATGAAAGGCTGCCCGGGTTAAGGCATCAGATGAGGCATGCAGCTGATATGTTGCTTGGTTAAGGGTTAATTTTGGTTTAAATCTGGTGCCAGAACCAGTTTGGGATCAGTTGGGTGACCGCCCAGGGCCCTGCTGCTCTAACAGGTCAAATCATGTTGTAATTTATATTTAAAAATATAAATGTTTTTGCATCGAGTCTGTGGAGCCCTAAAACTTGAAAAAGATGATATTTATTGTTATCTTGTGCAGACAGCAGTGCTGGATTACCAAAATTAGGTCGAATGGGCCACTGCCCCAAGGGTCCCCAAACCCACGTGCTTACAGGCGTTTCATTATTATACTCATATATTGGAGAATTTGCACCATTAACAGGGTAATCTGGCCTCTAAGCAAAAAATGGAGAGCTTCTGATTGAATTTCTGATCAACCATTTGAGGGCATATCATAAAATATTAGCATAAAGGTACGAAAAAGCTATTGAGAACTCTTCCCTCACATTTAAGCAGAAAATCCTCACATTTAAAAAGTGAAATTTCCTTCAGCTCTCCTGTTATTTGAGCCTAGACATCAGAAGCAGCAGTTGACAGAGAAAACAGAAATTTGAATACATCTTTATAAAAATAGCACAAAATTCATGTGCAGTTTGGCTGCTTGTTATGAGACACGTACGATGTCAACACAGACGAACTAAAATGACTAAAACTCACACACAAAAAACATTTACTTTTAGGGTAACATAGATAACAGTTTCTTGTGTATGCAATAACAAGACATGTAGGTTTTCGAGATAAAATCTGACAAGTGTTTTCACATTTTATTTGTGTAGACCTATTATGCTTTTCCTTATTTACTGTTATTTATATTCTGTTTGAATGATGGACGCTCATATCAAACACGGACATAGTTTCAAAATATTTCGGCCATTATTTGTATAAATCAACCAAATCCAAAGTGGCTGCTGATACTCTTAACTCTGTGATTCCTAATGAGGTGATCTGAGCACAGAAGCCCCGCCCACCTGCTGTGGCGTAAAGTGTTACGACAGGCAACCAATAAGGAGGAAGGTATCCTCTGTCTAAAACTGTTTTATTTGCAGACAGAGGATGCCTTCCTCCCCAAGGGCCCAGTATCAGCTAAACCAGGATTATTGTTGAGCTCTGGATCATGCAAAGCTACGCTAGTTAAGTCTAAGACTGAAGATATATAGCTGTAAATGAGCAGAATAGGTCAGTGTTAAGGTACTCATTGTAAGTCTGGCTGCTTATTGACAGTTTGGCCACGTAACAGACAGCAAACATTGCTAATAACACACACGTACAAAGTCTGTAAAGTTACACGAAATGTACAGGAGGTCAGTTATGGCAACAATATACACATCAAACCTTTTAATACCACCAGCGCGCAAAGGTGCAGACAAGAGAAGCAGGCAATGAGCTTTAAATGAAATAAGCTGCTGAAAATTGGGCATAAATGTCTTTAAACTGCTTCTTCTGTCTTACAAAAAGCCCTCAAAGCAAGTAAAAGTGTCACATAAGACATAAAGGCTGATGACTTCTGGGGAGGATGCTGCCTTAAAATGACTCACATGACAGTCAATAACCAAAAATTCTGGGCAGATTCAGCTCTACGCTGCAGGTATCTACATGATTAAGAGACTTACACCGTGACACGCTTAAGCCTGAATATTCAATCATCTGTTCTAGAAACTGTACAGCTTAAAACAACACATTTGGCGCTGGATAAAAGTCAGATGGTCTGGAAGGCTCTCTGCAGCCTTTCACATAAGCACACACTCCCAAAACACACTCAGACTTGACATCCGTAGTTACAATACAAACAGGTCCTATCTCATTTAGCCCTGCAATACCCGCCCCCACCAACCTGCTCGGGCGAGCGGGTGACGCCGTGCATATTGACTGCAGGTGCAGCAGGTGTGATTATGGCTGAAAGAACATGGGTGAATGCTGACAGCTCTCCCTGCTGGTTGGACGCTGGCACTGCAGCTGCTCAAGGTGTCGTTTTAAAGCCTGAGTAATAAATGGCTGTGCATTAATAATGCTATGAAGTGTATATGGCTACCAAACATTATGTGGTTCCATAATTAGATCAGTCCGCCCACACACAAACACGTAATCACACTCACTCCTGGATAAGGAGTTTCTTTGTCTTCTTCTTTTTTACATTCTGTTTTCATTCTTTTTTCCACGCATCTTTTACAACAGTATCAGCCCTGATCCAGTTTGAATCGTGCCATTAGCTCATGGCAAACAATGAGACATTATAAGAGAGAGAAGCTGTGGCACTCAGAGTCCCCGGAGAGATATGAGCCAATTGTTTTGTTGCATCGCACATATTAACGGTAAAGTTTTGCTGCTGTTTCAGCTGTATCCTGGCAGGAGGTTTATTTTCTATGTATTGTAGAAAACTGTGTGAGCACTTGCAGTGCTATTCAGTGCTCTGTTAGGATAATCAAAGACTTTTTTTTGTTTTTGCACTTTTGGATTGAGCCCTTTTTGAAGTCAAGTGTAAAGTCGCCAAACTTTTGAAGCATTTTTTCAAAATGAGATTTGACTAAATATCCAGTTTTGGGTCTCTGTGATGCAATAATTAAATTTAAAGCCCTTTATCCTTTCATTTAGATTGCAGAGCCGATCTGAGGGAGTTATTCCACTTTCTGTTAATACTCTTGTAGAGAAATTTGATGCGATTCAGGAAGGGGGCACTCTTGAGAAAGTCCTTAATGAATTAGAGGTAAAATTAATATGTACACTTGCTTCTAGACAAAGGCAAAAACAAAACACACACTTCTTTTAGTTTTTAGAAATACAGTACAGATAACATGTCTGCAAATAAAATATGCTTCCAATTTATTTTTCCAGAAAGACTAAAACTGTCAATTAACTGCTGACATTTTGCTAATGCATGCTGATTGGTGGGACAAGGGCTGTGTCCCAATTCAGGGTCTGCAGCCTTAAAGGCCGCATTTTAAGGCCGATTATGTCACCGCGACGCGACGAAGGCTGTCCCAATTCGAAGGCTGCTCGAAATGCGGCCCTCAAATGCGTCCTTCATTTCCCTGAATTTTAAGGACGTGGCGGTGTAGACTTCGTGGCCCAACATATCCCAGAATGCATAGCGCGGCGGTGGGTGTGGATAATTTTGCCGAAAAAAACGGCGGATGAGGGGCGGCCTAAGAGTAAACTTAAGTAAGTACTGAATATTATGTCACTTATTTATGTGCAAATGTTTAATAACGAAGATCATTAAAACATTCCTGTTGGCCACATGTCGGCAAAGTTATGTGACATTAGTGACGTTTGTACTAACTTGGTTTTAAAGCCTTTACTTTAAAATATACGCCGTTCAATAGCTGAGCTTAATCAGAGAATGATCAAAGCTCATGTAGAAACAAACAAACAAATGAACAAAAGATTTTCTCCTTCATTTCTGTCAAACAAAGCTGTATGAAACGTTTCCAGCTGTTAGTATCATGGTTGCTAGGCAACCTGGGCAGCGCAACGGAGGCTAGACCGTCCCATTTCACAAGCCTCGCACTTCCGGCCTTAGCGGTCTTTAAGTACGCGGCCCTTGAGGATCGTTGAGGCTGCGTACTTTAAGGCTGCAGACCCTGAATTGGGATACAGCCAAGGATTCACCACACGCACGCTGCAGTCACTCTAATCTGACTGCACCTATTTTCCAAGCTTCCTGTTTGAAATCAAATTCACAGATTCCATAAAGTGACTCAGGGTAGTTTTTACATCTCTAATAAAAAATAATAATAAGATAAAAATAGTAAAAAACTGAACTATAGATTAACCTCTTCTTTCAAAAACATAACAATAACAAATGTTTACACCACAAAATTTGCTGTTTTGGCCTCCGTAGATCCCCAATCATCATGGATTATCTCACAAGTGCCCCTATGAAACAGGAAGTGCAGAGACTATGAGTTCAAGTATTTAGACGATCTTTGGATCTGCAAAATTTCACAGGTGTTGTGGCGAGTTTATCTACTCTTCATCGTAGAAAAGAGAAGAGTACTTTTCTTGGCTTATGGTATTGACAGCATAAGTCTATGGTGGGTTAAACAGAGATGTTAACAGTGTTGGGTAGAAGGAGTGTAACTTTTCAACCTAATATTTTGACCGGTTTCTTTAAAAGTCCAGTTGATGCGTCTCAGAGACCACTAAATCACAGTTAAGGCTCTCTCCCTAATTCATTTTATTTGGGGGGATTAATTAAACTGCCCGTGGGGTGTTACCGAGCTGGCTGCTGACTCTCAAAGGACCTCGAGCATGATCTGTCTTTGGAGTAATTCCCACTGGAGCTTAAATCCTCACGAGAATTTTCTTTTTACACTAAAATCCTGCAAAAAACTCACCCTTACTAATCTTTGATAGACTTATTTTGATAATATTCATAAAGTTTGTAAGAAAAAATAAAATAATGTGATTACCAAGTAGCGATTTCCAGACTTGTGTGTGTGTGTGTACCCAATGCAGCTTCTCATGAGTGTGCTGAATATATTGTAAATATACTGTCATATATCCTACAATATATGGTGCGTTATATACAACATATCCTGGATGTTTACAAAGAGATATTTCATCATACACTTGACATACACGTGAAGTTCAACACCAACAAATGACTGTAAAATACTGTAAAAATATCGAAAAACAAAGAACATTCAGGGTCTGTCCAGTGAGTCGGGTTTATAAGTACAGATGAAGATTACACGTGTCGGGTATGGCACTGGCATGAGGAGAGTGACTGAACGAACCTGCTCCCCACCCCTCACCGAGAGCAGCTTCTCCGCTCTCAGATTTTTGCCTTCAAAGTAGTAAAAAGCCCTAAAAGAAGCAGTGCTGGATGCAGGCATGCGGATCACTGCAGAAAACAACATTCGGCCAAGAAAGAGAACATAAGCACATCACGGGACAGAAGCAAAAAGCAAGAGATGCTCGAGTTCAAGTAGAGCAAAAAAACGAAAAGAAAAAAGACCTCTTTCTCTTTGTGTCATGCAGTGTTTTGCTGCATATCAGGAGGACTGTGAACTCCTGCTGACGTCGTCGCCTCTAGTTGGCCGTCAGCGGCTAGAGAAAGGAGGAAAGACGAGCTGCACGCAGCGGCACCATCTCGTCGCGTCGCATTCTGCAGCCGCACACTTATTTAACTGGAAACCACCTTCAGCGAAACATACAGGAGCTGAAAGCTGGAATTTACAGCTCCTGTGTGGAATGTGAACACACCGTGGTGGGAAAAAAAAGGAGCTGGAATGTAATGGCTCCGTAGACCTGGTGATGTTTCCTAAGTTTGTTTGTTTTTTTTAATTGTTATTACAGCGCTTCACCTCAAGAGCGGCGGCAGAAATTCAACAGAAATCAAATCGTCAGTCGTCTATAATGTGATGACAATTCAAAGTGTGTGTAAACGTGTTTGGTCCCAAAAGACGGAGTGTAAGGTCAAGAAAAAAGGTGTGAGAACGCGGCTGGAGGTGCCTTGAAAGAACAAAAGGGGAAGAAAAAAGGAAAGGATGCTGGATGGAGGTCCCTGTGCGCCGCCCCGTCCGATCCGTAAGCAGCCTCTCTGCCTCACAGTCTGCTGCGGCACCCAGCGTACGTTCTCAAAGACACCTCGTCTGCAGATCCGTGACCTCCCAGCGCTCCCTCCCACCTCCTGCACTAGCCTGTCTGCCAGTCACAGGATCTGCACCTCCTCGGTTAGATGAGAAGATTGGGGTGCCGGGTAGGGCCTCGTGTTTTGGGGGAAGGCGTGGGGTAGACCCTCACTCCTGCTCCCCCCTTCAAGCAGAGCTCCAAACAAAACCTCTGCAGGGAGACAGCCTGCCGCTGGCAGTGCAACGCCGTGCCGCTCCCGGCGCCCCCGCCCCGTCTCACTTCTTGACGGCCTGTCGGTAGCTGTGTCTCTGGCCTTCCTGCCGCTGCTTGCTGCTGCAGCCGCTGGCTTTGCTGCTGTTGCCGCCGTCCCTGGTGCTGCTGGCCAGGCTGGCCTGGCTGCTGTCCTGCAGCGTGGGGCTGGAGTGAGCCCTCTGCAGCCCGTTGTCCTCCAGAAGCTGAGACTCGAACACAGACAGGTCTTCCTCGCCGCTTCGGATTTTAGCTCGTAGCAACATGACGTAGGTCCCGTACCGCGTTTTCTGTAAAAAAAGAAAAGAAGAAAATCTAAATTTAAGGCGAGACAGTTTCATGTAAATACTCGATTCCTCATTCGCGAATCCAGCTCACCTCAAAGTCCAGGTACTCATCTCGCTGGCGGTATTCTTCCAGCTCGCGTCCTTTCACCTTGCGGTCAGGTGGATAAGAGCGCAGCTCGGCCAGTTCAGTGGAGATGGCTCTGAATCGAGCTTCATGGGATCTGACCTGCTCCTCCTGAGAGCACAGAGTTAAAACCAAGATTATGAGAGGAAAAACTTAAAACCCTGACCCAGAGGTGAACTGATTTCCTGGTTGAGCATTTTATTGGCATGGTTTGGGTCTAAAGTGAACTAAAGTTTAACTAAGAGACCATGTGACTCCACGTGGAGTTCTTAAGCTTGTGTACAATCAGACTTTTCTTTTTCTACAACTTCAAGAGTCGCCCCCTGCTGGTCATTAATGGAGGCTTAGGCCACTTTAAACTACTTAAACAGAAGCTACGCTCATCTTTTATTTACTTTGATATACTCAGAGTGGAATCAGCCGCCTGTCAGACTCATTAAAGTTAGGATACCTCGGACAGTTTCGACATCGTCCCCGGCAGGAGTGGCCGGCTGAACTTCTTCTGCGAGCCGATGGCTGCTGGAAAAGGAGGAGATGA
Organism: Neolamprologus multifasciatus; assembly: GCF_963576455.1. Lineage (NCBI taxonomy): Eukaryota > Metazoa > Chordata > Actinopteri > Cichliformes > Cichlidae > Neolamprologus > Neolamprologus multifasciatus. The sequence goes on along the minus strand of NC_140446.1, from coordinate 4,438,676 downwards.
GAACATGGCGGCCACCGTGTTGATCCGTGTGATCCAAGACTGCATCTGCTCCGCGTTCCTGAGATGATTAACACAGACGCGCACACACACGATTAATTACAAACAAGTCTTAAACTCCAAAACACATACAGTACAAATGCTTCTCCTCTGCGATGCTCACATCCGCTCATGGCTGGTTTACAACATCAAAGGGATAATTATCAGAGAAAGCAGCGCTGCTGTTAACAAAGAAATTATTTTGGAGCCAATTAACAGATGAGAGAGAGAAAAAAAAGTCCTGTTTTACATTAACAGGCCCATTAAGAGCCCGAGTAATATCAGATCGAATCAGACAGCATCGCTTAAATCATCAGGGAGAGGCGGGAGGAGAGAGAGACGAGGAGAGGAGAAAGGCGCAGAGAGGGGTACAGTATCTGGGACAAATGCAAGCTGCAACTGGAGCACAGAGCCGGTCCTCCTGGGGCCTGAAACATGTGGCCAATCATGTGCCACTTCCTGGATCCTGCTAAGACATACACACACAGACACACACCTTCACCTTCATCGCGCATCCTCTCCATGTATCACTAATCTGTAAGCACATGAGTGCTGCTGAGGGTGGACATTCAGCTGTTATCAGCAGCACTATATGGCCAGAAATATGTGGACGCCATAGTATTGTGAACCGAATCAGCCTCTGTCAGGGTGAATTGTTAAATATTGTAATTTTTATGTTTGCCATTTGTACATTGTTTTAATTCTGTGAAAGGAATTCTTTCTGTCCTCCCCAGATTCTCGAGGTTCTAGGTGGGGGGGCTGTAGTCTTTTATCACAGACACATCCTTGTGCTTTTGATGTAAGCTTCCTGCGTTTACGACCCTTTGGTCAGCAGGAGGTCTAACACACACACACACACACACATTCTTACAGAAGTTCACACATATACATACATACAATGCTTTGTCTTAGAACCATGTGGGCGTGGCTTTGTTCTGACGTGTTTTGTGTGAACTGTCTCTCAATAAAGGCAGCAGGACGAGGTCAGATCTGGGGGTCATTTTCGTGGTGGACACAGACGAGGCCTCCCTTGCGCAAATAATCGATCGATCGACTGTCTTGTTTTCTTCATGATGAATAAGTCTCTAGAATTAGCAGGGCTTGTGGAAACAACAGACCCAACAGCCTCTACTCATGCCATCGGTTCAATAACCCCAAATCCCGGCTTTGGTTTTGTAGGATGGTTGGATTTTACTGATTCATTTTAAAGTGCATCTGGGTCAGAGCAGAAATGTTGACTCCTTATAAGCCAGTGCACAGCCTTATTCTTCAGGTGGATCTTTCTGTCTGTTCCAAAAGGCTGGGCAAGGGTGTAATCAGGGTCCCCGGCTTTAAAAGGACCTACCTGAGGAGCAAAGGCTTGAAGAATGATTTGCCTCATAAAACACACCTTTACTGACTTCTATTTTATGTGACACTGCATTTGAGCTTCCTTTTAATCATGTTTTATAGCCTTTTTACCATTTATGTATTGTTTTTGATTGGCACTTATCTTCACTGTGCAGGGTTTGCGACACCACCAGTTCAGATTTCCACGTGACACGAAGTGAAACAGAACAGAGGCTGAAAGCAAGTTCAGGCTTGCAGCTTGAGCTGTGCTGTGTCACATACCAAACCTCCTCCCCCCTCTGGAATATCAGCGCAGCTCTTTGCTTGCATCGCTTCCTGCAGATTCAACGCCTCCACCAGCCCAACATCCACCAGTATCTGTTCATGTGGGCTCATGTAGTTAAAAACAGGGGTGTCCACATACTTTTGATTATTCAGTTTAACATTGCCAGAGACGGCAAGTCAGCACTAAGAGAAGAGTGGAATAAAACATGGGTGTTTCTTATTTGTTCTTTTTTTTAGCTCTCTGAATTTTCTGCTCTGCTGCAGATGTTGCACAGCTGTCCACGCTGCTCAGTGTGGGAGCTATAAATCGTACAGTGTGTGCGTTCGTTCAAGCTCAGAGCATAAAGAGACTCACGGCGCTTGGAAGAGATACACCCTCCAGTCCGCCGTCCGCAGGTAAAACACGTTGGGTCTCTTGCTGTAGTCTGAAGCTTTCATTGCCAGAGAGTGATGGATGGACACGGCGTTCTTCAGGTCCTCATCAGAGAGCTGCTTATCGGGCCTGTACTCCCCCTGGAACGACAGGTATGAAGGAGAATGGTGTGTTGCGGTGCAAACGCTCATTAAAGATGCTGACTATGATCATATTTTATTGGAGGAGTGGGTGACGCTTATACACATTTACATGAAGCAACTGATATTGCTCTGAATGTGAGCTCTGTAGGCGTCTCTCATCAGGGTTTTTTTTTTTAATTTTTAATTTTTAGTCTGGTTTTAATTCGTTTCTTGTTGTTTGTCGCAGCTATGCAGAGATCGGTGCCTCCTCAGGTTGTATTGACCTTATTATTATTATTATTATTAATACTTAAAATAGTTATTTCCTACATATTTTTATTTTATTATGGTTAGTTTTGCATGTACACAATCACCATTCGATTTAGTTTTGATTTTCTTTAAAGGTCTAGTTTTCTTGGTTTTTTTTTAATACAAATTTCTGGTAAACAATATGTGTTTTAACTTTTAGTTTTCATTTTTTAAGTTTAGTTTTAGTTAATTATTAAAAAAAATGTTCAACAGTAAGAATAAAAATATAAAATATATATTTGATACCTTATTTGAGTTGAAGATATTTTGGTTGCATGACAGACGTATACGTTTTCATTAAGGAAGAACAAAGCTGTGGACATAAACTTCTCAAATTATTTTTAATTTGATAAAAAAAAATGTTTTTAAATATTACTTGACTCATACCTCAGCTAACTTTAAAGGCTTGAGTTTTGACAGTTCTCATATCTAAACTCTATCACCCCAGTTCTTATTGATTTGCATTGGTTACCCATAAAATATCACGTTGAATTTAAAATATTGTTGCTCACCTTTAAAATTATAAATAATTTAGCCCTCGTTATCTTGTCGATCTTCTTAGTCTATATGTCCCTGACCCGAGCCCTCAGGTCTTCAGCCCAATTACTCCTGGCTCAGCCTAGATCTAGACTTAAATCTGGGGGTGACCGTGGTTGCACCGAATCTGTGGAACAACCTTCCTATCGCTATCCGTGCGTCAGACTCCGTTTTATCTTTTAAATCCCGTTTAAAAACTCATTTATTCAACAAAGCTTTTCCATCTAGTTAGCGTCCCTTTTTTATATTTGGTTCAATTTCTTATTTATGTACTTTATCTTTTAGCTATATCTGTTCTTAGTAACATTGTTCTTATATTTCCTTTTATTGTTGTATAATTAGTGCCCTTAACCTGATGACATATGTGGTACCTTGTTAATAGTCTTTTATTTATTGTCTTAATTTTCCTGTTTTCATTGTAAAGCACTTTGGTGTACCACTGGTCTTTTAAATGTGCTATACAAATAAAGTTGTATTGTATTGTATTGTAAACTGAAGCACTAGTGGAAGATTTTTTTACCACGACAAAGTCTGAAACTATTTAATTTAACTTAAAAACATCCAAATTAATTATTTTGATTCGAATGCATACGTCTACAAATCCCAGGGTAATCAATAACCAAAATATACTGACAAAGTGTCACGTTCTCCATTAAGTTTTTATTTGATAAAGCTGATCTCACAAAGGTTTATTAGATGTTATTGTATTTACTTATGCTCACATTCACCCCTACAGCCAACATTTACCCACCAGTTAACCTAACATCCATGTTTCTAGGAGAACAAACAAACTCAATACTGGCTGCTGGATTTGAGCCTGAAATCTTCTTGCTGTGGGTTTGAACCACCGCACCGCCCCAGGCCTAAACGTGCTAACGGATATTATTCCTCCACATCACATATGTGACCTTTATAAAAAGTAAATATTTCCACACTTTTAGTTCTATAACAATGACATGAAAACATAATTAATAGCTCTGCATATAGCATAATTAGTCACATGTCACAAGTTTATGTTATTGTCTAAAAAAATAAGAAACGTGGTTTTGAATAGCTCTATAAAGCATTATTATCACTTTGCCCTTCAAATTAATCTATTGATCTTGAAGGAGAGGTCAAAGGTCACTGTAAATCCTTACACAGGACTTGTGTTGACGACACACACCACAAGAACCATGAGCCTTGAATTAACCTTGAAGACCTTAGTGAAAAAACCTCCGTAAAAATAAAGTTCAGTTATTATTTTAGAGAACAGAGCCACAGCATCCCTACAGGCACATTTTTCTCTGCATTCAGGGGGAATTTGGAGCAGCAGTGGCCTGTTATGTTGGCAGAGGTTACCCAGGCCCACCGCCGCTCCGTATGGGTCCACTGCACGGTGCCAAGGCCCGGCCTGCACGAGGACATTATGTCACAGCAACATGTATTCGTGTAAACAGGAAGTAGGCACCAAAACGTGACTCTAAAGGACAGATTGCTTCTTGAGCTGTCAGTGCAAAGCTGCTGCTTTTTTCATTGCTGATATTTTGCTTAAATAAATCAATAAATCATCTTAAGAGCTCGTTTGCAGGCAGGCAGGTAACATTTGGTGCAGAACTTTTTTGTTGTTGTTTGGTTTCTAAAGAGACGCTCACCGCAGGGATAAAGATCCGCCTTCTGTTAAAAATCTGCTGCTGGCATGAAAGTAAGACAGGATGTTTATGGAGATGCAGTCAACCGTTTTTTAAAAGGTTGAATAATGAATATCAAACAGTGGCTGTTGCAAATTGTTTCTCACTCAGCCCTTTAGATTTTATTCATTTATTTATTTATTTCGTTTTTATAACTAAACATATGTCTACTGTGAGAAACTTACTTTTTGCAGGTAGAGGATTAGCCCTTTAAGGATGGCATAGAAAGTCTTCCACCCTCTCTTCCCTCTCGGTGCTGCGAGAAGCAGAAAACATTAAATGTTAATTACAGACTTTCAGTCATGGATACAAAGTTACAGCGTGCTCTTAGCTTTGCAGCACTAAGTCAGAGGTGCATCCAGGTAACCTTCAATCAAAACTGCACATGTAAATGGTAAATGGCCTGTATTTGTATAGCGCTTTTCTAGTCCCTAAGGACCCCAAAGGACCCCACACATTCACACACTGGTGATGGCAGCTACATTGTAGCCACAGACACCCTGGGGCGCACTGACAGAGGCGAGACTGCCGAACACTGGCGCCACCGGGCCCTCTGACCACCACCAGTAGGCAACGGGTGAAGTGTCTTGCCCAAGGACACAACGACCGAGACTGTCCAAGCCGGGGCTCGAACCGGCAACCTTCCGATTACAAGACGAACTCCCAACTCTTGAGCCACGATCGCCCCATATGATCAATTAAATTAAAGATTAACAATTAAAGATAATTTAAATTCATATTTTGGGTCATTGGCCTCTTGGTGTAATAAAAACTGTACATCACAGCTGATTGGTGGTTCTTGCTGGAAGTTACAGTTAAGTTAAGTTAAGTCATGGATATAAAGTTACATCGTGCTCTTAGCTTTGTATCACTAAGTCAGAGGTGCATCCAGGTAACCTTCAATCAAAACTGCACATGTTCCCAGATAGTCCACACATTAGGGTATAATCTGGGCCACTTATGGCACTTTATTTCTAGCACTGGCCAACGTTGTTTGGGCTAGGTGTGGCCTAAAGGTCACGAGGTGGGCTCGACTTGAGTTACTTTTGGGGAGAGCTGACACACCTAACATTCGACCCTTATACTGTGAACACACAGCACAGAAAACTGCCAGTCTGGGGCACACTTGTTGCTATCTGTGTTGTAGTGGCTGTCCGCATAATTAAATCCAACACACAGACTTCCCTGCCAGAACATCACAGTTATCAGTCTCACATTCATCTGGTCTATTACTGACATATTTGAAAATCTTGTTTGTGCCACTCTCATAAACATCTTTATGACTGCGTGCTACAAAGTGCTTCATGCAACACGCCTCATTCACACCCATTCATGCAAGCCCGTTTTTCCGTGCCTTTTCTTACTTGGTGATTTCTATCTAACATTCACACACATTGACGCTCTGATGGATGCATCGGAGAGCATCCATCAGGGGTTATTATCCAGTCTGCGAGCCAAAGGATACTTGGCACGCAGACTGGAGCAGCATGGGATTGAACCACAGCTCCAGCCACCCCACATTACCCACACTTAGCTGAAAGTAATGCACTCTAATCACTAATCTGTGATTTCCCTCAACTAAATCTGGTGTATAATTTATATATTATATTGCATTTTTGGTGTTTTTGACTGTAGTGAGAGGCCCCAGTCCTAACTCATCTCATATGGATTTGATTTGTGTTTTGAGGGCCCACCCATATTTGATTTGACTTATTTATCTAGTTTTAAATATTTTTAACCTTTATTTAACCAGAAAGTGACTGACCGAGTGCTCAGGGCTGACATAGGTGGCATTACACTAAGTAAGCAGAGATCCAGGAGAAAACCCAGGTAAACATAAAAGCCTCCTGCTGAGGCAAAGGTGCAAACTGCTGATATGTTGACATGTTTTAGTGCCTAGACCTAACCAATATCAGGTGCCTTCAACACAATTCAAAGAAGTTGATAAGGATGCAGGTGGACACAGCCATGACCTGCCGGATCACTGACAACTGTGATCGGACAGACATCTGCATCACCCGCAGAAATTCTCAGACTCTGTGGGGTGTGTCAACAGGGGTGAGGAGACTGGAAACTGGTGAACTCCACTGGTTTTGAGTGGTGCAGTAATAACAACCTCCTCCTGAAACGTAGCCTATATTAAAGAGATATGCCTCCGAAAATCTGCCACTAAGATCTGCCAGATCCCTGCACTGAAAATGTAGCAGACTCTACTTTTTGAGGAAGCTTAGATGTTTTTAATGTATGCAGTAAATTGTCATCAAACTGAGTGTTTTCAGCAGCAGGCTCATTCAACTCAGTAAGGTACAAAAAGACTCGTGTCTGTCCAGGGGGAGGACGCTTGCACTGGACAAAGCACACCCTAATTCTCATGTTAACACTCTTCCCTACAGGAAGAGCCTAAACCTAACCAACTGGTCTAATGTGGCACCTGGTGCATCAAGGCACCGGCACCAGCGACTAGCAGCAAAGTACATGCTTTTGGGGGAAATCGCACTTAAACGGAGGTCAATACTGGTTACTTTTTATTAGGGATGCACCGATACCGATACTGGTGTCGGGTATCGGGGCCGATACTGTAAAATGTGTGTGTACTCATACTCGTAAAAGTTAACCAATACCATGAATGATATTTCATTAATCAGAGGGTGGCTTGTCATTTCTGTTGTAGTTTTTTAGATTGGCCACTAGGGGGGCCAATTATTATTTTATTTATTATTTATTTAATAATAATTATTTTGTTTGTTTGTTTACAATATGGACACTCTGCAATAATTTAAAAGTTTATTTTATTCTCAAACCTAATTTGTATTTATTTTATTTCAAACAGAAGTGTTTGTTTATTATTCTGAAAGCTCGAGACAGTGCCAATAGTTCTGTGATATTTTGTAAAATTACAATGTGGAGACTCTGCAATAATTTAACAGAAGAGCTTATTTTTCACTTGAAATTTTTTTGTGGTCATTCTTATTAAGATTTTATTTTTTATCAAAGGGAACATAATAAAACCTGTCTTCCAATTAATTGTATTTGTGTGTGTGTGTGTGTGTGTGTGTGGTAGAAGTATCGTTTTTTGTACTCTGTATCGGCAAGTACTCAGATCCAAGTATCGGTATCGTATCGGTTTGAAAAAGTTGGTATCGTTGCATCCCTACTTTTTATGTATATATATTCATAAAAAGAAACAAATCCACCTGACGAATAACACATAGTTAACCTGTGAATATGTGCAAATTATTTCATCTGATTGTGACTCATCAATGAAGCGAATAACGGAGGTCTTTGCTTTCTGTATTTCCTCAGATCGATTCATTGTTTTAAATTCAAATACCAGCCTAAATGTTGTTGAATAATAAAGCTTATTTTAAAGACATTTGAGTAATTAATGTGACATTTAATGCTGGTTGTTTTTCTTGGAATTAAAGCATTAAAATCCCAAATCCTCAGCATGTGTTAGTCTGTGCCGTTGAAGAAAAACCATCTCGCTTTGGAGTACAAACACTCCACGCAGGATGTGCTCTACATGACATGACCTACAGTTGCACTTATGATGCTCTGGGCAGCAGCCAAATGTTTCAAAGCATTGTCTAAATCTGAACTTTGTAACTCGTACTTCTCTTTCCGTCTGAGTCGGCGTGGACTTTGCGAACCAGGAATCCGTTCTTGTACAGCAGCATTCCGGTGGGCTGCAATTCATCCGACAGGGGCTTCCCGCTGCTGCCTACCCTCTTCATCGATCTGGAGGAGTTGGAGTCACACAGGCTGTCCCCGAGCTCCGAAAACGACTTCCGCAGCTCTTCCTCATCCCTATGAGGAGGAAAAAAACAGTTCAGACTCCATGGTGATCAACACTTATGTGTCATGTCTCATTAGCATCGCGAATAAACACATCATCATGCATCCTGTCCATTTGCCTCACACTCAGCACAGGACATGAGGTCCGGAGATTTCACGCACGTACACATGAGTAATATCGCTGTCCGCTGCTGGTGTCTTGGCACAGCTTCTGCTCTTCAAGACATTTACAAAGCATCATCTCGCTGGGGGAAACCAGAGCGAACAAAGTTTTCTTCAAAGCTTTAATTGTGTGTTTTCCTCTCGCTGTGCTCCTGTTCTCCTCAGAACAGAAGTCCACTCTCCTTGAACAAAAAATACCACAGGAAAAGAGTGACACCATCTATCTTGCTCCTGCTTTGAGGTGAAAAACAGGGGCATCTTTACCCAGAGGGACAGCTGCTCTCAGAGATGCCGACACATCACACAGAGGATGCTACAAAACGCTGAGGCTTTAAAGCCTCCTCAAAAAGCTAAGAAAGCATAAACCCTTATTCTGTTTTTAAAATGTAAAAATCTCATCACGCTGCAAAGTCATTCAAATTCAAGATTGAGCATCAAAGATTTTATTACACTTAATCTCTGAAAGACTGCATCTTTGTTCTTAAAAAAAAGTTTTCATTCAGGTTTTGCTGTTTGGTATTATTCATATCACTAGGGCTGGGCTATATCATACCGTTCACGGTAATACCGGTGTAATTTTGGGCAACGATAGAAAAATGAAATATCGCGATAGAATATGGGTAAAATGCGCATGCACAGTGCCTTTGTTTACATACGCACATGGCGGCGACGCAGAATGAGAAGAGCGAAAGTGGATCGTTGAATGAAACAGATGAACCAGAACTGGTTTGTTAAAATGCTGCAACTTCAGTGGTGGGACTGGTTTGGCTTTCGTCCGTCAGACACACAACAAAGCACTATTTTTGGTAGAGCATGCTAGCGGGCCGTCGTTGTTACCGTGTTTTTTGGAAAATAAATCCTTTGATTTTTCTGAAAATCGACAGAGCCCCTTATAATCCCGTGTGCCTTATGTATGAATTCTGGTTGTGTTTACTGACCTCCAAACGATTTTATGTACACGGCGCTCGAAAATCTGTCAGATGTTTTAGTACGACTTTGCTAAGCTACGAAGCCGCACCGCGTGATGGATTGTCGGAGCATTACGGCTATCGTAGGCGGAGCCTCGCGGAGTGATACGTACTGTGCTTCAACATAATATTACCGTGTTGTGTGTGTATAACCTCTTTTTAAGTTTTGTGGATATTACACATGGTTATGCTGAGGATATGTCGGCCAGTTTCCACTGGAAATGCCTTTTGGTTAAACTGTCAGCAAAGAATTTGCACTGTTACATCTTTATATAACTTTAATGCACATAAAAAAGCTGCTTGTTTAAGTGAAAATACATTGATGGGTTTTTTTGCACTAATAAAGTTGTGGAGTTGTAAAGTATTTTGTCTAGTGTCAATTATATCGTCAGTTATATCGTTATCGCAAATTTTCAAATGTATATCACCCTATTGTTTGGCTGAAAACACCCTTAAATAACAGATTTTTTTTCAATCAGTTAAAAATAAATTTTAGTGCAAACTATTTAACAAATAATTACGTTAAGAAACTGAAGTTTCCTCGCTATACAAGTCTGAGAACAATTTTTCTGTTACTAAAAATAAAATTCCAATTGTATCATCCTTCTTCTTCTTTTTCAAACTGTATATAAAAGATGACCATAGTGGTGTCACTCACTGATGTCAGCAACTTCCAGTCTCAGCATCAGCATTTTACCTGCTGCCAAGCTGAAGTTGGAGCTAATTAGCTTGCTTTTCAAATTGCATCCATGAAACAAAAACAAAGAGGGAAGAAATATCTGGTATTTTTGTCACAGACCAAAAAAACTACATATATTCACTCATTAAAATGAGAATACAGACTTCTTGGACTGATCTCTGCCACACAGCAGCCATATTTCTTGTTAGATAACTGCTATAAAACTGTTAGATATGTTGGCTTTTCTCTTTCATGCCTCCCTCGTGTCCCTTTGCATGTTTTTCTCCCTCCTCTCGCTGCACAGATCAGCTGTTTTCCTACTAAGTCACACACAACTTTCCTCTAAGATCGTGGGCTGTTTGTTATCTTTGCACTCCCTCTCACCCACAACCCCTTTCCAATTAGTTTTCTTTCTTTTTTACTGCTTCTGCACCCTCTGTCATTACACAATCATTATTTCATCTGCACGGCACAATCACGCAGATACGCACTACAGCCTCACAGTGCACACAGAGATAAAGGACTCACACACACACACAGGTGTGCACATATAATAATATCGCTCATATACGTTAATGTGCACACATGTGATCACACAACACCAAGCACCACTCGGATCTATGTATTTGCACTTTTATGGAAACTCTCACCACACGCTTTCTTACACCCAATGGAAGTGTGTTTTTTCTCATTCACACACAGTGCTCAACATTAGCTACACACACACACAACTATGGGCACACTAAGGTTTATCACATGGAATGTGCATGGTGCTGGCTCCATGTGACTACAGGCAGATATTATTTTATTACAAGAGACTCATAGACCTGTCACAGCTACAGATGAACTTAAAACACCTGAGTTTTCTCATGTGCTCTCAGCCTGCTATAACCCCAGGCAAAGGGGAGGAGCAATTTTAATACATAAAAATGCTCATTTTACAATCACAGGGTAGATTTCTAATAGTTACATCATTTATAGGTAGCAAAACGTTCTGTTTGGTCAGTGTATATGGCCCAAATGTTCATGACCCCTCGTTCTTCCACGCTTTTTTTTAGTGCACTCTCTGAATACCAAAGTTGCTCATTTGTTCTCAGGGGCGACCTCAATTTTGGACTAAATGAAAAAATGGAGATCGACAGACGGATTGGGGCTGCAGCTGCAGTAATGAAGACGCTGCACCGGTCCGTCGTGGTGAAGAGGGAGCTGAGTGTAAAAGCGAAGCTCTCAATTTACCGGTCGATCTACGTCCCTACCCTCACCTATGGCCACGAGCTGTGGGCAGTGACCGAAAAAACGAGATCGCGGATACAAGCGGCGGAAATAAGCTTCCTCCAAAGGGTGGCTGGCCTCTCAGAGATAGGGTGAGAAGTTCAGCCATCCGGGAGGGGCTCATAGTAGAGCCGCTGCTGCTCCACATCGAAAGGAGCCAGCTGAGGTGGTTCGGGCATCTGACAAGGATGCCTCCTGGGCGCCTCCTGGGTGAGGTGTTCCAGGCATGTCCCACCGGGAGGAGGCCCCGGGGCAGACCCAGGACACGCTGGAGAGATTATATCTCTCGGCTGGCCTGGGAACGCCTTGGTGTTCCCCCGGATAAGCTGGAGGAGGTGGCTGGGGAGAGGGAGGTCTGGGCCTCTTTGCTTAGGCTGCTGCCCCCGCGACCCGGCCTCGGATAAAGCGGATGAAGATGGATGGATGGATGGATGGATGGATGAAGAAATGGACAGCAGGAACTCAGCTCTGTTGGCAATCCACAAATATAATTAAACAGTACGTGTGCAACTTTGGACTTTGAGACGCATGGTGTTTCCTTCACCCTTCACCGTAAGGAATATACTTTCTACTCTGAGTGACACTTCAGGCACTGAGATAAACCCTTTAGCTGTCAGAGATCATGCTCCTGTGTCTTTGATTCAAATAAATAAAGAGGTCACCAAGTAAAAACGAGAGATTTAAAGATGAAGGTTTTATTAAATGTTTTTAAAAAGAGAGGGCTTTATATTTAGACTGCCTGGATCATGAGCATCTGTTCTCTGGGAAGCAGGGAAAGCTGTGATGAGAGGTAAAATAATTTCATTCACATCATAAAAGAAGAAAAGAGAAAACAAATATATTCAGGAATGAAAAGAAATCATCAAATCCTTAGAAGAAGCAGGAACAGGAAGTGCTGAGCAAAATACGTAAAGCAACACTAGACTTAAATGAAATTTCTAGCTAACCAGTTAAATAAAGAAAGATTAAATAAAGACTTAAACTGGGTCTGAGAAAATAGTTTAACCCAGTGCTTTGAGCTTTCTTATATTTTGATATTCATTGTTTATGTTTAAGTCTTAGTTATCTTAAGCTTGTTTTATTTTGCCTGGGTTGCCCTGTTATAGATCATTGTTTATTAGATTCCCCGTGTTTAAGTCTCCCTCACCTTTCATGTGTCATCAGGTTCACGATGCCATGTCTGCGTCCCGTTATGTTTCCTGTTTTATTTTGAAGAGGTCTGATGTCCCATGTTCATTGTGTTTAGTTTCACGTCCCCTGTGGCGTCATTATGTTCATTCCAGTCAGCTGCTTCCCCGTGTGTTTCCACTTCCCCTGATCACCTCCTGTCTGTATTTAGTCTGTGTGTTTTCATTCATTCCTTGTCTGGTCGTCTGCTATGTTCATGTATCCATGCCAGATGTTCACGTTAAGGTTATTTTTCCATGTTTAATCTTAGTTCACCCAGTCTAGGTTATTGTTTAGTTTCGCCTTTGCCCTTTTATTTTTGTATTGTTCAACCAGCCTTAAATAAGCAGCTCGTACTTGGTTAAATCAAAGTTTCGTTTTGCGTGTCTGCACTTGGGTCCTCCTTCTCGCTCCACATAGTCAGCTTCAGCCAGACTGTAACAATATGCCATATATGTTAACAATAAACAACACTTTCAGAGACATTCAGGGACTCACTGCTGACATCAGGTGAACTCCAGGAAGCCCTGAAAAGTATGCCCAATAATAAGGCTCCAGGTGCAGATGGATTTCTAGCAGAGGTCTATTCTGGAAAATTCTGGTAGCAGTATTCTGCAGAACATCGCAGGAAATCAAGGAACATGGCGCACTACCACCAAATATGAATTCTGCCAACACTAGTCTCCTGCTAAAACCAGGCAAAGACCCTGTATTTCCCACCAGCTGTCGCCCAAACCCTTTATTAACGTTGACCTTAAAAGAGTCTGGACAGCACTCTCAAAGAGATTAGAGACATAACCCCCCTCATATTACATCCTGACCAAACGGTCTCATAAAAGGTTGGCACTTATCAACAAGTACACCTAGATTACTTAATCTGATAGACTAGTCATGCGATCGTGCCTTTGCTATTGTAGCTCCTAGACTGTGGAACAACCTCCCTATTGCCATTCGCTCTTCTGAGACTGTTCAGTCTTTTAAATCTCGTTTAAAGACCCATCTTTTTACTCTGGCTCTGATGTAAGATAGTTTGATTATCATTTGGTTGGTTTCTATGTTTGTCTCGTCTTGCGTTGTATTTGTCTTATTTTATTTTATTTTTTTAATTTGTGAAGCACTTTGATCAAAACTGTTGTTTTTAAATGTGCTATATAAATAAATTTTGATTGATTGATAGTAAAAACACTGAAACTACAATATTGTCTCTAGATGCAGAACATCCTCCAGCTTCTGTCTTCAAAGGGGCACCAGGCAGAGATGGCCATTCTCCGCTTCACTGTTAGCATAAAATGCAAGAACGTAGATAAGTAATAATAAATCTCTATTTGGATGATGTGTTACTTTGAGTTCAGGATTCACAAACCACTTTCTCTGAGAAAATGACATTAACTCTTTCTAAAGAGTTTCAGATTATTCGATGAACTAGTTAAACATTGAGGGGCTGTGCTGACGGCAGCTGTGGGTCGCCTGCACCATGCCGCCGCCCCTCTGTCCCTTGTCCCTTGGAGAGTGGGCGATCGTGGCTCAAGAGTTGGAAGTTCGCCTTGTAATCGGAAGGTTGCCGGTTCGAGCCCCGGCTTGGTCAGTCTCGGTCGTTGTGTCCTTGGGCAAGACACTTCACCCGTTGCCTACTGGTGGTGGTCAGAGGGCCCGGTGGCACCAGTGTTCGGCAGCCTCGCCTCTGTCAGTGCGCCCCAGGGTGGCTGTGGCTACAATGTAGCTTGCCATCACCAGTGTGTGAATGTGTGTGTAAATGGGTGGATGACTGCTTGGGTAAAGTGCTTTGGGGTCCTTCGGGACTAGAAAAGCGCTATACAAATTGGCCATTTACCTTGTCCGTTACGGTTGTAATAATACAAAGTACAAAATCCTATTAAAGTTCTAATAAAATATGACAATTATAACAAATGCCAGTAAACATATTTATTTCTGCTGTAAATTTGGGCCCCTTAACACTGGAGTCTATAGAGACTTCCTACAGGAACCAGCCTGAGCTGCAGGTTTTGGTGCTACCAGCCTCGTTTGTCAGACATTGATTCTGCTGCTTGACCTCCTATTGCTGTTACTACTTTGATCGTTTTCAGTTAGAGGTTTGGTCCATATTACTCTAGTCCACATTACTATACGTTTGTTATTGCCAAGGATGAAAGCAAAGGGTCTCTTGCCTCTTGCTGCCCTACAGAACTCCCTGAAGCCCATTGGGTCATACACATACTCATAGAACTGGGGTTACATCAGTAACAACGACTTTTCTAGCGGCACTTTTATGCAGAACATTTTCCCATTGTCATTCCCAAATGGGCAGCTTATAATATCTCAAGCACACATTTAAATTGGAACCATTTTCCATATAAATAACCCGTCTTTTCATTTAACTGCTCATGTTACTTTAATGAAGTTTTAATAATTATTATTATTTAATAATAATTTTCTTCCAAACCTTTAGAAACACCTCAAACGTAGACCAAATTTATTGTAAAACTGGAAGCACTGTGTTGTCTCAGAGTGTTGTATCAAACACCAAGCTTACTCCACCCTTTATTAAAATGAGTTTATGAGCTCGGAGTGTTTTTGGTGGATTTGAAGTTTTGGTGCAGGGTGCACATTGCTCATTAGGAACAGGCCTTGAGGAGCCATCTCTGTAAATGAGAAACCTGAGAAGCTGCTGAGTCGTCGACTGCAGCTTCATTTCTTTCTAACTACCCTCGTGTGAAATGTGTTTCTGAGCGCTGAACTGAGTCTCAGTCTGATTAACAACTGAAGTCTTCACCCAAAAAAAGATCAGGTCTGTTTACTGCCCACCAACCTCTTTTAAAATGTGCTATTTGGTTTTCTTTTACTGCTTTAAGACATTTTTCTATTTCATTTTATTATCTAATCTACTTTTTTCATGTATACCTCTTTTCTTTTAAACATATTGTATTTATGTTTGTATTTACTTTTGTTTCAGTTAAACAAATAGTTTATAGTCTATATCGTCTTTCCTATTTATTTTTAAATTTTTTATTCAAAAGGGGCTAGAAGTTATCCAAATAAAATACTTAAAAAATGTAATTCAACCCTTTTTAAAACAAAAACAATAATTTTATTTTCTTTTTAAAAATATTTTTATATACACATTTTATTTTATTTTGAACAGGATTCCTACAGTTTGCCTCTCGTCTTGCGTGTCATTTGTTTCTAATTCTAATACAATTAATTTGAATTTTCCTATTTTTAATTCCTCATTTGACAGGTTAGAATATTTTTTGCCAGTATGAAAAAAATTATAACTTTTTATGGTCATATTCACTTTTGTTGTTGTTGTTTTTTTTTGTTTATCGTTGTTCATTACAGAAATTTACTATTTTCTAAATATTCAGTTTGTAAACAAACCCAACAATGCACGTTGCTACAGCAGCGATAATCCCATTCTCTTCTAAATAATCCTTGACAATGCACTGCGTGCATCTTTTGGTGTTTTTAAGTGGATTTGTCACATTAAAAAGATGATAGATGCTTTAGGCTGCAGCAGTGAGCCTCTCAGCATCCACCCAGCAAGGTAACATGGCAATTCCACTTGTTACCTCACCAGGCGGCACCCATGCAAAAGTTCAGCCTGAAAATAGAAAATGGCTGTGTGCCGAACCCCCCCGAGACCACGCTATGAGTAACCAACAGTACATAACAGCAGTTAACCCCATGCAGGAGCCGGAGAGAGAAAGAGAAGCAGAGACGGAGCCAATGAGCATGTAGCCTGTTGCCTGGTAACTGCTGGCCTGCCTGAATCCGTCTCCACACAGAGACAAAGTGAAGAGATGGAGAGAGAGAGGTGGAGGGGGGTGGATGAGTGGAGGAGAAAGATAGAGGAGTGACAGAGACGGAGGGGGGAGAAAAGACAAAGCTGATCATTCTCAGATGGCAGAACATTTAACATGAGTGAGAAAGCAGGTGAGAAGGAAGATGAAAGGGAAAACGGGAGACAAAGGATAGGGCTGAGGGCAGAGATGAAAGGAAAGAAACACAACAGAAGGTAAAAAGATGACAAGAAGAGGAATTCTGGCAAAGAATGGAAAATTTAAGGAAACAAAGAAAATGTATGAAAGCAAATATAGTAATAACAGTGAAGGAAAAAGAAGTCCAGGAGACGAGGTGAGGAACAGAGAGGGTAAGAAAAAAAGGAAATACAGCCGTACTGTATTTAAGAAGGAAAATACAACAGAGGTCAGCAAAGGAAGGACAAAAGAAGGGCAACATGAAAGATGAATGAAGGGAAAGAACAAAAGACCGAGATGAAGAGATGACAAGAAACGGAACAGGAAAACTGAAGAAAGGAAAATAAATAAAAAACTATAACAAAGGAAAAAAAGTCTAAAAGGAGGAGGAGTCAGAGGTAAAGGGAAGATGTGAAATTAGAAAGGGAAGGAAGGAAAAGGAAAGAGATCTGCTGTGTTTCACTGACTATGAGTCACTGTACCAAAACACTCCAAACAAAGTCAAGTGAAAAAGGACAATAATTCATAAAAAACACTCTTATAGGCGGCAAAGCATTTCCTCATTCCCACAGGCTTTAAATTACCTGTGCAATACCCCCAGACAAAGTCTTATTTTGAAAGGATGGGACTGACTATAAATGAGTTTTTGTAGCCTCTTCATTCTTTTCTACTTTGACAGACAGACGTTGACAGACATAAACACATGCAGTCCTTCCTGCAGCGCCCCCGGTGGGTGGATGTCTGCATTTACAGCTTGTTTACATTTTTTTTAAATAAAAAAATTAAGTGGCAGGTATTCCCCACTCCAGATGGAACAAATACATGAAATGAGTTGGAGATAAAACTACTTTTTGCATTTAATAAAAGTGTATTATACTCCCCAATTCAAATTCAAGGCCTTTAAAAAGTTTTATTCCACTAACAAAAAGTCTTCGCTTCGAGAAGCTTTTTTTGAAGTGTATAAAAGGAAAAAGTGGGAGGAGACAAAGGCTTTCTCAGGTTCTGAGCCTAAACTGTTAGAGTAAACAAGATGCCTGGAATTACAGACATATTTCATTCAGTATCGCAGCTTCAGGTGTATGCAGGTGAGCGGTGACGGCTACAATAATAAGACACGATGATTAGAGCCAGAGAGGAAATAGGAGAGCTGAGATTAACAGAATAAAAGGAATAATAGAGCAGGAAGGTCTCATCTCCTCACTTCATGTACAGCATGCTTCATTCTCCCGGCTCATTATATCCTACTATCCTGCCATTCTTTTCTATCCCGGGATCCACTTCTCCCCGTATCTCCGACTTGTTGCGTCTCCCTTTCACAGCACAATGCCCACCGCCTCTCCCTCTGCTCTCCATCCACCCCCGCTACTGAATGAGGAACCATGTGTATACGTCTGTGTTGTATCTGTGAGCGAGCGAGTGAAGAACATGTGGGTGCATCCAACTGCACCGCTGAGAGTGGCCATGTGCACGGCTCTCTCTGCGGGGGTGTGAAATAACATCCATTGCAAAAGAAAAGAAAAAACAGAATAGAGCACAAACACACACCTGTGATGGGACGCTAGATTTCACATGATCGCAGCGAGTGGTTTGTTTTAGAGTGTGAATATCACGCGCAGAGATGGGTTTTATTTTAAAATAAGGGAGTAAATTAGTAAATCGACACTGGAACAAGCTAAATATAGAAAAGAGCTGCAAACACACAAATCAGCCTGTATAAAAACAAACAGGAACAAGGTCCTGCCCCCAGGGCTCGATCATTACGCTGTGAGCTCAGTAAGCAGCTTTAAAAGGTGTCGCTGTAGCTCAGGAGGTCGTCTGCTTATCGGAAGGTTGGTGGTTCGATACCTGGCTGCTCCGGTCTGCGTGCCAAAGTATCCTTGGGAAAGATACTAAACCCAAGTAGCTCTCTGATGCATCCACCCGAGAGTGAATGTTAGAAAGCACTAATCCTAATTCAGACACGCCCATGGCTCATGAGCTAGTTTTATCCTAAAAACCTGTTAGTACAGAAATTCCAAATCTTTCCAGGGATGGCAGGTTGGGAAACTTTGATGTTATTTATGTTATTTTTATTTGTGTTGTTGCGGGTCCAGCCACAAACTCTCCACAAAAGATGGTCTGATTGTGAAGCTAGTGATTGTGTGCTTTAAGCCTGCATTCTTTCTAATGGCCAGCAGGGGGCTCTCAGCTTTGTCAATCAGTGACCTCAGGAAACACTTTCCTGATGAGTTTATGATATTAGTCGCTATTTTTAAGAATTAGCAAGTAAAACAGGCTTTTGATGTTGCTCCTTGTCACACCTGGTTTAAAAACTGCTGACCATGTTTATATGAAAAGGTCATTTCATGCCCGTCTTATGCAGTTGTGGTCACAAGTCCATGATTATGAATGTCATTCATAATTTCTTGGAGCGCTTGTATGGCAGAGTTTAAAAAAACAAGAACTGGGTGCACGAGTTTGAATTAATTTTTGATTTTGTCTAATCTACACAGGCTCAAATATATACGTGCAGGCCCAGTAACATGTGGCTAAATGTCCCTTAGCAACAGCATTCATGTCCATTATGAGTGGATGTATTGATAGGTCTGTGCAGGAGCACAGAGATTCACAGATGGTGCAGAGGGAGATTGCTGCAAACGTTTAGAAAAGATCCATGAATATTAAGTTTCTTGCTTCATTTCTTCTGTTTGCATTCCAGGGTTAAAGAGGCAATTTTTCTTTTATTTTTGAGCAGCGACACTTTTATCATTTAGGACAAGACTGCAGCGACTTCAGCTCACCTTAAGTATAATGCTTGAGTTCACAGAAATGTAAATAAGCACACAGCCACACAGACCTTAACATCTGCAACACATCTGTTTGGCCCTAATATGTGATGTAAACAGAGCATACTGATTAGAATGAGGGTAATGCTCAGTGAAAGTGAATGTGATTCTATCCAGCTTGCTGATTATGCTAATGCAACAGCTAGTATTCCTGTGCAGACATGTGGCCTTTTCTTCATTTTTATAGCGCTGACAATCTCGGTCTATTGTGAAGGCTTCTCCTCTTCCTGCCTTTGAGGAAGAGTTGTTAAATATCTATTAGACCCAAGTTCAACATGAACAACTCAGCTGCATTTGTGACCGCAGAGCAATGCAGACACACCAGCTTACAATGACATGGATTCATAAATTAAAATTTGGTTAATTTTAAGTTTAACCGCAGCTTGAAGGCTACCAATCAATGAGCCAGGCTCCGAGAAAGATTCCCAAATATTAAGGCGGATGAGTCTTGTCCATAAGTGTCAGAGTTCCAAAGCAGATTCCATTGCAGAGATCTCCGTCGGCTAAAGCATTAAAAATGAACAACAGACTTCTGTGGGCTGAATCTCTTCATCTGTAACCGGTTTTGTTTGGAGGTGGATTCTCCTTCGCTCTGTGGTGTTTACGTGTCTAAAAATGACATCTCTTCTATCCCAGCGAGGCCTCCTGTGCGGTGGCAGTGTTTAAATAGCTGTCTATATGTCAGCGGAGATGTTTGAACTGGATTGCCTGCCTCTCTGCGGATCTCCTCCGCAATCTGCTCCTCTGACCACTTTTGTTCGGCTGCTTCGGGAGCGCTGCAGCTGCTATTTTTGGAAAGGTAGTGGGAGGCTGTGGTCGCACCCTTGTACAGGATGCAGGTAAAGAGACGTTGAAATGGAGCTGCCTTGTTCTCGTTCTCTTTTGAATTTTTTTTCTTTTGCTTTTCATGCATCCAAAATGCAACATGTTCACGAGCATACATGTGATTTCTGCCTATACATACACTAATGTGTGCATTTTATCTGCCTGTCACTGTGTGTGTTTGCTGCCGCGAGAATGCAGGGAGGAAAGAGCATCGTGGTAGCTATGGAGTCGTATCCATGGTGCCGTAACTATGGCAACAAAGCTTGGAAAGCTGGCGACTTAATTGGCATCTCTGAGGCGCCGTGGAGCTGTGATCCAGAATAGCAACCCTTGACACACTAATGTTTCCTTCACATGCCAAACAACACTAGCGTCATCACTGAGGATGCAAACAAGCTGATCAATATCCCGTATTGTTTCCTGCCCTTCAGTCTGTGTGTGAGAATAAAAAGCACAGAACGTATGGAAGACTCAAACTACCAAAATCAAAATTGGAAAAGCCAATAAATAAAGAATAAAAAAAACAAAAGAAGTTGTTAATTCCTTTTAAAAACATGGAATAAATTCATATTAGTTTTGTGTTTTAAATTAGATTTTTTTCCACATTTGTTTTTATAATTTCAATTTTATTAATACAAATATTTTTGTAACTTTCTAAATGTAATTATTTTCTCTCTTTCCATTATTTTCTCCAAATTTATTTATCTATGAATTTCCTTTGTTTCTTTTTTTTTTTTTTGGAGGCCCTGTATGGAGACCCAGTAAGGGGGCCTAAAGCTGCCAATATGAAAAAATAAACAAGTACATAACTGATTATTTGTAAACAAAATAAGAAAAGAAATGAAGATGTGAGTTAAAAATAAGACTCTACTTTATTTATTCATTAGTATTTAGCTTAAAGATAAATGACTTACTAAAAAAATGACAGGCCATTAGATGTATTAGAAACAATAAACGAAACAAATTATACATGATAATATTATTATTGATTTATATTGATTTATATTTTTGTATTAAAAATATAAGCTAAAAGGATATCTTTAAAAATAGTTTAAATAAATAAACTAATGTTCAATTTATTCAATTTATCAACACAATAATAAAGTTAATAATAAGGTCATTTGTTTTTAAAAAATGATTATTTTTTTTATATTATTTATTATTTTATTATTCTTTCATGCATTTATATCTGCACAGAAGACATCACTGACAGCTTAGCTCCCCATTTGAGGCAACCAATAAATAAATAGGTAATTATAAAAAAATTGTACATCAGTAAATTTAATCATATCAATTCCAAATATACTGAAATACTGAATGATTTATTAACCAATTTATATATTTCTTTATTTCTTTATTTTTTAAAAATTGGGTACATTTGGCCCTCCACAGATGGGAAACCATAATGAATTAAAAACAGCTTAAGATAATAATATTTACATTAGGTCAATTTAAAAAGACTTACAATGTCCACTGCAGCTTCTGGTTCTTGATTGAGTTGTAGAGAGCCTGTAGGGGAAACAAGAAAATCACATTTAGGAAAAATATTAGCAGTGTGCAGGTGGACAATTGATCAGATAATGCAGCGCGCGGGTAAAACACATAGGCAGGTTTATTGTGGTTTTCTGTGAAAACTGCGCAAGCAAGCTGGCTTTATTCAATAAGCTGTGGTCAGAGAAATGGCATCCCTTTTCATGCAGCTCAAACTTCCCTTTGCATGAGCTTTACTCATTTTCTTAGCCACACAATCCATCGACCATCCAATCAGTCAGCCACCATCACCACTGCATCAGTAACAAAGCCATTATTCACCAAGCACCCAGGCCTTTCAATGAACGGACGGGCAAATCAATCAGCCAATAAATAATTTAGACAAATGCATCGACCCACATGGAGGAAAATTAAGTTACAGTCTGGGAGCAAAAAGCATAACAAAGACATTAGATCACCGCAACTAACCAGGCCTTCAGTATTTGTAATGTGATGAGTGGAATTTGTCTTTTTATTGGAAAGAGTTCGTACCAAACTCAACATAATGAAGCTTGTTGGGAAAGAGGGGCATAGGCGATGCAAACAAATAAAATCCAATAAACCCAAATAAATTATAAGCACATATTTCAAATGTTTACTGGTTACAATTGTTCTTATTTTTTATTGTTGTAAAAAACAAAATTCTTGACTAAATAATTTTATTTACTCACATAATAAGTGACACGCTAACTCTTTCTACACAAACAGGAGTCGAGCACAGGTACAGGTATTTTAACTGTAATGACATCATCACATCAACCAACTATCAATGGGCCAAAATGACTCATTTGTAGGATTTATGCACCTGTAACACCTCATACAGCATGGCATCAATTTAACTAATTTATATCCACTAAGTGTTCATCATGATACATCATTATGCATAATGAAGGTGCCTAGCAACCATCTAACAATGAGCTAAAATCACAGACAAACAGCACCCTAGCAGGGACTCACACCTCTGATTTGCACTGGGGATGTGTCATGGGTTTGAAATGTGGTCATGTTTATTTTTCATTCTGCTCCCTCTACCCTGTTATTAGTTTTACTTCCTGTCTCTGCTTTTATCTTTTATTGTCGCTCCTTTTTTCAATTAGTCCGTGTAAATACACAACCTGTGTAGCTCCTCCCATTTACTAAACAGTCTTTATTCATAGTTCCTTCAGGAAGACTTTCATTAGCTTACTTTCTTATTTTAATGGGCTCCTAAAATAAGGGCAGGAACTTTAAGCCTAACAGGTCTTATTTAATCCATTTTAGATATCTAGTGAATGTATGCGAGTACGCGTTAAAATAGAGAAATGTTATTAAAGCTTGGTGTTACTCAAAAAAGGCTTCTAGGTTTTCTCAAATTTGTCAGATCTTTGATGCCCGTGCTAACTGTTTACCTGAAAACTTCTGTTTCTTCCTGATTAAATCTTTGGGTTTAGGATTTTACATTTCCTGGATTTATGTCCTTTTCCTTTCTGATAAATGTGATAAATCAAAGCAAAAATTGTAGAGAAAAAAATCCAGAGAAGTGTTTTGTATCCATTTGCTTGCTGATTCTTCACATCCTTTGCACCATTTATCATTTTAGGTCATTACTTCCTCTCACAGCAAACACAGTCTTTTACTTTTATTATCGTCATGATCAGCACAAGATTAAAACAGAGGCAAAGATGGGTTTTAATGAGAGATCCGGTCAGCTGCTGCTTCTCTGATCTGAGAGTCGACACATTTGGCTTTAGTTTCCTCAAAATCTGTAGTGACAGTCAGGACCATTAGACACTTCTCCTTCAGCTCCCCACACACCTCAATGACATCGGCCTCGGCCTGCTGAATGTGACACATAGCAGCTTCGTTTCACAGCCGGGCTGCTGCAGAGGAGCGGGGTCAGAGGAGGCAGCAGGAGGCCATCGGGCTGTAGCGTTTAAGGCAGCGAGTGCAGCTGAAAGACAGATGTGGCGGCTGAGGTGATGGAGAGGACACTTACGGGCAGTTCATCTCTGTGGATCAATGCCACGCGTCTTCTTAAGAAACCTCAAACTAAAACCAGTTTCATTACGCATATCAAGCCGCTGGTTGTCACTCGCGTTTTAGACTTTCAACCTAAACCGACTTAATGATGGTGTTTGATTCAGTGATCTAATCAGATTCATTCGCAGCTTTGAAACTGGGCCTAATCACAAATACTTCCAGAGCGCCATGAATATTGATGACCGCCCAGAGGAGACCGTTACAGATTTAGGTCTGTTTTGCTCCCGCTACTGTAAAACTCTCGAGTTATGTTTCAAACTTAACTGCGCTCATGCATTTTAATAGTCACGACAGACAGGGAAGATCTTCCCGGGATGCCCGAGTAGGAGACAAACTGCTACTGTGGCACAAATCCGACCAACATCAAATATTAACAGTGAATTTGTAAGCAGTAAAAGTGCAGTGATGTGACTGCAGACGTTTACGTGTACAACTGAGGAAGACTGCTTGTTTTCAAAAGATTCAAAATGCTGAGAACAAAAGGACATGCGTGTGTCATTCCCATGGTTACAAAATACTAAAAATTAGAGGTTTCAATCACTCAACAGAGAGTTTTGTTGGTTTCGTTCTTAGCCAGTAATAGAGGCAGGTTTGGACTTTCTTATTAAAAAGTAAAATGATTCTCAAAGATCTGGATCAGAGGTATTTCATATCAATATTTCACTTCTGATGAGCTTTTAAAACTTATTCAGTAACATATAAGGCTGTTATCTACCCTCTCATTTGGTTCTGAATAAGTCTAGTATGGTGAAAAGGAGATTTTAGAGTATTTTTCATTATAATATCCCAAGATTTCTCATTTAGGGTCACGCTTGTGGAACTTTTAGTGAGTAAATCTGAAGAAATCTCAAAAATAGCCCGGAGCTTCAAGTATGCGTAATATTCTACATTTGCCTCCACTTCAGCATAGCTCTGATTTGCATGCTGCGTGTGCAGAAACTGTGTCACAGCTGAGTCTATTTGCTGAGTTATTTCTGAAGAATATGTTTTATTTGTATTTCCCCTGATTGTAAATCCTGAGGGATCGACAGTATTGAGAGTCATTGAGTCTGAAGGCTCACTCAGACAAAGATGGATGCTCGTCACCTTCACCTACTGGCTCCGTCAACGTCACCAAGTGGCAACAGATGAGAGCCATTAGCCTTGAGTGGTGGCGTTAAGCGGCACGCTGTACTGAGCCGTGCTATACGTGCTGTCGGGTCTGGCAGGAATCCAGCCGCCTTCCTCAAACGCTCTGCACTCCACATGTATACAAGCAGCACAGGTGGTAAATCAAACAGTAAACACAAGCTCTCTCAGATATAGGGGTACAAGAAACGTCCGTTTCTGTCCCTACAGGTGCAATCTGCATAAATATACACACTCTGTGGGTAATTGCCAGACCTTCTCAGGGCAAAAAAAGGACACACACACATTTCTTACCATTTCAAGTACATATTTGAACACTTTGCTTTAGATTTAAAGGTGCAATATCAGGAGGCGACGCATAGAAATAGGCATAAAATCCTTGATATCTATTTGGATAACTTTTAGTACAGTTTGAGCTGTTTGTACGACTAAAAAAAGTGGTATGCAACTAAAAGTTTATGAATGAATAAGAACAAAAATATATCTAAAAAAAATAATAGGCATCCCTGGGCCAAATGCAGTCCATCCTTTAATCCATCCATTAAGGTACAAACCACAAGGGTACAAAGAAGTACACCAGTCAAGGGTGCAATGGGAGTATCTTAGAGGCTATAGCCAAGTTTTACCCCCTCAGATATACAATTAGCTCAGCTTTTATCAGCTTTCATAAACTGGATTTTTTCTTCCAGCTCATATATCATGAGAAAAACAAAGAAATACATTCCTGGGTACCCACGTGCCCAAGTTTGGACATCAAGGTGCAAAACTGTCATCGAAGGTTCAGGATTTCTGTGAGTTCCAAACAATCTGGGTACATTTAAATAAGCTGCTGTGCTCTAAATGTACAATCAGCAAGGCTGCTAAGAAAAACTAGACAGTGTTCGTCTATCGGCCCTGATTGGGCTTCCTTTCATCGACTTTCTGAGAAAATTAGACTTCATTTTAGATTGTTATTAACCCCGGTTAGAGTAAATAATTTCTGTCTGAGAACAGTTTAATAGAACAAAAGTTATATATTCTAATTGTCTGAACTGACGGTTAGGATCGAGGTCTTAGACCATCAAGTATAGTTACATACGAAGCCCTACACAGCCAAGCTCTTGTTTATATAATATACCTGCTGAGACCTTATTCCAGCGACCTCTAACAGCTGATTGGGGCCCTTTAAATGTTTCATTTTCTTACTTTAAATCGAGCTTTTGCAGCTGCAGAATTAATCAGATTTATTTTATAGGTTAACTGTAACGACTCCCACTTTCAGACCATTTCTTCTGCTTAAACATGTGTGTGCATGTACTCTGCTAAATCTGCTGTGTTTGAAAGACAAATAAAGTTATTTATATATTTGCTGAGAGTGTACAGTGCAGGTTTAGGCTGTAAACAGATGTGTGGCTTTGAATGGCACTGAGCACTTGTGACATGAGCATGAAATGGAAAAACGATTCATCTCTTTTGTGCTGCAGAATAGATCATTTTAAATGAACAGCATGGTTTTAAGTACCTTCCTCCTCTTCCTGGCCTGTGGGTGGTTCTGTCCGTCCTGAGCTTTGCCCAACAGGTCTGGGAATACCAGGGGTTTGAGTGAACGCGAGCGCGGGGTTCTGGGATACCGGAACGGGTCCATCATCCGGAAGTCCCTGCCGTATCGCACGGTGCAAAGAGAGCGTGAGCGCAGGCGCCCCGCCGAGTGCAAGCTGTTGACACCAATCATGGTGACGGATTACACAGAAGTGTCTGAAGATCAGTGGAAACCAACCCAGATGATTCAATTCTTATTTTTAAGTCTTGCAGAAACCACGCTTCTTAAAAAAAAAAAGAGTAAAAAAGTTGATCCGAGCGTGAAATGAGGTGCTGGATGGAGTCCAGTAGACGCCGCGAGTGCCAACAGACAGCTGGGAGCGAATTCAGCTATTACAGATAGCAGCCGGCGATCAGCAGAGGCCGCGGAGGGAGGCAACACATCATCAAGCTGCTGTCAAGTGAGTCAACAGCATCGGCAGACCGTGCTCTCAGCAGGCATCAAGCCCCAACGCTCTCATCCCTGGATGTCTTGATCAACACTCGCCAGGCCCACCTGATGCTGAATTATTGATAAGACAGCCATGTATTATACATCCTGTGAGGAGGAAACCAGGCTCCCTGATGCAGGTGAGAAGCAGTCACAACTTTTACCTCGATTGTCTTTTAAAGATTGAAGGAAAAGCTGCACCATGGACATAAAGTGCCTCTCTCTGCAGCAAACAAGACAGTGGCAGCAGGTTACAGGCATGAATCCTTAAACATGCACTCAAAAAACAAACAAAAAACACACACACACACAAAAGAAAGCAAAGCTGACACTCTCACAGATGGCTGAGGTGAGAACGGACAGCCAGCGTGAAACAGATGGGCGCAAAATGTGGGAAATGTGGAGGTAGAAAACACACGAGGAGCTCTTTCTGCTCACGGGAACGCAAACACACTACAACAGAGGGAGACGGAGAGGGATGCGAGGGAGGGAGAGGGGGGGACGGCCGCCCTCGGACTTCAGAGCAGGGATTCCAAAGAGAGCCCTCGATTTCGTCACAAGTCCGGAGAAGCGATACAAACAGAATAAAATTCAGAATTCAGAATCGAAGAAACGCAGCGGGGAGAAGACGCCGCGGTCCTGTTGCTCCCGCTGTAAAATGGATACCGTCGGTTCAACAGTCACGGTGCCGACTCTCAGGTTTTCTCTCACTTCTTCACTCGCTCTGTCCACGAGTAGAGGTCCGCTGTCATCCTTTACTCCTTCATCCCCCCCTCCCCTCCAACTCTGCCGTCTGCGATCCACTTCTCTCAGTCAGTATTTTCTTTCACACTCTCTTCGCGCTGGTTTTAGCCTCTTCCCACCGCACATTCGGCGGGTGTGGGTGTCTGAGTGGGAAAAAACGCAGCTCTCCTGCTGCTGATGTCTTTCATGCCCTCCTTATCTTTCTTTGTTGAGTTCCGATTTTAGTCCTTTTCATCCAATGCTTTCCTTCTTCCCTTCTCCCCGCTGCTGCTGCCGCTGCTGCCGCTGCTGCCGCTGCCGCTGGAGGAGGAGGAGGAGGAGGAGGAGGAGGAGAGGAGAGGAAGGCTGGCTGCCTGAATCGCAGAGCGAAAAAGACACTGATAGGGACAGTGCTCTCTCTCTCTGCCTCTCCCTCGCTCTTGCTTCATCAATGCGTACCTCCCTCCCTCCTTCTCTCAGTCATCACCAGCAAATCACAGTTCCTGCTGCCTCTTCCATGCGTACACGCTAGCAGGCGAGGTCATACACAAAGACACCTTTTTAAAAATATGTTTGGTCTGGCAATTAGTGTGCAATGGTGGTAAGGTGAGAGAAAAGAGGAACAGGTGCAGAGAGTGCACAAAACAGTGAGGAGTTAAGAAAAATAATTATTTGGCTCCGCGTCCTTAAAACCAGCATTAATAACAGGGGATTCGAGCATCACGACCTCTGCCTTTGAAAGCTGCCCAATCCACAAAGCACCAGCCCTCCTCAGCTCCTCCTACAGGTGCTGCGCCCACAGGAAAATCAGTTAAGGCTCGGCCACCATGCGCTCCAACGAGCCTGGCTCCCGGTGTCTTGGTATGCACCAGGCTTCTTGAATCCTTGTTCACAAGTGTTCCCTTGAATCCTGGGAACACTTGTGTACGCCCTCCACCACGTTAAGCTTGTGATTCATGGATTCTGAAGAGCTGGGCACTCAAGTAGTAGTACTGCTACCTTTCCTCTCCAAAAAGAGCCAATGGAGGTTCAACATCTGAACGCGACGCCTCCTGCATGCCTCCTAGATAAGGTGCTGGTCCTAGATGAGGAGTGGAGGGAACTCTCAGCCTCAAGGGCCGGTGTGCTGCAGGTTTTAGATATAACCCTAGGTGAGCACACCTCAATCAAATGATTAGTTCATTACCAGGCCTCTGGAGAGCTCATTTAGCCATTTAAATCAGCTGTGTTGGATCAAGGACACATCTAAAACCTGCAGGACACCAGCCCTTGAGGCCTGGAGTTCCCCCACCCCTGTCCTAAATGGAGGAGACCCAGGTTATGCCGACGATATGCCTCGGAAGATTATGTCTTGGCTTCTGTGTCGCAGAAGAGCATCAGCTTAGACCGGTTAGCAAAATAGCAGGAAACTGATGGATGGATAGAAATACTTGGCTTCTTTTATGTCTATCCATGAACATCAAGAACCCCATCAGACTTTCTCTGATATATAAATAATAAGAGTTACTCAAACTTTATCATGGCCAAAGTTCCAATAATGAGGTCAGTGAATGTATAAACAATCCCTGCAAATCAGGTACGTTCTTATATATATATCAGATATTAAGCCATCATCGTGTTGCCTAGCAACCACCTATCAATGAGCTAAATGGGCTCATTTTTAACATTTATGCACCTGCAACACTATACCTGCTATACCTTCCTTGGATCCAGTGTTCCTCACTGCACCTGTCAGTGGTCGTAATGTTATTCCCGATGCTGGTTCAGCATTTCGAAGTCACTGTCACAGTTAACTGCCAAACGTCCCTGCTTTCAGGAAAACTAACCTCAGCTAACATAAAAAATTTAAAGCAACCAAACATAACCTTTGCAGTAGCCCCCAAAAGTGCCACATCAGGAGGCGAGTGACAACTACAAGTGATCTCCGAAGGCCTAAGAAAGACAAACATAAACCGTACTGTTTTTAGGCCAAGTGAAAGTAGAAAAGAAAAAGGAGGTGACACAGAAAACTGAGGATCTGACTAAAACCTTTACTTAAAAGACAAATTAATTAAGCGCTTCCTAAAGACAGATTTGTCAACTGAAGTACGCACTTCAAACAGGGAACATGGGAAGCAAAGGGGAAGACGACACTGACATTAGCATAAGGAAACTAAGCACAAATATAACCATATGTTACAATTTATCATTCAACCTAAATCCATCCCTGACCTTTACTCAGTCAAGGGCACAGAGCGGGCTAGCAGGCAGAATACTGGGTCAGTAATTACCTTTTTACATGTTGTCATCTGGCTTACATATGGGCCTGATCTGCTAGATTTATTGTGGCGATTGCAGCCTGATTCAGGTAACTAAGCAGCCAAAACAGTTGGGATTGAGGGCGTCCACTGTTGGAGTGAGGTTTTACAAAAACAACAGTCAAGATATGGAAGCAGAATGGGTGAGAGAGTGGGTCCCATGCCTGGGAAGAGGGATGTGGAGTCAGATTGGGATGATCCCCATTCATGGGGATTACAGAAACCCCGACAAATGGGTGCAAAATCTCTGGTATGGAGACAAATGCTTGCCAGCATAGAAAGTAAACCCAAGAATTGCACCTGATAAAATAAATGAGTTGCCATTGGTTTGGTAATATTAGACGTTGTACAAATATCCATCTGTTTTCTTCTGCTTATCCAATTGAGGGTCGTGGGGGGCGGGGCTTATTCTAGCTCCCATATGGTGAGAGGTGGTATGACCTGGACTGGTTGCTTTCTTGTCGCAGGGTCAACAAAGACAGACAGACAACCACTTGCACCCAGATAGACACCTATGAGAATTTAAAATCACCAGTTATCCTAACCCCACTATCTGCATGTCTTTGGATTACGGGAGAAAGCCAGAGTACTCGGAGAGAACCCACCCAAACATGGAGAGAACATGAAAACTTGCACAGACTCCAGACAAACTCCTGGACGAATCCATGGTGGATTCGAACCCAGGACTTTCTTGTTGTGTAGGTCAGACGCCATGCTGCCCAGATTGTAAATAAACAGGAAAAATGAGCTTCCTGTAAAGAATGGCTGAGCTCAGTTAGGATAAGGAGCTCAGAGATTCAGAGGGATACAGATGAGCTGGTTCAAAAATCTCCTGGACGCTCAATTGGAAGGAGACCCTGAGAACTGGAAGTGCTGCTGGGCAGAAGGACGACTGGAATATCTGCTTAGTGTGCTGCCACTGTGACTTCACATAAACCAAAGATAATCGATGGATGAATGCATGAATGGATGGCTGATTTGCTGGGTTGAACGTACCCCAGGACTAGATTTTTTAGGCAGTGGTCACAGCCCTAATCTATCTGTTTTAGATTATTACTGAGTTTGAGAAGACTGGAGCATCTGGCGCAACAGATTAGCATCACTGTGCTTCACATCGCAACAGTCAGGTATACAAACTTAGGTTCTGATTGACAGGTTTGTTACACAGCTTGCATTCGTCGCCAGAAAGACAGGTAAGAAAATATCGGATGAAACGGTTGAGTTTGTTGTTTTAAATACTTAATGCGCTGTGTCCTCCTCATGCTCTCTGTTAAATTTAAAATTTTACAATAAAACTCTTACTTTTGCTGTGGTTGTTTCTCTTCTTATACCAAGCATGAACAAAGATGGACACAAATAAAAAAAGACTGTTCCTCTCTCATGACCAGCATCTGTCTTTTGACATCAGGGTGGACATTTTGGTGAGCTGAGATGTGAGTGGTGTCCCTCGGGCGCCTGCAGCTCGATCAGGAGGAAGAGGAATGGTAGGAGCTCCGGGGGAGCAGAGCTAACCTTTGCCTGCAGAACGCAAGCACCCTGCATCAAAACAACAGCCTGCTGCAGGAGGAGGTAAAAGCTTCTATATTTTCTCTTTGCAGACCTCCTTCTGACTATTATCCATCCTTTCTGCTGTATATGGTTGGGAGCAACTTGAGAAAACCATCAACCTTGAATTACTCCAGTGATTGCAGGTCTTGTCAGGTGACTTTACGCTAAAGAAGAAGGGAACGCCTGCTTACCGAAAGCAAATCAAACTGTGTAAACATCTAAACAAATGTGGTATTTTTAGTTACCTTATCCCCTCCTCACCGTTTCTCCTGCCTGCTGTCAGTCTCCCCCTCTCCTCCTCTCCTCCTCTCACTCAATATTTCACATCCTGTCTAAATCTCTCCTTCTGTCCCTCACGGAGAGTCCAGACAGCTCAGGGAGAGGGGGAGCGCTTCCTCAGCCACATGCCTCCTCTGACCTAAGCAGCTGTCTCTTCTTTACACTCTGCCTTTCTTTTTTCCCCACTTCATCTTTCTCTACCCCTTTTCCCTCAGCAGCGCTACATTTCAAAGTTATTTTTGGAGTAAAAACTGTGAGAAATTTGTACCGATCAGTGTCTCTTTGCTGTCGAATGTGAGGCTGAGTGTGGCAGGTGTTGGTAAAAGGAACATTCGTTTATCCCGGACGTTACGAGCTTGAAAACATTGTCTTGTTTTTCTTGATTTACCAGGGAGGGTTGACAAATATCCGTAAGATTACAAGAGATCTATTCAGCTCATTTCCAGCGATATATTTTTATTTTTGGACCCGACAAGCTATGTTCACTCATATCCTTTTAAGCCAGCTGTCTCCTGATTGGCTGCCCCTCACAAACAGAAGAACAGCAGGTGGGGTGGGGCTTCTGAGATCCAATAAACTGTGCAAAGCTAAGTGTTTGTAGCCCGAGCTTTTGCCTCACATGGACTACTTGCACACCCGCAGACCTCAGTGGAAGCTCGTGTTTAATTTGAATATGAGCCATAACAGAAGTATGTATACGACAGATAAATAAGCTCAGCAGAGCCAGTTAAACATACAGAACCTGTCCAGTAGTGGATTTTTGTTCCGTTTCCAAAACCAAATATCAGAAAGGGAAAATGATTGCATGCACAATTTACCATGAAGATGCTGCTTAACTCCACTGTCTGCTGAGCTGTGCTGCTATTCTGCTGCACAAACTATGTGACAGCAGCATTTCTAATCAAATTACCCCGCATCCTTTTTCTGCACAATGCTGCTCACTGGAAGCTGTTGTCTTCGCTCTTCTGTCTAAAGCCTGTACTGAAAGTGGAACAAGGGTTCCCTCCTCGTGAAATCAGCTGCAAAATCAACTAAATGAATTAATTTAGTTGATTTTAAACGATCTGGGGGCTGCAAATGTTCTGCCCGAACAATAATGCCTGCTTGGCCTGACATGAGTGTGATGGTATCATGGAGTATACGTTTAAGTTGTACTTTGCTGTTTATCTCAGCTGATACACTCTTGCAAAAGAAGGTTATTTTTAACATCAAGAGTCGCTGTTTCCTGCTTAAATAAAGGTGAAAAATGAAATTAATCTTAATTAATGTTGCTTTATATTTAACGAAATAAGAAATGATACCGGCCCACACCTGGCTAATAGCAAAAAGCAGATGTGCTTCTCTGTTATTCTTGATTGACCTTCCAAATCCCCCTTAAAATCTCAGTCAAATCATAAATCATGTGATCATGTGGTCGTAAGTTACGTTTTCATAAGCTTATATTTTCTGTCATATGTTTTTTTAAATTACCAGAATATAAGATTATATTGTATTTAGCAGGTTTCAGGTAAATATCTGCAAGATCTGAAAACTGCTGTTCACAAACGCTGTCCATCTAATCTGACTGAGCTGGAGCTGTTTTGCAAAGAAGAATGGGCAAAGATTTCAGTCTGTAGATGTGCAAAGCTGGTAGAGACAGACCCTAAAAGACTGGCAGCTGGAATTGCAGAAAAAGGTGGTTCTACAAAGTGTTGACTCAGGGGCCTGAACAATTACGCACACCCCACTTTGCAGTTATTTATTTGTAAAAACTGTTTGAAATCATGTATGATTTCCGTTCCACTTCTCACATGTACACCACTTTGTGTTGGTCTTTCATGTGGAATTCCAATAAAATTGCTTCATGTTTGTGGCTGTAATGTGACAAAATTCAAGGGGGGCGAATACTTTTGCAAGCCACTGTATCTTGTGAATAACATAAGCCAAGGTCAACTGTTTACAATCTTGCTATATGTACAGCAGGTATGTTAGCAACTGCAATTCTTGCCATCTTGGCTGACTGCTCGCACTCACACTTGCTAAACTGTATTCCTTCCTTTTTCTCTTCACATTGATGCTGTTGGTGAATCTCCATCAGTTTATCTGTATTCAATAAGAATAAATGTGCAGACTGCTTTTGTTTCTACTCGTCCTGCTCCAGCGCAGCACCTACATGTCTGCTTACTGACTAGAAAAAGACAGCTGCATTATTTTCCTTGCAGCTGATCTATTAGCAATGAAAAGTAAAAATAGTGCAGCGCTAAGCACCGAACACAAGGGTCTCAAACTCCTGACTGCAAGCAAATTCTAAGGCTTCCCACAGGCTTTTCTTGCAGCAGGGCTGCAGAGATGGAGCCATTAAAATAAGATTAGTTCACATTAAAAAGAGACGATCGACAATATTTTATGTTTGTTCTTGCAAACAAAGTCCAAAACTAGTCAGTGTGTCTCAAAGTCAGCTGCTGATTTCTGCCACAACTTTGGACCCAATCTGTCACCAACTGAGAGAAACCTGAAATTCTTTGCATCTGACACATCGAAATGCTAAATAAGAAAGCGAACAACATCAGTGTGTCAGTGACACTGGCGTGGTTAAATTCTCAACATGCAACTCCACCAGATCTGCTGCATCAGAGCTGAAGCACAGCACGGCTGCATTCATTTTAATCACAGTGAAACCCTGTGGCCTGTCACTTACAGTGTGCATCACTTGGAAACCTTCCTTAAAACAGCAGTCGGCTGCATTTTTAATAAGAGAGACAGTGTGATGTTGATACAGAGATATGATAAAAATCTTTAAAAAGTAATATGTACTATATAAATTGCAAAATAATACAAAAAAATGTCAAATGTGTGCACCATAGTGTTTCTTACCACTGTGTGTTTGAGACAGCGGGATGGTGCACGAGTCAAAATAAACAGCAGCAGATTTAGTGAGTTTTAGTCTGACGACAGCAGCACAGATTATCAGAAAATGTATCATTTAAAGTTTTACTTTAACCTTTATTATGAGCTAACTGTTGTTTCCACAACTGGACAATTCTTTCTGCCTCTGAGTATGAATTCCTCTGAAAGGCTCGATGATGCAACGAAGAGAAGCAAATTCACCAAAAGCTTTTTTTCCCTTCCTGTTTCCTGTACTTTATCCAGGTAGTTAAAACAGCAAACAGTGTCCTGTTGCCAGAAGATAAAAAGAAAGCAAAGACATAAGATGATAGAAACTGAATGAAGAGCGCTCTGGGACCAGCGTCAGTGCCAGAGCAATGGACTGGACTGCAAACCACCTTTGACAGAGATTTCAACTTACTTTGCGATTTGCTTAAAAAAATAAAATGAAATAAAAAATGCAGACACCTTTACAGCCTACACAAACTAAACATGAATAACTGCATCGTGAACCCTTATATGGAACGCCAGGACTGCCATAATGAATTAATTAAATACACCATTAAATAATTAATTAAATGTGTCAATAATTCATTAAAATGGGAAATAATTAATTAAATAAATAGTTATGACACATGTAATTAATTAATTATTGACACATTTAATTAATTATTTATGTATTTCACATTTTAATTAATTATTGACACATTTAATTAATTATTGACACATTTAATTAATTAATTATTGACACATTTAATTAATTATTTATGTATTTCACATTTTAATTAATTATTGACACATTTAATTAATTATTTAATGATATATTTATTTATTTCATTTTGGCAGTCCTGGCGCCTGGCTCTCATCATGAAATAATTTTATCTGTCAACCTCACCCATCAAACGCAGGGGGCGGGGTTAACGCTGATCGACTCAAAACCATTGCTTTGGCCTGGTGGCCATTGTTTTTAGCACACAACAACCAGCATGTGGAAACTAACAGAACTGAACTTTGAAAACCCTGTTTATGTGTGTCACCAAATACAGTTTTAATATTTTTTTAGCCGAGAATGTAGTGGTTTAATCCTCATGTGTCTGGTCGGTTTCTCAAGATAGAGCCTCTTTGCAAAAGTGCTTCGATGATTTCGGAGATGTCTGCCCAGTCTCACGGCAAAGCGTGGATAGACCCGCTCGCCTCACAAGCAAACGAGCTGTTATTACCACCGACAAAGCTCAGGCCCCGGTACACAGCTGTAATAACCCCCGCTGACACGGACTTCTTTTACTGAGGTTATATTTATCAGGGTTTTATTTCCTGATGTTCGTCATACATGTTTCAGTATAATTCTGAATTATAACTAACATTAAAAACATGTTTAAGGAGGAGAGAGAGCAAATAAATTCGATTAACAGCTGATCTTTGGGTTTTTGTTCAGTAATCAGTGTGACCTGTGTATAAACGCATAAAAGAGATAACGTTGGTGTTTCCTCATGTAGTAACTGCTGGCTTTAACTGTACAAAGGTTGTTCGAAACTATGACACACATACAGACTTCATGATGTTCGGCTAATATTTTTATTGTGAATATTAATCATGAGGGTAAATGGACCTGTACACCACAGAGCGAGGTCAGCATATCCACGATATCTTCAGCTCTCTGAGGTAACACAGAGTTTCCCAGCTGACTAATCTAACTGTCATCTACGAATAATTCACGGGTCATATCAATATGATTTTACAGAAAAGCATCCTTAGTACTGCCAACTATTCCAGAGACGTGAAAATCTACAGCATAAAGAACACAAAAATATAGCAGTCTAACGCAACACTGTAACAGAGATGAACGCGTCAGTTTGTCAAAGTGGAATGAAAGCGATTGGTTGAACAGGTGTTCGTGATCTGTGTTTTCTGCATTTTCATCAGCGTAAGAGACTCAGCAGTTATAACAGTTATACATTTAATAAATTACCAAATGAACGCAAGAAACGAGCAAACCTGTTCCGACAATTTGAGTTTGTATTCCCTCAGCTGCAGACTGTTTAAATGTTTGAGAGGAAGATTAGATATAAAGCAATCGTCAAACATAGACTCAGTCTGCGTTCACATTTGATATGAGGCCAGGACGGATAATGGCTGTGTCCTGTTTTAAGATCATACATGTAAAATTGTTGTCTGACCTCCGTCGATCCAGCCGCTCAGAGTTAACTGAAGTTAACCTGGATAAATTATAGTTAAGGAGTATCACAGATAACACCCACGTGAGCTGTGTGACTGTTCACCACTACACTGAAATCAGTAGGCTATTACTGAAATACACGTGCTATTTCATAAACTATGATATAAATACTAAAGTCCTACTAACATGTTTAGTTTTAAAGGACACCTTCCTGCCTTATTAGCAGTATTAGTTTTCTTCTAACATCCAGAAGTCTGCACCATGTGTTTCATAGTTTGTAACAAACCTTTGACAGTTAAACATAACATGACCGAAAAAGCAAAAAAATAAATAAATAAATAAAAAGAGAGAGAGAGAAAAAAATCACACAAATTATATGTTAACCTCATTTATTTTTAGTTAAGTAAACTCTAAAAATTCTAACAGATCGCTGGTGCTTAGAAAACCTATTAAAAACAGATGATATAATATTTCTGTCCAGGTTGCAGTCTGCATTATGAACATGTAGTTGGAAACTCTGCTCCTCTCGGTGGAAATGCGCCTTCTCTTTCCTCTTTGTATAAAAACATTTTAAAAGTCAGTTTAATCTCAAAATTTACTGTTAAATCCAAAACACACCAGATAAAGAAAAGCGAATGGTTCAGTCTAACACATGTGCCAGTGAACCATTAAACGTCTGTAAAACTGTGCAGTTATGAAACGTAACTTTAACCTCAGCCAAACCGATTTGCTCAGTTGTAAATAAAACAGCGAAGTAAACGTGACCCGACAGACAGAACCTGAGTGAATTAAGTCCAGCGTTTAACCACTGAGAGCTAAAACTCAGCTGAGGTTTCAAAGCTGTGCCGGTGATTGGACATCAGCCGCTGATGAAGTGGGTTCGCCAATAAAGTGCTCTGTTGGGAAACAAGCTCCAGCAGCTCTGCGCTCGGGAAAAACTATATTTACTTATCTTGTGCAGAAAAATGTGCTGACGTTGCGTAATATCGAGCACCGGCTGCCCAGTTAAACTGTGACTATCACCAGATAACGTGGGCGTGTTTCTTGAATTAGCAGCAGGTGTTAAACAGCTGACAGGTGAGGAGGAGGATGCATGCAGGTAAACTGAGGGTCTGTTGAGCTGATCGCTGGTTTCGTGAGAAAAATGTCAGCTCGTTCTTTATGTTACAGAAGCACAGAGACACAAGACCAGGTGGAAAGAGACGATCGTTCGGTGAAAATGAGAATCTGCGAATGCAACACGTGGAACACGGAGAGTGGAATATGTAAACAAACCGGTTAACGTAACCCCCTCGGTGCACTCTGCATGCTGACTGTTAGCAGAGCTACTGAAATCTCTGAAAACATCTGAGCACCTTTGCAAACATGTATAGAACATGTTTGCAAAGGTTGACAACCTGACCCGACATGTGAAGATTACAACGCGACATTCGCGGCTAAAACACGGTTAAAAGTGTAGTTGGTGACAGAAAAACGGGGTATTTTAAAACTACACCACCAACATTGCTGCCTGTGATTTGAAATGCATTCTGGGATACCTGGCTGCCCCAAGTCTACACAAGCAATCGATTATCTAGGATCGACCTGTTTTGACTTACTTTGCACGGCAACCAATCAAATGTTAGAGAAGCTGCATGGGCAGCGTTAACCCCGCCCCCTGCGTTTGATGGGTGAGGTTGACAGATAAAATTATTTCATGATGAGAGCCAGGCGCCAGGACTGCCAAAATGAAATAAATAAATATATCATTAAATAATTAATTAAATGTGTCAATAATTAATTAAAATGTGAAATACATAAATAATTAATTAAATGTGTCAATAAATAATTAATTAAATGTGTCAATAATTAATTAAAATGTGAAATACATAAATAATTAATTAAATGTGTCAATAATTAATTAATTACATGTGTCATAACTATTTATTTAATTAATTATTTCCCATTTTAATTAATTATTGACACATTTAATTAATTATTTAATGGTGTATTTAATTAATTCATTATGGCAGTCCTGGCGTTCCATACCCTTATGCATATAACCCTATATCTAAAATTGCCCCACTCTGGAGGACTAAACAGTAAATGTTTTTGCACAGACAGAAGAGGGAGGCTGCACATGCATAGCTCTGCACACAAGGGAGACAAAAACACTCCAGGGACTCGTCACTTCCAGCCTAAAGAAAATAACTTCTGTATTCATATATAATGATTTAGCCTATTTATTTATCTATAAACAATGCAGTTGTTCTTTTAGAGTAATGCAACATGAATGGAACAAAGCCTGTGAGCTGATTCAGGCAGATAACTAGAGCTTTTCCTCGTATTACACACAGAGCAAAGACCAAAGTGTGCCGAACACACCCTCCAACATTTGTCGGTCTCTCTCTCTGACATGTCATCCATAGACCATATAAAAGATGGATGTAGCCACCGTGACGCCATCAGCTGGTTTGTGTAGTCCTGTGTGGAAGCTTCAGGCTTTTCCCTGAAACCGCAGATGATGAGCTACGGTTTCATGCTTACCGCTTGGATAATTCTCCAGCTAATTGGGTTTCTGACACTAATTGTGATCAAAATTTACAAAATAAACTTAATGTTTTATTCAGTATAACCAGAAACGGGCAATTTAGCCCATGAAATCCATCTATAATGATAGACTTTTAGAAAACAGCGAATCCTTTTGCAGCCTGAGCAGTCGCCCCCTGCTGGTCATTAGAAGCAATGCAGGTTTGAGATATTTTCAGACCTGAAAGCTGCATCTATTTTTCATACTGTCCATCACTCAGAGTAGATATTTACTCATCCTTCTCCATCAGCTATGTGTGCCATATTTGCAGGAAGTGATGAGGTTGGAGATGCCAGATTCTAACTGCATCCTGCCGCCGTAATGAATCCTCTGAGTCCGACTGAAATCTAATAAACATGCAGGGCAGTATGTGGAAAATAAGAGGGCAAGCGTTAGGAGTTGCTCATCCTTGAAGGGTGTGTAGTTAAAAATAGAAGAGGACAACCTGCTCCAAAGTTGCACAGGTTTGAAATTCTTGACAGCTTTTACAAAATCACATGTGTTGCAATTTCAAAACTGCTGTTTTCTCCCCGTGCACCCTGCAGACGTGTAGTCACACATGCAAACAGCAGCATCTGTCCTCAGAAATGACTTGTTCGTCTTCGCCAGGTTGGCTCAGCCGCCGAGCGCCGGCACTACGGCGCTCCTGTGCAGATTTCAGACACATTTATCCACGAGCCAGACCGACAGCGGGGACACGTGAGAAAGATTTCTTCTCCCTCATTTACAAAAACAAATAAACCATCCATCTTTCCTCCCCGCAATCGATGCTTCCACGCAATCGATAACATCAGTGTACCTAATTACTGTTTGACGAGCGTGGCTCGCTGCATGATTGAGCTCTACAACATTTTCATTTCAGCAGAATTTGTTCTCCTGCTCTACTGCGGGCTGGTAACCTACTTCAGTGCATCATTAGCTCCCACTTCAAGCTTTGCGCCCTGAGCAGTGTTGAGAAGAGAGAGAGACTTAGAGGGAGTGCAAACCTATGTATCTCTGAGCCTCACAATAAAGGAAGAAAGCTTCCTCTGAAGCACAAGCTCGGGCCAGTAGCCAGAGCTTCAAAATCTGCAGGGAGCTACAGTAGCTACAGAGCCGCTATGCTTCCATGCAGGCCAGTATAGAGGGAACATGGAGTTCTCACTGTGGCACTCGGAGCACAAGTCTTAATCATTTCTTTTTGTGTTAATGGGCCAAACACAAACCACTTATCAGTCACGAGCACAAGTAGTCCAAATACTGCAGAACTGCAAAAACAACAACAAAGGCAAACAGAGATGAGTCTTCTTCTTCTTTCAGCTGTTCCCTTAAGGGGACTCTGCAGCGGATCATCTGTCTCCATCTCACCCTATTCCTAGCATCCTCCTCCGTCACATCAGTCCTCCTTTGTCCAATACATCCACTATACCTCTCTGCACACATCCAAACCACCTTAGCCTTGCCTCAGCATGAGTTGTGATATAATCTCATATACTCATATTTAATCTTGTCTCCCCTGATCAAAACGAGTAAATTAATTAGGTGTAAATGTGAACAAATTATACCAATACCAAGAAGCCAAAATATATAGTTCAATTTTTAGGTAAAGCAATGGTTTCTCGGGCCTCCGGCCTCTGGGCCTGCGGCTCGGTTCACTCTGGCACAGCTGGCTGCCGGCGGAGCCGGCGGGCACGCCGGTGCAGCCCCCTCTAGCTTCTGCCCGGTGGCTACTGGGTGACCCCTCGTCTGGGGATCTTCAGCCCTTCCCATGAAGGTGGCATGGATGCCCCTCCGGTGGTCCTCCTTGGGCTCTTGCACTCTGGATGTCTGGGGCCTGGATCTCCTCCATGCCTGCTTCATGCCCTGGGGGACAGGGCTATGGCTCTCTACATCCTCTTGCAGACCATTACATGGGGAAACCATTTGAATACAAGCGCGCCGATCCACAC
Organism: Neolamprologus multifasciatus; assembly: GCF_963576455.1. NCBI lineage: Eukaryota > Metazoa > Chordata > Actinopteri > Cichliformes > Cichlidae > Neolamprologus > Neolamprologus multifasciatus. The sequence continues at coordinate 4,397,278 of NC_140446.1, read as the reverse complement.
AGGTGTGCACACAGGTGTTCACTGTTCGTAGACTTAAATCACACCTTTCTTGGCTGCTACTTCAAAGCACATTGTGCGCTGTCTGTCCTGCGTGCTGCACAACAACATTCAATATTTAGTATTTAATGCTGTTTACACTTAGCTAGATTAATGCGATGGTGTTGTGTTTAGTATGTTGCTTTGGTTTTTTTTGCTTGTTTTCTATTCTTTTTCTCTCAACAGGTGATCCAGGAGATATTTTTTCCCCCCTTTCTCACTGTCCCTCTCCCCTTCTGTTTTTCTTTTCCTTCCTCTTTCTTTCTCCCTTTCCTATCCCTCACTCATGTCTGTCCCGTCTGTAACAACTAAAAATAAAATAAAATAAATAATAAAAACAAAGGTCGATCAAATGGACCAATACGGCAATGCCATGATGATCCATTTGGCAAAATAAATCCATTGGGTATCCTTGTTGGTCTTCAGACAACAATTCTGACGGCTAAAGAACCAAATGGGACAGGCAAAAAAAAAAAAAAAAAAAAAAAGCAATGGTTTGTTATTTGCTGTTGGTCATTAATGAGACTGCAGGCAATAGCTGGTTAGCTTAGCATCAACCCTGTTGGCTTTAACAGAAAGAAACAGGTGTTTTCCAGGTGAATCCCTTCACAGGGAAAAATGTTTTGCTCTCCTATTTTAGCCTATTTCACTGCTCAAAACACAAGAAACTCCGGCCTGTTGGTGTGTTTCCTCAAAAACTGTTTACTGAAAGTCATTTTGCAACATTTTAGCTCAACTGAAGTCTGATTGATTTGACCGTTCCCAAACATCACCTTCGTTCTTCTTTCTGACCGTTCGTTGGTAAAGCATCTGTTCTTTTCAGGTTTTATTTCGGTTTTAAGAAAAACATTTCTGATATTTCCTTTAAAATATGTATGCATAATTCAGAATGAATTCATCAATCAATGATTAAAAAAATCAAAAATCATCCCTTTAATTACCATGTTTTACAGAGGAGACACGCTATTAAACAAAATGCTGCTCATTTATCCTAAAAAGTTCTGTTTTGGTCTTATCTGTTAAAAAAAGTCTATATATGAACTTTACCAAACTAAACACTGGCTGCTGTGTGTTTTTTGGAGAGCAGTGGTTTCTCGTTGCAGCCCTGCCATGCGCTCCATAGCTGCTGCTGATGGTGGACTCCCCACCGGACTCGCAAACAAGTACATCAGACTTTTACTGGCCTACAAAAATGTAACTACCTTATATACAGCTAGGTTCATCTTTAAATATGTAGCACAATTTATTAGTAAATTTAAATGGAGCTATGAACAGCCAACTTTATGATGTTTATTAGTATTTTAAGGTGAAAGCACTTTTTATAGGTGTCAGCCAGTTTGCTTCACGGTGAATTGATTGGCGGAAAAACCATCATTGACCCGAATGAAGCCTGAAGCTGGCCAATCAGTTTGTTCAACAATGAATTGACTTCCATTTACATTGAAGCCTTTCTTTGGAAGCTGCTCCGAGCTCCTTTGTGACCTTCGTGGACTCTGACCTCGCTCTTGTGAAGACCTTTGTTGGTCGACCCTTTCCGTGGAATTCCCTTCAATTGTACAGTCAGTCTTTTTCCTCACCAATCGACTTGACTCACACCATAGTTCACATCCTCAAACAACACCGGATTGTTATCTCACTGATCAGAAACACCTCATTCTACTTTCAAATGAATAAATATATATGAAATATATATGATATGTTACATATAATCAGTGTTGGAAAGGTTACTCTTAAAATGTATTCCATTACAGAATACATGCCCCAAAATGTATTCTGTAACATATTCCGTTACGTTACTCAATGAGAGTAACGGAACGGAACTTACGTAACTTAATGAGAGTAATGAGAGATCTCTTTTACATTAAAGACCTAACCAAGATAGGAGCCATGAACAGTGTTGGGAAGGTTACTTTTAAAATGTATTCCATTACAGATTACAGAATACATGCCCCGAAATGTATTTTGTCTCAATGAGAGTAACGTATTCTGAATACTTTGGATTACTTAATATATTATCATGCTGTTTACAACTACATGAATGTACTATTGCTGTGATTTATTACTGTTACTGAAGGTCCGCGGCTCCGAACTGTAGTAAAGGGACCTCTGGCTAATACGGTGGGTTCTGTGTCGGGCTCGTAGCCAAAAACTAGCTTTACTTTGTTGTCTGGGTCAACTTTGCTAGTGAGAGATTCGTGTTCGTGTTTTTGGAGGAAAACACGAACACGGTGTACAGTCGAGTCTTAATAGCTTACTTACAACTGGGCTCGTCAGGCTCTCTTCTTGGCTGCAGTGGTTATTATTATATTTACATGCTTCCAGCTCCCGTTTTTGCTCGATGACAGCTCGTACTTTTCCTTTTTCTCCCTCCCTCGCTCACAGACACATAACATGTACGGCAGTCCATTCTCCCTGCAGCACGGACTACACTGCCTATGATGCTACATTCTTTAGAGCTATACCTGTAGCATTCTGCCTATTAGCTTAGCACAACAACAACAAAAAGGCCTCTCTCACCCAGGAAACACAGAGAGAGAGAGCGTCACCCTGTAACCATGGCAACCGTAACGCGGCCGCCTGGAACAACAGAACGTAGCTGTCAAACAAAACCCAAACAGTCCTGACCCGCCACAATATGAAACAGGGAAGTACCGCCGTGTAATCCATTTATTTCAACAAAGTAACTGTATTCTAAATACCACCTTTTTAAACGGTAACTGTAACGGAATACAGTTACTCATATTTTGGATTTTAAATACGTAACGGCGGTACATGTATTCCGTTACTCCCCAACACTGACTATAATATAATAATATTATACAGAATGTCCAAGTTTTTCCTGCAACTACATGTGATAAAAAATTCATTCGTAACACTGCTGACTAAATTGAGCGGCCTCTGTGCTCGAGCTGCGAGCACCCTGTCAAGCTGTCACATGCCTGCTGACTGATAGCACAGCGCGGGCAACTCGGCGAGGAAATATCCTCTGGACTACATTAAGATAGTTTATGGGCTCATTACGAATCCCAGAACAAGACCACAATGATTGAGACAAATGAGCACCAGCGCTGCAATAGAAGCGTGTGCTGAAGCTGAATGCATTCATCCACCGTGTCACATGTTGGATCCAATAACGTGTGCGCATCAACATATTACCAGAGATCGTATCGACCAAACATTTAACTCAGCCTTTTACTCTTTTACTCTATCAGATTGCACAGACATACGGCCTGCAAACCAATACATGAATTAATGCTGCTCTGCTTAAGGCCTCAACCAATCAAAACAATAATAATAATAATAAAAATACAGTAAATGCTAAAAAAAAAAACCAACCTAACGATGTGATATTTGCCTGAAGCCTTTTAACATTCAAAATGATTGGCTCATGTTTCCATTATACTTTTAAATGCTGTAAAAGCACTGAAATCAACCAAAGTAAGCAGCTTATTTAATGCAGGAATAGATATTTATATGTTCATTAAAACCTTGCATTACATTTGTCTGGGAACTTTACTTGTGCCACTGATAGTCACTGCAGTTTGGGAACACCACCCCCTGATTTTATACCTGGTTAATGCCTTTGTTTCACGTAATCTCCTTCTTTATCTCGCCTCTTTCTGTGTCATTATTACTGTTGAAATGCAATAAAAATAAAATATCTCGACATAAAAAGGCTTTCGGGGAGTTATTGGTGTGCTGGGAAGTGTAAGGGCGGGCAGTGGAGCTGAGGCTTCGCACACTCACTTCAGGAGATTGCTCTATTCTGCTCCTCTATTGTGGTGGTAATGAGGAAACATATCATAGGGTTTAATCAAACGAGAGAAAGCGAGGGAGGGTCGAGAGGAGTAATTGAGAGAGAGAGAGAGGGAGAATCTGCGACAGTTACTGGGGGAAGGCAGGCAAAGAAAGAAAATAGAGGAAGAAATGAGTTAATTGACGATGAAAGAGGGAGTGTAGTCTACCTGAGGGAGAGAGGTGGAAAGAGGTGTCAGGGGGATGCAAAGCCTCACTCATTATTTTCCAGTCCACCAGGCAGCTGATTTCTGTTTCAGCCACAGGACTAAAGTGGCTCAGTGCCACGTCAGTGTTTCTGCCCCTCGGAGTAAAGCTGCGACATATGGCACCATTTTAAAGAGTCACACTCTACTGCTCTTTATGAAGGCTCTCTTTTTGCTTACATTTCCCGACACATCTAAAATGTGTATGCCACTGCCTAAAAGTAATTAAAGGTCTGAAATTCTGCTCTTTGTGCTAAAAAAGAATATTCATCTCTGTGTGGTGACAGTATTTCTTATTGGAAAGCTGTTTACATGATGATAAAGAGACACAATGTGACACCAAATGACAAAATATCTTTCCAAAGGTTGCTTTAAGTTGTAGTTTAAGATCCAACAGCTGTGGTCGTAGCTAGCAGCTAGGTACTTCCATATTCACTGCACAACGTACTGTGGAGTCAGGATGAGATTTGCATATAATATGCACAAAGTATATTAATGACTATAGGATTCATTCTTGCTGAATTTCAGAACTCAGTAACATCTAAAGGTTTTAAACATATTTATGCAATTTGTAATTTATCAGTTTTATTGCTGTTCTTTATAAGCTGCAGATAAAAGCTAACCACTGTGATGTCACCTACGTTTTTTGGCACTCTGCATTTTTAGCCATCGTGTTAGTTTTCTACAGCTGACCATTTTTTGACAAGAAATGGTTAAAGGTCTGGCCCCTGTACATTTTTGCTTACAGCTTTTTCTTATCTCTGTGAGTTTTCATGGTGCAGATGCCTATAAACGTGTGGTTGGGGTACTTCAGCATGCAGCTAGCCCTACAGAAAAGAAGTGAGAGTAAAATTAGACATGAGATTAAAATTAAGGCAGTGTGGATTACAATGACTTACCAAGTTCTACTTTTGATACCAGCTTTATATTGACATGAGGTTGAAATTTAGCCACAGTAGCTTGCACAAAATCTGCTTAAATATTCCTGAATTCTATTGGCTAAATCCACAAAGAGCAGCAAATCTCAGGTCACAACCTACACACACAGAAAACTATATATACTGCAGCTCACTATACAAATGATTGTGACTTATTTCTAAGTAATTTTTCCTCCGCACTGCACTGCCACATCCCATCTACTGGCTTCCCCACCTGCCAAATCCCACTTTAACCTTCAGATGAGAGGGTGGAGTGATAAGTTATCAGCCTGGTTAGAAAGGTGCATCCATAAATTGACCCGGTGCAACACACAGTAACAGATTTTTTGCTATTAAATGCTAAGAAACAAACTAACAAACAATTTTATGGAAAAACCAGTTAAACCTGAAGATACAGCAAGGAAAGGTGGGCACAAAAGGAGAAAAAGATGCCAGGAAAATAAAAAAAACTGTGGAAAAATAGAAACAAGCTCTGACCCTCGAACACCAAATGGAATACAGCACATGTGCATGCTGAAAATTAAACCGAATGAGGGGTATCTCCAGCTGTGCTCTAATGTATTTACAGCAAACACAAACACGAGCACCAGGCACAAATGGGGAAATGGGAAAATAAGAAAATGAACGGAGGAAATGAGGAACACAGAGATGGTGGTGGGGAGGGAGGGAGAAGGTCATTTTGTACCAGGAAATGATGGTGCGATAACAGAGAAACAGGGAGGACAGGAAAAAACAAGAAAGGAATGAGAGGCTACCGGGAACAGATACAGTAACCGTTTGTGAGCAAAACCTGAACGAGTTACAGTGTTTATTTAGTAAGAGATGCACCGACTAAATAAAAATGGGTGGCACCAAAATTAAGACCTCCAATGGTGTTTCTTATTTTACGTGATACACAGTGTACCGTTGTGGTGAATGCTCTTATTAAACATGGCTACATTTTTAATTCATGAGGTCAGCCTATGCACCAGTAGTCCCTGTGAGCCAAAAGCACAGACTTCAGACGGCTCTAATAACTCTGTTTCAGACTGGCTTTTCTAATCTTGGATTTGCATGATGTCATTGAGAGGTATAACCCCCATAATGGTCAGCTACAGCTCACCCACCTGATGTTCAAATAAACAATTTAAGCAAAAATGTCCCGGTGTAAGAAAAAGAAGGATTCGTTTGAAGTGTGAATTATGCAAAGCTGCTAGATTCAAAATACTGTGGAGGAAGCTGATTGGCTGAATATTATTGATTATTTTTGAAGGCAAAAAGCGATTACACCTCCTACTGTTGAGCTTTTTATACATTTTATACATATATTTTATAGAAGTGGGAATCACCATACATCCCACGATACGATATTATCACAATACTTAACGCACGATACGATATTATTGCAATTTTTTAAAATATTTTGCGATATTCAGATTCTGTACATAAAGGTAAACTTTATCAGTATTCATTTTATCTAATATCAAAGTCTCACACTCAGTCTTTCTCTCATTTCAGTTTTATTGTTGACAAACTGAACGGTTTGTATTACAGTCTAGTCCAACTTAACTGAATCAACCATCTGGTACAATTATAGCTATTCTGAACTATGCAGTTTATGAAAACTATGCAGCCCCCTCAGCAACTGAAGAATTTGAAAGTAAATTAAAACAAAATATAATTTATATTAAATAAAAAAGTTTTAAACTTAATTAAATAAAACATGTCTTAAATTAAAATAAGTAAACTGTCATGTTTATTGCTGCCAAAAACAAGTTAAACACATTTGGACAGTGAAGGAATGTCAGGATTCTTGCTTAGAAAAAGGACCAACATGCTCTGAAGTCAGAGCACAAAAACCTTTTTGTAACAAAATATCAATTTCTGCTGTCCCTGTATCCATACATTATTAGCAAACAAAATATCACGATACTACACAGTATCGATTTTTTCCCCCACCCCTAATATTTTATACATAAAGCACCAAATCACAACAGTTACCTCAAGCTGCTTTGCATTGTAAGGTACAAACCCTATATTATTAAAAAGAAACCCCCAAAATCAGACGACCCCCTATGAGCAAGCACTTGGCGACAGTGGGAAAGAAAAACTCCCTTTTATTAGGAAGAAACCTTCGACAGAACCAGGAAGAAATCAGGGACGGGCAGCCATCTGCTGCAAACAGTTGGGGGTGAGAGGTAGGAGAAGACAGCAGAGAGAGAGAGGACAAAAAGCAAGACAGAGTTTAATTGTTCATTTTTAAACACAATAGTGATGTATAAACAGGTAGCGTATAAGAGGTGAATCATGAAGAAACACTCAGTGCATCATGGGAAGTCGCCAGCAGCCTAGGCCTCTTGCAGCATAACTAAGGGAGGATTCAGGGTCACCTGGTCCAGGCCTAACTATAAGTTTTATCAAAAAGGAAAGTTTGAAGCCTAATCCTAAAAGTAGAGATAGTGTCTGTGCTGAATCCAAACTGGGAGCCACAGAAGAGGGGCCTGAAAGCTGAAGGCTCTGCCTCCCATTCTACTTTTAAATACAGTAAGCCTGCGGTCTGAGAGTGAAGTGCTCTAATGGAGTCATATGGTGCTATAGATCATTAAGATACAATGGGGCCTGATTTTTCAAGACCTTGTATGTGAGGAGCAGGATTATAAATTCACTTCTGGATTTAACAGGGAGCCAATGAAGGGAAGCCAGTATAGGAGAAATCTGCTCTCTCTTTCTAGTCCCTGTCAGGACTTTTTCTGCAGCATTTTGGATTAACTGAAGGCTTTTCAGGGAGTTTTTAGGACATCCTGATAATAATCAATTACAGTAGTCCAGCCTGGAAGTAATAAATGCACATATTTTTTCAACATCACACTGAGACAGGACCTTTAGAAATATTGTGCAAGTGCAAGAAAGCAGTCCTACATGTTTGTTTAATATGTGGATTTAGGGACATTGAATAACTCCAAGATTCCCCACAGTGTTACCTTAGGCCAAAGTAATGCCATCCAGATAAATATTTGTTAAGACTCCATATTTCTAAGTTTTTAAGGCCGAGTACAATAACCTCAGTTATATCTCAATTTAGAAGCAGGAAATTAGACGTCATCCAGGTTTTAAGTCTTTATAAAGTTATTACTAGTTGATTTATATCATCTGGTTTCACTCTCAGATAAAGTTGGGTGTCATCTGCATAGCAGTGGAAATGTATGCTTTGCCTTCTAATGATACTATTTAAGGGAAGCATGGATAATGTAAACAGAACTGGTCCCAGTAAAGTACCCTGTGGAACTTCAAAACCTTAGTGTGTGAAGAGGACTCTCCATTTACATGAACAGACTGGAGTCTATAAGTTAGATATGATTCAAATCACTGCAGCACAGTTCCTTTAACCTCCTAGGACCTGGCATCCACATATGTGGACATCACATTTTGGCTTATTTAGACCAAAATACTCAATTTTGCTCTGCAAGGGCCTGATATCCACTTACATGGACATTATACTGCTACTTTTCTATCCAAATTTTAAACGAATATCCTCAGATGTGGCTCTTATTTTTCTTTAAAAAAAAAAATCTGGTAATTCTTTGTTTTTACAATCATCGAGCCCCAATCAGCCCAAATATCAAAGAGAAATTAAAAATGCATGTCATGGAAGAGTTCGGGTCTTAGGAGGTTAATAATGACGGTGTGTTCTAATCTCTGTAGTAAAACACTGTGGTCAGCGATATTGAATCCTAAACTGAGGTCACTGAGTCGACTGTCAGAGGCCATGATGAGATTATTCTTCACTAGGGCTGTTTCTGTAATGTGATGAATTTAAATCCTGACAGGAACGCTTAAAATTATCAGGTAAGTTATAAATTGGGTTTAATTTGCTAAGACTGCTTGTGATGGCTTTTTAAATAATGGTTTAAATACCGGCACCTTTAAAGAATTTTGTATGAGGAAGAAATTACTTAAGTTAAGCCTATCAAAGCTTGATAGGAGAGAAGGAGTTTAGGTAAATATCAGCAGCTATTAAAGTTGCTGTACTTAACTATATCTGTAGGACAGCTGTGTATAATTTTTTATTTGTGAATAAACTCATAGTCATTCTTTTTTTTATAACGGCTGAGATAAATGCATGTTCTTGTTTATAATAGCTGCCAGGGAAAAAGTAAAGTCTCTAGAGGAAATGGGGTTTGGTGCAAAAAGAAATATCAAAAGCTAAAAGAGCAGCTTTAAATTTTAGTTCTAGATTTCATTAACTTCAGCAGATATAAACGCTTGGTCTGATCAAGGCAAACTACTGAATTAGTTTGCAATACACTTTGCAAAGAAGAAGCACGGTGAAATATCTCTTAACCCTAACCTGCATCTTTTTATGGTTACAGAGAATGATAGCTGTTGAGTTGGAATTTGAAATGGTAAAATTATAGGTAACAATGACATAAACCAGAATAGAACAACTGCAGAGATGACCGGTCAGGAGAGGGGAGGCAAGAAAACAGAGCAGAACAGGATGGAGGTGAAAGCGAGCAGATAAAGGTGGCGGTGAGACTCAGTCTAGAGGCAGAGATTAAACTGCACGGGAGCTAAACAGAGCCGAGATAAGGAGCAGGGCAGTGAGCGGGCAGGCAGAACATTTAGAGAGTCAGAGGATGGGAGGCGGAGGCTTCAGGGTAAAAAAAAAAGTCTCATTGAGAGCGGAAGAGAATAAAAGAGGCTGTGGAAAGTGGAATGCATGATTAAAAAGACCGTTCCTGGATTTCCACAAGCATAAATAAAAGAGATAATGCATGACTGGTTTTGTTGCAGTCACAAGCCCTCAGCGTTGATACTATCTACCCTTAATAACAGGCTCGGCTTTTCATTTCAGGGTTCCCGCCAGTTCAGCAGAAGGACTTGCTCCCTCATGCATTATAAATACTGCAATGCAACTTGTTGACTCGCACTAAGGGGCCCCGTGGCATGCTGATGGACCGCTCTGCAGACAAAACTATATCAACAGCATCATCATTATGAGCACCATTGGACAAGCAACCAGCTCTGATTGGATTATTTCCCCCTGTCATGTGGCCTGCAGGCCTCTGTCTGACAGACCGAGCTCAACTTGGTTAAGCTAACAGGCTAATCGAATGCTGCTGTAGTCACACACACACAGATGCCTCGAGGTCGGCTGTGTGTCACTCTCTTCGTCTCCAGACCACGAAACAATTAGTTGTCAAGCCCCAAGGTTCCAAGCCGGAGCATACCGGGAAGTGGCGGGCCTGAGTTTGCCTTCTGATTGGATGCCCCTGGAGATGAGGTGAATGCCAACTGGCAACAAGCGCGAGCCAGACAGCCAGGCTCAGTCGCGCAGTATTTGAGGGACAATACAGCGCTGGCAGAGGCAGCCCGCTCACTTTCATGTGGGATGTGTGTTTGCGTATGACAGCATGTGCGTTTGTGCTATTTCAGACTGGCTTACTTTGAGCAGTTCTTTGGGAAAATCCTGGCTATCGTTCAGTCCTTCCAGGTTGCCAATGAATTGTGTGCATGACATCCTCTTGCCAATGTTCTGGAAAAAATAATAGACATTTAATATTTATTATTTCATGCTAACACACATTCCTTACCTCTTTTTTTCACACAAAGTACCTTTGATTAAATGTCAATTTTTATTTTAAGTGTCCCTTTGACTATGAAAAGTTATGGAGATGTAGAGAGAAGCTGTCAATGCAAAAAGCATTGAATCACTGGTCAGGTGTCAAAATTATTAACGCTGCCGAGTTAGTGTTTGATGAGATTTAAATGGTTACATTTTAGATACTTTTCAGGCAAAGTCTCTCTGACAGTTCAGTGAATAGACCGTATTTATAGTCGTGGCCAGAGTCTTCCATCCGCTCATTCAGGGGTTTAAATAATTTCTTTTGTTTCTTTCGCTCAGGGTGAAATGGTTGTACATTATACATGTTTAATGAGTTTAAAAAAAACAAGATGCACAAGTATAAACTTATTTTGTAATTTCTCTAACCCATACAGGCTCAAATATATACATACATCCCCACTAATATTTAGTTAGATGTCCCCTCATTTTTTGGCCACATGCTCGTGGTAGCCACCAATGAGCCTCAGGCATAATTCTGGCTGGATATTTGTCCATTCTTCTTGGCAGACATGGTAGAGTTTGTTTAATTTGGTTGGTTGGTCAGGGTGTCACACAAAACTAGCTTTTAATCATAATCCACAGGTTTTCACTACGTTCAAGGTCCACATTTTTCGACGTTGTGGTCAACAGTGTTGGTCAAGTTACTTGAAAAAAGTAATCAGTAACTAATTACTGATTACTTCCCCCCAAAAGTAATCCCGTTACTTTACTGATTACTTATTTTCAAAAGTAATTAATTACTTAGTTACTTAGTTACTTTTTAAAAACACGATTTACAACCTGAATAGGTGATAAAGCGATAGATCTTTCAACCCAATTCTACTTTTTCTGCATAATCATCATACAAAATGTAATCAAATGGAAAAGTCTCTTTTTAAAACTTGTTTTATTAGTTTTAATCTTTTAACTTTATGCATCAAGCAAAAATTTAATTATATGCAACATTCTCTGACTGGAAGAAATTAGTTTAACATTTAAACCTATTTTCTGCACATTCCAGCACATAAAATAAAATTTTTTTTTTTGTGTTTACATTCACTCTTTCAAATAGATGCAAGTAAAACACAGCAGAAAATAAATAAAGTCAAAGACTAGCGGATCTGTTGCTCTATTTTCACCTGTAAAGCAGGAGTGGGGTAGGCGGAGGTGTGCTCTGGTTGCAATCTAATTACCGTTTTTGCAATAGTAATCCCTTACTTTACTCGTTACTTGAAAAAAGTAATCGGATTACAGTACTGCCCATCTCTGGTGGTCTACCTAAATCTTTGTCTCGTCTGATGATAAAACTTTTCTCCAGAAGGCATCTGGCTTGTCCATGTGGGAAGATATAAATTTCAGTCACCTGAAGGTGTTGAAGTTTTACATCACTTCAGAGTCCATGAGGATGTAAAACTGGCTTTACTGTGGACAGTGATTAAGCCTTGGTGGTTACTGAACTCAGCAAAGCGGTGACGCATCCTAATAACCTGTACTTAAACAATACTGTGAATTGATGCTCTTGGAACCTGCAGACATTTGGGAACATCTCCCAGAGACCTTCCCAACTCTGTGGTTCTCCTTATTAGTTCTCTACACTTTCCCATTCTTTTGAGTGTTGGTCGATCCAGTGAGTGCTGTCAAACAAATCATTTTTATTCCAGTAAAATGAAACTACCAGTTGTAGTCAATCATGATCACTAATGACAAGTTAACAGGCCTCGGGCTTGTCAGGTTAAAAGACATTTATAGAACCGTCATCATCATTTATTCAAAGATTTGAGTGTGTACTTCTGACTCTATGTTAATTTGGAAAAATCCAAAATAAATTAAAACTTGTGCACCCGACCTGCCAATCAACACCAAATCCAATTATAATCACTATTAGAGGGTATTTATAGAAAAGAACCGCCAACATTAACAGGTAGAGTCGCAAAAAAGTTAACAGTTAAATTTGTTAAAATATGTAGAGACTTTCCTGATGTGCTCTTCCATGGAAGAGCTGCTCCCCGATCCTGTCACCTCGCAGCCACTTTAATTAATCATTCATCCACTGAGCTGTACTATCACACAGAAGAGCCACCGATGGCCCAGATTTCCAAAGGAAGGCTCTGATTATAAAAGCAGCAGATTAATGATGGAGAAAGGAGCTCAGCAGGCAGACCTGCAGACCCAGATGAGATGGTGATCAAACCGAGTCTTATACTAAAAAAAAACCTCCGCACAGCTAATCCAAAGGGCCTCTGAGGAGAACACAGCTTAAACAGCTCTCTTTCTTTGTTTATCATGTGAGCACCTACACACTTGCTGCACACTTCCAGCTTCACTGAAACACACTCGAGCATTATACCTACCTGACCATGCAGATCAGTGTTAAGCAGCATCAGGGCACAGGTGAGAGTGTGAACTGCATCTAAAACGTGGAAACACTATGTTAGCTTTCTCTGCAAAATGACTCATCTGCGATTATGAAACTAGTTTTACTGGGAACTTGCATAAATACAAGTGCATCCTTCTAACGTGGTTTTAAGGCGAACAATACTGCTTTCATATATGCTGTTAATTTTTACTAGCCTGCCACTGCAGTCATTACACAAAACAAACACCACAGATACTACAATTAGTCCTGTTTATGTAGTAATCGTTAACTGAATAAATGCATATTAATTTACCAGCTGCTGTGAGAAATTAAATGATCTTACTTGGTTATTACACCTGCTAAATTACCTTAAAAAGACCCATTATGCTCTTGATCTACTGATTTCTTCTCATTTATTTATGCTGTGACTATTTAAATCTATAGCAAGCAAAGCAAAAAAACAACAACAACCCATAGACACATATATACATAAATAAATTTATACCAGCATTCACCTTCTGATGGTATCACTTTTGGGTTGCAGTCCAAGTAACGCCTGGAAAAGTGTGACAGCACCCGCTCCCTCTCCTGCGTCTCCCCCATCAGCGCAAACTGCCTGAGGAAAGTCCTGCAGCACAAACACAAAGTCAGCAGATGGTTGCTAAACACCAAAATGGTTACAGATGACCTGTTTTAAACTGTTTTACCATTAAAGTGCAGTAAAATAACAGATGTAGTGTTACATTACTATTAAATTTATTACTCTTTTTTTTTTTTTTTTTTTTTTTTTTTTAAAACACGATAGTTGTACTTCTAGCTTTAGTGTTTCCATGAAAAAAACAACATTGCAGGGAAAAACAAAGTCATTCAAAGCTTCATCATTTTTTTAAGCGACTGAAGGTACTAATTCAAGCATTTTCTTTTAAACCGTAGTCATCTCATGTATTATTGGAGTTTAATTTTAGACTTTTTTGTTGTCCTTTATTAGACGTGTCAAAATTAAATAATCAAATTATTTTTTTCTTTATTCTTTTGTTTTTAAATCGGACGCTTTATGTTCCTGAAATTCATCATTTTCATGTTCCACCACACAAAATATATTAATACATGAAAATGCTGGAATGATTGATTCACATGCTTCTGAAGTAGATTTTGTCCTTTTGAACATTTTAATTCATTTTCTCTGATTGAAAATGATTGGTGAGTTTATTTTCTCTTACTTCATGTTTCTGAATGTGTTTATTACCTACTTCCTGTTTTAATTTGATAGTGTGTGTCTGCTGTGCCTTTACTGTAGTTTTACTTCCTGTTTGTCATTTGATGACCTTCGCCTGTGCCAGTTTTTCCCAGCTGTGTTCACTTACCAGATTACCTTGTGTGTGTGTGTGTGTGTGTGTGTGTGTGTGTGTGTGTGTGTGTGTGTGTGTGTGTGTGTGTGTGTGTGTGTCATAGAGTCGTCTTCATTTTGTATTTTGTTGTAATGTCTGTTAACCTCTGCTGGTCTCGTGTCTGTTGGATTTGGTTCAAATTTTGCCTGCAGACTCTTCATTGAACTTTGGATAATCTATATAATCTATATAATAATAATCTATATAATAATCTATAATCAAAGGCTTTTTCTTACGCAGCCTGTCTTTGTGTTTCTATCCTGAAAGCCAAACATACAATGACGCCACACTCTCACTCAAGAAACAGAAAAATGTTCTTTAATGACATTTTTGAAATCTTAGTGTAAAATCCTCTTACATTTACTTAAATACAAAGTACAAAGTCATGTGACAATTTAAAAACTGACTTAAAATAATCCTAATGTCATACCATACATATGTTCATAATATTTCCAAGAGATTTAACACCAGGATGTTCTTGCTTTTAATGTTTCAATTAAGATATTCGTCCCTGAGCCTGGAAATTATGTTTTATTGCAGGTCTGACATATTTTATATGCTTTTGTTTGTCTTGAATCAAACATTGCCTTAAAATTTCAGGCAATCCAGATAGGTTAAATGAATGAGTCATTTCTGACACATAAATTGTTATTATTGTGCCGTGTTGGGAGCGGCTAGTTATCTCCCATCATGCCTTGGGGATATGTGTGGCTGTTTAAGATGTTTATTGTTTATGGTTACGTGACTCTTAACTGTTCTTGTTGATGCTGCAGAATAAATTCAGCGACAGTTATTGTTGATGGAAAGAATGTAGTACCATGAGTGAGCTCAGGCGACCCTCTGAAGCACAGTGTAGTATAGCTTAAGGGTTCAATAAAGAGCTCCCCCTATCTGTTTGGAGTAGAACAACAGGCTCAATCTCTGTGTGGCTGCTCTGTTGTTAAGACTTCTCAGTTTGCCACATTTCTTATGCCAATTATTATTATGCAGATTAATTAAAGCAACAATATGTAAAACATTGAACTTCCTTAAAACAGGGGTGTTGAAAGATTAGAAGCTTAAATGTTAAAGAGTTAAAGTCCCAGCTTTTGTATATGTAATGTTGTAGTACAAGGAGTTTGCACAGAGAGTAATCTGTTTGACTTTTTTCTTGAATGGAGCATTTTTACACAGTAATAACACTGCTCAAGAAAAAGTAATAATCTACAGGATTTAAAATCAAAGTTCATAAAGAAAAAAACAACAAAAAAACTCACAGTGTTGGTTGTTTTTCAGTTTATGCCCAGAATGAATAAATCTAATAAATAAAGATAACAAACATAAACCTCTTTAACAGCATGCATGTTTATGCTGTCAATAGTCTTTCACTGCAATTTCACAGCTGGCCTCTAGAGAGCAGTGTTTACCAGAGGAGGGCAACCACAAAAGAAAACAAAGACATCAAATGTGCGTTTTTCTCTCTAACTGGGATCAGCATCACAGAGAGAGAAGAGGTTTACACCAATAATCAAATGCTTTGTTGATTTTAGGGGAACAGTTATCTAACATCAGGCGTCTCTGTCAAAGCCAAAACTGATTTAACTGTGATTTCTTACCGCAGCGCCTGGTCCAGCGTGAGGCCTGTGAAATTGAAGAAACTCAAATACTCTTCTGCAACCATGCGACTGAAGTCATTGCTGCAAATAAGCAAACAGAGACACAGTAGAATTATACGCAGGTTTATTAGGAGAGAAAATAACCGCGGGAAGAAGCAAAGAAACTACAGCGATCATTAAAACTCAAGAGTGTCAGTCAAACACTCGGATGGCAGCTTTCTCAGCTCGGTGAATGGGCTCAGTTTGGGCTGTCAGTCAGTCGCCGTGCACTGGCACAGTCAGATTGAGATGCAGACCGGAGGCCAGAAACACAGAGAAGAAAAAGGGAGGAGATTCCCAGGGTGCAGCTGTCAGAAAACGAGAAAACCCTTTAATCCCAAATTCTTTCTCATCAGCACGAGCAAAGCAGCTGACAGACTGACGGGCTGATCGAGCAGCGGAGGAATGCAGATCTGCTGCAACACGGCGCTTTTTAAAGGGGAGCGGAGTAATAAATGTGCAGGAAACTGAATTTACATGGGTCACAGTTTAATAGCTTCCATTAAATAAACATAAGATGCAGCAGGAAGGAGATTTTTACATTCATCTTACAGTATGATGACACGCAGTAACCTCTTATTGTTATTTTTGAGTTTTTAGTGGCAGTAGTAATACTGTAGAGGTTGATTTGTTGAATTATTATTGATAATTCATGATGCATATGAGCATAAATGCTTGGTGCGTTGCATTGAACTATCTTAATTAAACTACAATGGATTAGTTTGATTGCCTTGCAGCCCAACCTTGGCCTCCAATCATGTTTGACCAGGTATGTATGCCTGTCTTAGAATGATGCTGAAAAACTAGTTTATGCATTTATTACTTCTTGGCTGGACTACTGTAATTAAACATCATCATCATTATTATTAGTTTGTACTAAGAGCTCCATAAGAAGCCTTTTAGTTGATCCAAAGTGCTGCAGGTGAAGCTCTATCAGCAGCAGCTTACTTCTTGCTGAGGTGGCGCGCTACATCCGACTTCCTGAAGCCGTCCAAGTTGAAGAGACGTTTGGCCAGGCGTTTGGCCGCTGCCACATCGGCACGATGGCTGCCGTTCGTCAGGGTGTCACTGCTGCCCAGGCCCAGCCTGTCGCTGAGGTCCTGGTCCAGCTCGGAGTCGGTCGCAAGACGGGCCTTCTCCCTGCTGAGGGGTAAGATGGGAAGGTGGTGGTGTAAGACAAAGTGGAAAGAGTTATTAAAATCAGGTGCTGAGAAGGAAATAAAGCACATTATGGCTAACAGAAATGGTGAATAATTCAAAGGGACAGTGCAAAAAAGGATAAAAAGGGGAACAAAGAATGACGCTGATATAATAAACCCCATAAATCCAGTTTATCAATAATTTAATGATATTAATGTCTCCTGTGGAAGTAAAGAAAACGAGAACAGATAAAAGAGAGATGAAAACAGCGAGCCTGATCGGGGAAAAGCAGCAAAAAAAAGTAAAAATGTGAAATAAAATAAGAGTAAAGACACGTGATGAATCCTGAATGTGCTGAAAACAACCGAATAAACAAGCTGAGCGTCACATACATCACAACATACGCAGATCTTTAATTTTATATTCAAACACAGCATGCCGTATGATTATGTAGTTTATTAACTGCATTCAGAATCTCCTCTTTTGCCAGCTTTCCCACTTTTGTTATCACATCCTAATTAAGCCCCTTCAAAGCGTTAGCCAGCTCAGAAGTGTGAAACTTATTACATCTGAATTATTCCTGTGATAATAATTTAAGCATGTTATGTCACACGGAGCTAAAAGAGAACTACTTTTCCATCCTCTGCTTAAAGATGAACGAGGTCTCTGAGTTCACTTGCCGAAAACTCAACATGACTTTGGCTTTTTTGTTTTTTTGTCTGTGCCATCTAGAGCTGCGTGGCCATTCTGGTCACGCCAGAGAAAACAAAGACAGTCCAGCAGCCCAGAGATGTAATCCAAAGAGAAAGAAAGAACGAACGAAAACACTTCCTGAATAAGGCGAGCTCTCACTTGGATCTCTCGGCATGAGAAGCGAGCCAAGAAAACCCACAGGCTTCGCTTCGCTCATTCACACATTCTCATACTGTACATGAGTCAGGCAAATCACACCAGAGCAAACAGGGATTAAAAACAGAAAGCCACAAGGGTTCAAAGGTCAACTGTGGTTTCACTAAGCACACAGAGGATCAGCTGGTAAAATGTTTACTGAGACTGAGTCTGAGGTCCTTGTGTTAGCATGCTAATTTGCAGTAAACACAGTGCAGTTCGGCAGATGGGCGCCTTTATTTTGAAAATATTTTTATTTTGAGTTAAAAAAAAAAAAAACAAGATAATGGAGAAGTGTGCATTTTTACTAGATTGTGATCCAAGATGAAAGTGGAAGGATGACTACAAGTGGGAGGAGTGAATGCCTTATTATTTCATTACTTTTAAAATAGAAAGAATTTCCCAAATCTGGAATAAAGTGTGTCTTTTATTATTATTTATCATTACCTCTATTTTAACAGGAAGTCCAACTGAGATCTCTTTTACATTAAAGACCTAACCAAGATAGGAGCCATGAACAGTGTTGGGAAGGTTACTTTTAAAATGTATTCCATTACAGATTACAGAATACATGCCCCGAAATGTATTCTGTAACGTATTCCGTTACGTTACTCAATGAGAGTAATGTATTCTGAATACTTTGGATTACTTAATATATTATCATGCTGTTTACAACTACATGAATGTACTATTGCTGTGATTTATTACTGTTACTGAAGGTCCGCGGCTCCGAACTGTAGTAAAGGGACCTCTGGCTAATACGGTGGGTTCTGTGTCGGGCTCGTAGCTGAAAACTAGCTTTACTTTGTTGTCTGGGTCAACTCTGCTAGCAGAGACAGAGAGAGGCGTTGAAAGGCTGCTCCAACAGAACTTATTGTTTCGGAGGAAAACACGAACACGGTGTACAGTCGAGTCTTAATAGCTTACTTACAACTGGGCTCGTCAGGCTCTCTTCTTGGCTGCAGTGGTTATTATTATATTTACATGCTTCCAGCTCCCGTTTTTGCTCGATGACAGCTCGTACTTTTCCTTTTTCTCCCTCCCTCGTTCACAGACACATAACGTGTATGGCAGTCCATTCTCCCTGCAGCACGGACTACACTGCCTATGATGCTACATTCTTTAGAGCTATACCGGTAGCATTCTGCCTATTAGCTTAGCACAACAACAACAAAAAGGCCTCTCTCACCCAGGAAACACGCAGAGAGAGAGCGTCACCCTGTAACCATGGCAACCGTAACGCTGCCGCCTGGAACAACAGAACGTAGCTGTCAAACAAAACCCAAACAGTCCTGACCCGCCACAATATGAAACAGGGAAGTACCGCCGTGTAATCCATTTATTTCAACAAAGTAACTGTATTCTAAATACCACCTTTTTAAACGGTAACTGTAACGGAATACAGTTACTCATATTTTGTATTTTAAATACGTAACGGCGGTACATGTATTCCGTTACTCCCCAACACTGGCCATGAAAGCTGAAATGTCTAAAAAAAATGCTACAAATACAACATAAAATATTTAAATTATTTCATGTCCAAAGTGCAACCGCTCAGAGGAATGTAGCTGGTAACTGTTGGTACTGGAAAGAGTACCAGTAATGGTATAAAATATACCATTTGTGTTTTCTTTGAGTGGTCAGTGATGACCAATCCACCAGATCTCTTGTTGTTTTGTAAATTCTACAGCAATGCAGTCAATAGATGTTGAGAAAATGAACAGAATCAGCCCAAAAATGTGAAGTAGTGGCTAAAAAGTAACCAGTCTATGGTCATAACTCAAACTTGGATCTCTGATGTGCTCCGACCTTTAAATGTGGACAAGAATCAGTGCATATGAGGGCAGACGGGGTCATAAAAATCAGAAAAAATGATCAATAGATTTATGACACTGTGTTGGATAAAATACAGAGTGAATCTAACCCTAATGGAAAGAAAAGAAACTGGGCCACCATTTTTTACTGTTTAATTTTCCATCTGTTAACTGCAGAAATTTGTGCACCAATGCTTCAAACAGATACTCTGATGTGGCCTGCTGGTACAGGCTGCTAGAGGAAAAGTCGGGGGGTCTCTTAAATAATATGAGTTCAACAGCTGTTAAGACAATCCACTAAAAGCCAAAACATGTCAGCCTGCTGCTAGCTTTAGATACAAGGTCAGGGGATCAACAGGAATCGTGGGCATTCATGACCCGGGACCATGAATGTCCCAGAAGATGCTGAAATAGTAAAAGACGTGATGACCTGCTGGTGGTGCTAAAGCTGAGGAAGAGTGAAGTCCTCTCTCATTAGACTTCAGACTCCACGATGTCTGAAGTGTATCCACAAAACATCGAATAATTTATGGGAAAGTTTAAATAAAAATCCAAACGTGAACCCAACAACTCAAAATCCCTACAAGAAACGGATATTACAATCTAAACAGAGTTTTTTAAAAGCTCATTTAAAGCCAATTTACCAAACGTACAAATACCAAAAAAATAAGGATATTTCTTTATTTGATTGTAGCTATTTTTAACTTTTAAAAAGTCTATTTTGTATTTTTGTTAACTACAATGTTTTTTTTCACAGCTAGATTTAGTTAACTATAATACCTTAGTCCACACCACATTTTCATATAACAGTCTCTTCACAAGGCACCAACATATTTTCATCAATACCAAAAACATCAACCGAGGTTTTAACCTCAGGGGAATGAATGTCTACACAAATGTAGCCATAAACATCCGATAAAAAGTGCAAATGTGAACCCAACAATTGAGCAACTGAAGCAAAAGTGGAAAAAAAATAAGTATTTTTTAACTGAAAGTTAATTAACATTTAGTTTCGATTTATTTAAACAATTAAATAAGAATGATGTTCACGAACGGCTGAATAGATGTTTTTAAAACAAGCTGCAGTGATAATAATCACAGATAATGTTCTAATACTTTTTATGGCACATATAAGTAAGCCTCTCCCTGGGCCTTCAGCTTTCTTCCTGTTAAAACTGAGTTCTTTGTTTCCACTGTCGCCACTGTCACTGTGCTGATATAACATCTGGGAGTCCTGACTGTTCAAAGCCTGATGGTAATGGATGTCTGGAACTTTATAGCACTCCATGCCAGAAATTTACAATGACATAAAGTTCTGAACCATCCCGCGATCAGCCGTCATCACTAACTTGAAATTAAAAGTCCAAAGCGAAGGAAAAAGTTGGGCAAACGTCTCGGTGTTCACGAGAGCTACATGGGCAGTCAGACAATTTCCCCAGAATTACTCTTATCTGCACGTCTGTTCCACAAACATAATATTCAAATGTTCACATATACACGACAGACAGGTGAGACGGGTTCCTGGGTGTTGACCTACCTGTGGCAAGACCGCCTATTTGCTAAGTACCTCTCCTCCCCGGCTGCAGACGAGCCCTGACAACAGAAGACGGCCGGCGTCCTCGCCGGCGTCACATGGCCGGCGCCTCTCCTCTGTCCGCTCGCCCGACTGAACCTTCTTCTCCCCCTCGCCTCGTACCCTGAACGCATCGCCGTGCACTTGGCAGGCCTAATGTAGGAGAACACCTGCACTCTCTCCCACGAGGCCGGCAGGCTTTGACGCTCCTCTCCCGGGTTTCGAGGCGGACTGAGACTTCATGGGTGCTTCTTTTCTTTCCGTCCACTTTCTCACTCTCCCCCTGTGTTTGCTGTCATTTGATCCTCTCAGCAAGCCTCCTCTCCCCCCCAAAGTAAAAGAGCTGTTTGTCCTGCAATGCCTCTCGGTCTCTATCTTTTCCCCTCTGAGTCTGTTTGCTGTTGTTTCTCTTCCCTCTTTTCACTCCTCCCTCTCTCTTTCTCCCTCCCTGTTCCACTGTGTAAACTCTCACTGTCCCCTACTGACCTTGGATTCAAAGCATGGCATGAGACTTGGCTTGTCTTTTCCCTAAAAAAAAAAAATCACCCTCCTGCATTCATTCGTCTCTCCCTCTCTCCGTCTACACGCATCTCCAATTACACGCACTTGGCATGTCCATCCTTTGAGTGTTGTTCAAATTGTAGTCTACCTTGTTTGTGATGTAAGCTTTTTTTCACACACCTACACAGAACACCAAAAGTGTGAAGTGTCAGGTTTAAACTGCTGGGTGTGTGTGCCCAAACGGTTTGCTCTGCTGCCTCGGGCAAAGAAAAGGTGGCCTTTTGTCTACATCTGTTTACAGCATACGCTTCATCTGGGCCTGCAGGAGTGTTCATAATTATAAGATTACGCCAGCGCTGTAGCTTAGGCTCTGCCACCTGTTAGCATTGTCCCATCGAGAGGC
Source organism: Neolamprologus multifasciatus (assembly GCF_963576455.1). NCBI lineage: Eukaryota > Metazoa > Chordata > Actinopteri > Cichliformes > Cichlidae > Neolamprologus > Neolamprologus multifasciatus. The sequence continues at coordinate 4,375,022 of NC_140446.1, read as the reverse complement.
AGCACAATGCCGAGAGGGCCTGAGAGAATTCCCAGTGTCAACCTCTGCTTTAACGGTGTCCACGGATAATTGAACCCCCTCTCAGTCCAATGGGCAGCTCGAAACAATGAGCCACTGTCTAATGGTACAGAGCATCTGAAAAGGGTGATGTGAGGGAAGGAGGAAGAGGAGGAGTAGGAGGAGTAGGAGGAGGGGAGCGAAATTCCAACTTTTATCAAAGTATGGACAAGCCTTCAGGGATATTTGCCTGGCCGTCTCACTCCTGGATTCCACAGCTTCAGGCCAGCAAGAGTGCGATAAGATCAGCACTTAGCAAACATTTGCCTTCGCTGTTTAGTTCATCAGGAGAAAATCTGAAACTGAAGTACGAGTTCGGGTTTACAAACTGAGACAAAATGAAGCTGCTTTGTTTTGTAAGATTTTGACTATGAATCAGCTGAAACTTGAGACCGATTCCTTCCTTGGACACACAAACACACTAAAACACACACTGTGCTCGGGCTGCAAGTCACACACCTGCAGCATATTACGCTCGCTCTTTCCAAACAGCACTCGGCAGCAAGACTGCTGTCCTCTTACGCCATCTTGTGGCGAAAGCAGCAGCAGTGCACTCACTCCGCCTCTGCAGTGCTGTCACACTAAGTTAGGGTGACATTCACAAAGCAGTCACACATAAGCAGAGTCGGAGACACCGAGAAGCAGAAACAGGTGGAATCTGTCACATATACCGGCATGTGCGTGTCAGGGCTATCTGCATTCAGATAAACACTCTGCACAGAGACAAAATGAAGTCTTTGGGACAGTCAAGGTGAGTCTCTCGCTGCTGCAGCCGCCATCTGCTGTGCATCACACATCCGTGCATGCACTTCACGCACACACAAACCCAAAGAAAAGGGTGCATGTGCATGCACAAACACACGCACAGACAGATGGATACACCCATACATGGCTGGCAGACAGCAGAGGGACCACAGGCGGCCTTCTAACGACCTTCACTTTAGCCTACTCGACTCTCCAGAATAGCACTGCTGCAGTGCTCTGTGCAGGGAGACGGATAGAGGCAGAGACGCTCATTAACAGGGCTCTGACCTTAGATAGGAGGCAATCAGCGCTGCATTAGTACTGAATCTACTTCAGAAACTCTGTGATTTAAAACTGCATTCAGAACTCTGACTTTTCATCCATATAAGACAACAGTGGCGGATGATCGCAGAATCATTTCCATGGTAAAGGGAAACCCCTTCACAGCAGCCAACCAAGTGACTAATACTCTCCAGGTGGTAGGCATATCAATATCCAAGCCACCCATAAACCTCAAGAATAGAAAGGCTAGATGGGACTTTGCTAAAAAAAAAATAATCTAAAAACAGTTCTGGAGAAACATTCTCTGTACAAATGAAACCAAGATCAACCTCTACCAGAGTGATGGTAAGAAAAAAGTATGAAGAAAGTGTGGAACAGCTCATGATCCAAAGGATACCACATCTTCTGTAAAACATGGCAGACACACAGTGTGATGGCTTGGGTGTGCATGGCTGCCAGTGGCACTGGGACACTAGTGTTTACTAGTGATTTGACACAGGACAGAAACAGCTGAATGAATTCTGAGGTGTTCAGAGACTTACTGCCTGCTCAAATCCAGCTAAAAGCAGTCAAATGGATTGAGAGGCGTTTCATAATACAGATGGACAATGACCAAAAAAAAACATACAGCTAAAACGACCCAGGAGTTTAAGCAAAGAAGTGGAATATTCTTAAATGGCCAAGTCGGACACCTGATGTCAACCCAAATGAGTGTGAGTGTGTACATATATATATATATATATATATATATATATATATACATATACATATATATATATATATATATATATATATATATATATATATATATATATATAAAACGCATTTTATATTTATGATATTTTGTTTCATATCTGTGGCACTGTCTTGTTTTAAACATCACACACCATCTAAGGTTGCTATAACTGTCATTTTATTGTGTGACAATAAAAGTTCTTGATTTTGAACTTCCAGACATGTGAAGTGCATGTTAGAAATGTAAATGTCTGCTATAACCTGACAGCTCCCTCTTAAACTCAGTGTGATGTCCTATTGTGCCGATGTGCGAATGAGCTGCTCAGCTAATAGTGTGGTGTGTTGACCTTTTACTTTTATGTGAACTATTTCCTGCTGTGTGATACAAGTTTTACAAAAACTGTAAAATATCTGGATCTGATTCTCCTGAAATGATCGGAATCTGTCCGTGTGGGAAAGCAGCTTATGACCGTTGGAACATCTCCTTCCAAAAACCCAGATTAATCTCCTGCTGGAGCAGCCTCCCCTGCCTTCTGGTTTCAGGCTCTCTGCCAGATCCTGGCTTCAGGGACTTTCCGCCGTTCAGCCACAGGAGCGTTAGTGAGGTCCGGCACTGATGTTGGCCAGGCTGGGTGGCAGGTCAGGGTTCGACTCGGTGAAAAAGTCAACTTTAAGCATATTAGACGGACCTGGATTTGTTTGTTGTGTGTTGTAGAATTAGTATTTAAAGGGAAAAGGATTCAGAAACACAAAAGATAAGGTCCTGTTTACATACTGTAGCTTTGCCTGTCCAAAGAGGTTTATATGATTATTATTTCTCAAGTGTAGTGTATATATATATATATATATATATATATATATATATATATATATATATATATATATATATATATATATATATATATATATATATATATTAGGGGTGCAACGATACACAAAATTCACGGTTCGGTTCTATACTTTGGTGTCACGGTTCGATATTTTTTTGATATAAAAAAAATGTTCATGCCTTTTTAATTTGTCATTTATTAAAATTATAAATATATATTTTAACTCAAAAGTACAGTTTTTAAATTTAATGTTGCTGAAACAACAAAGTAATAAAAAAAATTAATATGTGATTGAGGAATCACTTTGGAAAAGTGAGTTTATTACAGAGAAATGTCTCTTTCCAAAATAAAAGCTATACTATACGCTTCTTCTGGGCTATATTCTCAGCAGCATATTAAACATATCAGGTCCCCATAAGGAGAATCATGTGCTAACGGCTGTCTAAATGACTCGGGTAAAGTTTGTAGCATGCGTCCTTTTTGTTTTTGTCTGCTTCCACTTGTCTTTGCACGAGGATGATGTCGGAGTAAATGTGCAGTCATATTCGTTGTGTTCCCACTAGTGCTGTCAGCGTTAATCTGAAATGACGTTAACGCCACAGCACGGCAAATCTCCGTTAACGAGCTACCGCAGATCTCCCCGTGCGTGGGGCTGGACGGCCAACACGTTAACGAGCTAACCTGCTAACGCACTAGTTCCCACCAATGTAATTGAGCATTGCGTGGCACATCCAACATACTGTTTTACTTTTGTCCATGACACACTTACCTTCAGGGTCATACGTCACATGAAAACCAAAATAGTTCCAAACGCCAGATCTGAATGAGGGTGGGGGAGGTTCAATTTGCCATGTTGCAAGGAGAGCTTAACTTCTGTCTTGCTAGCTTGCCCTGCGCTCAGTGAATCTGCGTTCGACTACTCCGCCCAGGCTGCACTGTCGAGCGCAGATCCACTGAGCGCTCAACACAGACAGCATCGTCAGAAGGAAAGTTGATAAAATAAATTAAAAATTTTGTATTGTTCGACACATATGCGTACTGAACCGAAAGCACTGTATCAAACGGTTCAATATCGATAAGAGTATCGTTGCACCCCTAATATTTATTATATATATATATATATATATATATATATATATATATATATATATATATATATATATATATATATATATATATATATATATGCTCTGCATAATGTCATAGAAAGAGGGATCCCTCCCTGATACAGTAAGTTGGCTTATAAGAAGATGGAAGGAACGCTACAACAGCTTATTTCAGGTAGAAGATGAACTGATGGGCTATAATAAGCCCACTATATGATAAATTAGGCTGTGAACTACAAAGTTGACGCAGTAGAGTGAAATAATTAAGATACAGAGATGCAATGGAGCACTTTTAGTATCACTATTCTGACATATTAACTCTGTTTACACTTGTTACATGTGCGGTCGGATCGTAAGTGGACACTGGAGACACGTCAACGTTTACAGCTGCGTGTCCAAGGAGTCTCCTTGTGTTCAGATTTCATTACGGTATGTGTCACTTCTTCTCATAAAAAAATGGCCTTCGACCGGCAAATTTATCGCCAGCCAAGAGCGAGAACTAAATTTAAAGCTTTTGCTCATGTTGACATTGGAGGGTGAGGTCATTTGAGAGAAGCAAAAAGGAGCACGAACAGATGAAAATCGGCGCCTACATCCTGTGACGATGGTGTATTTTCCCGTTACGGCTCCTTCAGGACACATTAACCTTAACATGTGAAATAGATCCTTCCCCCTTTTCATCAGACCCTGATCTCAAAGAGAAACGGCGATAAGCCTAATCGTTATCAAGTTTCTGTTCTCTGTTTGTGCGTTTGTGGCGTGCTCTGTTAGTCAGAATAAGGTTGATGTTTTGGGGATTGTATTTCCTGCTCTTCTGATGTGTTTTACATGTGTTTCCTGGAAATCAGCTGATAATAATGGCAGTGAAGACAAGTTTGGATGATTATTTCCTGAGTAGTAACAGCCTGGAGCACAGTAGCAGTGCAGGAGAAAATGAAAGGGGTTTTCTGTAACCACTGGCACTGTTTGAATGACCGGTTCTTAAACAGCACTTTTCTCCTCTACTTGAGCACCAAAGCACCTTATACTTCATGCCTCATTTACCTACTCACACACAGTGATACAAACACTTTTTCTGCATCTAAGTGTTTTATATCTAACATTCATGCATCAGGAGCAACTCTGTGTTTGGCATCTTCCCCAAGGATCATTCAGTATGAAGACTGGAGCGATCGAACCACCAAACCTGCTCTACCTCCTGAGCCACAGCCCCCAGCTGTGCTTTTTATACTCTGATTAAGCGTTAGACCCAGTGAGGAGGTGGCAGCTTGTTGTGAAGCTGTGTTTTCTGTAGTTTAGAGTAATTTTCTCCCTAGTTTGGTTTAATCAATAGCTTTTTTTTCACCTGCTCCTCCTCTTAAGATCCCATTGAAAGTGATTTTTCAGAATCCTCCCCCAGATTTTTATACGTAAATAACATCTCAGACTCACCAAAAATACTAATCAGTGAACTTTCCACCTGACAGGCCATCTCACCTGGGTAAGGAGAAGGAGGGGTTGCTGTACCAGCTGCTCCCCAGCTGTGAGCGATCCTGCCCTCTGGGCGGGGTATCATCTGATCCGCTGCTCAGCCTCTCGCTGGAGGGAGCTCGGGTGGCGTCCGAGTCCCCCGTCACAGTAAAGATAGAGTCAGACAGACTGGGCCTCTCGTCGTGCGCCAGCGGGGCGAAGCTGAGCTGGACGATCTGCCTGGCGCTCTGGCACACGGGGCCGTGGATAGCGGGTGTTAGTGTGGGCAGGTCGAAGGTCAGGACAGTGTGGGTGCTGGAGGTGAGCAGCTCCTCGCTGTCCAGGCTGTTGTACGACGTCCCTTTGGCTCGGTGCGACTCCATGATGCTCTCAAAGTGGCGGCTGAAGGTGTCCTCTGTGGCGAGGCGGGGTCCGGATACCAAGATGGGGGATTTCAAGGCTGGATGGTGGTTGTCGAAAAAGGTTTCCACTGGTCTGAACAGACAGGATAGAAAATAAAGAAAAAGAGACTTTTGATAAGATTTTTTTTTCTTTTGCCAGAACGTAATTTACTGAACTGTTTAAAAGTTGTGACTTTTACTTCCTGATTATGACCAACTTGACCAACTTATGACCAACAGCTTCACACGAGACGTCTGCTCACCTCTTCAGAAGGTGTCCAAACACCTCAGGCTCCTCCTCAGCTGCATACTGCTGCTTCCTGCTGTCTCCCTGCATCCTCACACTTGCCCAGCTCACCATTTCTTCCTCTTCTTCCTCTTCCTCCTCATCTTCGTCTCCTTCCTCCACAGCTTTCCCTTCCCTCATCGCCTCCTCCTCCCCATCTGTTCTCCCATAAGCCAGCCCTCCCAGAGGGCTGCTGCCCGTCCCTGAGGTTCCCTGCACGCTGCGGTTGCTCCCAAATGCAGAGTCGGCGTCTTCCTGCTCGGCCAGCAGCACCTCGTCTATGTCCGTCTCACGGTAGCATCGAAGCGGGACAGCGTCCAGGTCAGTTTCTGAATACTTGAGTGTCCTGCGAATGATGCCCGTTTTGGGCGATGTTCCTATGACGGCTGGGGGAGGGGTCACCAGCTCTACCTCCACGTGCTGCACCTCGTGGTTGGCTGAAAGCAGAGGCAGGGAGGATGGCGGAGTAGGGGTGGGAGACTCGCTGGAGTTACCACTAGGAGGAGCTGTGGAGGTTCCCTCTGGAGAATCTGCAGAGGAAGAAAATCAATTATGACCACTTAAAAGGCATATGTGGTTTCTGAGGACAATGCAGAGGTGATTAGCAGTATGCCACTCCCCTGCTTACAAAGACTGGGTCATATAGAAGTCTATGGAAAAACAGCCCAGAAGCGCCTTTATCTGCAACCTCAGTAACACTTTCCTCATAAGTTTAAAGCCTTAATCGTTATGACTGAATGAATTTTTATGACTGCAATGACCAAAAGTCTGTTCTTCCCCTTTTCCTCAAATTTGTATTCTATTACTGTCAATTTATATACCCTTGATTGATCAAGTTACATGTTAAATTGATGATCCAGCCATCCACTTATCCTTTTCAGGGTTGTGGGGGGCACTGGAGCCTATCCTAGCTGTTATAGGGCGAGAGGCGGGGTACACCCTGGATAGGTAGCCAGTCTGTCGCAGGGCTATAGGGCTACTAGCTCTTAGCTTAGCATAGCTTTGCAGCTGATCATATGTCTGAAGCAAGCTATTTTTGCTCCTCCCCCTTTAAGACCATCCTTCATTTAAGCAAGCTTTCTTCTGATTGGTTCCCCTTTGTAAATGGTAGGGAGTAGAACACTCACACATCGTGCTGCCAAACACCGTTTTCTCAAATTGTGAATGTTATGGTTTATTTTGCAAATTCGGTAAAATTTATTTATTTATTTTTTTACTTTTTTCAAATATTTCTATGATGATAACAATAAATAAAATTCACAGATATCCTTGTTGAAACTAAAATGTTTACAATAAACGGGAGAATTATATTAGGAAGCTCCCTGATTTTATTTTCCTTTATCTGGATTTTCCTGTATCAGCTGACACATCACACCTGAGTATGTTTCCCTGAACGACAAACTGAAAGCAGTACTGCTACTTCACTAGCTTCTCTGTCTCTGTGTGAAATGTTCCCATGAGAGGAAGGAAGAGGAAGGAAGAACATGAAGGCAGAACGTGCAGAAACTCAGTATAAGTAAGACAGAAATACTCTCACGTTTCTCCCCCCTGCCGGCAGCCTCCTCAGCAGGGGTCCCGAATAAAAACTCCCACTTAGCACGAGCGATCTTCTGACAGTGCAGCGAGGGCACGGGCGCTGCACATCCACTGTCCGTCTGCAAGAGACACACACTAGCTTAGAGGCTAACTCTGCAGTGCAGCATTAACGGGCAGGAGGGGAAAAGGTGGTTAGCGTACAGTCAAAAATCCAAGTATAATCTTTTTTGTTATCAGCAGAACCCACCTGTATTCCTGAGGTGGCAGCCCCGGTCTCATTGCTCTGGTGACTGGACTGGCTGGACTCTGGGGACACACAGTCCCTGTCTCCCAAGCTCCCCGTCACCCCGCTGGAGCTCCGTGAAGACGACCCTCCCATAACGCCGTTCTGCTCCCCCTCAGGAGGCTCTTCGGCCCTCCGAGAACGAGGCTGCAGTGCTGCACCGTATCCCTCCCTCTCGTTACCTTGCTCTTCCTCATCACAGCCCTCATCCTCCTCTCCAGAGTCCAGCACCACAGGACCCAGGAGAAGGATCTCCCTCCTCCTCTGCTCAGCCCGCTTCTGCTGTGCTGTCGGGCTGAGGGGCCTGCGGCGCTGCCTGGATTGTTGATCAGGTGTTTGGACCCTTTTAGACTGTAATCCGGGCTCGGGGCTTGGCTTGGGGCTGTTTTCCACGCCATTCCCCCATTCCTGCCTGGAAGTCCAGCTGACCGGCGCCTCCTCAACACTTTGATTGATAAAGAGTCTGCGAGCGAGCTCCGTGCAGTCCCCTTTCTCGAAACAGCTTGGATCTCCTCTCCTGTCCAGGCTTGGGGACCAGGAGTCTCCGGTGTACTGTGGCGGCTGACGGCGATGCAGGGTGGGGGTATCTGGCGGTCGGAGCTCAGCTTGGAATAGCCTCGGGTCCCTAATGGGCGAGCTGAGCTCTGTGGGAGGATGAGAGGGACGAAGGACACGTGAAGGAAGGGCGGGGGAATTCTGAGTGGCTGATAAGATGGAGCTCTGCTGCATTGTGTCATGATTAGTGTGACAGTTTGTCTCTTGTGATCGTGAGTTTTCAGGCTGGTGCGAGTCTGTGTTGTCGGTTGCTGGCGTGTGTTGTTGGTCGTTTAAAGGGATGTTCATTCTGAGCGTTTGCTTAAACTGTTGTGCATTTGGAGCGGGTTCTCCAGAGTTTGAGCTGCTTGTGAGCTCTCCTAAAGCATTGTGCAACGAGGACCTCCTCGCCTCTGTGAGAACTGAAGATGCTTCGGTGGCCTCCTCAGCCATCCGGCGAGCAACTTCAGGACTGTGAGCTGGAGAGGAAGATTTGCTGTTGCTTAACTGGTTCAAACCGTCGACTCCATTATTGCCAAGTTGGAGGATTGCGCCCTGCGGTGAAGTGCTCATATTGCAGGTCCTCTTAATGTGTCTGTTGACAGCTGGACTTCCAGTCAGAAGAGGGCTTTGGGGCTCAGGGGGCCCGGATCTCTCAAGCGAGGACTGCTTGGACTGCGAGGATAGCTGGTCTGAGGCTGGGCTCCAAGGCAGCCCACATGGAGCCAGATCTTTGGGGTTTACGCTGATGTTCTGACGCTGAACGGGAGATCCAGCCCAGGACTGACAGCACGGTTGTTGGTGGTAGCATGAAGCTGAGGTGTGCTCAAGTGCGTGGGCTAGTTTAATCCTCAATAAGGGGGATCCAAACTCCTCTACAGCCCTCTTGGTAGCTGCCCTGCCGATGGGGTCAAAGTGTGGCTTGCAAAGGCCGGGGGAGAACGTCTGCTGGTGACTTCCTGGACTCTGGAAAGTCAGCTTGGGACTGGAGCTGCACGATGAATCGGGACTCCCAAACCAAACTGGGTCGCTGAGGCGTTTTCGAAAGCTGGAAGACGTGGACCATTCCTCTTTGGCTCGCCTCTCGCACACAGAGTTGCGTGGACTCTCCACTTTCTTCACATTTGACTTCTCGACGTAACTGAAGGTGACCACACTCCGCTTCCCGTCGCTGACTTCCTCTTCATTAAGCCTCTTGCGAATAGGAGGGGTGTGAGGGACACTGACTTTTCCCGTAGAGGTCGCTGGTGAAGAGTGCAGGGGTGAACTCCAACGCTTGCTGATCGTAGGCGAGCTGCTGGTTTGCTGGAGCTGAAAGCTAACGGTGTTTCGAGAGGGAGACTGGCCGTGCGTGCAGTCCTGAGCCAGGTGGCGAGCAGTGGAGGCTTTGCTGACGATCTGGCGTGTCGTCTGGCTCGTTAGCTGAGAGAGGAGCTCCGCGGGACTGTCCTGAACCGAATGCCCCTGAGCAATCCCTTCTTCACTCTCCCTCTTTCCTCCATTCTGATCTGGGGCAGACCTCACTTCCACATACAGATGAAGGACTTTTCCAGACTGGGACATGACCTCCTCTCAGCACGTAATGAGGACACAGAAACAGAAATGGAGCAGAGAAAGAGGCAGACAGGGTGGAAAGAAGGCTCTTCTTTGCTCTTTTTCTCCGTTTTTGTCAGTTTGGATGTTGTTTTCCTGCTGGTGGTGGGTGTCAGTTTATTTTTAGACGGTCTTTCTTCTCCCTCCTGTGTGCACAGCAGAGACACACAGGCTGAACGGCCAGAGGACAAACATGCCCACGGGACGACTCCAGCAGCTCCCTATTCTTCATACCTGTGAATGAAAGAGAGGAGCTGTTGTTATCTTTATGCATCCTCAGATGACTCCCGGTACACACTGGATGATTCAGTATTTACGATGCCCAAAGGGACCAAGCATCAGCTTACTCTCTGGAAATCCACTCACACCTTTCGGAAGTCTTGTCAGCTGTGTTCGATGCTTTCTGTAACCGCCATCTAGACACAGTTCACTCCTGAACTGTGTCAGCTATTTCTGTCATTATTCATGTAAACACTGGAGCAAATATAATGAGTATCCTCCATGAGTGCCCTGTTTTCTCTACATATTCCCACGATATTGTGCCTCTCCTGTGTTAATGGTGGCCAGCTTTTTCCCCTCCTGCTTTCAGTGTGATTTCATCCACGTTTTACTTTGCTGCTTCTTTCTGAACATTTGTTTTTTTTCACAATTATTTTAAAAACTATATGGTAAAACACTGAATGACAGTCAGTGATGTTGTGTGGTGCAATTACAGAGTTAGGTCCAGATGTTTAAGACAACAAAATGAAACAAATTCAATCGTTTTTGTTTTTTTTCGTGGAGTTTGAAAGAGTTAAGATGTGACTCAAGTACAGACTTTGATTCAAGGGTTTTAATAAAAACATTGTAGCTATACAAAGTACCCAATTTACAGAGGCTCTAAAGTAACTGGGGAAAATACTTTGCAGTCAATGAGTCCTTCAAGTCTAGAACCAATGGAGAACACCGGCTGCTGCATATCTTCCTTTGAGACTAAAGCCACCTTCAGCTGCTGATTGTTTGTGGGTCTCTATACTTTCTTGGCCATCTTAGGTTGTTTATGCAGTTTGGTTTGTGGGGCGATTGTGGCTCAAGAGTTGGGAGTTCGCCTTGTAATCGGAAGGTTGTCGGTTCGAGCCCCAGCTTGGACAGTCTCGGTTGTTGTGTCCTTGGGCAAGACACTTCACCCGTTGCCTACTGGTGGTGGTCAGAGGGCCCGGTGGCGCCAGTGTCCGGCAGCCTCGCCTCTGTCAGTGCGCCCCAGGGTGGCTGTGGCTACAATGTAGCTGCCATCACCAGTGTGTGAATGGGTGGATGACTGGATATGTAAAGCGCTTTGGGGTCCGTAGGGACTAGTAAAGCGCTATATAAATACAGGCCATTTACCATTTTGTGTCATTATCCATTTGCACTGTGAAGCTCAGTCCTTCAGGATTCATCCTGCTGCTGTTTCTATCAGCAGTCACGTCATCAATAAACAGTAGTGACCCGCTTCCACTGGCAGCCATACATGCCCATGGCATATAACTGTCACAATCAATCAATATGAAGCAACAATGAAACAAATATGAAAAACTATAACAAATTAAATGTTTATTAATTAATAATTAACCATTAAGGAAAATGTGCCTGTAAACAGACAATTTGATCAGATTCAATTAATTGTAACATTTTACACTGTAGTTAAAATGTTACAAAACAAAACTACATGGAAAACGCATGTATGCATGTATGCATTTTGTTTCAGTTTAATGAGTCTGTCTGTGGCTCTCTTTTATACTTTTACTAAAGTAAAAATGTAATCATAAAGCAAACTTTTTAAACGATCAGAGATAAATCTGGTGAAGGCCTGTGAACATAATCAATTAAAAACGGGCAAACCGAGAACCATTAACTACCTGGATAAAATCTAAATACACACACAAACACACAGAAATAACAAACTGATGTTCTGATGCCGAACAGTATAGACACAGCTGTAAAAACACTTTGACCTTGTAACGTTTTCCCCACTTTGTAACTTCAGAAATACTAAAAGCTTGGCAGTATTTTAGCTGTTGAAGTTATACAGTGAACAAAAAGGGGAGAAATGTACTCTCTGTACAACAAACTAGTGTTGCTGTGGTAATGGCACCTTAAAATAGTTTCCACTGTATGACGCACAAGTGCACACAACTAAGTCTCACAGATTTAGTGGCTGCATCGGTTCATATAAAGTCAATACAAACAATATGTTTAAAGCGTGCACACTTGTTTCCTAAACACGAGCTTCATGAACAAGAGAGTTGAAGAAGAGAGTGTAGGTGGGGTGGCGTGGGTGGTGGAAACCAGCGTCAGAGGTGATTTGTGACAGAAGGTTTCCAAGATGGCAGTGAGACCTGCTATGATGTAAGGTTTGGAGGTGCTGACACTGACAAAAACACAGGAGGCCGAGCTGAAGATGTTAAGATTTTCATTGAGAGTGAGCAGATTAGGATTAGTACATCAGAGGGACAGCTCAGGTTGTTATTTGGAAACAAATGTACAGCAGCAAGGCTGAGATGCTTTGGGCATGTGCAAAGGAGAGACAGAGGATTCAGTGGACAAAGGATGCTGGATATGGAGCTGCAAGGCAGGAGGAAAAGAGGAAGAGCTCAGAGAAGATTCATGGTGTAGTGACGGAGGACATGCAGAGGGTTGGTGTGACAGAGGAGGAAGTATAGGGTGAGACGGACACAGATAATCTGCTGTGCTGTGAACAGGATCAGTCGAAGAAGAAATGCATGGTGTGTGTGTTAAAAACACAGAAATACCTAAAATTTAGCACAATGTGGGGATGCAGAAATATAAAACGTAAAGCTCAGTGAAAAGGAAGAAAGGAAAACTACAGCAAGGTGTGATAGTCAACCTGAAGACTGTATGTGGCTCCATGAGCTGACACTCCTGCAATAACCCAAAGTTCTCTGATGGTTAAGTGGAAAGAAACGATGGAGTCTCCTCATGATCAGGTCCTCATCACCCTTCTCCACTCACCCTCAACCGTTCATGGCAGATGGCTGCCTCTCCCTGAGCCTGGTTCTGCAGGAGCTTTCTTCCTGTTAAGAGGGAGTTTTTTTCCTCCCGCTGTTGCCAAGATTGTTGAGGTTTCTATATATTATTGTGGGGTCTTTACCTTACAATATAAAGCACCTTGAGGTGACTGATGTTTTGATTTGGTGTTACATAAATTAGTTGAACTTTATCTTCAGTGGACACTTTGATGATATTAACGCTGCAGGATTTATTTGCTAACCAGAGATGGGCAGTTACCTCAGTAACGAGTTACTTGTAACAAGTAACAACAAGTAACGAGTAAAGTAAGGGATTACTATTGCAAAGACGGTAATTAGGTTACCGTTACTTTCCCGTAGGAACGCTGCGTTACTGCGTTACTAAAACCGTGATTTTTTTTGCGAGAATGTCTCATGACAGTGACGTAAGCAAGTGCGACGTTCGTGACAACAGCTGTGTGCAGATCAACAATGGATCATATATTGAGAGCGGGAGAGAGTATGAGCGTGCAGCGTTTAAAGCGTGGAAGTACTGACCTTACTTTGAGTTTGATTCCATAAAAAGTGACAAAAACATTAGTGTCCGTTGTGCGTGGGAAGAAAACTTCTTTTTACAGCGAAAACAACCCTAAACTTCCGAGCAAGCTCCGAGTAGCTACGACGTAATGGGAAACTCACAGAGAAACTCGTGGATTCTTCCACTGACCGCGGCACACCTGCACCAGGGTAACCCTCCGCCTACCTCACTCCTGCTTTACAGGTGAAAATAGAGCAACAGGACCGCTAGTCTTTGATTTTATTTATTTTCTGCTGTGTTTTACTTGCATCTATTTGAAAGAGTGAGTGTAAACACACACAAAATTTATTATTTTATGTGCTGGAATGTGCAGAAAATAAGTTTAAATGTTAAACTAATTTCTTCCAGTCAGAGAATGTTGCATATAATTAAATTTTTGCTTGATGCATAAAGTTAAAAGGTTAAAACTAATAAAACACGTTTTAAAAAGAGACTTTTCCATTTGATTACATTTTGTATGATGATTATGTAGAAAAAGTAGAATTGGGCTGAAAGATCTATCACTTTATCACCTATTCAGGTTGTAAATTGTGTTTTTAAAAAGTAACTAAGTAACTAAGTAATGAATTACTTTTGAAAATAAGTAATCAGTAAAGTAACAGGATTACTTTTGGGGGGAAGTAATCAGTAATTAGTTACTGATTACTTTTTTCAAGTAACTTGACCAACACTGTTGCTAACTTTGTTCCCGTTACACTTTGTCGCTCTGCTTTTATTGTTACATCAAGCTTTCCACTTCAGTCAATTGTGTTTTTCTTTTCTTTTTCAAATATTTTCTTTTTTTATAGAATTGATTTTTTATTGTAAATATGCATAAAACAATGCCATGGTTCCTGGGTTGTTTTGGAGGCAGAGCTTGTATGGCTGTACGGTGCAGCTGCACTGCTAAAATCTCAGCCAAAGAAAAAGGCAAATAAATAAATCAAAGTTTCAATTGGAGACAAATGATAGAAATCAAAATCAAAGGCCTCTGTCATTTCCACTGACAGATACTTTAAAAAAAGTAAATAATGCAGCTTTTTTATGATGTCAGAGAGAAAATGAGCTCATCCTGTAGAGGAAGCAGGAAATTATCCCCCCATGTCCTCTCCCACTCTCTGAAAAGAGCCGATGACGGGGATCGATTTACATTCTGAATAAAACAATTAAAGGCTCTGGACTCACGGGGAAAATGAGAAAATGAGGCAGGTTCAAATGATTCATGGAAACTCTAATCTGATTAGCGTGATCAGATTTTATTCAGGAATCGCCGTGACACTGATGCAGTGATGATGAAGAGGACTTTCTCTGTGCAAATATATTGAATTAAGTAATGTTTAGTTCCTGTCTGTTCACTGACAAGTCCACCGTCAGATCCAGCTGGCTGCTCAGCCACAACATGCACATGAAGCTAAACTCTAAGCACAGAAATCTCTTTGTTATTCTCTTTGTTATAGTCCTCGTTTTGTCTTTCGAGCTAAATCTCCTGGCGGTTACTCATCTTGGCCGAGCTGACTTCTTTCCAGTCGTCTCCATTCTGTTTAACGTTGATGCAGAACGACTTTCCACGCCAGTGACGACGCAGACAACAGAAGTCACTCAAATGAGGACGGTGAGCTCCAGCCTGCTGCCAGCAGTGACAGATTGGAGCTGCCTTATGGTAGCACTGGGAGAGAACGTGCACGCTCATAACTGAAGCCGACAGAACAAAGAGAACTTGTGAGTAAGTTGGCACGCCGAGCGACCAAACTTTCCCTCCCTTAACCCCAACTCATGTTTCTGCCCTCACTTCAAAGACATCAGTCTCACCGAGCTGACAAATTCTCCCTGTGACGTTTAATTATTTCTGCATGCAACATTTGTTTGGATGTTTGCAGCAGGTTTGAGCCCTTATGTGCAATATTTGATAAATCCTTTACTATTTGTTGCGGATGGCAGCATGAAGCTTCATACACAATAAAACGTCTCATTCTTAGTGCATTTCACTGCCACTGCATTAGTCACATTATCTGTCATTTTCACACTTTGCAGCTAGTCTTCCCACAGCTACACTACTCACCGCCAACAACTGGCCTTTGTCCAGTTGTTGGTAGCTCCCTGGGGGCCTCTGTAAAAAGGTGTGAGGAAGACAAAGTGGCTCCTTAGCTCTAAATATGACAGAACTGGTTGAGACTAAGGCTACGTCCACACTAATGTTTCGTTTTCTCTCCATTTTGGCCTCCCGTCCACACTGAGACGGCATTTTCCCCGAAGGAAAACGTTTCAATGTGGACACACAACTCTGTGAATATGACTGAAAACACTAGTGTGGACGCGGAGGGTTTTCAGACGAAAACGCCGTTTTCAAATCTATCCAGGCTAGTGTGGACGTAGCCTAAGGTGGAAGAACCTTATCCTTGAGGGCTAAAGCCTAGAGACTGGTCTGCAACCATCTGGCAACCACCAGTCATGGGGAAATTTGTTTTGGCCAATTGGTTGCAAGTGGTTGCCACAGGCTGATGGCAGTTGTTGGGAAAATAATTCCTAAAGTCTCAGTCACTCACACCTACAGATTGCTCAGTGAGCCCCTGGCAAAATGGCAAAAACCTCAGCCCGCCTGCTTTGGTCTCTAGCACTTAAACACGAAAAATTGCAACCAATTGCAAACAAAGCAATCCCTATGACAGTTCACATAATGAGAGTCAGCAACCTGCAGGAACCACTGACAACCAGTTGGAAATTACACATTGCTCCCGAGAAACCAGTAGTTGTATGATATCAGTGTGGTGGACAACTCTCACACATGATAAACCTCATTAAACATTCGTTTGAGGCACAGATCTTCAGAGATCATCTGTACTTATGATTTGTCATCACTAAGAGGTTGAAGTTTGCCAGTCAGTATTGATTCAGAGAGAGCGCGGATGAGCATGAACTTAATTTGGACCTCTTTCATCCAGTTATTCGTCATCTGACTGAGGCGGGAGCTGATGGGAGCGAGCGAGATGAAGTCGGGCAATGAGAGAAAGACCATAAGAGATAAATAAATAGATAAAAGACAGAAGGAGGAGGGAGTCGTGTAAGTGATGGAGAGAGCTCTGCTGGCAGCAAACCAGAGTGATGGGAGTGTAGAGTTACAGGAAGGCCAGAGTTAAAAGCAGTAACACAACTGCTGATGTAACACAACCCCACTTTTCTTCTGCCAGAAAACACAAAGACAAACACTGCTTGGCTACTTTCCCCACCAACTCCTGCTGGCATCTAGTCATACAGATAGCTAGTGGTGATTTACTTTAATAAAACCTTCCACAATCACAGTGACACAATCATATAGGAGAATTACAACTGAACCTAATTACAAACGCTGCATCATTCATGAGTCCCAAAAAGCAGCTTTAACCTAAGCTTAACCAACCGTGTCTGGATGCCAGCATCAAAATCTTTACTTGTAAGCTACACATGTGGGAAATGAAATGTTTCCCTGTGGTTCTGTTGTTTTGTAATTGGTAATTTCAAGTTGGAGTCTTAATTTCGGTGAAATGTGTCAAAAGTAGTGCATGAGGCATTGTTTTTATGATGCAACCATAAAAAAACAACAATAAAAAAGATGTGTGAAAAAAATGTGACTTCCCAATTTTAAGGCTGAGATAAGAAGAAATAAATACTACACAGCAAACAGTGGTGGAGTTATTACAAATCGTCCTGTATCCAGACTGTAATGTTAAATCCTGGATGCAGCAGTGCTGTTCTCGAGTGCTCCGGTTCCTTTCAGCTGTCCAGCTTGCCAGTAATTCTGGACAATTTGGCATGAAGTCTGGTGGGAGCGCCACTGCTGTGCCAGAAGTTACAAGAGGAACCAGCTCCTGCCACACTCAGTCTTATTTGCTTTGCATGTTTCCTATCATTTCAACTTCTAGATTAGCATGTAAACAAAACAGATTTCATGGTTAAACTTCTGATAAAAACTCATCTAGCTTGACAAGAAACCGTCCATCAACCACAAGCTAAAAATGGAAAAGCTGGCAGCATCACTGAGGGGGTAAGTTTCACTGGCCAACTGATTGCACCCAGAGAGTACGTGTGGATGCACTAAGCGGGGTTTTCGCTTCATAGCTAAGAGGTTTGTAGGACGAGTGCTCAGGGCAAAGATTATGCAGATTATTTGCATCAGAAACTATTCGATAAACTACATCTTTTTTATTTTTAAGCTTTTAAATCTAAAGGTTTCTGACCTCTTCAACAGTCACGTGAGATTTGTTCCACAATTTAGTTTTACTAATTACTTTTATAGCCAAACTTTTTTATCCAGTAGCTATTTCCACAATTCAGACTTAACCATTGCTTTGTCTGTTACTGGAATGCATTTAGGTTGGGAATCAATCAGCTGTGTCCCAGCAAAATCTCAAGCTACTGCATTTAGTACTGGCTACATTTAGATTGATATTAATCTAATTTTTTTCTACCCTACTCTAAAAACATTTTAAGCCCAAATACAAGCTCAGGTGTGCATTTTGCAGGCGTGTCTGGACATGCAGCATGCACAGCAATCTTAACTGACTGAGTCATCGTTACTGACAGTTTGGCTAAAAAGCAAAACAGAGAAATGACTGTCTCTAATCTGATTTGGCTTTGGTCAATAGAGACATGTTTTACTTTTAGATTGTGTACGAGGAACACACTATTTAAAATGATTTTTAATCTATTTACCACTACAATTATTTTGAAATGCAGAAGAATGCAAATGTGCAGCAAGCCTGTTTTAAATAATTAAGACCAATTTTTATTATTTGCATGTAGAGGGACTCTCTTTTACACCTTAAAACATATTTGAGATTCAAAATGTGGACTGAAATAAAACATTTTGACAAAAGTTTCTTATTGTTACATTTTTAGCATTAGCTGTAGTCATGTCAGTGTCACACATTGCACTATGGTAAAGGCAAAAATATTAGACCAAGCGATGAGAGTTCTTGCAGGACGCCTGAGTGTGAGTCTGTCCAAACATGTCCCTGATGTTTGCCATTTTCTACTTTTATACTTTTGAGCTATTTCCACTTATCCAAATGAAAAAGTCATTTTTAGCTACACTCTGATTTTCAAAATTTAGCCTAGCATTATTCATCCCATTTTACGGTTTATCTTTAGTAGATATGTCATTTGGCTGATTCACTTTTAGCTATACTATATCAGTTTTAATATGGTAGCATCACTATTCATGTGAAGCAGATAGCTGGGTTTTAAAAAACTGAGGGTGTAAACTGTTCTATGAAACAGTGACTGGACACAGTGGACAGTTTGCAAACCTTACAGGTGTGGCCGCCTTTTGCCCTAATTCTTTGTAAATATACGGCTAAACAGCTGCTGCAGATTTGTCAGCTGTACAACAAGCAAATCTCCTGTTCCACCTCCCAAAGGCGCTCTACTGCATTGAGATCTGGTGACTGTGGAGAACATTAATTAGTTGATTAAATCTTTGTAACCAGTGTTGGGTGTAGCAGTGTAACGTTGTAAAGTAATGCAATGCATGACTACTATTATGTAGTTACTTGTTCTTTAGTTATGATACAAATAAATAACAATGTCAGACAAACACGCCTTTTTCTTCCAGCACACCTGCGACACAATCAGCTGATTTCAGTTTGTATGTCAGGAGGAGGAAAATGGTGAGTGAGACAACTTTGGCTCTTTGTAAGCACCTGCCCAGGGAGCATGCTAATGCTAAGCTAGCCAGAGTGACGATAAAGCTGAGTGTGTGCTGAGCCCAGCCCGGCAGCCAGAGCCTGAACTTCAGCAGCTGATAAAGACAGTGATGAACAGTCAGGCTCGCAGCACCGCCTCCGTCTCTTCCTGTACATGTTTCCAAAGTACAGTCACCACTTTAAAGTCTTAATAGAGTGATTTTCATTTTTGCTTCGTGTTCATAATAAGGACTCTTGTTGATAAGTGGACGTGTAGCCTCACATTTATATTGTTAACTGGTAATTTTGAGACAATGTGTTTTGATTTACACAGCAAACAAATTACTTTATCCGGCAAGCAACTTGATTACTTTTAAGAAAGGTAACAATAATGTGTAATAGATTACTTTTTTTTACTAACAACCTCAAAACTGTTTGTGACCTAGCATATTATCTTGCATGGTCAGTAACTATAGTCAGCGGTGTTGTGATGCTGAATTTGTAGCGATGGGCTCAACCACCACCTGCAGCCTGAACCTTTGAGACAAGGCAGGATGGAGCCGTGTTTTGATGCTGTTTTATGCCACTGTTAATGTGCCAGTGTGGTCTTCTGCTGCCGTCCATCTGCTTCAAGGCTGGATGTGTCGTACATTCATAGATGCTCTTCTGCATACCCTGACTGTAGCGAGCGTTTAGTGAGTTAGTCTTCCCTTCCTATCAGCTCAAATTCTCCTCTGACTGATATAAACAAAAATTTTCATCCTCAGAACTGGTGCTCACTGGATAGTTTCCCCTTTTCACATCATTTCCACTAAACCTAGATATGGTTGTGTGGGAAAATCCCAGCAGTTTCTGAAATACTCAGACCAGCCCAGCTGGCACTAATAGCCACGCTACGTTCAAAGTCACTTAAATCAGCGGTCCCCAACCCCCGGGCCTCGGACCGGTAACGGTCCGTGAGTCGTTTGGTACCGGGCCACGAGAGTTGAGGCTCAGGTGTGAAATGTATGGTTTTACAGCGTTATTTTGTTATCGTTTTTAACTCGGTTTTCCTGGCTCTTTTCACGTGTGTTATGAATAAATCTTATTTTTTTCGGTACCGGTACTAGTTTTATTTTGTTGTATTTATCCGTGACACCCTAAAGGCCGGTCCGTGAAAATATTGTCGGGCATAAACCGGTCTGTGGCACAAAAAAGGTTGGGGACCGCTGACTTAAATCACCTTTATTCCCCATTCTGATGCTCAGTTTGAACGTCAGATCATATCAGTCACGTCTACTTGCTCAAAAGTAAAGTGGCCGAAGACAGCATATTACATTTACAGTTTATGATGTCGATGCTTCAGCTGCACCTTTTCAGAAACAGCTGGTTAAGTTCATAAACAATATTTACAGTTTAAAAGCTGTACGTGTGATAAAACCTGTGACTATATGTGCAGGATGAGCTGTTGGAAATGTGCTATAAAAAAATTAACTTGACCTTAAGCCTTCATTAGTGTTTGCTGCTTGATTGGACTGTGCTTAAATATACAAATAAATAAAAATATTAGCATACTTTGAATTGCTTTTCGCAGGTAGAGTCACAGGTAGGTGACAAAATAACTACCAGTAAATACTGAAAACAACAACAGCAGCAAAAAGAATGCAAAGAATTCAGCAAATCACAGACACATCTATCCATCTCTACTGAAAATCTTTGAGTGTATTTTTGATGTCAACAGCTTTTATTCACTATCATACTCTTTTTTTTCTTCAATACTTGTTTGGCGAAGGCTGTTTACGTTCTTTGGTTTTAAAAATAGCGACAGACTCGATGGGGAGCCTGAAGGATGGCGCACCTTTGATCAAACCTCAATAAACAGAAAGCCACGGCCGCTCAAAAAAGATGACTCATCTTCTTGTTGTTCCTGTGGGTTATAACGCTGACACAAGGGACACACACGCACGGATAAACTCCTCTTGGTCCTTGGACCAGGCTTCATGAGTCAAATCACACAGGTAATTAAACCCAAGCCAAAGAGTGCAGCTCTAATATTAGCTCCCTGCACATGATGGGGGAGCTGATGCTAATATTAGCTCTCAGCTTGCTTGTTGCCGGCGCTGTGCACTAGCAGCTATGATTTCAGCAACATGACAGGTTGTGCACATTAAAAACCCGAGGGGAGATTAGGAGGTTTGTGTTAAGTTCATGGTGGTGAGGGATATTCAGAGGCATTCACACTGCAACGCGAAGCACCCTTATCATCCTCTCACTCATGGACTATCGATTTATCCGCATGTACTATTATGTTACATCATGTACTGTATCTGGCAGAACTGCCTACTCTTATAAATTCCCAAGAAATGTCTGAAAGCCCACCGTCACACCACAAACGTGTCGCTTAAACCCTGTGAACTCTGCTGAATCATAATTAACCAAGCAGCGACTGAAGAGGATGAACCAAAATGAAAGGAAGCTGTGCCGGAGCTTTCTTCGAAGCACGACTTTGTTGTTTGCACTCGATACGAGGCCGGATCGCTTCCTTTCCTTCTCACGGTGCCTTCAAAGGCATTTTCAGACAAAAGCTGATTGGTCCTCTGACTCATGCAGAGGCAGCAGCAGTGCGTATGAGGAGATGCAGAGAGGCTTATTGGCAAAGAAAAGAAGGGGGAGACATTCAATCAGCACCACGTTGGCCGTGACCTTGCTGCTGCTACAACTCCTCCACTCACTACCTGGACTCGGTGAATGAAGAACCACACTTAGACCAAAACACTAAACAAGTAACGAGACAACAAACTGTTCTTTCCCCGAATCGCAGGAAAGTACGATGTTGCGTTATGCAACAGTGACAGAAATGGAGTTCACCTGCTCATGTCTCATAGCTGCATATTTGCTGCAACCTCTCGGGTAAGAGAAATTTATTTATTTATTTATTTAGGACAGTGCATGTTAATGAACATAAATGTAAAAAAAAAAAATTACATGAATGTAAACATACCAGATTATAGCCAAGGGCTAATTTCCATCTGTTGTCCTTAAGCATAAAAAATAGACATAATAATTCATAAAAATTCATCATTCATTCATAATAAAAACTCCATCACCAAACTTACACATACACACCATTCTGTTCCCAAATAAAACATTAAAACTATACAACTCATACATGATCACACACTTGATTTGTCCATAATCAAACCAAAACCAAATGAAGGAAAAATGCACAAGTGCAGAAAAACTGCAGTTGTTCTAGTGGCCACCTGAGTCAGTGCCCACAGACTGGACTGTCAAAATGCCCGAGCTCACTGCAAAATAAACATTTTTATAGCCTGGTTTTGTTTTCTATGGATGTTTATTTCTATGAACCTGTTTAGCTTAAATTACCAACATGTCAGCTAGGCCTCATCTCTGCCAATTTCAGTGATTGAACTGGACTTTGCTAACGTGTTAGTGGCGCTTTGAAGCATTTTCAAAGAATTCTCTGACAAAAAAAAATATTGCCGGTTTAATGAGTAAAAGTCTGATACTTTGATGAATCTGTTCTTTAGAATTAATGAGCACCAGCACAGTGTGTGGACTCAGCTTTCTAACTAAGCTTGCTAGAGTAAGCTGACAACACCCATCCATCTTCTTACATCGCAGTGGTGCTGGAGCCTAACCCATTTGTCATAGGGCAAGACGATGGCTAACACAGAGAGAATCACCAATTAACCTAACGACCCTCAGCTCTTGGACTGTGGGAGGAAGCAGGAGAACCAGCAGACAGATCATGGATTCAAACTCAACGCTACACTACATTAGCATTCAATCTATTGCTTGCATAGATTAGACAAGATCACAATTCCCTTAACAATTACCTCATGCAACGTCATATGTTTGGTTAACACAACCACTGTGCTGTCACCAGTTTCTGAACTTTTTGATTATCTCACCTTGATTTGCTCATTGGTATCAAAAGTAATGACGGTAAGTGAAACTTTATGGGCTTGCAGAAGTGATTAAAAATCACCTTGAAACAGAAAAAACACCTGCAAAGTTCACACCAATCCATGCAAATGTTTTAGAGCAATTTTACAAGACAACCTCCCAGAGACATTAGAGAGTAAATGGATCCATCTACCACATTCATGACTATTTATGACAAGATATTTTGCCTAGAGACTATCAGAGCCGCATTAGCGTCTGCAAAGCCAGCGTGGTTTAAAAGTGCAGTAGTCATGTATTGATCCAAACAGCATAATGGGCATTAATAGAATTTCATGCCCGTGGGGATCGCAGACCCATCCGTTTGAATCTGCTCCTCAGTCAGTCATGTCTGTCGTGCCCATCTCTGAGCTCACTGTGGTTTTCATGAAATGTGTTTTCAGATGCATTTTCGAGCCACCAACTTCTTTGAAATCTCACGAAACAACTCCCACATCAAAGCTAAGCCAAAGCCAATTTTGCCAGCGTTCGACCTTGCACGCTCTGCCCTGCTGAGGAGTCATTTTCCATCAAATGGGTACATGTGCCAGACTTTAGAGAGGGCAGCAGCTCGGTCAAAAGCATTTTTTCTTCTCCATATCAAAGAGATTTCAACCATTTTCCTAGATAAACCAAAACTACCCATACCAGCCAACGGGCTTGGGAAGACTGCACATCCATAGTGAGGGGTTAAGATGAAAGCAAACTTTGACTGCAAACATCCAGACAATAAAAAGGTCTCATGTCTACAGGAAGGAACAGTGGACAATGTGCACACATCTGGGGCAACATTAGCATTTATTTGGAGTCGGGCTTTTCGCCATCAGACGACGATCACTTATTTTAGGTCTCCACAGCAGATCCCTCTGCAGGTTTGACTTTTGTCTCTGGCTGAAATCAAATCAGTGGTCTTTCATTTACCAAGCAAACATGTTAACCAGTAGGCTATGGAGACACACTGGGGTAGATGGATCTTGTTTTCAAAAGTAAACAGTTCAAACTGAATGAAACAGTGAGAGACAGTGAGGTGTGAAAGCGTACTGGGTAAGAGACGTTTGTCCCTGAACATGAGTTTTCTTCTGTTCAATCTAAGTGTGCATAAAATAATAAAAAACACTCACTCAGAAGAATTCAGAAGTTTGAGACCTGTAGGTCGCTCACTTTAAACTTATTTTGGGGTTAAAATATAATTTTTGCCTGTTTCTGTTTTCATTCTGACATGAATATGGAGAAAAGTCCCTTTTTCATGACTATCTCGCTTTTCTCGCACTGACAGTAAATGCAGCGTATTCTCACTTTGGTGCAATTCGACGTCGCTGCATTCCTTTTAAGTTTGAAGTCAGATAATGGATGATTGCTATGTTCTAGTAGTAGTATTTCTCTTCTCAGCCCCAACCGGCTGCAACACCTGGAACACAACCGGTTTTTCACATTAAAAATACCACTGCAGCACCTTCATTCATAGAGCCTGTTTAGTGAGTCACAAATGCACAACAGTTCTGCAGTTTTGCTCATGTTTACAAGTGCTGCTGCCATCTTGAATTATGAAGTCTGGGTTGGTGTGGAAAGTCTGACTTGAGGGGGCGTTCCCATTGAAATCTCCATCTGGGAACTGGGAAATTACAACTTCACACTTTACAGCTGCACGTGTAATGCAGCTCTTGCACTGGGGAGCCGCCAGACTAAAAAGCAGCTAATGCGCTGGATATCCACCTCCCTCAGTGGAAAGAAAGTTGCAGAGATATGGTGCGTGTGTGAAAATGGCTAATAATGCTGATTTGAGCAGCAGAGGGAGGCGATACCTTTGGGTTTCTCCAATATTAATAATATTAATTTGCTACACTAAAAAATATTTATCCATTATGATGCAAGTTAAAGCAAAGCACAGCAGAGAAGGGCTCCCTAACAGTCTAAAAATGTCACTACTTCTTTAAATATTCAGGTCTTCTATCCATGTTCGACAACATTTAAATTTATTTTGCATTTGCATTTGCAACTTTTAAAAAACTGACAACAGTGTAATGATAAGTGCACTTGACCACATGCAAAATTTTACAGCTATAAAATGATTATATCGTGAATATATGATTTATAAGTAACTAATTACCCTGAACGGTCACCATGCTTTAGAGTACAGCAGCTCAGTAATGGTATACAGTCCAGGAGGGGCTGCGCGCATTGACATGCCCACACAAACTGATTATACAAAAATATGCAGTCCCTCTTCTCACACATGTAATGTCATTCATGGTTTCACACTTACCCTCTCATCCACCCACACAAACACACACAATATAGTGTAGAGCGCCACTTTTCCCCGTGCATTAGTCATCTGTCTGCAAGTCTTACAGCATGACATGCACATCTGTATTATCGGCATCATTGTGCAGGGCTGTCAGCTGCCTCAGTAGTGGCTCTTTATCACCCTGCGCTGTCAGCAGAAACCTGAGACACTCACAGCTACATTTGTACTACAGAGACTCGCAAAATCTTGCCTCTCCTCTCCACTGTCCTCCTCCCCCCTCCATCTCAATCTCACACTCACCTCTCCTCCTCTCACAGCCGCTTCATCCATACAGGATTTACACCTCCCACATGGTTTATCTAGTCTCATCCTTTCTCCTCTTCACCTCCTTCCTTCCTTCTCTCCAGCTGAGCAGTTAGTGCAGACCTGTCCAACCAGCACAACCAGCTACATGCTCACACTCAGCCAATTAGCACACTCATAAAACCCACAGTCCTGCCCCTTTCCCGCCCCTCTGCCTGTCACACACATGCTGAGTCAGTGTGGAGTGTTTTTATGGAGCTTGGGAGGTGCTGCGAGGAGGAACGTGCAAGACGGCGGGGGCGTGAAGTGTTTAAAGGCACTGCTACAACCACCCCCACCTCCACGTAGGAAGCAGTTCAAAATAAAAGTGGCAGATGTAAGAGGTTGAAAAGATGCAAGGGCATGCGGTATCCTCTGCAGGGTAGTGACATCACGAGCAGGTGTGAACCTCTCCTCTGAAACAATATGGTGGTAAATGGAAAAGATCCACTGACGTCACAACATCAAACAAACATAAAACATTTTAAAGATAAATCAAAGTGATATTATTTACAAAAAGATGGAAATAGCTCGTGTATAACACCTTTGATTTTGAGACTACAAGTGTTTTATATATTCTAATGAGAAAAGATACATTTTATACATATAAAGCAGCTTCTGTACATTTTTCTGGACGTGTCTGTAGTGGTTAATGCATTTGCTTAAAATGTTAAAAATCCTCAGTTTGAGACCAGATTTCTAAAAATCCTTTGTTCAAAACAAAAGTTGTCATCTTTTATTCACATAAAACTATTCTGCTGCTAACCTGAAATTATATAGTGGCGCCACAGACTGTATATAAAAGATGGACTAGCTGCTGGACTGTCACTCACAGGTAAAGACATCCTGTTATGAAGTCTTCAGCTGAGATCTTCGTATTTTGGCATGATGGTTGTCTAAAAGCTTTTAAACCAATTAGCATATCTTGGATAATTCTCATTTGTGACTAGAGCTGGGCGATAGAACGATGACAATATGTATTGCGAAAAAACTTTTTCTCGATAGAAAAATTAAACTATTGCGATAGGCCTCACCGCTCTTGTCCTCTTAAAAAAAAAAAGAAGAAGAAGAAGAACAGCCAATCCAAATTAAGTAGTGCAGAGCCGAACCAATCACAGCTGCAGCGTCATGTCACGTGACTTGTTACGTACAGCACAAGTGCCAAGCTGCACATGTGTATTCGTTTTGGGAAGCAGCCAGCCGCCGTGCCGCCCGGGTAATGGAGGAAATGAGTGTGCCGATTAGAGAAAAATCAACCGAGCGTGACCGAAGGTTACTGAAGAGAAAACCGATGATGGTTCCAATACCGGAGAGATTGTCGAACGGAAGAGCCAGAGAAGTTCCGTAGTGTGAAGGTATTTCGGCTATTTCAAGTCAAACAGAGTAGAGCGCACTGTAAATTGTGCCGAAAGCAAGTCTGGAAATACAATAAAGCGGTGCATGCTCAATCTCTGACTGGAAGCGCTAATTCGTCATTCGGCTTTTGTCAGACTAAAGTAACAGTTAAAACTGTTTGAAAAGCTCAGCTATACAACAAGGAGAGATTGAGAATTTCCTTTTAGTTCTCAGTTTATTTGATATTGACAAAAGTTAGTCAATTTTGTCTGTTCTTCTGTAAAACAAACTAAGATTTATTTTTAGAATTAATATTTTGTTTCTAAGTGGAATTGACAATTTAGTCTGTTTTGTTTGTTCTATTTTGAAACTTAAACGCTTTAGCGGCTGCCTTTTGTGTAGTTTGCAATATTTGCCTTTATTTATCTGAAAAAGTCTCATGTTCCTTAAGTACATCTACCCTGTTGAACTTATTATGGGAAATAAATATTTAAATCAAAACAAGCTGCTGATTATTTCACATTTTACTTGTGAGCAACGGCACATTTAAATCTTACAAATAAAGTTATTTGGCTTATATCGTGATATATATCGTTATCGCCTGAAATGAAAAAAAACAAACATATTGTGATATGAAAAAATCTCATATCGCCCAGCTCTATTTGTGACTCTAATAAAGAATAGCAGAGAATAGAATAGAATAGAACTTTATTAAGCCCTTGGGGAGGTCCCCTTAGGGAAATGATGGTTCTAGCAGCACAATAACAGTTCCTTACCCTAAACACCTTAAATACAAATAAGAAAAAAATACCAAGCAGGTGCAAATAACTAAGAATAGCATATTAAGACTAATATTAATGTAATATTTTACTCAGTATGAGCTGAAACTAGTGACTTAGCCCATTAACATATGTAAACTGTTTACCGAGGTCACGTCTGAGGGACAAACGCGGGTTTAAGACACGTCGGTGTGGGATTCACGTTTCAGTATGTCCTTGTGCACAGTCTTTTTTTCTTATCCTTAGGTGAGACACACAGGACTGCGCCTAAGTGCAGCTCTGCTCATAGGAGCAGACATCAGGAGCGACAACAGGGAGTTTTAATTCCCACTTCAGGCATCCTATATAAAAACCAGCAGGAGAGCACTGACTCATATTTAACCTCCTTTAAATACATCCACCAAATTTTAATCCACCTTTATGAAAGGAAAAGTATCAGGTGAACAGGTGAGGCTTCAGGCCTAGAGACCGTTCAGTGACTCGGTTGCTAGGAGTTGTTGGCTGACACCACATGGTGCTCCATCAAAATCCTCCCTGCAATTGCTTTGGCTGCTAGCACATTGCTGTCATCACCCATAGTTTGTATGGAAGTCGCCAACCTCTCTGCAAACACTCACTTTACCCTCCAAGCCGTGGTGAAGCTCGAAAGTGCAGCATTGTCTACGTCTTTGCAACCAATATGACACCAGTGACTGCCAGCAACTTGCACAACCCCTCAATGAAATACACCTTTTCCTGGCAACTGTAACAATAAGTCTAATTAGACATCACCCTCACCCAGCTGAACAGAGAGATTTATAAAAAGCTAAAAAAAAAAAAAAGCTAAGTTGCTAAGGCTATAGCAGGGTTTAGAGCCAGCTACAAACCAGCAGCCTCGGTATGAGCAAAGCAGTTATAAGGAAAACTATGAAGATGAGTGGAAGTTATAAATATACTGAAACGTTATGCAAGTAACTGACATTTGTTTTGTTATATAAATCTGGTGCATCTGCCTTTGGTTATTAAGATAAAATATGTCAGGTAAAGGTGGGTGTATAAAAGCTAATTTTCACTTAAGTATTTGTCTCTTCACTTGCTGGATCCTTTACTTTTAGTTGTTTAGTTTTGTTCTATTATGCCACCCAGCAGCATCCTTCATGTTTTACTTCAGATTTGAGAAAAGTTAGTCCTCGAAACAGGCCTAATTTTGTGGCACAAACGGTCACTTTTGCTTCTAGTTGCTAAAAGTTGCCAAATGTCATTAATTTTCCACATCTATGGTCCCTACATCTCTTCCTTTGCGCATACCCCGTTACTCCACATTCACTGGATAACAGTGGGTGATTAAAATATGAACACTGACTGGTTTATCTTTCTTTCTGACTATTAAGGACAGATAAACATGCTTTATTCAGTACGATGTGTAAATAGCAATTGAGTCCATAAACCCATCAAGAAAAGAGTTACACCCCCTGCTGGCTATTAAAAAGAATGCACTGTCCTCCAACTTTTATATACAGTCTATGAGGACAGTACAACTCATCTAATTTTCTCCACAGTTACTTCATAACAAGCTGAAAAATTCACATTTATACTTAATATTTAGCTAATCTGGGTCGTCTAACAGCTTGTATATTTGGAACATACAGCAATACCAGCATTTCCTTTTATTTTGCAGCAGCTTTTAAATAATTCAGTGACCACAAAACAGATGCTGCTGGAGAAGACTTATTGGATGCTGACACTATATAACAGATGTTCAATAATTTATGTGAGATGAAGGAAGTTGAATGACACGTGAGCTCTTAAATCAGTCCTCTTATGTGAGCTGAACACATCAGAGATATAAAAGCAGGTAAAAGTTCGCTCTCATTCCCCTGAAAAAGCATTTTTTCACATTTTTCCTCCCCACACAAACATGACTCTTTCTATACAAACATTTAAAGGCATTCCTTTAATAATATCAGACACCTAATCCACGAGCAAAATCTGCTTTTTAACAAGCAGATCGAGTTATTGTTGAATATTATATCACTGGGCCATAAAAAGCGTTCCCATCAGCACAAAGTGAGATGTCACAGAGAGCTTTCCATGTATAGCAGAAACCAGACTCGCCACCTCCACATGTAACAGGTACAAGAAAAAACACGTTTCCATCTGCAGAGACACATTTGATGGTATCATGTTTGTGGGTCTTTAAACCTTTTAAATCTTTACTTAGAAATTTGCATATGATGGTTAATTAGTTATGTGTACAAAAACTCCACAGCACAATATTCATTGTGATGTATTACTCCTTGTTTTCAGGGTTTATCTGAAATCTCAATCACTGACAAAAGTGTAACAACATGCAAAGAATTACAAAATAAAACAGGAACTTGCCCAAACAGATGTTCTTAAATTTACACACAGTATATAATAACATGCTGCACTGGGTGGACATTTATTGTGACATTCACTTTATTTTCTTACAAAAAGTTTAGATAAATTGATTAACTTTACAACAATAAGGAAATATAATACGAGAACACTTTTGGTGGGCTAAATTAACAATAAACGATCATGCACAATCCCCGACGTCATTCGAGTCAGCTCTGGGTCATGAGAATCAATTTTATCCCGACTAACAGCGACAGCATTGATCCTGCCGGGTCGTCATCAGACAGTCAATACATCAAAGTCGTAACATACACTGTATGATATTTGATTCAGACTCAAAAGCAAATGATGTTTGCAGTTGTGTCTGACCTGTTTGTCTCTCTGTGATGTTTAATGCCAGTGCGACTGACCCACAACATTTCAGATTTACACTGTGGCATTCTCAGCTAAGACTCTGTCCTTCTGTCTTCTCAGACGGCCTCTGGACAGCTCGAAAGCACAAAAGACGCTCAAATCAAAGTTTAACTCATCAAAGTGAGTTTAAAAGTTTCTAAGCTGAGATGGAGTGTGAAATATTATTAGTGTCTACATATCAAAAGTACACTGTTTAGAAAAATAAACAGTGCTGGATGTCTATACTGGACTGGGTATCAAGCCACAAAGGGCTGAATTGGAACATGCTCCTAATAATAATAATAATAATAATAATGGATTGGATTTATATAGCGCTTTTCAAGGCACCCAAAGCGCTTTACAATGCCACTATTCATTCACTCTCACATTCACACACTGGTGGAGGCAGCTACGGTTGTAGCCACAGCTGCCCTGGGGCAGACTGACAGAAGCGAGGCTGCCATATCACGCCATCGGCCCCTCTGGCCAACACCAGTAGGCGGTAGGTGAAGTGTCTTGCCCAAGGACACAACGACCAGGACAGAGAGCCCGGGAATCGAACCGGCGACCTTCCGGTTACAGATACGCTTCAGATACGCTACAGATACCCCCTGAGCCACGGTCACCCTAATGAGATGACAGATCGTGTTCTGGGGGAACGCAGGTCTGGACCAGGCATCAATTTCTTCATCCTGCAGGAACGTCCTGCATAGTCTCACCACATGAGACGGGCAGTGTGGTTCACCAGGACAAACCCAGAGCCCACTCCACCAGCACAAGGTCCAACACTGGGTCCAAGGATTTAATCGCAACACCTAACGGCAGTCAGGGTGTCATTGCCTTGCCTGTAGAGGACTGTGTCTGTGTCACTCACCCACCACCAAACCAGTCATGCCGAACAATGTTACAGGCAGAATAATGTTCTCCACGGCTTCTCCAGACCCTTTCAAGTCTGTCACATGTATTTTATTGCAAATGCCAATTAGGCTCCACAGTGCCAGGCAGTGAACACATGGACCAGCAGAGGATGTTGGGTCCTCAAACCACCCTCATGAAGTCATGTTTCTGATTGTTTGGTCAGAGACATTCCCATCACTTTTGTAGTTATGACAGTGCTCATCCTGTTCCTCCTTGGACAAAGGAAGACACAGCAAACCTTCTGGCAACGGCATCCTGGAGAAGTTAACCTTAGCAGGGTCCAGGTATCACTTCACGCAACCAGTAGTGACACTGACCCTAGCCAAATGCAAAACTAGTGAAAAGCAGCCAGAAAAGATGAAAAGGGAAGAAAACTTGTAAAACGAGCACTCCTGTTGTAATTTCATTAAACACAGAGGTATTTTATGCTTTGACATCTAGTTTAGTCCTCGAAGCAGACTCATCGTTTATGTAGATAAAGCTCCACGGCTCTATGAAACGTCAGCACAGTCAACATGCATCCTCCTCCACCGAGCACAAGGATCATGTCTGGTTCTGAGTAACAATACCGGCTAATCCAGTCCTCTAAGAAGACAAACTTGGAGCTAAAGCAGCTTAAATGTATTAATACCTCAAAAAGTTTGGAGATGTTTGCAAGTGACGTACCTCTGACATCATGGTGTTATTCCTTCTGGAAAATCTAGAGACTTCACTTGGTTTCCTCTGAGGTGACACAGGTGAAAGTGACAGGCAGAAATCAGCACCAGCCCACCTCCTCCTCTCTCTCTCTTTCCCTCTATGTCTCTTTCTCTCTCTGCAGACTGCACCAGCCAACACCAAGCCAGCTTTCGCCCTCCAGCAGCGTCAGCACTCTTGAGGCAGATGCGGATGAGAGTTTTGAAAAGCGGCGAGCCTGCAGGAAAGCAACAGCTCTCTCGTGTTTGACCGCTGTCCCAATTTAGACAAATAACGTTAAGGACAATCAAATTAAAAGATTATGCTGTCTGTCTCCACTGGCCAGTGACGATCTTTGAGGGTGATCTTGGGAACAACGGCACTCATTGATCGATGGGGTTGTAAAAATAAACTCCTTGTTGTGACAAGCAGAGGAGCAACACTGGATGTCCTTGACTCCGGAATTTGCTTTCCTATTATTTTCACAGTGTAATGCAGTTTTAAGACATCGTCTTCTGCCCTGGGAAACCGTGACTGACTATTTTAAATCCTTTGCACCTGTTAAATCTTCTGCTTATTAAATGATGAAAGGAAATGAAAATCACCAAGACAACATACACTAAGGCAAGCTGCTTAATCCAAACAATACATCACTTTTAATGCTCATCTCTGACTCTGTCTCAGAGCTAATTTAACATACTTAGACTAGAGCATGCTCATTATCATCCTTCACTGTCGGCCATGCAGAGATCCAAGCTCCCCCTCTGTAACACACCTGACTTCCAGTTGGCTTGTAACTTAAATAATCAAAAGACTTTCCTAGACAAATGTTAATGGACTGCATTCGAAACCCTGTTTTAAAGATGCTTCTTTCAAGTTATTGTGTGCGTGGGGGGGATTTCTTTTTAGACATCTCAATCACTGACAACGATTTAGGGGCGATTGTGACTCAAGAGTTGGGAGTTCGCCTTGTAATCGGAAGGTTGCCGGTTCGAGCCCCGGCTTGGACAGTCTCGGTCGTTGTGTCCTTGGGCAAGACACTTCACCCGTTGCCTACTGGTGGCGGTCAGAGGCAGCCTCGCCTCTGTCAGTGTGCCCCAGGGTGGCTGTGGCAGCTACAATGTAGCTGCCATCACCAGTGTGTAACTGTGTGTGTGAATGGGTGGGTGACTGGATGTGTAAAGGGGTCCTTTGGGGTGTCATAAGGACTTTGGGGTCCTTAGGGACTATAAAAGCGCTATATAAATACAGGCCAGGCCATTTACCATGAAACTGTTTATAAATAGATGGATTTAGCTTCCGTCCCATCCAGCTACCCTGGAGTAGGCTTCATACTCAGACTCCTTTACTCTGTGGATTCCTTAGAGTAAAGATCAAGGAAATCAACTGTAAAAGTAAAATTTTTTAATTCTAAAGACCTGTGTGCACAAAACAAATAAATAAATAGACATAGGTTTGTCTCATAGGAATTAGACCCAGTGTTTCAGTGTTTTTCACTTTATCTGTCTTTCAAAGGCAAGCGTCGGTTCCTGTGGGAGATAGCAAGCAACGACAGACCCAAGTGTTAGTGGACTTGGAAATTCATACAGTAGCCATGTAGGGAGTGAGGGAAAGTCAGCAGCTACACAACAGCTGAAAGAGGACTGGGTCAGAAACTCCAAGTCCAGAAATAAAGACAGCAGAACCCACTAATGATCTCTAGAACTCCAGAGAGAACTTCTGGACCAAAGGCTGTCTCTTTCGTTCATACTGGCACGAGCTGAACTAAACTGTAAGTCTCCAAAAGTTGATTCTGTTCATCTGGACGTAGCGTTTTGTGGGAGAAACGTTTCGTCACTCATCCAAGTGACTTCTTCAGTCTCAGCTGACTGCAGGTTTCCCCAATCTTATAAACAGTACATTTGAATAATGACTGAAACCAGCCCACTGAAGGAACAATGGGCTGGGAGGTCAGTTCCTTAATCATAATTATGCAAATTCTCATGACCATTTCCTGGTCATGAGATTTACTTTCCTGGATGATTGAGAATGCATCAAGACGTAAACTGTAAGTCAGTCTAAGGGTGTTTTTCCACCTGTGGTGTTTAGTCTGTTTAAACTGAACTCATTTGTGTAGATGTGAATGCAGCAATCGCACTCGGAGGTGGACCAAAACAACCGCACCGAAACCATCTCCTTCAAAAGGTCTATTAACTCCAGAGAAGTTTGTTCATGGCATGAATGTGACCTTGATCTTAACCAACTACCAGATGTACACTGTGTATGGTTTGTATTCAGGAATGTGGCAAGCTACTATAGATGTGCAAAGGCATGCACGGGCTAGCAACTAGCTGTGAAATGAACTGAAATTCTCT
The DNA here is from genome assembly GCF_963576455.1 of Neolamprologus multifasciatus. Classification (NCBI taxonomy): domain Eukaryota; kingdom Metazoa; phylum Chordata; class Actinopteri; order Cichliformes; family Cichlidae; genus Neolamprologus; species Neolamprologus multifasciatus. The sequence continues at coordinate 4,340,621 of NC_140446.1, read as the reverse complement.
GTTTGTTTTTGTTTCTCCCGCCTAGGACACATCTGGGGGTAAGTGACGTTCTCTGTTGGTTTGTAGTGACATATTTTGGTTCACTTGGATTTTAATCTGTGTGAAAAGAAACTAAACCACAGTTTACAAACTCATCAACTGATTTGTACCAGAGTAATCGAACTGTAGGTGTGAAAACACCCTAAAATTGCAGGGAGGGGCAATTGTGTACCACTGTGAAGGTAGGAGGTGCACTGTGTAGCCAGGTCTGTCTCTGAGTGATTGTGTGAGGCATTGTGTGCAGCACCGTGCAGTCAAACACAAACACAGATACCTTGGTCTTAGTAACAAAGAAACTAAATGTTCAAGCGTGTGGGGACATCTCACTGGAGTGTATGCTGATAAGACTCATTGCTACAGGTGCAACAAGTTGTTTTTCATGCAAATATTAATGCACACACACATACAACATGTCCAGGTTTCTAAATGCTGCACCAACACACCCAGGGGCAGTCAGGTGATACAGCAGAGTGTGTGCTGGATCCTCCAAATGCAATAAGAAAATTAAGAGGTTTTTCACAGCTTGAAAAATAAAAACTGTAATTATAAATATTTGCAGGAAATTCAAGTCACAGTTTGTTTGCACGTAATGCAAAACTCCCTGTGAGTTCGCTACATTTTATGCAAAATATTTACTGAAATCATTGTGTACACAGTACAGGAAATAAAATCTTCTAGAAAATAAAAGCAGCCTTGTAAAATAGATTCCTGACAATCAAGTGAACTATAAAAACTTGAGTATACCGACAATCAAAACAGTGTGTAACGGAGCTTGTGATATATGCAACTGTACTGCTCAATTAAGCCCCTTAGAATCAGATAAACAGCAATATCACTTGCCACCGGACACTTTAGCAGGGTGCTGTGGGCTATCAAGCATCAGGAAAAATCAATTACTGGCAGTGAAATGTGACCAAACAGCCAAGAATGATCCCCACACTCATATTGCACCGTTACTTAGTGGCCAGCATGACACAAACAAGGAGGCGTTTCAGCATGTAACAAGCCGAAAGCGACTCTACGACAGATTTGCATTTCATTAATCACACAGGATCCAGGACACTGCAAAGCGCTCCATCTGCACCGGAGCCAACATCCAGAAAAAGCTATAGAGATTGGAGGGGTGAGCAGCACATGACCAGTCATTACAGGGAAACACAGCAGGAATGTAAAATGCTAAGACTCTCCATCATCACACAAGCCTGCTGCTATCCAAATGCTAAAAAGCCCCTTTCATTGCCAGCACTGTCGCCTCTGAAATACTCCCACTAGTACCACACCTCCAAAACGTATCCCTGGGCCTGTTATGAGTAGAAAATACACCTTACGGCTCTTCATAACAGTTACTTCAAGGGTGGACGTACTTACTGCTCATTCGTGGAAAGAAAAGAAAGAAAAGAGACATTAGTAACCATGGGCTGGAGAGAGCAAGGAGTGGGAGAGTGTAGGAAGAAATAAAAACAGACGTGGGAAGGAGAAAAAACTGTAATTCAAGACTGCTCTTGTCCCTAATGCTGTTTTCTCAGCACCATTAACAGCATGAGAACAGCAACAGGGCTGACCAGTTCAATCTTCCAATAAGAACTGATGGGAACACAAACATTGTTAGGGTTAACCACTTTGTTATCGTGGCTCACACACAGGCCACCGAGGCATCAGTACAACCTGTTATCCACTAACTGAAGCACCGAGCTGTTATTAATTATATTTTTTGCTGTCAGCAAATATGAGCCGCACTGAACAACATGTAAATATAGCCTGAATCCCTGCCTGCATCTCTTTTTCACAGAGTGTGTCTGATGTTCTGTGCTTGAAATGAAAAACAAACAGGATGAGTTTGACTTTGCTGATCAACTAGAGAGAGAGAGAGAGAGAGAAATAACTACTGAACAGTTATTCTGGCGTGACTTTTGCAAAACTACAACAATTTTCTGTTCAGAAGAAATTCTAAAGTCGATTTAGTGTTTTGTGAGCAAAAACGTCCACGATTTCCTGGTTCCAGCTACTCAAAATGTGACTTCTTTGATAAACAAGCAGGATCATTTTGTTTCTTGGCCTTTCAAAATGTGCATATGTGTACGAGGAATGTAGGACATTGTAAATGCAGCTCTAGCAGCTAGAAAAATGTCAAAAATATGACTTCTACAGTTACTTTGTAATTCTTTTCTTTTACTGGATTTGAGAATAATAAATTTTTACTTCATACAGCCTGAAATCCCCACAAGCTGCATGTCTTTGGACGGTGGGAGGAAGCCGGAGTACCCGGAGGGAACCCACGCAAACACAGGGAGAACATGCAAACTCCACACAGAAAGACCCCGGCCTGATGTTGGAATTGAACTCAGGACCTTCTTGCTGTGCGGCAACAGTGCTAACCACCGTGCCACCGTGCTGCTGCTTGTGGGGATAGGTTAATTGGATAATCCAAATTGTCACTAGGTGTGAATGTGCGAATGAAAGTGAGTTTGAATGGTTGTCTGTCCCTGTGTGTTGGCCCTGCGACAGACTGGCGACCTGTCCAGGGTGTACCCCGCCTCTCGCCCTATGACAGCTGGGATAGGCTCCAGCGCCCCCCGCGACCCTGAAAAGGATAAGCAGAAGCGAATGGATGGATGGACAGCCTGAAATCAGAGACTGTATATGAAAGATGGACGTGGCCACCATGACATCACACGTTGTTCTTGGAGTTGGCCTCAAGTGGCCATTACAGGAACTGCAGTTTCTGGCACTTCCACACCCACAGAGATAGTTTTAGCTCAGCGATCCCCAACCTTTTTTGCACCACGGACCAGTTTAATGTCCGACAATATTTTCACGGATCAGCCATTAAGGTGTGGCGGATAAATACAAGAGAATAAAATGATACGACCAAGACAAAAATTGTGGTATTTTGTAAATATAATAATAAACGCAAATTCACTGTGTAATTGTGTAACTTTATTAGCAGCATCCTCCTGAAATGCACCAACAACATTGAGAGTCACATCCTCCTCTCTGCCCCTTAATGCTCTCTGGTCGCTATGGTAATGTTTCTTTCAAAATAAGACACACAACTACAACATGGGAAAAGACCCAGTTAACGATAAACCCCCTGAAAACCATAAATTTCACACCTGAGCCTCAACTCTCACGGCCTGGTACCAAAAGACTCACGGACCGGTACCGGTCCATGGCCCGGGGGTTGAGGACCGCTGTTTTAGCTCAAACTTTTAAGTCAAACTACCGTAACTCTTGAACCCCCAAGAATTGATTGTGTTCTTCTAGATGTAGCGTTTTCAGTGGGAGAAATGTTTCATCACTCGGATTCCTGACGTAATGTGACCTCAGTCTTGACGTCTTTGATCAAGACTACGTCCAGATGAACAGAATCAACGTTTTGGGATTTCCTTACCCGGATGATTGAGCAACTCTTGAACCAATATCGCAATCGCACAATTCCAAAGGTTCCTGAAAGCAGCAACTCTGCGCTTTTCAGAGATATTAGGGTCTTGACGACACCTACACAAAAACTCAGCTCGCAGTTGGAAATTTTTCATGGAACACCCCCTCAACTTGGATTTCCTACTCAGAGAGTTGGAGCCGTCCAACATAGCCAGAGTTAGCAATCCAAGATAGCAGGAATGAATATGAACACTAAAAAAAACTCAACTTTTAAGCTGCACTGCCACTGCTGTGCATTTTTGACTCACTAAATAAGCCGTACACAGAGCACTGACCAGTCTCTATCCATGAAGTGCAAAAAAATTTAATAAGTTGCTAAAAAACACACCAGCAAGGCCAAAATTTGATGACTTTAAAGGCTTCGTTTGAACTAATTTTGCAGCTGGAAGATATTTAAATGACAATATGCGTCATAACTGAAGGTGTAGTTAGTTTAGAGTTTTTGTTAAGAGATAAGATCGACCTTCACATGCAGTTACAGATTCAACAAAGCAGACAGAGATGGTATTTATCAGGATATCGTCTATGTCTTTATTTATTTATGTGCAGCAGGTACATCATGATTGTTTTTGTTTTTTGAAATATTTTATTAATATTTTCAATAAAACGTACATGTATTGAAAACATTTAGAAGATATTGTTTCCGACTACTTGGTGATAAGAGGAAGAATAAAAAGTTGGGATTATTTATCACCTTACATTTCTATTTTTCCACATTTTAGATGTAAATATCCAGTGTGTTAATTCCACTGTTTTATTTTACAGATTTGGATAATCAATATATAATACTATCATCAAATTCACCTGACAACAGTTGCTAAAATTAGAATTAAGGAACCAATAATCAAACACACCACTCTGCAGGTTATTTATTTATTGTCATTTTAATGCTACTTATGTTTAGGACGTCCTGGATGCTCCTCTGCTGTCTCTCTTCAGCAGGTATGTCTTTTAAAGCTTTATAACTTTTTTCATACTGCTGGTTAAAGAAAATAAATCCAAACAGTAAAACAAAATTGTCCTTTAGTTTGAATTTAAAGGGCAGGTTTCTGCATGTACTGTGCTGCATATAGTTGAAGTCTGTATTGATCTGCAGCAAAAAATAGTCCCCAACAAATACTTTATTTATGTTTCCTATAGTAAAGTCTGCAGAAAAATGCTGTTGCAGGAAATTACTGAGCCCTTTTTTAGTATTTTTGAACTTGGGGCTTGCACACCGTGGTGCAGACTGCATAGAAAGTTCTGGAAATCCTGGGAATCCTTGTCTTTATACCATAATTAGCCCTTTGCCCTTGTAAGGGCATTCAGCAGCTTCTAATACCTGAAATAAAGTGATATGAAATTATGGGGCTGCAGGGTAACACACACCAGCAGCTCCAACCTCCTCAGAGACACACTGACTAACAGTCCTGCACACATGATGGAGTAGCTGTGCATTTATGTGCGTTTTACTCCTCCTGGAAACCAGGAAAGATGGGAAGAATAGAGTCTTTTTCTACCCCCACCATCCACTCCCTAAAACCCAGAAGCTGGGTCTAGACTGAGCCCCACACAGGGGATTTATAAACTGCAACAAATGAAGACAAAATGCTTCCAGCTGCCCTTGGTGGAGGGAATGGATCTGCTCTTGGGACTTTACAGAGGGACGTTCGACAGGGCCTCTGACCGGTCACACAGCTTTGTCCTTTCTGAACAGCAGAGCTGACGACATTATTTTTCTGCAGCGTAATTTATCAGGAGCGAAGAAATTTCTGCAAATTCTGCAGATATTAAAATGCAGCCTCACAGCAGCATGCATGTGACACAGCTGAAAGCTTTTCTAATATATTTGTTCTTGTGTGTACTGATGTGTGTTCATGCTCATAACATTTTGAAGGGTGACAAAATTCCACATTTGGATTGGTTGATGATGGCGTGAATCCATCACATCAAAGACTTCTGCACTTTAGTTGTAATTTTTTGATTACAGATTTTAAAAACTTTATTCCTTTCAGACAAACTACTGGTTAGGTTTAAAAAAAAAATCGCCACTTTTATTTAAAGCTTACTTGGTTGCCACAGTAACGCCTCCCCGCAGTGTCAGGATAACATACATGCTGCAGGCATGAAATATACTTCCTACAGTAAGCAGCTAGAATCCTCCATCAGACACGAAGCAGATGCTACGTGGTGGCAAACGTGGCCCTGTACCAGCTTTTTTGACACATGACCTAGTATTTTTCTGAAAATGGAACATGTTTACAGATTGAACAGGGTTGGAGTTGGGCCTCGGTGGATGGTCTGATGGAGTTTCCACGTCCAAATCATTGGCAACACAATAACCTGATTGGTCACCTGCAATGTTGAACCTGGACCTACATTAGTTTTGATGATCCAGGAACAACACCAACATGGCGACATCACATCATGCCACGAGTCTTCTTACACCTAGAGGAGTCGCCCCCTGCTGGCCATTAATAAAATGCAGGTTTAAGCACTTGTGCGTTTTCCTTTATGTCAGACCAGGAAGCTAGAGTCATCTTTTATAGGATCTCTGTGCAGTACATAAAATGTATACACAGCCTACTGGACTGAGGCATTGTCCTGTAAAGTGCAAGTTCTTACTCTATTGTAAAATCACATTTGTTTTTTTTTTACTGTAAAAGTGAAATTAAGAAAATCAGAATTTAAAACAATCTGAAATCTGTTTCAATGATTAATGATTGCACCACACAAACGTTAAGTAATCGTTACGGATTAAGCTGTTGCTGTTACATCTCAGTGTTTTTAGCTTTTTAAATCTTAGATTCGGTGGAATATTCATGGTTGCATGATGCATATCCAAACAAATCACCTCATCCTTTCATCTGCCTGAAATCGGGACCAAGGTGCATTCGCCTGCGTGTCTCCAGGTGCAGACCAACTTATCTGGAATCCTCTCACGTCCACACTCACCTTAGCTAAAACAGTGCAGCGCCAACTTTTCGTGCCAAGGGCAAAACTTGGCCGGAGCTGTGAATGGCACGCACAGATGCGTCAATGACACAGGTATCAGTGCGCTGTTGTGACCTTTCTCCGGCGGTTCCGTATCCTACAGGTCGATGTGCCAGTGATGCAGTGCCTCAACTTATGTGTGCACGCGCACACACAGCGGGGCTGAGAGCTGCTCCGTATCCTGCACGAAGGTGAGACATAGCCGACAGGAAAGCGTCTTACTCACCAGGAAACGTGCTCCGGAGCAGCTTCTTGTCTACCCGGTCCAGGAGATGATGAGACGCTGTTGCATCGCTATCTGCGGCAGGCGGCACGCTGAGAGTGCCACTGCGGTCCACATTTATCCGCTCCGTGTGCGCGCGCTCGCGTGTGCGTGTGTGTGTCGCGTGAAGAGAAGAGAGGCTCGGTGTGTTTCACGTCAGGTGGAAACTGACGCGTTGCTGTGAAACGAGCATCTCCTCCTCGTCGGGATTTTTCTGTCAGACATCTCAACTCTTCCACTCTCTGCCTCTCTCTTCGTCTTTGCGAGGCAGCCTCCTCTCCTCTCCCTCCCCTTCAGGCTGGGCATGCCCAGTCTGTGCCTCCTCGTGAGCACCAACTTATGACTTGCAAGCTGTGGTGGAAGAAGAAGCACTTACATCCTAAAAGTGGCCAGTTCAAAAATAAATAACCCAGCGCAAATTCAGTTGTTTTTGTTTTTTTATATTTGTAGAATACAAAATCTAAACTTTTTATGCAGCTCTAACAGTTGTACGGTGTGACTGGTCAAATTAAATTTTAAGTCTATAAAATCATTAATGGGAGAGTTACGCACATTCTCCAGCTCCATATTTGTATTTTTGAGTTCTGCTATAGAAGCTTTGCATGATTCACAGTTCATGATAATCCTTGTTTATCATATACTCAGTTTTGAAGCAGCTCCTCAGTTCATCCTCCACCATTGAGACCACCTTGCCTTTAAGCCTGCTCTCTGATTGGTTGGTCCTTGAAAAGGGATTTCGTGGGTGGGACCTCTGAGATTACCATATTAGGGACATCCTATCTTCATGACGTCACACAGAGCCAAAGACAGAAAAACAAAACTTTTGTGCACTTTTGGCTCACAGGCAATAGTTTTACATACACTATTTTATAATTATGTTAAGAGTCTTTAATAGAGTTTGTATCTCTGTGAACCAAACACAGATTTTCTCTTCTGCTGTTGGTTAATATGGTTTTAACAGTAATGAAAATATACTTGGCCTCCCTAATATATTTCTCTGGCACACAGCTGTAAGCACAGACATTTCACCGACCTGTTGGTCAAACCTTTTGTTTTCTTTGAGATAACCACACAGTAAAGGTTGGCTTAACTGCAGTTAAAATGGGTTTTTTTTATTCAGCCCATCAGATAAAAGCTGCAGTTCCTCTAATGACCACTTCAGGCTGGCTGGGAATCAGTAACCACAGATGCCTAAATTAAAATGTCCAACTTTGCAGAATTTAGGTTTCAACCCTGGTGCAAAGAGACAGATTTTGCATTTATGAATAGTTTTGTCTTTCATTGCAACTGTCCCGTTGTTGTCGTTGTTGTAAATAAAATTGATTTGAACTGAAAAAAGTGCAAAGTCTTCAATATATTGAACACAGAGGTCTGCAATAAAAGTAAAAAAGCAGGATTTTGTCTTATCCAGGTAACTTCAGGATTACCTGGATAAGATGCCACGGTAGCTTATGCTGCAAACCTAACCTGCTCTGGAACAGATTATGTTCAACATGAGAGATCAACAAGTATAAAATCACCACCTGCTTGGAAAAAGCGCCACAATTCTGTGTGTAGATAGGAGGGTCTAAAGTTTTTCACTTATTTCTGCAAACAATTTTACTTTTCTACAAGTATTAATAAAGGATCCTAAAGAGGATTATGCAGACTAAATCAGAGTCTGAAGAGGATAAAAACTTTTTACAGGGCCCAGAAACCACTGGGTGCTGTTGTCATGTCTATGTTTTATATACGGCTATAGTTTCAGACCAGGGGAGGCTGCTCCAAGCCAAAGTGTAATGTAGATTTATTTAGCAGTGAATCATCAAAGCTATTCTAGCAGAGTCCAAGAATAAAGAGTGGGCAATAAGCATATCAGGGAGTCTTTGATTAAAAAAATAATGGCATTTATGTAAACACTCAAGCTGTCTGCATGCAAACACCACAGAGCGCTGCAGAAAGAGGTTAATACATCTTTAAGGTGCCAGTTATGCATTCATATTTAGCCTCAAGTTGATAGACAGTACGGTGAAATTCGTTGGCATGTACAACCATCGTCTTCTTCTTTCGGCTGCTCCCTGCCACAGCAGATCATCTGCCTCCATCTCTCCCTATCGCTAACACACACCAACCCCCTGCACGTCCTCCTTAACCACATCCACGAATCTTCTCTGCGGGCTTCGTCTTTTCTTCCTGCCTGGCAGCTCTGTCTTCATCATCCTTCGTACGTGGCTTGTACAGCAAACACAGGCAAATCTGTTCTGGTGCCTCTCGACCAAAAATGACATCAAAAAGATTTCTAAAAATAAAGCAGCGCTTAGACACATTAGGACATCACGAGCATCATCACACTGTCCTCTGGTAGCTTTGCTTTTGTTTGGCTGAACTAGGAATGCACTCATCTTCAGGTCACTGTGATCTGAATGCCGTTAAAGCCTGGGAGCACCGTGTACTCATATTTGTTCCCTCTGAAATTTGCTTCCTTTGAGACCACAGTGACGACTGAGACTGCAGGAGATGTTTAAATAGTCAACATCATTTCCTGCCAGAGGCATTAATGCCAATTTACTGTACACTGATCTAAAAGGCATTTTGATTGCCTTAATTCCTGCTCTAATCCCTTTGGATCTTGTTGTGCCATAAAAGAAGTCTGAGCTGTGACAGAAAAATGAATTATTTAGAGATATCTACAGTGGGAGGCAGATCAGCTGCATTGTACCTGCTGACATCTTTGATCTAAGGCATTAGTGTGTCTGTCTTCACTGCAGGTCTCCATGTAATCCCTCCATTCTGAAAACCATCTCTATCACACAATGCAACACTGCTAGCTTGCTGGCATGTTATGCACTGTCTAGTTTCTTTCTTAATACTGGCTTATAGGTACTTCTACCACCAGAGGGCAGCATTGTACCCAATCCTCACATGGAACTGAAATAAGCTGTGTGTGTAACAGTGTCTATGCTGTAGCCAATGCTGTCTATTTAGTCCGTGAAGTCAGCTTCTGTGACAGTACCTGACTCCACAACACATTTCCCTAAGGGGACAACAAAGTATATCGTACTATATTGTAAAACAGGACATGATACTGTGTGATAGTAGATGTCCCTCTCTGAAAATGGGTGTTATAAACCGCCAAAATACAATCTCTGCTCTTTGAAACATTAATTAATGATTAGTCATCCGTTCTTGTCATATGGACTGGTTACTAAACTGACTTGTTGTTATGCTGTGGGAGTGTCTGGTCGGGTGTGGTCCAGGTTCCTGTTGTCCGTCCCCTGGGGTGGAGTTGGCCAGCTCATCACCTGCTTCCAATTTCCGGGGCTCCACCTAGAGCACAGGTGTCGAACTCCAGGCCTCCAGGGCCGGTGTCCTGCAGGTTTTAGATGTGTCCTTGATCCAACACAGCTGATTTAATGGTTAAATGACCTCCTCAACATGTCTTGAAGTTCTCCAGAGGCCTGGTAATGAACTAATTATTTGATTCAGGTGTGTTGACCCAGGGTGAGATCTAAAACCAGCAGGACACCGGCCCTCGAGGCCTGGAGTTCGACACCCCTGACCTTGAGGGTTTTTAAGCCAGCACTGCCTGCCACTCCTCGCCAGTTCGTCCTGCTACCACCCGTGGTAAACTTGGCCTCCTCTGTGCTTGGACTCTGTGTGCCTGGATCGTGGGTTAATGTGTTCTCCATCTTCTGTTTTCTCCAGATTCATCACCCGTCGTACTCATCAGCAGCGCTGGTTCTGTTTCCATCCCGTTCTCCAGTCTGCCTAGAACCCTAGGGCCACACACTCATCTTCTCCTCAGCCTGCCCTCCAGCCCGTACTTCAGCTTCCCTGGACACCTCAGAACCTGGACCAGCTTCCCCACACTCTCAACCATCCCTGGGACGCTCCCACGGCAACCCCTTCCCCGCCTAATAGCCGGTGTTTTCAACTAAGCACAAGACTCTCCACTAGTACCCCTCACCTCTGCCCTTTAATTGTTTTTCAGTAAAACCCTTCTCCTGTGTTTGCAGAAGTTCCCGCCCGTGTTCTCCTTGTGTTCTACGTCCGTTTCTCCGCCCTCGGGCCTCCCTCAGTTCCTGCGAATGATTTCTGTTAGACCCAGTCTTGTTTAAGTTCCTTTTCCTTTCAATAAATTGTACATAGTTCGAGCAATTGAGTCTGCTCTTGAGTCCACCGCATCCTTGTTTGTGACACTTGTAGATCAAAATTCAGTTTGGAAACTAAGGAGATTCTCAACCCAGACAGCAGAGTGTAAAAGGTATAAAGTATGAACAGTATGTCGGGGTTAAACTTGTTGTCGAGCTGACTTAAATTTTCAAGGCAGTCTGGTTTCACAACTAGTTCACCCTCATAGAACAGAATGACAGCTGGGTTAGACTCCAGCTCATCCAGAAAAGGAAACTGGATTAACAGGTTTTACCCGTGAGTGCAGGTGAAAGTTCACATTGAATTTGGTAGGTTCCTCATTCTCCAAATACCAATGAAAGGTGCTTCCTTTATTAGGATTCACTGGAGTATCTTCTATGAGAGGCAAGGAAACGGTTCCATCCCAATAATTCATATAAAATGAATGCAGCAGTTTAATGGCTTCTTTGTAAAATATTTTAAGCAGCAGCATCAGAGGCTGAGAGCAGCAGCTGTGCACAGACGGCTTCTGGAAGCCTCTCTGTGTTTGTGCTGTTCGCTCTTTTCTGTGTCCTCTCCTGTCACCACCAGCTGCTCGGACACTAAAATGCAATGAAACCTTCTCGTACAAACATCCATTGGAAACATAATGAGCTTACTCCTTTCAGAAATACTGTATAAAAGAAGAAATATTTACAGGCTGGTTCAAACTTCATGGTTTGTCCAGCAGATGGCCTCCTGCACTCATCCTGTTCACACTTTGCTGAGTTGTATTCAGAGCCTGAATTTATTAATGTTTTAAGTTATTTTCTTTGGTGATCTTACAGATATGATGCTAGGTTACTTAAAATATGAAAATTCCATTGATCTAGTAAGTTGGGTACCATAGACACAGCTGGAATAATTCATAGGTGCGTGTCCTTGGGCACCTTAACTCTTCTGTACCTTTATGAGCACCTTTATAAGCATTAGTATTTTTTTAAACATTAAATAACACGGCATCACCGTCTTTAAGCATCACAGGGGGCAGGGATTGTAATGAGGGACAGAAGTAGTTACACTATGCAAAACCTTCTACTTATCCATTTAACACTGTGGATATTTTCTGAGTTGAAGTACATAAAGGTGTGCCAAAATTTGGGATTCTTGCAGTGTTTTTCACCCATTCTAACTTGATATGTGTGGGACATATCCACACGAGATCTTGAGGGCTGAAAAACACTTTTAATCTGTGAAAAACTACAGCCAAAACAATTTCACACACACTCCCAAACATCACAATCTAAAGCCAAAGTCTTTAAAGGTTTTGTGCAGCACAGTTTTTTTTTCTTGTGACCAAGTTTGAGTGCAGTTTTCATGTTCACCCTTGTCACTGTGGTTTCCTCTTACAGTCCAAAGACGTGCTTGTGGTTAGGTTAAATGTCAGTTCTAAAGGTGTGGAGGTAAATGGTTGTCTGTCTTTATGTGTTAGTCATGCAGCAGACTGGTGATTGGGTGTATCTTGTCTCTCTCCTTATGACTGCTGGAACAGGCTTGAGCTCCTCCATAACTACTGAACTGCATGAGAGGATGGAAACCATAGTTTCAATAAACTGCATGATTCCTTCTTTCTATTCTTTTCTAATATAGTCATATTTTAGCACTGCAGTGAAATAGAGAAACAACTTTGGTGTTCCCCCCTCTCCCTTAGAGATAGGGTGAGAAGTTCAGCCATCCGGGAGGGGCTCAGAGTAGAGCCGCTGCTGCTCCACATCGAAAGGAGCCAGCTGAGGTGGTTCGGGCATCTGACAAGGATGCCCCCTGGGCGCCTCCTGGGTGAGGTGTTCCAGGCATGTCCCACCGGGAGGAGGCCCCGGGGCAGACCCAGGACACGCTGGAGAGATTATAACTCTCGGCTGGCCTGGGAACGCCTTGGTGTTCCCAGGCCAGTGTTCCCATAAGCTGGAGGAGGTGGCTGGGGAGAGGGAGGTCTGGGCCTCTCTGCTTAGGCTGCTGCCCCCGCGACCCGGCCTCGGATAAAGCGGATGAAGATGGATGGATGGATGGAACTTTGGTGTTCGTATGCAAAAACGGTTTGGAGAGTCACGCTGATCTAACAATCTAAGTCCTGAAGCAGTTTTTCAGAAACCCTTGAAGGGTCTGGACAGTGAGTACGAACACAGAGCGTCGCAGCGACTGGATCTTTCCTAGTGAGTAACAGGATCACGCCATCTTAGGGCAAAAGAAAATTCCCTCAAGCTGAATGGGCGATGAAGCAAGAAAACGGTGACGAGGGTATCCGATGCAGTTTGCAGCTGTAGTTCTTAACAGAGTTCAAATGTGTTTTTCATCCCACTAAATCTCAAGTGGCTTTCTCCTGTACTCATAAAGGCTTAAAAATGCTGTGAAATATAAGCTAAATGAAAAAGTGACAACATTTGGACCCAGCCCGCCTCACAGGCCTGTATGAAGGTAATATTTTGCATGCTTCATTATACTAAAGTTATTCTGCAGTCGGTTGTTTTGCCTATGAAATGTGTTCAATGGTTGAAACGGTGCATAGAAAAAACACCTTTGTGCAGGAAGTGAAGCATCTGCTGCACAGAGTTTCCTGGTCTTTGTGCGTGTATCAATAGTACATATTAAAATAAGAGCTTATCACATCACCACATTATTGCTGAGAATCTCCCAGCTTCCTTCATCAGGTTTCATGTGCAGTGCTTCCGATGCTGACAGATGATGTCTTATGAAACTGCACACCAAGCTGTTCCAGATGTACTTCAAGGGACTCCTTGTGTCCTTTGTACAGGATCAAAGAGCAGATCAATGCAGAAAGTCAATTTGTGTGAGCTTATTACAGATAGGAGCACTGCAGACTGCCAGCGGAGAAAAGGATTCATTGAGCAGGCATGTGAAAGGGAAACTTAAATGCAAATAAAAGCTCGTTCCTCACTTTGTTTAATAATGTAATGCTTATTTTACAAAGCTTAAACTGCATAGTTGTTATGAGTTATTCTGCAAGTCATTTTGTGATTGATAGAGATTAAGCCTTTGCACAAATATTCACCATAAAAAGAAATGGGAGAAAGCAGTAAATTATAGCTGCATGTTAAACTAATTTTGTGCATTAAAACCATTAAATCATGTGAGTGCACACTGCTGCTGTGTACGTGTAATAATGTATTTGAAAGGACCCAGTTAATCTAAATGATATTTTTCTCTTACATAATGAAGCAGCTGGTTTTGACTGACAGTATTAATCCAAGTATGGATATCTGGCGTCCTGGCCCTGCTGACAGGAGCAGACTGGTCCGACTGGTCCGACTGGTCCCAGTGCTTTTTATGAGGTCGATGCTCCCAGCGCTCTCGCCTGATGACAAAACGTCACACCCAAGCCCCGCCTTTCTAAATAAAAAATACCGCGTTCTTATTGAATCGCCCAATGACAGCGCAGGGAATACCGGAAATGCCAGCGAATACCTTCATAATATAAGTTGAGACTACAACCGGTGGAAATTTTGATATTGAGCACTTGAACTGTTAACTCTAGTGCTGATGAGATATCAAAACTATCTCTCCCAAAACAATCTAAAAGTAGATATCAAAATAAATATAAAATAAATATATAAACATTGCTTATTCTTACAGTATAGCTAATGATGAAAAGGTAAAACTAACATTTTACCAAGAAAAACAACCAAAAAGTAGTATTGTAGTGATTTCATTTTATATCTTTGTTATGATTTTGCCCTTTTGTTTTTTGTTGCAGTTGGTTGCTCTTTGCTCACACTGGATTTGCATATATTTGTATGTGATTACCATCTTTATATGTTTTGGGTGGCACCCTTGGTGGGCCCTTAAACGTGAGCACAAGAGAGAGTGAAGGTGTTTGATGCCTTGCTGGGTAGTGGCAGATCAATTCACAGACTTCAGAGTGTTCAAAATGAAGCAGCAAGACATACATACATATATATATATATATATATATATATATATATATATATATATATATATATATATATATATATATATATATATGCCATTGTCTAGGTCAGGAAAGTTATTAGGACTCAACAGTTAATAGTTTTTGGAAAATACGTTTTATTTTGAAATCCCAAACCGGAATAGCGTCGTGTTCCTGCAGCTAGCTTTCTCGCGCTAAATAAAAATTGTCTTGACAGCCCTTCATCCTCCTGTCACCTCAGACGACCCAAAGCGGAGTTAGAAAGCGGTTGATAGCGGAGGATAGCCGAGCAGCAGTTGAACTGTCGCCTCGCGTTTGCTTGTTCAGCCTTTTGTTGCATTTTTTTTCCTTCCTTCCAAAACCAGAAACTTTTAAAAATGAACGAGAGTGAGCCGAGCAGCTACCCGTTCACAGTTTACGACTTTGAGCAACGTTTCGACGAGAGAAGAGCGGTGGAATGGATGCAGGAAAACTGGTAAGAACGAGGAAGTTGGTGAAATATCAGTAAATAATCATTTATTGGACTGCAGCTCTGTCCATCGTTTGTTGTTGAAGTTCAAATAAACTCAAGTTAAGGATGCACTTCAGGGAGAAGACGCGAGCCATGCACGGAGTCCTGATTATGTAATTAACAGCTGTGGAAGTAAAAGTAACTGCATGATGCCTGTCTTCACCTTCAGGCACAAATATTGAGTAACAGGTCAAAAATTATATATATATATATATATATATATATATATATATAGTTTTATATATATATATATATATATATATAGTTTTATATATATATATATATATATATAGTTATATATATATATATATATATATAGTTATATATATATATATATATATATAGTTATATATATATATATATATATATATATATATATATATATATATATATATATAGTTATATATATATATATATATATATATATATAACTATATATATCATGCATCATGCAGTTACTTTTATATATGTAAAAGTAACTGCATGATGCCTGTCTTCACCTTCAGGCACAAATATTGAGTAACAGGTCAAAAATTATGCCTTCCTCACTTTTACTTTTGGGCTAGTTTGTAACTCAAACAGTGACATCCTCTCCTATTGAGTTAATTGAAGTGATTCAAGTTTATTTACTTGAACTATTTTGGGGTTTAAGTAAGCATGAGTTAAAGGTGAAGGTGTGTAATGCCTTGCTGTGCAGCGGCACAGATTTCTGTACTTTTTCCTGTTATTTTCTCTCCATGTTATGAAGAAAAATCATTTAAAACATTAGGAAAAAATGGTTTTATATATATATATATATATATATATATATATATATATATATATATATATATATATATATATATATATATATATAGATATATAGATATATATATATATATATATATAGATATATATATATATATATATATATAGATATATATATATATAGATATATATATATATATAGTTATATATATATATATATATAGTGAGATATACTGAGATGCACTATATATATATATATATATATATATAACTATATATATATATATATATATATATATATATATATTATATATATATATATATATATATATATATATATATAACTATATAACTATATATATATATATATATATATATATATATATATATATATATAACTATATAACTATATATATATATATATATATAGTGAGATATACTGAGATGCACTATATATATATATATATATATATATATATATAACTATATATATATATATATATATATATATATATATATATATATATATATATATATATATATATATATATAGTTATATATATATATATATAGTTATATACCAGCTGCCATTACCCAGCTGCAGTTCTGCGTATCCAGCGTGTCAAAGTGCAACACTCATTGCTTTAGATTCGAGACACCCCCCTGCAGGGGTGAGGAGGGAGATTTCTTTTTTTTTTTTAAATAAAGATTTTTTTAAGCTTCATTTGTTGAAGTAACTATTTCAGCTTGCCTGTATGTAATAATTAAGAGTAAGATAATTGCATCTTGTTACCAGACATCTATTTTGTGCTGCCTGTTTGCATAGTAGACGGGGAGATACCCAGACCTATCTCTCCCCGCCCACCTACTCCAGCTCTTTTGGTGGGACACTCAGGCATAGGACACACAAGACATAATCTTGTGTGTCCTACGTCTACACCGATATCTCTTCACAGTCTGGCATGCCTGAAACACCAAGAAGGCATCTTAGTGAGATGTTGAGCCACCTTAGCTGGCCCCTGCCAATGTTGAGGAGTAGCAGCTCTATTTCATTTCAAAGAACTGAGCTTCTTACTTTATCTCGCTCTATCCATCAAAGAGCCCAGCACAAAGCTTATTTCTGCTTTTGGTGTCTGTAGTCTCATTCTTTCAGCCACTGCTGAGATGCAGAGCTCTCTCTTTCCTACTACAGACCTGTTTAATCTCCTGTCACACCCTACCTCACTTGCGAAAAAAAGACCCTGGAATATCTAAACTTCCCAACCAGAAGTGGGCACTCCACCCTTTTCCAGCTCACACCTGTGGCCTTAGATTTGAAGGTTCTAATTCTCATCCCAGTTCCCTCCAGCTTGGCAGCAAACCTCCCTCAGAGCACACTGGAGGTTGTAACTCGATGAAACTAAGAGAACCACAATGTCTGCAAAAAGCAGAGACGAGACTTCTGAACCTGAAGCCTGTGAGCTGTGTCTAGAAATGCTGTGCATAAAAAATTAGGAACACAGTCAGTGACAAAGTGCACATTTTCCTTGAACCATATGGTTGTCAGGCACAGACACAGATGTCTGCTAATTAATGCTAAAAGGAGTTTTTTCCCTGTTGTTGAAAGTTATTAATGGGTAATATTTTTTTTCATCATATGATTAGAACTATGTTGCCATTCTGGAAAACCAGAGTGGATGTTTTCACTTTGATGCTTTGTTCTTGTCTTCAGTATCACTTATGGGTATGCGTGTGCCGATAACTCAGTGTTGATACCATGTCTTCTTTTCAGTCACAAAGACGTTTAAATTAAAGTTGTAGCTCCTTATCTGGATGATCTGTAATCTGTGTATTGTTTTTTTATTAATTAACCTTGTAGCAGTAGCTGACCGTAAATCAGGCCACCTACGATTAGCTATCTGTTAGGAGTGGACTTTGTATTAAAACAGATTCATACTTAAAAAAACAGAGCAGGAAAAAGTTTCTCAGGTGTGCAAAATGTTCCACCCCCATTAGTCTGACAGCATTTGTATGTGCTTTGTTGAACTGTCAGAAAAGCACGTCAGTAACTGATAGAAAGAAATGATAAAGATAGAGGCATGTGAATCAGATCATTTAGACAATTCCTGAGTGACACTTGCACAGAGACAATTGACAAAATTATCAAAGGAGACCGGCAAGAAATGCTGCTGTGGTTAAGTTAAATGACGCTGAAAAAACCCACTAGCTTACTGACTGGAGACAAAACACTTGGCCAGGTGATTGTGGCTCTGATAGCTCGCGTGTGTCTCACCCTATGCAGGGAGATAAAACCTGGAGCGTTTATATGCACACTGGTGTGAGTTTGGCATAGCTCCTGAGTACGAGCACTGAAGTATTGATAAGAGTTTGGATGAACAATTCTGATTCATTTTATCATAGCTGACCTTTTCTAATTCCAATCAGACCCCAATAATGACGAGTCTGTTTCAACACCAGTTGTCAGTTAAAGTCAGAGAAAACAGAGAAAACCCCCAACTGTCCTCCTTTGAGTAAGCACTTGGTGACAGAGGGAAAATCCCTTTTTAACAGGAAGAAAACTGGCAAAACCAGGCTGTGGAGAGCCAGAGATTAATAATAACTAATGATTAAATGCAGAGAGGTTTATAAACACATTAAAAAAAAGGGGAGATCCCCTCAACCTGCAGCTTTTGAGGTCCTTAAAACCCATCGAAGTAAAGCTCAAGGTTTACAATTTAGTCACTTTTTTTTTTTAATTGATTGATTGTGTTGGTGTTAGGGCTGCCACGATTAGTCGACTAGTCACGATTACGTCAACTATCAAAATCGTCGACGACTGATTTAATAGTCGACGTGTCGTTTGAAGCTTTGTAAGATCACAAAAGACGCAGGAATAAGTAGTAGGATTTAAGAGTGTAATAACGGACTGAAACAGAAGATGGCAGCACTGCATGTACAAGGATGCCAGCTGCCCGAAGAAGAAGAAGAAGAAGCTGTGTCCCAGAATTCATAGCGCAGCCCAGCTCAGTTTCTAACAATGGCGGCAGCTAGTTAGTTTTAATATTACTCTTATTATTCTTTCTGGGTCACAAAATAAACGTTTAACATATTTTTAGGCTAGAATGTAACTGTGTAAACCTCAAATATCTGCTCAGTTTATCAAGACACCACATATTTTCAAAAGCGCTCCAACGTTTTCGGAGACGTCTGTTACCCACTAGCTCGATAGCTAGCCGGGGGCTAGGCTCACTAGAGCCGTGAGAACACCGGACTCCGGACTTCGTTTTCAAACCCACTGCCGTCTTTCGCTACTCAGGTTAAACATGATATATAAGTCACTTAGATAACTTAAAAATGTTATTGTTTGGCTTTTTTTAAGTATTTTATTTGTTCCTGAGTAAATCGGTTTGGCTGAGATTAAAGTTATAGTTTTTATACAGCTGAACAAACGTCAAGCAGACAACTGATTATCAGAAGTCTGAGATGCTCGAGAATTTACTCCGGTGTCCCGTTATATTTTAGATAGCAAGGAGTTTATTAAACTTCACCAAAACAATCTGCAAATTTCTTAAAAATTTAATAAACTACCATCTTGTCTTTATTTTTATTTAGCACATACCTTAAACACTTAAAGCTTTAAGCTAATGATAGTTATATAAGAGCAGATGCATGCTTGTGCAGTAAGCTGTACGTCCAATGGATGATGATCTGATTAGTCGACTAATCACAAAAATAATCGGTGACTAGTCGACTATCAAAATAATGGTTTGTGGCAGCCCTAGTTGGTGTCCAGAGGGACAACTACATTAAAAGTGTGTCATTGTCCAAAAAGTTATAGACCTGAGATTATTACTGAGATTTGGATGTTTGAGTGAAATGTTTGTAGCTGAAGGACTCTGTGCTTTTAAAGCTGACTTAGGTAATCTCAGGATTAATGCCTCTGAAATTGAAATTATTGTAAGCTTACCACGTGCTCCTCGCTGGGTGCACAAGTCTCTCTGTAGGATAATACGCTTTCTTTCTGTTTTTAATCTGAGATTTCTTGGTCGTTTTAAGTTTGGACCACTGAGTCTGGAAGACAAATTGATTGATTAGATGATTATTCAGTTACTGAATTTCATCTCGGTATGCAGGGAACAAACAGATATGCATCTTGTCTAAGATTATGTGTTATTAGCTTGGTGAAGAACTCTTGGTATGCTCGGAGGTTCAGATCTGTGCAGTGGGAACAGCTTTAGCTTTTTGCTGGTTTTTCCTCTCCCACAGGGGCAAACTGGGACCAGCTATCAGAATCCACTATAACCACTAACTGGGTCAAGCAGCAGCAGTAGTATCTACTCATCCTGTGTATTATGTATGTTGCCAATCTGGATTAGTCATCTGCTTTATTCCCAAATACCCTCAGCCTCACGCATACCCTCCCTACTTAAATAAAAACAGCTTTTAATAACATATGAGAAGCAGGTTAACGTGAAATTAAAAATATACGGTGTCAGTGCACATGCAGTCTCTGTTTCCAGGGTTTAGTATTCTCCTCGGCTGTTTCTGCTCAGCCAAAAATCGACTTTTTCTTTCCTGCTGTGTGCTGTTGTTGAAACATCAGGCGCAGTGGTGCCCAGTGGAAACGGCCTTATTGCCCATAGCTGGCAGTCTGAGTGGTCTGTGTGTCAGGAGCTAATCTCTTAATCCTCTACTATGAGTATAATAATTGAGTTGGCTGGTGTCAGGAGGGCTGACATGTAGTAATTCATAGCCTGATGTTCCGACTTGTCAGACGACTCTGGAGTGAGCACAGAGTTGATATCAGCTCGTATTTGTCTTTAATTGCAGTTGTCTGGTTCAGTCACACTAATTGTGTAATGTCTTTATGTAAGAGCGCTGTGTCTGTGTGGTCGTCTCCTGTTTCAAAGTCTCAGGAGGTGATTTAGTGTTTAATAGAGCTGTTTGTCAGGGGAAGTGAGGTACTTCCTCTTTATTGTAAGCTGATAGAGGTCAAAGAACACACAGATCTGTGTGATGCTGGAGCTTTTAGGCCGGCGTTTTGTGTTAAGTAACATCAGTGTTTCCCACAGATTTGGGCTCAGGGACGTGAGGTTGTGGCTAAAGACAAGTACTCCCTATTTTGAGAAGATTTTATGTATATTTCTGCTACAGGAATTAAGAGGGTAAGTGTAGTAGCAGCCAGGTGCTGTTATTTAAATGCACTGTGTTAATGCACGCAGAAGCAACTGTTGCTGCACGTCAGACTAGGAACGGTTGTAAAGCTGTTTCTTGAGTTAACATTCAGCAAATTCATCCCAAGGTCAGACCATGCAATGCTCCGAGAAACCCAAGAGCTGTAAATGCCTCAGCATGTTAATGTTAACGTCAATAATGACAGTACAATTAGAATAAGACTGAGCCAGTCCCTGTTTGGAACAACCGTTCCAAACAAGCCAGGTGAAGATTTCTTCTCTCTAAAAAGAACATGGCAGCACAGCTTAGGTTTGCAAAGCTGCATTTGGGAAAACCAAAAGACTTCTTTAAAAATCTCCTTTGGACAGATGAGACCGGAGTGGAGACGTCTGGCTGCGATGCACAAAACCAAACTTCAAACTTAGCATATCAGCGCAAACACCTCATACTTACTGTCAGTCACTGAGGCGATCGCGAACTCCTTCGTATACCAAAGTATTCTAGATTCAAATGTGAGGCCATCTGTTTGACAGCTAAAGCTAAATCGGATCACCTGACAGGACAATGATCCCAAGCACAGAAGCAAATCTGCAACTGAATGGCTGAAAAGAAGAGAAACAAGGTGCTGCAATGGTCCCGTCAAAGTCCAGACCTCCTCCTGATATGCAGAGAGCTGTTCATCGACGAATGCCTGCAGACCTGCACTTGTGTTTAATAATTATAGAACCTGCTGAGGACCAAAATGATTTTCCTGTTATGCTCTGACTAGAATTACAAGACTACATATTTTCTTTTTACAGTGACGACAGCCAAATTTCCATACATTTGTTTCCCTGAAATTAAGTATTAAATATTAATTGCAACAACTACATAATTTGATCCAGTAAATTCTCAATCTAGTGTTTTGTGTCTGAGGGGAGCTTTTTTTTCCTGTTACTGTCTCTATGCTGTAATTAGTGCATGTAACAGTATTATCAGTATTTTGAGGCAGTGAGGATGAGTAATAATAAGCATCACTGTGTGTGTGCTTCTCTGCAGGACCAAGTCTTTTATATTCTCTGGCCTGTACGCTGCGATCGTATTTGGAGGGCAGCACTTCATGAGGGAAAGGCAGAGACTGAACCTGCGTCGCCCGCTGGTGTTGTGGTCACTCAGCCTGGCCATTTTCAGGTGAGTGACTCTCAAGGTCGATGCAGCTGAGACGGCTGACGTGACCTTTACGCTCAGTCAACCAAACATTTAGAATCGAGTCTTTCTGGGTAAACAGGAACATGAACTGAAAGAGGGATAGTCAAAGAAGGAACGTGTTCTGAGTGTTTGTTTGAGAAGCCACAACCAGTTTGATAACAGCTGTCACCTCAAGGTTCAACGCAAGATTTAAAGCAGTACTTCAAGAACACTGTAGACATTTCACTCACTAAGAGTCATGTCCATCTGCACATGGTATCTGTGGGGTGGAATCCAAAACTTCTCGGGGCTGACGTATAAAACTGGTTTACATTTTTGCCAATCTCCTGTTTGAGATCATCTTCTCGGAGATTTCCAGGCAGATTCCAGAGCAGCTGCATTTTTAAAATAGGACATTCCACTCGAGTTGCAGTTTCACCACAAACCTCCAATCTGAGCAGAGAGCAACCTCAGCTTCTCATTCAAAATGACCTGAATTTCATGCAAAGGATCCTTGCTGTTGATAAGAGCCAGATTTTTGGCATTTTTCACCTATAGGTAGTGGGAGATTATATCCCTGCTGCTTTATCTTCTTGAATCAAGTTGAAAGATCTCTATTTTGACACGCTGAAAGAGACCGGGGCTTCTACAAAGCAATCTTTAAAAAAACCATCTGCAGTAGAATACCTGAGAAGATTATCTAGAACAGGAAACTCCAAACAGGTTTCTGTTTATCTACTCCTTCAGTTACCAACTATCAATCTAATTTACTGATTTGTTTATGAAGATCTAGACTGTGGTATTCCCTCAGAGAAGCGTGCCGTTTTTATAAATGTAAAATCCTGCTGCTGTCACTTAAAGGCCTTACGCTGCTCCTTTCAGCCTTAGCTGTCCGCACACGGGACGCGACGGTGTTAGTGTAGGTGGTTTTTGCTTTTTACTACATCCACCCTGTTAACTCTGTTGTCCTTTAAAGGATACGTTTGTTTTGTATTACTGGTATTTTTTTGCAACCGTGTGCCAGAATGATGACACAACATCATGCACGCTTTGTTGCTTTGCTGTCATTTGGGCTTACCATGACTGTCTCGTTGATGCATTTGATTTATGTCAGATCGAAGGCCGATAGGACGATTAGTCATCAGAGAAAATGACACAGGCTGGCTCCCTGTTGGCTGCGATCCGGTTTGCAATTGTTGGAACATCAGATAAAAGCACAGGTAGTCTCTGAGGTGTGTTTGAGATGGTCTGACTGAGATTACCTATGAAATCTCCACGTCAGTGTTGCACCATTGTGCAAGTTGCTCTTTGTCATCAGTGTAATCTCAATAAACCTTTTGACATCAAGCCTTTATGGCTGCACTGTAGCAGTGATCTCTGCAGCTCAGTTATGGTTTCTTTTTTATCATTATTATTTTATGACAAACAGTAAGATGGGTTGTAAAAATGCTGCTTTCAATGCTTCATTTGTCCACAGGAGGCATGGCAGAATGATTACACTTTAACCCTTTAAGACCTACCATAGAACCAAGTCCGCCAGAGCTTATATTATATTTTTACATGCTGTGGAGCCATTTTTGGGAGCATTTCAAGTTGCTATACATCAATACAACCATTATAGCCCAGATTTTAATAATATGTCTGCATTAAGTGCATAGTAATTACATAAATTGCAAAAAGTGCAATAAACTACAAAAAAAATTGAAAATCGTTTTTGTTTTTTTAACATATATTTCTAGTTAGAGAAATTTAAGAGGCTTATCCCTCAAAACTGTAAATACAAAAAAGTTTCCCACCACAGGAAATTTATTTTAAGTGTCTTCATAGTTTTATTTTTGAAATACACCAATTTTCATACACTGCAGGAAAAACGAAAATAAATATTATTGTGCAAATTTGCAAAAAAGCAGCATATGCATCAAAATAAACTATTTCCAGCAGTGCAATATGAGTCCTAAGCATCCCAGAAACCACACAGAAAGTCATAAAGTCAAAGATAACTTTTAAAAACACCAGTATAGGTTCATGAGGCCCAGTTGGTAAAAAAAACCCTACATTTTCGCAAAAATGACGTCACTTCCGGTTTTGGGCAGGTCATGGTGGACATGCAAAAGTTCACGCTGACGTCTATTCCAACGTAGGAAGTGTTACAAACAGCTGATCGGATCGGCAAAGCGTGTTTCTGGAATATTATGTTTTTGTTGCTGCAAGTGCTTTTTTATGCAGTTTTTGCAAAGCTATATGTGGAAGGAAACTGTGACCGAGGACAAGCTGATGGCATAAGATGTAAGTACAACTCCTCTGGTTTCATATGCAAAAAAAATTATTGCGCTAGCTTACGTGGTTGCAGAGCTACCGGGATTTAAAAATAGTTATGCAAAACAGAGCGTGCTGCTCCGACCGGTTTTAAAGGATTAACACATCAGGGCTGCCAGTTGAGACGATCCCTGTTTTTACTATAAGGATGAGAAAACAGTCTCTGTCCTAGGAAAGTGGTGAAAAATATGAAACCAGTAAAGCGGTGTAATTTACTAAAAGAAGTGGCTGAGCCTCAGTGGTCCTAGCTGTTGGCTAATATGTCCTTGTTGTGTTTCCTCTGCAGCATCGTAGGAGCGGTCAGGACCGGAGCTTACATGCTGCACCTCCTCACAAACAACGGCTTCAAACAGTCGGTGTGTGACAACAGCTTCTACAGCGCTCCCCTCACCAAGTTCTGGGCCTACGCCTTTGCCCTCAGCAAGGCCCCCGAGCTGGGTGAGACTTCATCTGATCTCCTAAATGTCAGAATATTACTCATATGAATGAAGCACATACTGAAATCGAACCTATTCAAAGACCACCAGCTTCCTTATTTCTTTGTTATTGAATTAAGGTGAAGCAGGACCTGTTTACACTATAGGAGCTCCACGCAACTCAGAAGAAACACTGTTTTAATCATATTAAGGGTGTTAGCATTAGCTAAAACCACGATGAGGCATAAAGTGCTGTGCAAAAGTCTTGATCCACCCCTCATCTCTTTGTATTTTGCTTCTAAGGAGCCAGACTTTCTTGTAATGTAATGTAATGACCTTAAAAAAGGTCTTAATCAGGACTTTCTGAAGGTCTCTCAAAACTTTTCTTTGGTTCTGTCCTTAACACTGACCTATGAATCATTCAAACATAAATGCATATAACTCAAGGGATGAACCTGTGATCCATCCATCCATCCATCCATCATCCATGCTTCCATTTTTTATTTTGTTTCTTGACACGTTGTTACTACTAACCGTGCAAAACCACGTCGTTTGTTCCCATTTAATTAGGTGCATCTGTGCAAAATGCAAAGGTAACAGTTTATTTGCAACAACAACGTGATTCCCAAAGAGCTGCCAGCTGAAAACTTGGCTTTTTTTTTGGCATGATGTGCAGTAAAAAAAATCAGTGAGAACAGGTCTGATGGAGCGATGAGATGAGTGTCTACAGCCATCTGTAAAGCACGGTGGAGGCTCTGTCATGGTTTAAAGCTGCATTTCAGTGAGTGGTGTGGATTTTTTTTTCAAAATTAATGTAACTGTGAACACAAGAATATTAAGTCAGAGCTTCACCCACCATGCAGGACTGCCTGGAACACATGTGATCGGCAGCAGCTTCTTTTTTCAATAAAAGATGATCCCAAACATGCTGCCACTAAAGTAAAAGTTTACCTGAATTGAAAAAAACAACAACAACACACATACAGTGACAGTCATCAGTCATGGATCGTACCAGATAAGTTATTGTTATAGTTGTGCAAACCTTTCTATTTCCATGTATGTTTGCATGTTTCACCTGCCTTCCTCGCAGAATGTTAAGTAATGAGGGTTGGTGCAAGACTTGTACGCACTGAAATAGGGCTGCCACGATTACATAGTCGACGCGTCGTTTGAAGCTTTGTAAGATCACAAAAGACGCAGGAATAAGTAGTAAGATTTAAGAGTGTAATAACGGACTGAAACAGAAGATGGCAGCACTGCATGTACAAGGATGCCAGCTGCCGTTAAATCCCGAAGACGAAGAAGCTGTGTCCCAGAATTCATAGCGCAGCCCAGCTCAGTTGCCAACGGCCAGCGGCAGCTAGTTAGTTTTAATATTACTCTTATTGTTTTTTCTGGGTCACAAAATAAACGTTTAACATATTTTCAGGCGAGAATGTAGCTGTGTAAACCTCAAACATCTGCTCAGTTTATCAAGACACCACATATTTTCAAAAGCGCTCTGACGTTTTTGGAGACGTCTGTTACCCACTAGCTCGATAGCTAGCCGGGGGCTAGGCTAACTAGAGCCCGTGAGCACACCGGACTCCTGGCAAATCGTTTTCAAACCCACCGCTGTCTTTGGCTACTCAGGTTAAATATATATAAGTCACTTAGATAACTTAAAAATGTTATTGTTTGGATTTTTTTTTTAGTATTTTATTTGTTCCTGAGTAAATCGGTTTGGCTGAGATGAAAGTTATAGTTTTTACACAGCTGAATAAACGTCAAGCAGACAGCTGATTATCAGAAGTGTGAGATGCTCGAGAATATACTCCGGTGTCCTGTTATATTTTAGATAGCAAGGAGTTTATTAAACTTCACCGAAACAATCTGCAAATTTCATTAAAATTTAATAAGCTATCATCTTGTCTTTATTTTTAGTTAGCACATACCTTAAACACTTAAAGCTGTAAGCTAATGATAGTTATATAAGAGCAGATGCTGCTGGTGCAATAAGCTGTACGTTTTACGTCCAATGGATGATGATCTGATTAGTGACTAGTCGATTATCAAAATAATCGTTTGTGGCAGCCCTACACTGAAAACATGTAAAAGTGTAAACATGTTGGATGTTTTTCAGTCTTTGTTCCAAAAGGATCTAAATTCAAACTGGATTTTTTTTCTTGCTCAGCTACTTTAAGAATGAAATGATTTGCTCAGTGTAGATTAAAGTGTGGGCCACTGTGCAGTAAATCCATCAGCAGGTGATTCCCTTAAGAGCTGAAATAGAGGCAGATGCTGAGCTGGCAAGAAAAGTCCATTAGCGCACAGCTGATACTGTACAAGCAATGTTTCCTCAGCTGCAGACAGGAAGGATACGTCTGCTTCCTACTGCAGGATAAGGACTCTTTATAGAGACTCAAATGAGCTTTAAATTAGAAATACAGGTTGTTCTGTTTTATAACAACTTCGTGGGTTTCACCAGCATCTGTATTTGTACTTATCAAAGTAAGCTTTGTGAGGAGGTTTGTCTGTGTAAGCTAAACCCTTTTATAAGATCAAACATAAACCCACAAATCTGTGATGGATGCTCACGAAGCTGTAAGCTAACTGCTTGTGCTGCCTTGTTGAAAGTCTCTGTGCTCCTCATGTACCTGTAAGGCCGTCATAAAATTTAGTACATCCCCTCCTTCAAACACTGTAAGTGAAGTCAGGCTTTATTGGAGCTGCGTTAAACTTGATACACAGTCAGGTCCTGTCAGGTATTTCACTTTTTCTGTAGGTTTTTAAAAATATTTTTCCTGCTCTCACACAGCAATTTTCCATCTTTTGTGATAACTAAAGTACATCTGGTGTTATTAATCATGACTCAGTTGCTGAGGGGTCGAGGTTTGGTGCTCGGGTGCGGTTTTATTTAAACGATTTCCTCTCTGCCGCCTCTCTCAGGAGACACCGTGTTCATTGTCCTGCGGAAACAGCGCCTCATCTTTCTGCACTGGTACCACCACATCACCGTGCTGCTTTACTCCTGGTACACCTACAAGGATAACCGGGCGGGCGGCTGCTGGTTCGTGACCATGAACTACATGGTTCACTCTGTCATGTACACGTACTACGCCGCCAGAGCGGCCGGCCTGCGGGTGCCGCGTCCCTTCGCCATGGTCATCACGGCCTTGCAGATCCTGCAGATGGTGATGGGCCTGGCCGTGCAGGGCCTCGTGTACCACTGGATGCACGAGTTGCACTGTCCGTCCCACCAGGACAACATCGTGTGGGGCTCTCTCATGTACCTCAGCTACTTGATCCTCTTTGCCTACTTCTTCTACAACACCTACCTCAAAGGCTCCCCCAGCGACAAAGTGTCCAAGAAAGAGTAGCGTGCCTCCCTGTGCTCGAGGTCGTATTAAAGGCTCTCAACATCCTCCTCTTCTGACTGCAGCTCAGAGAGGAGGACGATTTGGAGCATTTTAATATGATCTCACGATGAAAGCGAGGAGATTGAGGGGCATTTCTGTAACTGTGTTTGACTAAAAATAGCGCTGTCGTCATTTAAACGATTGCCTTGTTTACTTAAACTCCTTTATCTAAAAACAGCCATATGAGGGCCAAATACTGTCAGAGGCGACTGACACTTGTTCCTGTGTTTTTAAAGAAGAAGTCATTGATTTATATGTAAGAAGAAATGCTTAATTTTACTTTAATTGAGTGAGGAAATGATTCGTTTAGCTCTAGTTAGCTTAGCATAAAGGCTGGAAGCAGACTTTCCTTTCCCTGGAAAACTGACTTATTTAAACTCTGCATCTTTCTGTTTAACCTGCAAATTAACCAAAACATAAAAGCAACAGATTCTTGACTCCAGCTCTAACAAACATCTTTTACAGACAGGATCCTGTTAAAGCATTTACACACCGCCTGCTCACTGCCTTTATGCTCGACTAGGATAAACAATCTGCACCAAATGTTGAACTAGCCCTTTAAAAGTGACACGGGGCAGGTACTAATCTGATGCCGTAAAAACGAGCATCACGTGGCGCCTGCAGGCGCAGAAACTGTAACACCTGTCTCCACCTGTGCAGGTTAGCAGGTAACAGGGAGTGAAGACTAATGCACTAATGGCAAAGGAATGTTTTCGTGCACGTAAACGTGCAGGAAGAAAAGCGATACCAGTTCAGTTCGGTGTAATTTTTAAAATGCTGTCACCACTTTACCTTCATCTGAAAAGAAAGCCTTGCTCCGCTCAGTTTCCCTCGCTGGCTTATACCTGCCTCAACTTGTTAGCTTAGGTTGTTTTTTTTGTTTGTTTTTTTTAAGGTGTTGGTTTGAATCCAGGTGAAGTTTCTGAGTCTGAGAGCACAACAGTGAAGTGACCACATTCTTATAAAACAAACACTTAGAGCGGTTAAATTTAGTGTTGCTGCTAATGCCGTCCACAGCGTGCGTTGCTTTGCTTCACCCTTTACTGCAGGTGATGCACTGACCACTAATAAGTACCTCATGCAACCCAGCTTT
The DNA here is from genome assembly GCF_963576455.1 of Neolamprologus multifasciatus. Taxonomy (NCBI): domain Eukaryota; kingdom Metazoa; phylum Chordata; class Actinopteri; order Cichliformes; family Cichlidae; genus Neolamprologus; species Neolamprologus multifasciatus. Next base: position 4,311,051 of record NC_140446.1, on the reverse strand, counting down.
CCTCTAACATAGACAATATTTATAGCCGCTTTCACCACGCGTACACTCTGTAAGACGAGGCCTGAGTGAGTTCCTCAGATGAAAGCCGTTCCAGCTCAAACAGCTGACAGGAAGTGCGTTAAACCAGACGTCCTCCTGTCCCTGTCGTTTGGGTTGTTTTCACATGTTTACGCACTTTACAGTACATGTTTTTTAACGTTTTATAAGAGATGGAACGATTCACTGTTGGGACGCAGTTTCCTGAACCTTGTCTTCTGTGCAGCTGTGCAATGGATTTAAAAAGGAGACGTGTAGATGTGATGGAGATGCAGACCTGAAGCTTTAACTCAGACGTTTAACAAAAACATTCTTTTATTAAAGGCGATAAAAAGCATCTGAAAACTGTTTGCACTGTTTCTCTGAGCAGCAGGAGTTAAACCAGAGTCTCGTGTGAAGTGTTTAGCAGACAAACAAAAAGGATAAACTGAACATAATGTGACGTAACAGGAGACTTTTGTATCTTGCAACTCCTACGAGGTCCGACCACAACGTTTGCCTTCTTGCCGACACTTGATTCCTGATGTTTGTGTTTAGTTAGGAAAAAAAAGCTTTATTTTGATCCATCCTTTGTGACTTTGCCCTGTGCTCATGTTGGTTTTGGTTATTTATTTTCCTTCTGTGCTTTAAATTATTTGAACAAACTGATGCCAAACATACGGCAGATGACGAGGACCAAATTTATGTGGCGATTGCCGCTGACTGTGGTGCTGCTGCTCTTTATGACCTGCTGAAGAGGCCACAGGGCGCTGGTGTCTGTTTTTAGATGAGAAGGATGTTTTCTTTACGTTTTCCAGCAGGTGTGAGGTTTACTTGGCAGGTGTCACATTAGGAAGCGGGTTGAGTTCAGTTTGCTCCATCCACGCTCGTGCTTGCACCACTTCGGAGGGTGAACTGCGACGGTGTTCGTGTTTAAAGTTGCGCAGCACGTTTTCAAACCACGTCCTGTTTAACGGGCCTGCGCTCGCCACAGAAGCTGCTCGCCCTGGTTGGAAACGTGTGTGCTGAGCGCTGTGGTTTAAAACCTGCGTGGAAGCTTTTGACTTGGTGTGACGGAGCTGATTTTGTGTTTGTGTCTGTAGTTGAATTCCGATTGTTCAGGACTTTGTGGATTAGTTTGTCACGCTGACGCACCTTCCGTAACGACGTAGTTCTGATAAAAGCACCGTTTTCAGATGCACTTATTGTTTCAGCATCAACCAGTTCTAGTTGTTTTTATGTGATTTAATGTAAAGAGCACTGAACACTGTTTGAAACTGCCTGCTTTTTAAAATCTGACACATTGTAACGCTGTTAACTTGAACTTGGTGTGCCAAACATGCTTCTGTTTATTTTCTGTCGTGCTTTACTTTGTTTTGTTGTCTGTGCTTCATGTTTCCTGCTGATTTTTACTCCCTGTGGTTTCTACTGGAAAAAGGGCTTCGTGTCGAAACGTTATAATAAAAGTTTCTCTGTTTGTTGTTTCAGGGGTGAAATATTTTCACTGTGGAGAAGAATATCTGTTTAAATAGAAGACGGACAAACTCGCCACAAACATCAGCTGTTTGATTTTCCTTTATTAAGATTATCTTAAAAAATATAAAGCACATATTCAAGCCTCTGACAGGCATGTGTGATAAAGCCAGGACTTCAGTTTGTCTTTTATTTTCTTTTTATTGGCACATACATTATAAACATATTTAATTGCTTTTATTTAACTAAACAGCAGCTCTTGAAATTTAAAAGCAATCTTTTGCAAGATTGTTGAGTCTTAATCGTAGACGAGAGCCAAACTCAGGCATACACAGCTTAATGTAAAATGCATTTCTGAGATGGTGATGAGTTCTCAGTGACCTTGACAGGTTGTAGCGTGAAGCCCTTTGAAGGTCACGGGTCTGAAAAAGTGCCGTATAGATGGCAGTCTCCCATTACTCTGTTATTCAGGCCTGAATGTGGCAACTCAGCGACCGTGAGAGAATTTTTTAAAAAAGGTTTGTGTACATGCGACATAACGCCTCCCATCACTTTATTGGTCGCAAATAAAATGCCAGAAAGTGCCATAAACAGTTTAGGTGTCTGCAACAGCTGTGGGAAAACAACTAAACAAAGATTTAAAGAGATATATACAGAAGATGTGAAATAGAAAATATTTAAGGCTAAAACACACTTCTAATTTGATCATATATAAGGTTTAATATAAGGTGAATTCCTTGACCGACGGCGTTATTGGAAAACTTCTGAAACTGCTGTTCAATGAAGCTTTTATGATGCTCACGCTGTTCCTGTGTATTCGTGTTGGTTTTATTGGCATTGCTAAGAAGGTGATGGTTCAGTTTCATTTATTATTGCGATCATAGTGCATGTTTACGGGATGGGGAAAAATGTATAATAGGATTGTGTTAAATTGTAACCATGCATTACAGAGGAAAGAAAATGTTTAAAGAGAGAAAGATAATATATAACATGTCAAATCTAAATATTAGGTCTTAAAAATAGATTTTTCAGTTCTAGTCATTAAAGCGAGCTCTGTAAGAAAATAAATATGATCCCAAAAGTACAGAAGTATGTAAACAAGGCTCTCATTATACTCACATTGGACACAGATGTGTATTTTCTGTATAAATTTGTGTGAGTCTAAAGGATAAATTGACTGATGAGCACACAGTGGCTCTACAGTCTCTGATGATCAGAAGCTGTTAAATCCCCGTGAAGCTTTTAAACTAGAGGAACTTGTCTTGCTGACACAGTTAAACCACACCGGCCCCCTGCAGCTCTCCAGCTCGCAGCACACTGCCCTACAAACGTCCAAGCTGAGCCGAGAGCTCTCTGGGAGGTCGTGGGTTGATGGAAGACAAAGCTCTGCCTGCTCAGCACATTATAGTCTTGTAGCCGTGGGTGGTGACCCCAGAGGACCGGGAGGAAAGACACACAGTGGAGGAGCCGAGAGGGAAAAGCTTTAAACTCGTCACAGAGGGTTTGAGTCACGACAACAGTGAGATTTTTCTGCGTGAACACCACCAGCTCGTGTTCAGCTCGGCTCTGTGATGGAAAGCAAACTTTTTATGAAACTTACAGAAACGAGTCGCATTGTTAGGAGCTGAATGTGTGCAGTGCGCAGAAGAGGACAATCATCTCATACAAACACAAGCTGTTACAGCAGTTTGTGTTTGTGCAGGAGCTCACTTCATGAAACATGATGTAGTGTTTAAAGTAATTAAAGATATCCTTCACATTAACACATCCAGCACTGTAATTACACATGATAAACTAACTGTATAATTACATATGTTTTAATCATCGTGTTCATATTTATTAACAATTATAACCTGTAACATGAGATTAGACTGATAAAAAGTACCCTGAATGGTTAAATGGAGGCATACTTACATGTTTAACCCTTTTTTAAGTACAATAAATAAACTCCTATTTGTAATCGAGTACTTCTGCATGTTAAATAATAAACTCCGTCTGTCTGTCCACGTTTATTTAAATTGCTGTAACAATATAAAATCATAATTTCTTTATTTTCGAGGACTTTCTTCATCCTGACGCTCTGTGGCTGTTATTGCAGTCTTTGGCGCCCTCGTGTGGCAGGAGGCTGTCATTACCGCTTTCTCCACATGTGCGCCAAACTATACGTCAGCGGTGCGTTTGTTTCTTACTACACTACACAATGTAACGAAGAACAGCTGTGCGAGCCTCTGCACAGGCGGGCACGCGAAGAAGCACGTGAGGCAGCCTCCAGGTGCCGCCACAAACCTGGTTAATCTGAACTTCATGTGTTTCCTTGTGAGGGTTTGCAGCATTGGTTGCTTGTTTTGTTGGGAAAATGCAGGCATGTGGTTGAGTATTTTTCAGTTTACTTTATATGGGTACAGCATTAATTCAAAATAGGGTCACAGCTCTTTGTTCTTTGTTTCAGGAAGCCTGTGGCTGATTGTTTTTACCATGTAAAAGATGAAAATACTCATCTTCTCTGATTGGCCTTACCTTGCGGCCAATTATTTCACAATAAAGTTTCACCCCACGAGGCGCCTCTTTGACCCAACCATAGACCACAGATTTTTCTTGGAACAATCTGTGGAATAACCTTTCTGAGAAAACCCCAGAGCCCCTTCAATTTCATGGCTTTTTAGTAAAATGAAAAGGTTTTATTGATTCTTTTCACTATTGATTCATCTGCAGGGACCTGCAGGGTGTTTTTAAAAGGGACACACTGATAAACTGTGTTTTCCTACAGCAACCAGCTGCAGATGTTATTGTGTCTTTTTCTTTACTTAGCCTCTGTTGGACGACAAGACAAGACAAGACAAGACAGGCTTGTATTTATTGAACTTTTCAGGCACAGAGGCTTCATTTACACTATTGCCATCCTCTCTCCTTTCATTGTTTCTTTCTATTAAAGTTAACGTTACTAATGAATTTCTTTAAATCTGCACCATGACCCAAGCAATCTGTTCTCTCCGACCCCCCCACTGATGTTCCTAATCTGCTGTGACCATCCGAAGCTGTTGGTAACCGAGTAACAGGTGTAAAATTTTTCCTTTTAAGTCTGTGAAGGTTCTCAGTCATCCAGGTCATCGTAGTCAAAGGAGCTTGCAAAGAAAAGCGTCTGGACTTCTTTACGTTGCTTGAAGACGTTCAAATGGTCAAATGGTGGGGAGTCCCACTAGGTTTAAATCTGGGACTCTCCACCATTTGACCTTAGAACTGAAGAAGCTTCTGGGATGAGAGGTGAAACGTCTTCAAGCAACTTAAAGAAGTCCAGACGCTTTTCTTTGCAAGCTCCTTTTAAGGTAAAAACCAGCAGAAATAGGAAGTGTGCTTAACTGTATTTACTTCAATTATCCCTATAATTGAATTTCTAAACAAAGCAATGGACGTTTAACAGTTGGTATCACTTTTATTTCTTTATTATCCATCCATCCATTACTTAGCTGTGTCTACTATTTTGCATGTACTTTGAAGACTTTGTGATTTGGGGGTTTAACTAAGAGTTACTTTGTTCTGATTAATTTGTGGACATGTCTCAGTTTGTCCCTACGGTGTACTTAATCTGGTATTATAAAAGAAGAAATAAGTATATACAGAGAGCCTTTCATCTGACTGAATGAATTTGTTAAAGCATTTGCACAAATATAACCAATAATTATGGACCTATTAAACCTCTGCCAGCCTAAAGTGATAAAAAGTATTACATCAAACGATTCAACTTTAATTCCTTCAGTGTTAATAACAGTCGCCTCAAACTGGCTTATATTATATATTAGATAGAGAACCCCAACAATCATTTACAAGTAGCATTTGGCGACACTGTCTTTTCACAGGAAGAGACTTCTAACAGAACCAGAATTGGAAGGGACAGTGAAGAGAAGAGAAAAAACAAAAAACATAGCGGAAGTGGACAAAAGTTAAAGACACGCAACAAAGTTGAACTCGGATCAGCTGATCTCACTGCCAGCTCAGCTCAGATCTCATATATGGTTTATTGATTAAGCTGCTTTAGCCTTCTCACAGTTGCTGTGCGTCAGCGAGCCACTTTGCAACCCACCTCCACTCGACCTCCTTTCCTGCTCTCAGACCTCCCCCACTGCCGTTCATACTACACCAAAATAGTTAAGTAACATATAAACAACTGACTGGTAGAAAAGTTCCTATTTTTTACTTTCCCCTATAAAAATGTCTATTTTTATAGAAAAATAAATCTCTGTGAATTAACCAGAACTTTATGTTTTATATTCGTACAGGACAGTCGGGCCAGTGAGCTTACCAGAGCTTTTTCTGTATTTTGACTAATTTTATTTATAGAAAAATCACGACATGCTGTTGAAATTACACTTTTAATCTCAGGGATTGCTGTTATAGATACACTAAAGGGGAGTTTCAGTGGCTTCCCACTCAAAATCAAAGTGGGCTGTATGTGGTCTACCGTGTAAAACGAGTTTGACATCCATGGTTAGATCAAAGTTGTAACACCAGGTCTAAATTTCTGCAGATACAAATATTAGTTTTGAACTCAATTTAGTAAAACGTGGAATTAAACTATGTTTTTTCCCCTGTTTTCTCTTTATGAGATATATTGTAGTGGTTGTAATGACAGAAGAAAGTTGTGAGACGTCATTTTATTTGACTTTTTCGGATTTCTGTGGATAATTTTTCATGTCTTTAGCTCTCAAATGCTCATTTCAATAAGATGTTTAGAGAGGTGGAACTTCTTAAAGCTCATTCAACCTGACAGTGACCTTTTCTCATACATTCAGGTTTTCCCAGTGAAACATCTGGAACAAACTTTGCAGAATCCTGACTAAACTCCGGGCTCAGCAGCCCCGGATGTGCAACTTGTCTGACTGCAATCAATTAGTGAAATTAGTTTCCTGGAACACGCAGAAGTCCAGTTTGCCCACCCACACCCGTGTTTTAGACTCAGAAAACATGAAAAAAGTGGCAGAGATTTCCCAGAAGCAGTGCGAGCTTTAAAGCAGCGATGACTGTCGGGTTAGAATAACCTTCGCCTCCACCCGCGTGGGTGGGAGGAGCTACCAGTCACCGACTCCAGCTGCTTTCTTCACCTCCCACCACAGCTCAGCGGGCTGCCTCGGGAGCAGGATCGTACCGACGCCACCTCATCCGTCTCCTCTCCCGATCCCGATGAAGTGATACACCTGCAGCCACGTTTGGACGATGAAACATCAGAAACACCAGCTCGGCCTCACTTTTCAGCAACTTTTCCCCGAGTCTGGAGGAGCTGGGAGGAGACGCGGAGACTGAGGAGCTCTCGCTGAGCGGCAGAGGTAGGATCCTGAAGCTGTGCATCTCAGGTTGTCATGCATCTAAAGCATGAAGGCCAGCTGTTCAAGCTCAGAGTGGTTAATGAGGTCAAATAGACGCACAGCAGGACACGAATAATCTGAAATTACAGACTAAATTGTGGCAATAATTAAAGATTTTATAATAACTTAGGACTTAATGTTAGTCAGTTTTTATTGCACGTGATTACCTGTAACCTCAAAGGCTGTGTTAAAAAATAACGCACGTGTTGCAGTTTCTATGTGATTTTTAACAAAACACGCCTAAAATAAAAAAGAAGAAAAAACCTAAAAATGAATTTCAAAATGTCAAAATCTGACTCAGCTTGTGTTTTCAAGTCAAGTTATTATACATGAAAATTTACATTTATCACGTCAGATAAACGAGTTAAAGCTGAACGTTTACAGGCAGATTGAATATAGAATATTTCATGTTTAATGTAGGATTTAATAAGATAATTGAATACTTTGCAGGTGAAAATCTGTATTTTCCCCCTTAAAACAGGTGGAAATAAGCCGACACCGGTTATAACTGAGGATAAAGTGTCAAACGTACCTTTTGGACTTTAAGTGTGAAATTAAAAACAGAAGCGATGATTTGTAAATCTCATAAAACAATAAGGTGAACCTGAAAGTGATGCCAGCAACATGTTTATCACTGTGCAGCATCCTCTCTTCCTTTAACAACAGCTCATAAACATCTGGAGCAGCTGCTGGGCTCGTGGGAGAGGGATGTTGTCCCGTTCTGGTTTGAAACCTGAATATACTTAGAGCTGAGGGTCCTTCTCCTCTTTGGTCTGGAGGATTTTTTGATTTGTGTGATTACAGAACATCTTAACACTTGTTTTAAATTAGCTTTGTTGATGTTGCTCGAACATGTTTGCTCTTCTACGCACGATCGACCTTTAACCTGCGTTTATACGGCACAGTGAGCTGAGTTCACAGACAGAGATTTCTGGAAGTTTTCCTGAACCCATCCAGTGATTTCCATGACAGAATCATGTCTGGTTGTGACGCAGTGCCGCCTGAGAGCTGAAGATCACGGCCAGCCACTATTGATTTTTAGCCTTGTCCCCTGCGCACAGAGATTCCTCCAGATTCTTGGAATCAGTCGGTGACATTATGCGCTGTAGATGTCCCGAATGTTGCTGCCATCAAATTCAATTTTTTCAACAATTTTATGTGTTTTCTTTGTTCTGTTGTGAATAAAATAAGGCTCTATGGGATTTTCTTTTAACAGTGTCCCAACTTTCTAGGAATTGTTTGTTTAACAAGTAACACTCAAGTTATGTGCTGAGCCCTAAATGTGCATATTTTTAATGAATGACTGGCAGTAATTCACTGAACTCTGTAAAGTTCAAACTTACTGTGCTTAATCTGTGACAGGACGATAACATGTCCAAGGACAGAAACTGTGATAACTCGGCCAAAACATAAATCAGTGTCCTGTATAAAAAGGTTTCAGTTTGGTGTGTGGACTGAGAGCTGCTCTATAGTTTTAGATGTTTATTTAGGAAAATAACCATACAGACAGAAGCAGGACTGGGAGCATTGGCCCGTCGTTTTCACAGGTTACTGTTTGTTTCGCTCTGTGTGGTGAAGTGATGAAGGTACAAGTTTGACAGCTCCTCATCTCTGCTGCAGGCCGCTACATCGGACCTGCACGACAGACATAAAACACGTTGTTCAAGATGTAATATTCTCCCCCTTACATCACTGCAAGGGGACTGCACATCTCTCGCAGATGTCTTGTTTTGTTCAACCGACACTCCAAAATTCAAAAGACGTTCAGCTTATGAAACATAAAGTAGGGAAAAGCCGCAAACCCTCACTTTTAACATAAGATATACTCTAAAAACTGCGAAACTCCAAGCTTACAGCAAACAATAAACGCAGCAGCTTTAGTAAAACAAGAATCGCTTGAGAAGTTAAAGTGCAGTATGGCAACACAAACCAAGAAAGAAATGAACCCAGTGAGTAAAAATCTAAATGAAAGACAATAAATCATAAATATGCACGTAATATGGCAAAGAGCTCTAAAGGTTTTATTTGATTGAAACTGAATATAAAGCAGTGCAGGTTTCGGTAAATGTGGAAAAAAAGGACCAAAAATATTGGAAGACAATAAAGTGGTGTGGTATAGGGAAGTATAGAGGAAAGTTCAGTATGGGAATTTTATAGATGGATTAAAGAGCTAATTACCAATCAGGAATCCTGATTTCAGGATTTGTGATTGTAATATTTGTACGTTTGTTTTCCCTGACTGATTGTGTCTGCGCTCCTTCAGGTCCGTAACGAAGCCTGTGTCCGTTGGGTGTCGTTTGCGGCGGAGATCGCCTGGCGCCCGTCATGTCGCCTTGGATGATCCTTCCCGTCAGCCTGCCTGTCTTCATCATCACAGGAATATGGGTGGTGTGAGTACCTCCGAGTAAACAAGCCGCGCAGCAGCATCTGCAGGAGGTTCCCGTGTCTGTTTGTGCACTCAAAGTTTAAATATGTATTTAAAGTTCAGCTCTCGAAACGCTCCCGTAAACATTTACTTCTTTTGGATAAGATTAGGACTCGTTAGGGTAAATACATTCAGCTGCTTCCTCTTTAAATACGAGCCTTGGAATCAATAAGTGCGTAGTGATGAAGGTGATCTTTCTTCCTCTAAAAGACAACTCGCGAGTCAAGCTGTCTGCACACGAGTGTGGTCACACATGTTATCTGTTATCCCTGCTGCGGTCACCATGATGTTGACTGACGGTGCAAAGTTCATGCATGTGAAATGTTTTCCTTTTTTGGAAGCCAGAAAAAACGCTTAGTCTTCATTTCAGGAATTTGCAGGCGAAGAGTTGTTTTAAAAATCCTCCCCGGCTGGAGTTAATGCTTGTTCCTGCAGGCATAAGAACTCCTGAAAAGAGACCCAAGAACCTCTGTTTGTGGTTAACTGCAGTTCCTCTGATAGCCACTAGAGGCAGCCATCAAAGGTGAGCCTATCCCAATAGGCTCTCATGTTAAAATGACCAGCATGTTTGCAGCCTGCTCTGAAAAACTGTTTGTTCTGTCCTGCTAATGACACTTGGATATTTCTTCATAGCTCACCCATTTAAATGCTTTAAGGCTTAAAGTTTAACATTGTTAAGGGTACGGCTGCTGGGCGATAGGTGGATGCCGACATCCACTAGCCGCCTGCAAGGCTTCACCTCTTGCCTGTGTTTGTGCTGCTGTCACTTTTGGAGCATTTTTAATAATTATCTGATAAATTTTGTGTTTTTTGTGCGGTTAATTGTCACAAACCATCCAATAAGTCTGTGCTTCAGTTGTGTGATTCAAATTCTAGAATTTTATCCATATTTTTAAGACTAAATATACATTTTAACTTTCTCGAAGGTGATGAAAGTTAATCGTTTTTAAAAAAAATAAAATCTAAGATTTCATCTCTCTTTAAACAAAACTGCGAAAAGTCTCCCACTAAAAACAAATCTCACAATTTTGCATTTATCTTAAATCATCATTGACCAGAGTCCATTGAATTTAACATTTTTTCACTGTACTTTATGGAGAATTGTTTAGGGAAAATGTACATGTAATCAAATTACTTAAAGTCAGGATTTTGATATGCAATGTCCTGTTTTGATCCTTAAACCAGGATAAAACTGATAAAACCTCATCAAGTAACAGAGCTCCCAGCAAAAAAGCAAATAAAAACATAAACAAAAGGAGCTGTTTCCTTTGATCACCACACAAGTCCCTGAAGAGACCAGAATACTTTTCTAATACTGGATTCTTGGTGTAACCTTTTAATGAAATGTAATGGTTAGTTGGAGGCTCATTTCTGTGCATGAAAAGGTCAGTCAATAATAATTAACGTATAAAAGTCAGTGTAGGATTGTGTAAGTCTATCAAGAGTGGCACAGATGACTTATTACTCATCCCTCATATGATCTCTTGAGGAAAAAAGCTATCCAACATCTGTGCTCCCAGGCTGGATAACCTCTGGATAACGCCTTCTTGCACTTTCTATAGACTGGGATGCTGGGAAACAGCTGATTTCCCGTCTTTTCCTCTCAAAGTGTGAGAGGATTCACAGTGTCCTTTGTTAAATGAGTGCGAGAGTTCTTCACGCCGGGCCTCTAAAGCTTGAATCTGTAATCCCCCTCCTCCTGCTGTTTTTTCAGGCACGTCGACACCTGTCTGTTTCTGCCTTTGAATGCTTTGTCAGCTTTTGTCATGTCCTAAAAACTGCACAGCTCTGGGCAGCTGTGTGAGGCTTTTTGCGGGAAAAGTTTTACAGGATTTACAGGTTTGAGTTTTACACTTTAACCAAAGCGAAGTAAATTATTGATATCAAGCTGAAATGTGTCACATCTGAAGGGAGAAATGACTTTTCTTTTTTTGTTTCTTTAACTCGTTCTTTGTATTAAAATCAGTAATAGGTCCCAAAACATCAGCTAGAGCTGGACTGTTGCATGCTGCACGTTTATTAGGAGGTGGGCAGGGTGGTGGTTTATGCTCATATTTTGACCTCTGCAGTGAATCCATGCACGTGGCCATTGCCAGGATTCACGCTTGGGCTGATGCATTGTGTGTTGAGTATCTTGTGAGTTTTTTCCCTCATGGGTCAGTTTGTGGTCAGTTTCACTTTTTGTTTTTTTTGGCAAAAATGTCCGTCAAGTTTTTTTCACTTCTTTGTACTTTTCCTCATATCTAGTTTTGGTAATCTCCCTCCATGAATTTACTGACACGTGTGAGTCCTGATGCAGAGGCGATGATTGTTGAACTGGCCGATCACAATAGTTGCAGGCTACGTCTACACTGATCCGGATACATTTGAAAACGGCGTTTTTGTCTAAAAACGCTCCACAATATCATTTTCAGTCATTTTCACAGAGTTGTGCGTCCACATTGAAACGGCCAAAAACGCTTACAGTCCAGTACTGCTCATCCGTGAAACGCAAGAAGATTCAACCTGCCTCATTTCTGTCTGCCGTTTATTTACTTTCTGGTGTTGTGCCAAAAAGTGATTGTCTGCTGAAAACTGATTTCCAATGTTTCTGTGTATTTTTTATGTGTAATATCATTACTTATGTTGGTTTAGACTTCGGTGAACAACGTTTACAAAGGGGTTATATATAGAATTTTAAAATTATCTGTTTTTTCAAGTATCTTTACAACTCTGTGTTATTGTACTTACATTATAATCAATCCGGTCCTTTATCCCCACTTAAAATATTTTTACAGAACTATTGTAATATTTGCTGCCATTTCTGCATGAGGGATGCATTTGACATATGTTTCACATATTATAGCCCAACAAGTTACTTATAGCAGTTTAACCCTTTAAGACCTACCATAGAACCAAGTCCGCCAGAGCTTATATTATATTTTTACATGCTGTGGAGCCATTTTTGGGAGCATTTCAAGTTGCTATACATCAATACAACCATTATAGCCCAGGTTTTAATAATATGTCTGCATTAAGTGCATAGTAATTACATAAATTGCAAAAAAGTGCAATAAACTACAAAAAAATTGAAAATCGTTTTGGTTTTTTTAACATATATTTCTAGTTAGAGAAATTTAAGAGGCTTATCCCTCAAAACTGTAAATACAAAAAAGTTGCACAAAATAGTTTCCCACCACAGGAAATTTATTTTGAGTGTCTTCATAGTTTTATTTTTGAAATACACCAATTTTTATATACTGCAGGAAAAATGAAAATAAATATTATGATGCAAATTTGCAAAAAAGCAGCATGTGCATCAAAATAAACTATTTCCAGCAGTGCAATATGAGTCCTAAGCATCCCAGAAACCACACAGAAAGTCATAAAGTCAAAGATAACTTTTAAAAACACCAGTATAGGCTCATGAGGCCCTGATGGTAAAAAAAAAACAAAACCCTACATTTTCGCAAAAATGACATCACTTCCGGTTTCGGGCAGGTCATGGCAGACATGTAATAGTTCGCGCTGACATCTATTCCAACTAGGAAGTGTTATGAACAGGTGATTGGATGGCAAAGCGTGTTTCTGGAATATTATGTTTTTGTTGCTGCAAGTGCTTTTTATGCAGTTTTTGTAAAGCTTTATGTGGAAGGAAACTGTGACCGAGGACAAGCTGATGGCATAAGATGTAAGTACAACTCCTCCGGTTTCATATGCAAAAAAAATTATTGTGCTAGCTTACGTGGTTGCAGAGCTACCGGGATTTAAAAATAGTTACGCAAAACAGAGCTCCAACCGACTTTAAAGGGTTAAATACCAGCAAACAAATTTTTGGCACAACACCAGCTCTTTGAAACGTTGAGGAAAAGCACCGAGTTTTTTTAAATGGACTAACAATGAAGTGGAGTTGTTGCTGCGAGTAACACAAAAGTACAAAGTTGCAAAAGTGAGTGAGAGTTAAGGAATTTGAAGAAAAGCTCTCTGGAGCATGTGCAGACTGATATTAATCTTTAATAGGGCTGTTAAAATAGAGAGCAAACAAAACAGCTGCTGTATAATGCCCTCTGCTATCTTAGTTTAATTGATCACAGCTCCGAAAAGCTCCGTTTACACGTCCACACTGTGACACGAAAACGGCGTTTTCAAATGTATCTGCTTTGGAGAGCGTTTTCAAAAAGCTCTGTTTTCCTTGACCAAAAACGGCGCCTCAGTGTGGACGGGAGGCCAAAACGGAGAGAAAAAGATGCGTTTTCAAATGAAAACATATTAGTGTGGACGAGGCTGCAGGCTGTGTTGATGTGACATGTGGTTACGGGGAGGAGCACGTCAGGTTATGGGCTAGATTATGCTTTCAGGTTTCAAAGGGATTTCAGGTATGAAGGATCTTCGGGTAGATTTAACACAGCTGTATGAATCCTGTGAAAGGTGCTTTGGCAGTGCCAACAGAAAGTTACTGGAAGTATGCCATTTCCTGTTTCAGCTTCTATTTCAGTGCCACAGCTGTGATTTTCTTTTCCCATTCAGGAGAAGACTGCAGCGAGTCAAGCATGCCAGAGCACGAGGATCAGTGCTTATAGGAGGTTTGATGACGTTACACTTCATGCAGTGACCGATGCCGCACTGAAAAGAATCCTTGATTAGGTTTACACAGAAAACACAGTTTTCAATTTGGTTTGATTGCTTCCCCATGCACCCTATTTCCAGAGTGCATGGGGAAGACCAAAAAGATTGACGCTCCAGCAACACTTGTATGTGGAGAAACTTTACTGGTAGACTTGCATGTTTCGGGTGGTAGCCATTCACCAGGGTCCCTGCCAAAGACTGAAACACATCAGTCAAACAAAGAGTGCTTTACAAGTGTTCGTATTTCACGTGTTGGCAGTAAGAATCCATCACGTTATTGTCTGAACTCGATGCATCACAGCACCGAATCCAAAGGTCACCTTCTGTGTGATTTGGCGCTGACAGCTTTGAGAACACTGAAGTATTTGATGGGATGAGAGAGGCGGTGTATCTGAGTCTCTAGTTTAACGGCTCATTCACACCGTAGTTTACATGGCATGCAGTTTTCAAGTACATGCAGCAGGACTAAAAAAGGTGAGTCGTGGGAGGGAGGGAAGTGGATGAGAGTGGACGGCCTCTGTCAGGCCACTCACTCCACAGCAACTTTGTAAAGGGCAAATCAATTCTTCTGACCCGAGAATTCCCTCGTTATCAGCGATCAATAAAGACGCTCCAGCGGTCACATGTCTGTTGGCATCTTGCTTTTTTGGGTCCTGTGTATCTGATCTGTGGTGCAATATGTCCTTATGGTTGTTTTGAAAGAGGCTAATGGGCCATTTGTGACATATTTCAACCTGAGTGATAGTGCACCACCAACATTATGGTGTGGAATACGGGAGATTTTATGTCCACTGGTTATTTATTTTGGTAACAACTTGTTTTAATTTGTCTGAATGTGGTAAAAATGAGTATTTGTAGAGTTTTTATGCCGCACACTTTGAACAAGAAGCACATGTGACTTAATCCATGTATGTCTTTACAGAGGAGAGTGGACACCTTCTGAATCAGGTTAGCCAGGTTACAGTAACACATGCGTAGACTTGTTGTAACTGGCAGTTGTAATACAACTTCATTAGCAGATTCATGAGTTTGTGCTTAAGTGTCACCAGAAATGGTAGAATTGTTAAGCATTTTGCAGGCTTTTGATCTTAAAGCTAAGTAGAAAAGAGTCGAAGAGTAAAACTGAAGGGATTTCTGTTGCAGTCTACTTCACAAGGAGCTGGATTGTCATCAGGTTTGAGAGGTTGTGGTAAAATAATTTCACTCACCAA
Source organism: Neolamprologus multifasciatus (assembly GCF_963576455.1). Taxonomy (NCBI): domain Eukaryota; kingdom Metazoa; phylum Chordata; class Actinopteri; order Cichliformes; family Cichlidae; genus Neolamprologus; species Neolamprologus multifasciatus. The sequence continues at coordinate 4,295,965 of NC_140446.1, read as the reverse complement.
AATTAGAGCACAGACTTCCTGGGAGGTCTGCAGCACAAATCAGAGTATATTATGTAGAAGTTAATTCCTAGAAAAATGCACCAACAGCACAAATTTGATAGAGGACTCCAGTTCAAATCTAATCAAATCAGTTTTATTGTCACATCACATGTGCAGGTACGCTGGTACAGTACATGCGAGTGAAATTCTTGTGTGCGAGCTTCACAAGCAGCAGAGTTGTGCAAAAATACAATAACATAAAACAAGCAAAATATAAGAATGGCTAAATCTGAGACTAATAAATATATGTACAATATATAATAGTATATGCATCACTGAATGTGTATACTAAATGTGTTTTTCTACGTGTGTGTGTGTATACATATTTTACAAATTAAATAGAGTAAGAAATAAAATAAAATATATAAAAATATACAGAGGTTTGTAGTTGGATAGTCAGCAACTCAGATTAGAGGACTAAAAGTAGAAATTATGGCTTCAAAGGGTCAACTCTGTACAGCTGTTTTATGAAGGTGACTGAAAAAAGAAGAGGCCAAAAATAGAAGAAGGAATCAAAGATTGTAATACTTTTTAATGCTGTAAAGTATTTTAACAGGGGAGTCAGCCTCAAGTGGCCATTAGAGGAACTGCAGTTTTTGGTACTTCTGTGTTGGCTTCATCTTTTAGAGTTTCAGTCAACTGCCAGTTAGATTTGGAAAGACTTTCAAATTGTTTTCAAGGACTTCTCAGAGGGTTTTGCATTAAAAAAACAAAAATTATCTGGATAGTTTGTGCAAAATCTCTATTTGAGAGTTGCCAAACCTTTGCGTGTAAGATCTCCTGGTACAGCCAGACGGAAAGTCGGAGGATCACCGAAACCAGAAGCATTTATCCTCTGGAGGAACTTACTGTCTGTTCAGAGTTTGAGAGATAGGAGTGTGCACCAAACTGGTGGAGTAAGAGAACATGTGCTTCTAAAATGTACTAATGTGCATTTCTGTGTGTGATGAATGATCTCTGTTTGGCTGTTAGGCTCTGCGTGTGTGTGTGTGGAGGTTGTTTTGTGTAACTGACATTTCTTTAAACATCCCTGTGGTGTAACAGTGCATGTTAATATGCAGCCGTCCGGCTCGGCGCACACGTGTGATGAAGAGGAGCTGTCTCCGTCTCTGAAAACAACCGTGTGCTGATTCATGTGTGTTTTGTTAGTGGAAAACATTATTAGAGCAGAGCTTTGGACATGTTGTGAGAGCAGAGCCAGTGTTATCTCCAGACCGTATCCTGACAGCATGATTGAATCTTCATCATTTTATGTCTGCCTCTTTAACCGTCTGTTCAGATCTTTGACCAAAGATTTTCTTCTTCTTTGTCTTCAGATACGCGATGGCCCTCTACAACCAGCACGTCTGCCCTGTGAACAACTGGTACAGCACTCACACACACACATAAACACACACATAAACACACATATCGGGTTCATTTTAAAGACCACAGTATTGGTCAGCAGTTTAATGTTGCTTCAAAGCACCAAAGAGACACAAGCTGCATCTCCACATCAGGAACGTTCCCAAAGAGACGAGGAAACTTTTTCCAAATTGTTTCCAGTGCAGTGACCAGAGGTCACTTTCACAAAGACAGGTTTTTGACTGTGGATTAGATTAAAAAGAGTCAGAGACGTCTACACTACACAAAGTTCTTCAGACCTTAAGCAGGATTGTTGCACAATGTCTCAAGACTGCATTCAACTGTTCAGCTCTGCTTGGTTAAACCACTTTCATTTCTAAAGCGCCAAATCACAAATCACAACAGTCATTTCAAGGTGCTTTATTTTGCAAGGTAAAGACCCTACAATAACAAGCACTTGGCCACAGTGGGAAAGAAAAAATTCCTTTCATCAGGAAGAAAGCTCAAAGATGCTAAAAACATTGTGACTTCAGTTCAGTTCTTTTTTATTTCAAACATATACATTCACCAACGTTTCATAAAATCTTTCCATGCAGTTGCTTGAAAAGTAGGCAGAAGTATATACTTATTTAGCCCCCTCAGGTTTACATCCTCATCATCTAAATTTGAACAACAAAAACGTTACAGCACCTTCAACTTAGAACATAACATCACAAAAAACATTTTCTCATGTTCAACTAAAACTATATTTAGATTTGCTAATTTGCAGAAGAAAATAAACATCAGTTTGACTGCTGTCTTGGGTTAATTGCATTTTCTTCATTCTTATACTTATTTAAAATTTCTTTTTTGAGTTTTATTTTAAACTGGCTTATATCACTACTGACCTTTATTCCAGAATTTAACTCCCGCTATTGAAATAGACATCCTTTTCAATGTTGTTCTTACTCTTAATGTAGTTTTAAATTCCACTTCCCTCTAAAATTATACCTCCCTTCTCTTTCTAAGAACCATTTACTTATTTCGATTGGGAGCATCCCTTTCCTTGCCTTATATATTATTTGCACTGTTTTAAACTTCACCAGATCCTGGAATTTTATAGCTTGCGTCCTAATAAAGAGTGCGTTTGTGTGAGCCCTTATGTACAAAAACATGTTAACTAATGAGTCCACTTGCAAAGCATCACCACTTAAACCAGAAGTTGAGATTTCTCCATTGGTTGAAAGACTAATTTGTGTGATCTTCAGTGGCCTTTAATATAGATCACAGTGGAAAATATCAGGGTTCCTGGAGTGGAAATGCAGCTTCAGAGATAAATAGAGTGGAGTATTTAATTAAAGCGACTGATTTTTTTTTAATCCTTTATTTATCCAGGTAAAAAAATCTCATTGAGATTAAAAATCTCATTTCCAAGAGAGACCTGGCATCATGGCAACAAAAGTCACATACCACATAGGTATATAACATTTAAAACAAATACAATATCCCATACCAACATGTGTAAAATATACAATAACATGTATATTTTACACAATAACTGATTTTCTTTCCTTAAAAGAAAAGGAGTGAATCTTGGATTTATATTTACAAACTAAAACTCCAACGATGATAACAATGATTTTCCTTATTTGCTGAATGAGTGAAGCAGCGAGTGTTGGATAACATTTTCATCATATCAGATTAGAAGTTGATAAATTCTCTGAGTGTTTGTAAAAAATTAGCCAAATCAAATAATGAGGGTTAAAGATTCACTCTGTGTGTTTACTTGTAAACAGGAGCGTAAACACATAAAACAGACTTTTAATAAAAATCCAACGTTGTTTCTCTCAAGCTGTGTTCGGGGTTTGCTTGCTCTCCACGGGTACTCTGGCTTCCTCCCACAGTCCAAAGACATAGAGTGGGGTTAGGTTAACTGGTGATTTTAAATTGCACATAGGTGTGAATGGTCTTCTGTCTCTAAGTGTTACACCCTGACCAGTCTAGAGTATACCCTGCTCCATAGTGCTGTATCTGCAAATATATGTCGATTTCGGCCCTGTCTACATGCATATACAGGTATTTTAGTAAATACAGGTTTATATTTATAGATAAAATGTTACAAACCGAGTTTTTAACATTTGTAATGCAGGAATGTAGTTTGCTATTTTGCATTTGAGTTAAACGAGACATCGGTTCGTGAGTCACTTGCATACAAATGGAGAATAGAAATCAAAATAAAAACAAAGTATGCAGCTGAGCATTAACTGTGTTACATAAAAGACCTTTCACCTGAAAACATTTTGGGTTAATTTTCTACCGTCATTTGCGTACAGTAAGAGCGCTATCATGCCAAACGTGTCGCAGCTGATGCTCAACCATTAACAGAGTTTTCAACACGTTTGGTCACTTCAGTTTCCCTGAATTGACATCGATCTCGTGTGAAACACTAAGATCACATTTTTACTCAACCTTTTCACTGGGAGTTAGACAACCTGCATTTCGATGACCCCATGTAAGCAGTACTTGGCGACAGTGGAGAAGAAGAACTCACTTTTAACAGGAACAAACCTCCTGCAGATTCAGGCCACAAACAGCAAACGTCAGTCGATAAACATAATGACATAAAGTAGTGGAATGGAAACACACGGAGACTAAAAAGATGAGTGGAGAAGAAGTGCGTAGCATCATGGGAAATCCCCCAGCAGTGTGGGCCCATAACAGCAATACTCAGGCGTAGGGATGGGTATCGTTTAGGTTTTATCTGATACCGGTGCCAAACCGGTACTTTTGAAACGGTGCCGGTGCTTAAACGGTGCTCGAACCGGTGCTTAAAGAATGGAAAACACAAAATTGGTCCAAAAACCTCTCATGTTCAGCTGTTTTTTTGTAAAAAGATAACAATGTTAGTCTTTTCTGCAGCTATAGGGCATATATGGTATCACTCTTGGCTGGAAGCAGCTTAAACAATGGAAAAAACACAAACTTTGTCCAAAAACCTCTCATGTTTAGCTGTTTTCCACTTTTTCTTTGGTCATTTTAGCCTTTTTGGCCAGGGTGAAGGGAGTATCTGCCATCAAACAAGAAGACAGCTGCATGTAGCTATGATGGTGTTTGCTAGTTCACCTTACATGCATTAATGTAATAACGTGGTTAGCCTAGTCAACGTAAATTACACACGAACAACATTAAGCTACTCACGCAGAGAAGAACGGCTGCTGCTGCTGCCATCATCATCCTCATCATTTCTGCTACACTGGCAGGGCTAGGGGTCAGGACTCTCCTCTTCAGCTTTTTGGGGGATGTTGCTAACTCTGGGTCTGATAACAGGCACCACACCTGCAGTAGATGCGCTCGGTGTGAGGTCTCGCAGCAAGCTATCAAATACGGCGCATTTTTCGGCTTTTAAAAAAAACGCTAAGCGTCGCCAGGTGTTTCATCGGATTTCAGGTGTTACCTCCTTTCCACAGTATCAGCTTAAAGCACTTGTTGCAGGCTGCTGAGTTTGCATCTTTTGCTGTGAAGTACAGCCAGACTTTTGACCGCTCCGCCTTGGGCGTTTTTAATCTGTAGCTCTGCTCTAAAAGAACATACGTACCTGGACCCGCCTACTATCCCCGGAAACGTAAAATGATTGGCTAGAATTCAAAGTGTATTACATCTCAGGCAAAAAAAGCACCGAAATAAAGCACCGAAATGTGCGCTGCTTTTCGGTCTGGTTACTACCGTTTATGTCAGAACCGGTGCCATCATGGCACCGGACACCGGTACCCATCCCTACTCAGGCGTCACCTGATCAAGCCCATCTCGGATAGGTGGGGGACACTGTGTACAGGTTGCCATTGTATTGCTGAACCAACACACAGAGACAGATGACCAATCACATTCAGCTAACCGCACTAACTGCATGTCTCTGGACTGTGGGTGGAAGCTGGAACCTGTAGAGAACTCACGCATCCAAGTTCAAATTTTATTCGCCACATGCAGTGGCAGGTTGCCCTGCAGTGGAATGAACCCGCCCCCCGACCTTACACACACAACACAGACATCACATGGGGGTACAAGTCAGAGAACGGTTGCATTACAGAAAAACCACTGAAATGTACACTACAATGGGAAAGTACAAGAGGAAAAAAAGAGACCTCTACTCATGCTGGGCTACAGGAGGACAGCATGAGAACAGGAAACAAAAAAACTCCTCTGCACAGAAAGCACATAAATGTCCACAGTACAACATTATGGAGCACGTGACCAGCAACAGGGTTGGGTAGGGGATAAGGAGTAATCCCAGGCAACACAGCAGCCATCCTGCCACTGCGCAGACTCTCCAGCGCAGGCCCAGACCCGCCTCGTGCATCCATGCAGAAAGGCCCCGGCTAGGTGGTGCATTCGAACTCCAACACCAGTGACCATGCTGTCCCAAGTCTGAGGCATAATCCTAAAAAAGGAGATGGGGCTGATAGTTGAAGGCCTCCCATCCTACTTTAAGAAATTCGAGCAACCGCAAGAAATTCGGCGCTCTGAGAGATAACGACTGAATCGTGTTGAAAAACTGAAATAAATGGATGCACGTGTGTTTTTCTAGGGTTTACAATGAGTCCTGTGTGGAGCCGCTTCCATTACAGAGGGGACCTGTACTGTGTTGCACCCTGGACAACATACCACTCATCAGGTCAGTGAGCCCACCTCTGCGGGTGTTACAGGTGGACGTTAATTTCCACGCTAAGCCGCTGCTGCTGTGTGCTTACCTGCTAAACTCCTGGTTTCTTGTAACATTTGAGAACTTCAAAGAACAGAACAGCTGCACGTTGCAGTCATTCCTGCCCTATCCTTCATTAAACCACAACGAGGAAGCAGACTGAGGGTCCTAGTTCTGCTTTTGCAGTAATAACAATTTCACTGAAACACAAAAACAGTACTGCCGTACACATGATCTGACCACAGATGTCATGTGACACAGCAAACCGCCCTGCTGTGGTCAGTGGTTTATTTTCGGGGATGGCTGCTTTTGTTCAGTTGGAGCAAGCACTTGCTTGATTTTTGGTCCTTTTCTAAAAAAAGAAACAAAATTTTCCTGTTTTACTAAAACTACTAATTGAAATAACACAAGAAAAGCTGCAAAAGTAAGAAGACAGTCTATATTTATGCAAGCCAAATATCAAAGTGTCAGAGCTGGAAATACAAAGTTTCATCATGATAGATAAGGCAGAGGAAATGCTACTGCATGACTGTTTTAAAGTGCATGTAAAAAAGCGTTTATAGGACATGAACCAATAAATCCAAGGTAGTTTTTTATTTTGGGGATTAAATTAAAGCATGTCAGTAAACTCACACATCTAGCCCTCAGTGTAAGCATCTGACATCCATGAATTAGGGACTAACAAGCTACGAAAGTTCAGAGTTTAAAAACCTGCCTCTTCAACCTGTAAATCCTTGTGAACTGTCAGGAATCCACGAGATCTGCAGGTGTTCATGGGGCTGAAAATCAGTTTTTGTTTCCATGCAGCGTTACAAACAGCAGCTGAAACTGTTGCTTCAGGGTTTGCAAGTCTTACATGTAGCTCCAGAAAGTGATGTCGTCCGCTTCTTTAACTAATCCGGTTTCAGATAAACTGCAGTGATATTTGGCGAGCAGCTGCAGTGATGATCGTGATCTTAGATAAGTCCGCACTTGCCCGAGCGAGGCTCCTCCTCACCTCTGCAGAAAGAAAGGCTTTTGTTAAGTGCTTCACAAGTCTTATTTCCCCCCACAAAAATTTCCAGGGTGCCGAATAAGTGTTGCTGACAAGATTTACCCCGTTTAAAATCTAATCGGCTTATTTTGAATCTAGATGGGAAAATGTTTTGGATGCTTTTGAGCTGGAGATACAGATGTGTGTCCTTCTTTCTGACCTCCTACAAAGACTCTATATTTATAGAGGTTTTTAGTATCACAGAGCAGCTAAGCACACAAATATGGGTTTTCCAGTTGTGCACAGTAAAAAAAAGTTAAATATGGAGAAGGGGGTATATGACAGCAAGCACAGGGGGTCGTACTAACCACCCTCCTCTCCTCTGTGTTTCCATTGTAGTAAATGTGGAACTCTGCCACCTGAAAGCTGCTTTTTCAGCCTCATATGCAGCACCGGATCCTTTATGGGTAAGAACCAGGATGGTTTTGCTCTACAAATATTCAGCTTTCATAGTATTTTTTCTTTTTTTTACTCTTGTACATATTTACCCAACATCTTGGTTGAACAGGACTTGTTTTTTCAGCTGGAGAGGCTCCGGCCAACTTTCTGTTCCCCCGAATCCACAGCCAGCTCTGGCCTCAGCCCTCAATCTGAGAGAAAACTTCAATCTAGGCCATCGATACTGCTTTTTTCTGAATAAAATGACCCACAAGCATTCACCCTCTGACCATACGGACAGCTACTCTGTGTGCCAAAAGCATTGATTTTCTGTGGTTTGCTCAGGGTTCATTGCCCGGTGTGCAGAGGGTATATTGGCTCTTTTTCTATATTTGCTTTAAAAATGTTTGCCAGGATTCTGATAATGTACACTCAGGGAATTCACCCTGATCAACTTTTTGGAAATGCATAAATGGAAGTTTGCCTCAAAGGAATGCAGTTCTTTCCAGATTTAAGCGACTGTAGGAGCCTCAGTCAGACACAGTTTGCTGGTGTTGGGAGCTTCCTGTGATCCAACGTGAACTCACACACATTTTGCAGTATATTGTCAACCCTTTGACCCGAGTGTCCTGGACTGAAGCTGCCTATTTGCTCTCTATACAGAGCCATTTATTTAAGGTGACCTCTCCCCTATGAACACCAGGTTCGTGCCGCTTTTCTGAGAAAATGCTGGAATTTGGGCAAGTTTAAAAACCTGTTAACCCCTTCCAGCTCAGGCTTTTTCCCTGAACCAGATTTATCTCAGAACTTGGCTGTTAACACACAGTCGCTGTTTTTCCATACATGGGGCACAAACGTTTTTCAGGGCTTCATGTTGGTGTTTTTTCATTGTGGCAAAAGTAACGAAAATCAGAGAAAATAGTCTGAAACAGCGACAAAGACTTTAGAAAAATAAGCTTTAGAGCTTAATAGAAAACTTTACTTCTCTTGCTTTTGTCACTTTCTATTTCATTAGACCACAGATGCCTGATACGTAGCTCTCAAAATCTCTCTTAAATTGGCAAAAGCGCACCAAACATTTGTGCCCTGGTGTGTAACTTTGCGATCCTGGTCCGTGGTGTCCCGGCGCCGGGCTGAGCAGTTTTCTTTCCAAGTCAAGGAATGCCAACATCTTAATTTGACTTGAAGGATAATAGATAAAAACTTAAAGGAAGGACCTCTTGTTCTCTTTGCAGGAACACAGGAATAACAAGTTCTTTCTGGTAATTACCATTTTTATGGATGATTTCGGTGAAGTCTGCAAAAATGAGGAGTTGTGAGCGAGCTCATTTTTCCCACATCAAAAGCTTTCCTTCTTTTTTTTATTCCCCTTTCATAAACAATGCTCAGTTTATATTGGTGGGGGAGTTTGTTTAATTCAAAGGTGTAGTGTGAGGTTAGAAGAATGGTAAATGTCAAACTCTTGCTGTGCAGCAGCCCAAGAAACGCACGCCTAGCCCAGAACCCAAAACACTTATCGTCTTATCGCGGCGTGCACTCGATCGCCACAAACGGACCACTGTGCTCGCTGCTGGACAACCCACGGGAACATCAAAACAGTCGCTCTCTGCAGTTTGCAGGGAGATGAGTGCCAGATGTGAACGGCATGATCATCAGACGGGAGGGTGGGAGAGCCGCGTGAAACTGCTGCGAAGCTTTGAAGGAGACGTTTCATAAACAGACATCAGGAATCTGCTCACACAGGGATGTGCCGAATCATCAAGCTTTAGCTTTGAGCACGACTAAAGGTTTATTCTGCGCAGTTTGGGCATTGGAAGTCTTATAGTTGCAAAAATGCTGGTGTGGCTAAAGCAGGGACCTGAGTTGGCACAAATTTGATTTGCCTTTGCATGTTCTTCCTGTGCTTGCATGGCGTTTCTCTGGGTACTCCAGTTTCCTCCCACAGTCCCAAAGATAAGCATGTTAAATTAACTGGTGATCAGTTTATCTATAATCATACTGTAAGGATACTAGTACTGATTCCCCTGCACATCACACCTTCAGCAGCTACTTGGCCCTGGAAAGCCATGCCATGAAGCTCCTGGTGCACAGCTGTTGTGCTGATGTTACTGCCAGAGGAGGTTTGGAGCTCTGCATTTACTGATTCAGCAGAGCACTGGGGATTTTTCTAGATGCTTCAGTACTCTGTGTCCCCGCTCTGTAACTTTACATGGAGGATAACCCTTTAACCCTCAGATTAACCCTTTACATCACAAATGTTTGTCAAGGCAGACCGAATGGCTAAGTCAGTGGTTCTTAACCTGGGTTCGATCGAACCCCAGGGGTTCGGCGAGTCGGTCTCAGGGGTTCGGCAGAGCCTCCGCCGTGACATGCACGGCTCATTTTGTGCACCAGTAAAAAACATATCTATGTCTTGAATTTGAAAAAAAATCACATTTTATTTTTCACTAAAGAGGGGTTCAGTGAATGCGCATATGAAACTGGTGGGGTTCGGTACCTCCAACAAGGTTAAGAACCACTGGGCTAAGTTCTTCAGTTTATACACCGGTGACAATGGCACTGAAAACACCTGAATTAAAAGATTAAGAGGTGTGGGCTAAAACCTTTGTCCGTACACTGCCTGTCAGTAAAATAAGAAGAAATTAATGCTTTAAAATAAACAGTGTGGAGTACAAAACACAATGTTTGCATCTTTAACGTAGTAGAATCGAGGCAAAAAGTAGCATAACATGGAAATCCTTAAATAAGCTGCAAGTATACTGAACTAGTACTTCAGTGAAGTACTTTGGACATGTACTTTGTTATAAACTGTAATCCAGTGATGCTAGAATTTTGTTAGACTATCTGTGCTGTTAATCTGACTCTGTAGTGAATTGAATGGACCAGCAGCGTCACCCTTTTAGTACAAATGATGCAAGCCTTCTGTCTGCTGCCTCCAAGCAGCCTAAGCAAATCAGTTTCAGAGAGGACTAAGCTTCATGCTTGTTGCCCTGAGGTTATTTTTCTGCTCTGTAGAGATGGAGCTCATCCCGCTGGAGCACTCATAAACACCTCAGGTAGGGTTTGTAGTGTGGGCTTTGTTCCTGGAAGAGAAAAAAATGTGGTTGCATAACTTTTTGACCAACAAAAACGGTCCTTTCTTCCCGATTTGTCATTTCCTTTTTTCCTCGCCTCCTCCAGTGATGCTGATCGGCCTGCTGCGCTACGCTCACGTGATCGAGAAGCACCAGAACTGCATCCTCAACACCGCCGGCCTCGCCGCCGGGTGGCTCTGCGCCGCGGGGCTCATCATGGTGGGAAACTTCCAGGTAGTTAATCCAGTCAGAGTCAACGAGATCAAAAAAGTCTGGATAATGTTTGTCAGCCCAGTTTTTCATAGACTCACAGCATCTTTTCACGCTGACCTTCGCCCACAGCTCTCATCCCTGCCTGTGTAATCATTCACTTCATGTAAATCAAGGGTGATAATAGAGGAAGTTTTTTATTCTTCTGCAAACTTTATCAGTGCAAACTTGAACTCCTCTCTTTAGGAGAGATGCCTGTAAAAGAGTCCCACGTGGTTTTAGGCAGACTCTGTTCAGAGGATAGGATCCTGCAATTATTCCTAAACGACTTAATGTTTATCCTCACAGTTAAATTAACTCAAATTTGATGAACTTTGTTCCAGTTTCATTCAGAATCCTGCCAATTTTCCATCTGATCGACTCTACAGACAGTGTTGGGGAGTAACGGAATACATGTACCGCCGTTACGTATTTAAAATACAAAATATGAGTAACTGTATTCCGTTACAGTTACCGTTTAAAAAGGTGGTATTTAGAATACAGTTACTTTGTTGAAATAAATGGATTACACGGCGGTACTTCCCTGTTTCATATTGTCGTGGGTCAGGATTGTTTGGGTTTTGTTTGACAGCTACGTTCTGTTGTTCCCAGTGTTGCCAACGCCTCAGGAAGGAAAATCGCTATTGGTTGTCCTAAAAGTCGCTAGAAGTCGCTAAATGACGTCATCGCCTAATTTGCATAATTGGTCATGCTAAATATAATTGTAACCTACATTGTTGGAGAAAGAAATAACATCGTGGAAGAGACATAAAGTGAGTAAAAAAACGTCCTAAATGCATTTAGAGTTTATTTAGAACTACAAATTAAATTTATTTTGGCAATTATTGTTTTTTTGTAATGTCACAATTCCAACCCTGCTCCTTTACCCGGGCTTGGACCGGCAAAAGTGACCTGAAATTGGCACTCTGGTGGAGTTACTGTGTGTGTGTGTTTATAAGTAGTTTTAAACCTGATCCACAAAACAGCATAAGAGTAAAAGAAGAACTGACTGCGTTACAGTCAGTGCGGAGCAGCGGCTTTGCTCATGCGCGATTCATTTGCAGTTCGGACACACAGGTTTGAACATCTTCTGCCCTGATAGTAGCTGGGGGAGGACTATCCTCCACCTGTGAGCGCTTTGGCACGGGCGAGGTGCCCACGGCAGCACCCGCTGCTTGTTGAGAGTAAAAGCGATACGCGCTTCACGTCAAAAAGACGTCATAAATAAGTCTTCAATAACACCAGAAAAAGTCGCCAGATTTGTCGCTAGTCGCTTTTTAGAAAAAAAGTCGCTAAGGGGGTCTGAAAACTCGCTAAATATAGCGACAAAGTCGCTAAGTTGGCAACACTGGTTGTTCCAGGCGGCAGCGTTACGGTTGCCATGGTTACAGGGTGACGCTCTCTCTGCGTGTTTCCTGGGTGAGAGAGCGCCTGTTGTTGTTGTGCTAAGCTAATAGGGAGAATGCTACAGGTATAGCTCTAAAGAATGTAGCATCATAGGCAGTGTAGTCCGTGCTGCAGGGAGAATGGACTGCCATACACGTTATGTGTCTGTGAGCGAGGGAGGGAGAAAAAGGAAAAGTACGAGCTGTCATCGAGCAAAAACGGGAGCTGGAAGCATGTAAATATAATAATAACCACTGCAGCCAAGAAGAGAGCCTGACGAGCCCAGTTGTAAGTAAGCTATTAAGCTATTAAAGCTAGTTTTCGGCTACGAGCCCGACACAGAACCCGACGTATTAGCCAGAGGTCCCTTTACTACGGTTCGGAGCCGCGGACCTTCAGTAACAGTAATAAATCACAGCAATAGTACATTCATGTAGTTGTAAACAGCGTGATAATATATTAAGTAATCCAAAGTATTCAGAATACGTTACTCTCATTGAGTAACGTAACGGAATACGTTACAGAAAACATTTTGGGGCATGTATTCTGTATTCTGTAATCTGTAATGGAATACATTTTAAAAGTAATCTTCCCAACACTGTCTACAGACATTACAGGGGAGAAACTGGGATAGTGGGCCTGAGAGGCCCCAAATCATTCTTATGCAATCGTTCAACAACATCAGTTGAGGGGTGATATTTATATGTGAAAGATACAAAAGCAAAAATCCTGCAAAAAAAGCTGCAAAAAGTAAGTTACATAATCAGAGATAGAAATCTCACTGTGTGTGATTCACGGCACCTCCGGCTATTGTGCAGCTGCTTTCTTTGAAACTGAGGTGGAAGCCTGTAATCCATGTGTAGCCTAAAAACAAACTAATCTGGGTGCACTGTTTTTTTTCCCCTGCAACATAACACTTGCTGGTTTTAGAAAATGTATTAACACCTGGGTAATTTTGTGCTTTTCCACATTTACTGCAGTGAAGTAGGAGGTAGAACAGGCTTGATGCCGTGTTCAGGCCATACAGCAGAGATAAGACTTCATGATTTATGGGTCAGTTGAAAGCAGAAGGCCTGAATGTAACAAACAGCATGGAGGTAATTTAAGTGATGACTATGAAGAAGGTCAGACTGACCTGCCTCCCCTCAGCCAGAGCAGAAACTCAGCTAATGGGCAGCTAATCTCTGAGGGAAGAGGGAAGCACATACCAGTCTGTTGAATGAAACAACTTTCACCTGCATCCAGACTTTGAAATACCGTTCAGGATCACCAGTTTGTTGATTTAAGTCCACTGTAAACCAAACTATGATTTGAGGGACCGTATTTGTTTGGAATCAAACGCTCTTTTCAGGACAGATTTTTTTATCCTGAGGTGAGAAAAACAGAGTTACCAGGATAAAAGACCTAACCTGCATGCATTTTTCTCTAACTCCTCCCCTTTTGTTGCACCTGAAGAAGTTGACTGAGACTCTTCTTTCATTTTTTCATTCATAAAGTTGATGTTAAAGCTGTGCAAACACTGAGTTAGCAGTAACCTTTATTATATAGTTTCTCCTCTGTAAGACCTGCCATGTATCAACTAAAGGCTCTCATGTAAATAGAGAAAACCTACAGTAGAGGCTCCAATGCATATTCCCAAAGACTGACTAATACCTGGGTGGTGGGATTATGGTGTGTTTATACATCCAGGGGCTCCAATGTGGATTGAAGGCAGCTGTGAAAAGCCAGAGTGGGGAAAGGAGGCAGCGAGGGGAGCAAACAGGAGCGAGTGTTAAAAACTCAGAGCTGTGTGTAATTTTCACGCGTTGTTTATACAGTTAATGTTCCAAGAACATCAGCGCGGCTGACACGATCACATCGTTGTGATGTAATTTATATTTAACAGCCGTGGCAGCTTCTATATAAAGCTCAGGGCAGATTTCCTGGCTTCTAATAAATCATTTTGGGTTCACAAGTCCTTAAAAAGGTTTGTTTTCATAGTCAAGATTAGTAAAAATGTATCCATGTGTCCATCGCTGTGTATGTGTCTATAAAAAACTGAAAATCCTTAGTAGATGTTAAGAAACCAGGAACTTTTCCATTATTTCATTTTTTCTTTAATCTATAATCTTACATCTATTACCTGCCTTTGTGTAGCATGGATACTCATGTGTGCAGCCTTTATCAGTAAACGTAAAGCTATAAAACTTATGAAAATACAGTTAAAAGTCCAAAATTGACACCTTTTGTCATGGTCCGCGGCCCGGTGTCCGAGGAGCTGATGGGATGCTCACGCCCACGGGTTGGGTGTTAACTCCACACCTGCATCCCATCTCAGGCGATTATCAGGTGGACTATTTGATCCAGCCCAGCCAGCTGCTCCACGCCAGTCCGTTAGTCGTCTCACAGCGGTAACAGCTCGGCGTGTTTTTGAGCCACCTGCCCGTCTAGAGTTTGGATCGCCTCCGGTACCGATCGCCTCTACTTTCCCGG